>NC_083103.1:90584353-91199405 GCF_949774975.1 Lagenorhynchus albirostris
CAAAGCTCCCCGTTGGGAAAACTCATAATTTTTACACCACACAGCCTTGACTAGCCATTGCTGGAATTACTGTCTCTTTGAAGTGCTTTCTGCTGGGGCATTTACAGGCCGTTTTAATTACCTGCAGCTTGCAAGGGGCCTTGCTCTGTCCCAGCCTTTGTTTGTTTGTTCTTTGCAAGGAGTCTGTGCAGAAAGAATACGCTGCCTTCTTTTACAGAGAAAGAAAAGGGGAGAAAAGGAAGTTTGAGGAGCTCTTCGCAAAGCTTCTTCCCCCAGCTTTGGGACACCCCGCCCCCTCAAACAAGGGCAGGAAGAGAGGCCAGACTTGATCTTGGCTCTCCTGGGCTCTCAGCTCCGTGGGTCCCTCTCCTAGGGTTTGCCTGGGATAGTTTTGTTTGTGTGTGTTGATTTTAAGTATTATTAAGTGTATTTTCAGACTTCCCGTCATAGACAAGCAGGGCTGTCAAATAAAGCTGCTCTCACTGCTGACCAAATCAAAGTCAGCTGCAGCTGAGCTGGGATCCTGTTCATATTTTTTCAACTAAATTTGTTTAAGACATGTGTGTTATTAAATTATTGAGTCTGGACATGGGGGTTGAAATCATTTGCGAAGGTAGAACCCACTTTGAGCTGTCTGAGGTTTTATTTTCCTTGTCTTCATTTTTTATTTGATTCTGTCTCTCTAGAATGAACTAAATATAAATAGCCTTCTTTGGGGTTTCTGTTCAACACGAGTGGGGTATGTCGTGTCTGCAGATGAAGATGCTAGCTTACCACAGGAGCCTTGGAAATTTATCCCATTCTCTGCAGGCTTTTAGAGCAGAAGGAATCTTCATTTATTCATTTAGCCCAAAAATGTACTGAGAAATCGGAAACCTCATACATTGTTGATGGGAATGTAAAATGGTACAGCTGCCTTGGAAAAGAGTCTGGCGGGTCCTCAGAAGGTTACACATAGAGGTACCAGCAATTCTACTCCTAGGTATATACCCAGGAGAATTGAAAGCAGATGTCCACAGATAACTTGGACATGTACATACATGTTCATAGCCAAAGCATAATAATGCTTCAAAAGGCGGAAGCAACCAAAAGTCCATTGACTGATGAATGGATAAATTAGATGTGGTATATATACATACAATGGAATAAAAAGGAATGAAGTACTGATACATGCTGCAAAGTGGATGAACCTTGAAAACATTATGCTAAGAGAAAGAAGCCAGACACAGAAGTCTTCTTGTATGATTCCATTTCATGGATGTTCTCAAATGCATTGAGAAGATAGATTAATGGTTGCCAGAGACTGGGGGATAGGAGAATGGGGAATGACTGCTAATAGGTAGGGGGTTTCTTTCTGGGGTGATGGAAATATTCTGGAGTTAGATAATGGTGATGGTTGCACAGCTCTGTGAATACACTAAAAACCATCAAAAGGTACACTCTGAAAAGGTGAATTTTATGGTATGTAGATAATCTCAATAAAGCTGTTATTTTAGAAAATGTTTTGAATGCCTACTCTGTACCAGGCACTGTACCAGACTCTGAGGCTACAGCAGATGCCTTCTGCCTTCATGTAGCTTAAAGTCTAGTGGAGATAAAGAATAGTAGCAAAAACCCAATATATACCTGTCAATTGTGTTAAGGAAATGTGCTATAAAGGAAATCAATCGAGTATAATGATGGAGAATAATGCTGATGTAGGACCTACCCAGATGGACTGCAGCTCAAGTGTAGTCTTACTTTCCCAGAACCGGGCACACAGTAGGTGCTTAACAGATACTAAACAGCAGTAGGGGGTGAGGCTGTGTGCCTTCCCTGCGGTCATCCCGGTAGGAGGTGATGAAGATCCTTTGAGACCCAGCCTGCCGTGGGCTCTGGGTGCCGTCATTGGGCTCACCTGTGTTCTCAGTCGCTCCTCTGTTCCTGCGTCTTTCTGATTCGGGTCCTGCGAATCCTGGGTGTGCTCTCAGTGTCTCCTCTCTCGCTGGTTGTTTTCCGGTGCCTTTATTGGGAGGCAGTGAGGGGATGTTATGGGTGGGGTGGGTGTTCTTTCAGGTGGGCAAGTGTGAATGTGGATCTGGAGGTGAGAAGTCTGGAGACTTCCGTCTTCTTCATGGGAAGGTAAGTCGCTCAGCCTCATCTACAAAATGGGGACTGTACTCCCTTCTTCCCCAGACATGAGGCAGTTGAGATGACCCTCAGCAAACCCTTTCAGAGTCACATGTGATCTATCAATGCATTAGCCTTATTATTATAAAACCTTCGTTGACTAGATTTTTTTTTTTTTGCATTTTTCTAGAAGAAAAAAAGAACCAACAAAGAAGTGGCTATCTGATGGGGTTTTGCCTTTTTTCCTTTAATAAAATGACAGTGACTTTCACAATGTGATTGGATGTCCTTACAGGTTCATCAGTGTATCCTCTTATCTCGTGTTCGTAACTGATGTTCAGAATGATGGCTCTAAAGCTCAGAATCCTCATAGAAAAGTAGTTCAGTTTTCAGCATGCTAAAGCAGAAAGAACGAGGCAATATACACTAAGAAGGTTTTCCGAAGGGTTTAATTCTGCAGGGGTTTCTTCTTAGGTCCTTAACAAACCTCAGTTATTTTCAGTAGTCTCTGAGGATCCAAGGCTGGTCTGTGGGATCTGAAGGTAGAGTTTTGGCTGCTTGGCTAAAGGGAGAACATGTCAAAATGAGCCTAGATAACTAGGAGACGATGTTTCCTGCACACACCCAGGCAAAACAGGAAGATTAAGGAGGAATCTATAACTTTTTGAAAGGGTTCTCCCAGAAATTGGCTATGTGCGCTGGTTGAAAGCCTCATATGGGAGAGAGAGAGAAAGCAAAAATGCTCTTCCTCCGTAACCATAGTTCAGTTCCCTTATAGGGCCTTTTAGGATCTGGAGAGAATATTTTGGATTTATTTTTGTTTCCCTTGGGCTGACATCATCAAGCATGCACCATGGTGCCCTGTTTAGGGTTTGGAAAAAGCTCTGAGAAGCTATAAATCTTAAGGCATTTTACTTCTTTTCCTCTTCCCTTTTCTAAAAGCACAACTTTTCTGGTTTCTTTAAAAAAAAAAAAAAAAAGAAGAAGAAAGAAACTACAAAAGTGTGTATTGATCCCTTTCCCTCAGATCTTAACTGGCCAGGCTGTAATACCTTGCTTACATCTGCCAGGTTTTTGTGCAGTTTTGCAACATCTCCTTAATCCAGTGAGCATAAATAGAACATTTCAATCATATTTGGCTACTAGGAACTTCGCAGATAAGCACGCTAAGACCTTGTTGAAAGAGACAGTATGAGATTGTGTGTGATAAGATCATCCTATAGCCTGGTGCACAAATGAAAAACTTTTGTTCTTGGTGAAATTTGTTGTTAGAGATATTTCAAATAAATGACTTAGGAGAACTGGGTATTTTGAAACAAAGGGCCGGTGACATAAGAGCCCGAAGCCCAGGCCTCCTGGTACCGGGCAGCCACGGAGATCCTTCTCGGAGCAGTTGCTGCGGGGAGATTAGCATGGCCCTTTGTCATTTTTGACGTTGTATTTTAACACTCTCCGGCAGCCTTATCTGAAAGCACTGTACTTGGTGTGGTTATGGCCGCGGGATGCCGTTGTCCTTCCTCATATTTTCAAGACTCAGGACAGCTCCTACCACCCTTCAGTGAGTTCCAGGTTGGCCTCCATCCCAGGCCAGGCAGAATGCACCGCTTTCTTTCTAAGAACCCCAAGGAAATCTTCTCTTTTGGATAATAGGGACAACTGTTCTTTTTTTAAAAAAAAATTTATTTTACCAAAGTATAGTTGATTTACAATGTTGTGTTAATTTCTCCCATACAGCAAAGTGACTCAGTTATACATATATATACATTCTTTTTCATATTCTTTTCCATTATGATGTATCACAGGCTGTTGCATATAGTTCCCTGTACTATACAGTAGGACCTTGTTGTTTATCCATGCTCTATATAATAGTTTGCATCCGCTAATCCCAAACTCCCAATCCATCCTCTCCCACTCCCCCCTCACCCTTGGCAACCACCAGTCTGTTCTCAACGTCTGTAAATCTGTTTCTGTTTTGTAGATAAGTTCATTTGTGTAATATTTTAGATTCCACATATAAGTGATATCATGTGGTATTTGTTTTTCTCTTTCTGACTTACTTCACTTAGTATTACTTCACTTCTAAGTCCATCCATGTTGCTGCAAATGGCATTATTTCATTCTTTTCTATGTCTGAGTAGTATACCATTGTGTGTGTGTGTATGTGTGTGTGTGTGTGTGTATACATACACACACACACATCTTCTTTATCCATTCATCAGTTGATGGACATTTAGGTTGTTTTCATATCTTGGCTATTGTGAATAGTGCTGCTATAAACATTGGGGTACATGTATCTTTTCAAATTATGGTTTTCTCTGGATATATGCCCAGGAGTGGGATTGCTGGATCATGTGGTAATTCTATTTTTAGTTTTCTGAGGAACCTGCATACTGTTCCATAGTGGCTGCACCACTTTACATTCCCACTAACTGTGTAGGAGGGTTCCCTTTTCTCCACACCCTCTCCAGCATCTGTTATTTGTAGACTTTTTAATGACGGTCATTCTAACCAGTGTGAGGTCGTACCCCACTGTAGGTTTGATTTGCATTTCTCTAATAATTAGTGATGCCGAGCACCTTTCCATGTGCCTGTCGGCCATCTGTAGGGACAGCTGTTCTCGTACTGGGGTGTGTGGTGGGGGGAGGGGTGGGGTGTGTGTGTGTGTGTGTGTGTGTGTGTGTGTGTGTGTGTGTAGAGGCAGTGGGGGAGTTTTCAGCCTCTACATTTTCTCTCCTTGAATCCCCTTTCATGTTTGTTTGTTCATTCATTCAACAAAGATGCACTGAGTCCCTCCTGTGTTCTGGGCTCAATAACAGGGGCTGAGGGGATGGATCTGGCCTGGATCCTTCACGAAGGAGGGTCTAGTCTGGCTAGCACAGGCCCCTGTCAACGCCACAGCCTTCTGGTGTTACAAATGTGATTGGAAAGGACCTAGGAAATCATCTAACTCAATTCTTGCGTTGTTGCAAAGCTGCAGGGAGAACTCTAGAGAGGGTAAGTTGTTTGACCAAGGTCATCCAGATGGTTCCTGGCAGAGCTGGGGTGAGCACTGAGCCCCCCACCGCTAGTCTAGTGTTTCGGTCAGTCGGTATACCGCACTTCTCATCTACATTCTTGAGAAAACATGCCTCCTTTGGTATTCTCTCTCCTCCCTTTAAAAGGCTCTGAAACAATCAAATGGCCACCATCTTCCATGGCCCACAGGCCTGGATTCCCAGCAGAGGGACGCTCGGTGCAGGCCTGCCCCCCATTCAGCAGCACGGAAGGTGTTGACTAGCACTCTGTTAGTTCTTGGTTGCCTTTTTTAATCTGTTGTTTGAAATCCTTGCCTTTTATTGGTATATTTACTTTATGACATACATAAAGAGCTGTATTAAAAAATAAATTGTGTTGTAAAAGCATTCAGTAATGTTTATTAATATTGATTAGTCAGAGAGCAACGAACTCTATTGCTAGAAGGATAATTTGCAGTAATATCAGCTAAGCGTTCGCAGCCTGTCAAATGACTGTCTAATCCAAACATTTAAAAAAAGTGGGTAAAAGGATAATTTCCCTTATTTATGCCTTGAGAAAATGAACGTGACCCATTTCCTAGCCAATATTAGAACTATTATTTTCTTTTTCTCCCTGGGGGTACCAGACCTCCTCTCTGAATCCAGGCAATCTCAGGGCTGGATTTCAGCGTCAAGTATCCCTTTGTCTTGGGGTGCTTGGTGACTGCTTCGCTAGCGGTGGCCTCTCGTGGGTCTGCTCTGGCTGCGTGCATCTGTGCTGAGGGATTAGGAGGTGGAAATGGAGACTTGGTTCCTGTCCTCTAGGAACTTATAGTTCGGAAGAACTTATAAAGGGCTTAGTCCAGAATCAGGAACTTGATTCTCCAAGTAAGTACATAAGGAGAATGGTACTGGGTGTGATTGTTGACCCCCGGGGACTGATATATGTCACTCACCATTGGCGGCATTAAGAGATGCTCCTTGAGAAGGTACCATGTCACCCTTAGAAGGTAGGGAACATTCCCTGAGCATCCCAGATGTCCTGTGGATGACCTGCTCTGGCTTAGGGTGGAGGCCTCTAGTGGAACAGGCTCTGTTCAGAGGATTCCTTCGCTACAAAAAGGCATGTGGAGAAAGTACAGGAGACTAGACCATGTATGGAAACACCCTGCAGTCTCCCTGGAAGTTGCTTTTGGGGGTAAATCCCTGGTAACCTAATGGCTTTTCATTCGTCTCTTCCTCTTAAAATTCAAGCCCAGAATGGGCAGAATTGACTATTTGGCCTTCCTCTTGTTATTCGAGTTGAAGGTAAGTGGACATTGAAGGTACATTGTGAACTTAATGGTCTGGGGAAGAAGAGAGAGCCCGTTGCTGAAGTACATAAGCTTTTTCCTCTGTCAGTTGCGTTTCGACTTGGAGAGGTGAGCGAGGCCAGGTGAGGTTCTCTTACCACTGGGTTTAAGGGTTCTTTACTGCTTTGAAGACAGAGCATTGTCCGAGCCTGTGAAGGGATCCCCCTCATACAGTGCCCACATGGGAGGGAGACACATGTCAGGGTCAGCGGGCAGGTCCTGGTCAAGAGCGGGGTGAGAGGTTTGCACGGCGCTGTGTTCCCATGGTAAGTAGAGGGCCTTGGAGAGTACTGATTCCCATGGGGCAACAGGCTTTTGAGAAAGTAGGATCATTTAGACCATCGTTGGGAGCTGACTCACAGACTCTCCTGTCTTGTCCTTGTCCTGAGTACCCCTAGAATCACTGTATAGGTCAAGTTGACTGTCACAGGATCAGAAAGCAAAAGATCAAGCACTGGGGTGACTTCTGCATGTGGGGCAGCTCAGACCAAGTAGAGGGGGTGAGTTGGAAGGACCTTCAGAGCCGCTGGAGCTGGAGTGTTGGTGGGGGCAGGGGATAGAGTCACTCAGGGTGAGAACAAAGAACACATTGTCTTATAAAGGCCCTTCCTTATAGGATGGCTTCCCCACCGCATCTTTCCTCGTGCAAAAGTGGGTAGTTCCCTCCGCTCACTTTCCCTCATAACAGATCCTAGTTTTCAGTGCTGGTGTGGTGTGCTCAGCAAAACTCGTACGGCAGGTACTTCCATCTCCCCAGGGGCACAGCGAAGAAGGGCAGCCCTTGGGTTATTGGAACAGAATTCCCTCTCTAGACTTTCTTACCTATTGGTCTGTTCTCACTGCCATTTGTCTCCAGGCAGAGAACTTGGGAAGAAATGGAACATTGGTGGTGCTGGGCCTTGAACCCCTCTCTCTCAGACAAGCAGCACTGCTGGCCCTTCTAGACTTCTCCCCTTAGTCTTTGGCTGTGTGGGATACAGGAAGGCCTAGCTTCTCCTGCAGGGTGTAGTACAGAGGGCGCCCCTTAGGGAACAGCTGTTGTAGTCGGCTGTCCCTGGAGGCTGAGGGTGGGGGAGGATGGAGTCTGGCGTGAGTCTCTCCCTGCTGCCACTTTTTCTGCTGTTGTCGTCTAGCGGGCTGAGGAGACGAAGCTTACCCCGAGGGTGAGGTTGGTCTGAAGCTCAGGCTTTATGCGGCTATGAGGTTGCCGTTGGCCTTCCTTGTGTGGACTTCGGGGGCACAGGATGAGGTTGGAGGCTGCCCATGAAGCTCCTGTGCTTGGACTAGTGTTCAGATGAGAGAAGGATGCCTGGACCCCACCTCAGATGGAGGAATTTCTTTAGCAGCATGGAGCAGTCACTTCTCAACTAGCCCCTATAAAGAAAAGGAAAGATAAACGCGGCTTCTGCTACTATATAGTTACAGTCTGAAGCAGATGAGTTGTTATGAACTTTCAGCCTCACAGCAGCACGAAAGTGGTTTGAATGAGTGTGGAGCTTGCTAGCTTGGTTTTACTAGTGAGAGTTGTGTGGTTGAGAATCAGTGAGAAGGAATGTGTCCTTCCCTCCAGTTACTTGTTAAAAGGTTCGTATTTGCTTACCTCTGTTTTCCCATAATGATTCAGTTCTCTTGAGACAATAGCTAGAAACCCGTTAGAGGTTAATTTTTTCTTTGTCTTTTTGGACAAAATTGAAAACCTGTTACCTTCAGGAGTTTACCCAGTGGGCCAGGTGTGGTGGTAGTTGGGGAGCACCTGAGCCCGCTCCCCAAGAGCGGGTGGTGGGGCCCTGACGCCTGTGGGGAATGGACGTTCCTCTGAGTCCAGCATGGAGTTGCTTGGGCCATCTAGAACTGTGTTCCAAAACAGTGTTCAACACTATTGCTTCTCAGAGAAGAGAGTGTGAAAACCAAGGCAGCATATGTAGACAGGTGCAAAGATGTCCCCAGCTGTCCTTTCCTGTGTTATCGTGGAGGCTGATGACCTCAGATGACCGTGAGTAGTTTGACCTTGTGAAAAGGCAGGGCCGGCCTGGGAAAATATGAGTGTGTGTGGAGAGGAAGAAGGAGGCGGATGGAATTTCCACGTTCATCAGAACGCTTGCAGCGGCGTAGTGTGGCGGCAGAGGGGGTAAGGGTTGGGGTCCAGGGAGACAGACCCTGAGATCCTGCAGTTTGTACTTTCACTCTGGAAACCAGTTGCGATTCTGTTTCCACATTGGCCATTCCTCAGCCCGTGCCATAGAAGGTCTGTTGGTGGTCCTTGCATGCACGCAGATTCTTCTCTGCCATTTCCCTTTGCTTTGGATTAGAAGTCTCTACCTCTTCACATCCACCCCTTGGTGTCTGAACAATAATGACAGGGGTGGGTGAACCGGCACTGGCTCAGTTGAGCTCCAGGCCTGGGAGGTGTTCCCTTTTTCTCTTCTGAACTTGGTGTTCTTTGCCCTGGTCCCTCCGCCAGTGAGGCAGGACCTTCGTCCTCGAGCTACATGTGGGATCACTTGGATGCCATGCTCGCCTCTGGGAACCCGTGCAGGGCACTGAGTTAGTGGGTCAGGTGCAAGGCAGTCTCCTTACCCCAAGGATTGGGCAGGAGAGGACACCCATGTCTCTGAAGGCTGCAAGATGCATGGCAGCAGAATGGTTCCAAAGAAAGGCTGGTCATGAGTTCTGGAAGTTTCTTTCACTGAAACATCACAGGTGAGTAAAGGAGGGAAGTCAGGTCCTCTGGTTTAGAAGGTTTTAAAATGAGTAGATATCTGAGAATGGGTGTCAGTTTTTCCCTTGGGCTGTCCTAGCCTGACTGCCCTGGTGTCATGAGACATCACACAGTGGAACGTGGCTCAGAGAGATAATAGTGCTCCTCAGAGGCATTCCTTGGAGGCTGGGTGAAAGGACATGGGTAAGACTTTGGAATAATAAAGTTTTGACACCATGAGAAACCAGAACCTTAGATATCACCCATCACTTTACAGGTGAAAAAATGCAGACAGATCGTGAAAAAATGCAGACAGATCGTGATAGCATGCTTTATCTAAGGTCACAAAGCAAGTTAATGGCCAAGTTAGGACAAAAATCCAGGTCTTCTGGCTGCTCAACTGGCATCCTTCCCTGAATCCTGCTCCCTCTGTAGTAGAGGGCAAGAGTGCATCACCTTACACACCACGCCAATCCAGTTGGTCAAGAAGGCCACTGACACCAGTTGCCAGGCAAATCCGTTTGCACCAAACAAAACAAAACAAAACAACAGTAGGGTTACCCAGATGAGAGACTTGATCTGAAACCTGCAGGGAGAAGAGATGGGAGCCCAAGAGCCAGGGTGGGGATGCTCATCCTGGTGGTGACTGCTGAAACCTGAAGGCTGGCCACTCCAGCGCCCTTTGGGAAAACAAACCTGAGTGTGTGTTTGTCCTCGTCTTCCTCCTGACAGCCACCCCAGAGGTGGGCACCCCTGGAAAGCATTAGTGAAGGGACTTCCCTGGGGGTCCAGTGGTTGAGACTCCGCGCTCCCAGTGCGGGGGGCCCAGGTTTGATCCCTGGTCAGGGAACTAGATCCTGCGTGTCGCAACTGAAAGATCCCGCATGCTGCAACAAAGATCCCACACTCTGCAGCGAAGACTGAGCGCAGCCAAATAAATAAATATTTTATATAAAAAAAGCGTGAGTGAAGAAAAAGTTGGAGATAAATAAGACTGGAACCCACATGCTGCCGTCCACCTGATCTGACCATGAACTTGTGTACGAGGGTCACCTGTGGAACCACTTGTGAATAGAGCTTTTGCTGCTCCACGGAACAGCTCTTAGGAAAGCAAACCTTTGTCATGCCCAGGCAAGTGACAGGCATACTCAGCTCCAGCGTGTGCACATGCATGCGTGCACACACACACAAACATGCCTGGGTACATATTTTAAACCGTGCTTTGCCCAGAATGCTAGTAGGACATGTCCCAGTGCCCAGCATTGTGAAATATGTTTAGAGCTGAGAATGTTCAGTGAAAATGTTCTGTACCGTTACTATTTCTCAATTGGGTTGGATCAGCCTTGGCCGGGGGTCAGATAACATGGGGGTGGGGTGCACGGCAGTGTCAGGGATGAGGGTGTGTGTGCACTTGTGATTGAGAAATCATTTGTTGTCTTTGGCAAAGCGGTAAAGGGAAAGCAAGCAAACACGACTGTGATTGAGAAAGAGTTCTGGGAAGGGGCCTGGGCCCGATCACTGTCAGAAGCTGCACACAGTGGACCCCTATGCTGTCTTCAAGCCACTAGACTGCCGCCCATACTCATCCCGGGGCCCACAGGGTATTGACGCACCTCTGGGTTCTTGTGGGATTTGGAAGGTGCTGGCAGTGGGTGGCTTGGTTTAGTTCTGTGATCTGGACAGCAGATCCGGGCACCACTGGCTTGAGTGTATAATCCTCCCCTTCCCTACCTGCGTTCATCTAATATCAGTACCGGCAGCCCTCCAGCCTTTGACTGTGGTCCTAATGCATCAACATCCTGACTGCAATGGGCTGTTGGCTCTAAGGGTGCCCACCTGCCGGCCCCATCGCCCTCAGCTCCTGCCTCTGGCTGCCACTGCCTGTCCCCTTCCTCAGGGCTGAGGCCCCTGGGGAGGCGGCAGGCAAGGCGCAGAGACAGGGTGGGGTGGATCCTGTATCCGGCAGAGGCATGGACAGGCCTGAGAACAGGAGTGTGAGTGGGAGGAAAGGCAGAGTTCTGGGCCAGATGGCCCCCTGGCCAGCCCGCGACCCAGACTCTCCCAGCACCTCCCCGCTAGCCGCCTGCTTCCCTGCCTCTGACCAGCTCTGTTGCTGGCTCCTGACTGAGTGGCGGGGTCTGGTGGGAAAGGCCCCAGGCTGGGAGTTGGGGTCGGAAGAGGGTTGCAGGCTGGGCCTGTGACCAGGGGTTACCAGGGCCTCTGTCTTCCTGGGGTGGTCATGGGTGCCAGGTTCACCTCACAGAATAAACGAGATAACGTACATGGAAGTTCTTTGGAAAGCCAAAACCGACGACTGCCACCTTCTCTTTATAGAGTGATGTTACCTGGTTTCTTCAAACCTTTCTTTCTGCCAGGGCTCATCCTCTGGCCAGACGTAGAGGGAAAACGCTTTGACAGCTGGGCCTTTGGGGAAGGTTTTGTGTGTTGGAGAGTGACTGCCGTTTTGAGAACCTCTGGATGCCCCGAGAGAGGGGCATCTTTTGTCCACGAAGGCATCAGTTCACTAATAAGCTGCGACGTGCTAGTCGCTGTGTGGGAGCTGGGCTAGGAGAGAGAGCAGGTATGGGGCAGCCCTCCCGGGTCAGCGGTCTCCTGGGTGAGCCGGGTATATGCACAGCGCAGCACAGTGAGGGCCGTGCTGCGAGTGAAGTAAGCAGAGGCGCCTCTGCCTCCATGTGTGCTTTGTGCTAGTTCGTGAGGATTATGTCTGTCTAACTGGCCCGGTGCTTCCTCTTTCCTCGCTCCACAATTGAATCTGATTTTTCTTCTTGGTCTACGTGCCAGTGGATGAAGAAGTAGGAAGTGCCCTATTCTTCTAGCCCTTGGACAAGACCGGGAATAGATGCTTCCCTGGCAGCCTTCCATGGGAAAGGGGGCTTCCGGCTGTAGTGGATCCAGGGATATGTCTCCGTCAGCACCCATCTGCAGCTCCCCTGCTCTCCATCTCCCTTCCTCTTGCTCACCTGCCACAGGCATGGCTGCCAAGCCCCCAGGTAGGGGGGGGCCTGCTTTCTGTCCAGCCACAGCAGCAGCAACCTGTCTTTTCCTTTCCCCTACAGGAAGCTGCACAGTGGGATGAAGACGTACGGGTGTGAGCTCTGCGGAAAGCGGTTCCTGGATAGTTTGCGACTGAGAATGCACTTACTGGCTCATTCAGGTAGGCGAGGATGCCCTGACTGGCCTGTTGGAGCACGGGCACCCACCTCCTGCCCACTTTCACCCCCACCCCAGAGCATGGCTATCCCCACTGCCAGCCGGGCCTTGGTCCACCTCGTCCTGTGGACGCTCCGTCCAGGCTCCTGGAGCAAAAAGTCCATCCTGACCATGTGACCGTCTGGATGAGCCCATCGTCCTGCTCTCCTGGGCTTCCTGGGGCTCTGTTGGTACCCAGCGCCCTGTGTGATCCACCTTCCAAAGTAGACTGCAGTTTCATTAGCAGAACAGTTGTGGAATTAGGTTCTCGCTGTCTAATGAATCTGGCTATTGGGTTCACTAATTATACAGGAGCCTTTAATTAAATACATATAGAAAGGTTGGAACACAAAGCTAGTTCCAGCGTGCTGGCTTCTGCAAGTTAATTTTATCCAATTCTAGTGGGGTCGACGCGGCGGCTGCTGGTATTTTTGCTCGTGTTTGAGCAAAGCTTCTCTGCCCCATGAGGCGTGGAGAGGGGAGAGCACTGACATGCAGCGTGCCCAGGCGTTCTCGGTGGAGGGAAGGATACAGCAGGTCCAGGGCTGCTGCTTCGAGGCCAAGCTGTCGCCTGGCTTCAGCTGCAGAGGCCACTGCGCTTCCTTGCTGGAGCCAGTGCTCTTTTCCCTCTAATTCCCTTGCCTTTCAACCTTGGAGTCACGTTTTGGGGGAGAAGAGAGGGCTGTCTTCTTACTCGGTCTTGCTGTCTCCCGTCTGTCTAGTCCATGGTCAGTGTCTGCTCTTCCTTTCCCATTTTGCCTCCAGCAAGGGGCCCTCCAGGCGGTTGGTGGTTCAAAGTGTTTGTGAAATGAGCCTGCTTTGGGGTTGGGCAGATCTCCATCTGTGTGACCTCGGGCAGGTTTGTCTTCTGAACCCCCAGTTTCTGTATCGGTAGAGGGCAGGTGTTGCTAACTCACATCAGTTAGGTAACAGAATGTATGACGAAGCGTCTGTAGGACACTCCTTACCATACAGTGGCTGCTTCTGCTTCCACCTCCCTCCCTTTCCCCAGTGCTGAAGTTGTCGTTCGGGCGCGTTCCCATCACCGTACTCCCGTTGAGGACAGTCTGGCTGTTTATAGTCTGTCCTCGCTGCCGCCATCGCCTTGGTCGTGGAAGTGCATTCGGTGGCTTTGTATATGCTTCCGCTCGCCACCGCCTCACTGCAGAGCCCCTGTGCCTCTGCGCTGCATGGGGTGCTGTCACTCTCCCTGGCCTTCATGGCCCTTCGTCAAGTGCCCTAACTCCTTCTCACTTCCCAATCTTCCCTCTTCCAGATCCAAAGATTGGGCCGCACCGGGCCACTGTCTGTCTCGCTGTACCCCGTGTCTTTGTGTTCCATTTCTCCTCCCCGTGGGGCCTCCCCTCCCCGACACCTGGCCCCTCAGAGCCATCCTCACCCCCCACCTGCCCCACGTTGGCCCCGAGTCCTGGGCCCAGGCGCTGCTGCGCTTGGCATCTGCCTGGTACCCGTGCACTCTTTTTATTTTTATAACTTGCACCTCCAATCTTTTTGTTCCCCCTTCACCTTTGCAGGTTGTTGAGGGTTTAGTGGGGGAGTTTCGTGAGCTGTCTGCCCACAGGTCAGCCACCCTCCCCCAGAGCAAAGTGTGGGTCTTCCATTTCATTCGCTCCATGCTCCAGCCCCGTGTGGTCTCTTGACTACGTGCCATTGGATGCTTCCACGTGGGTAGTATAGCCTGCGGTTGAAGCTTCCTCGCCCTCTCGGTAACTCAGCCTGGTAAGCACCCTTTCTCCTTACTGTTTCCTTGAGTCTAGTGCACTAGCCAGACTCGTGTGCTTGTCCACACTGTGTGTGGACCAGCACAGCTCGCTTTCCAAGCTCTGTGGCTTTGTTCACCCGCTTCCCTCTGCGTGGAATAACCCATCCCCAGTCTTCCCAGATCTTCCAAGGTCCCTTCCACGATGTCATCCTCAACTGTTCCTCACATCCGGCCAGAAGCAATTGAGCCTTCTCCTGGGGTCCATATTTTTTTATCCAAAGCTGTCTTTGGACCCAATCTTTCTTCTCTGTATTATTGTTATTAATGGAATTGCCTTATCTCCTCCTGCTTGGGAATCAGGGTTAGGAATTTGGGCATCTACCTCCTGACCATGTGACCTTGGGCAAGAAATGCAAACCCTCTGAGCCTCCAAACGGAAGGCTCCCGTTAGACGCTTCGCACGCTGCCTGACACACGATAGGCTCTCAGTAAATGTAACTTCCCTTTCCCTCTGTTCCCCTGACAGACTGGAATAAGCTACTTGGGGACAGGGTCTGTCCCTATTATGTGCCGCACATCACCTGGCACGGCATTGGAATCTATAGATATTGGTTGAATGGACGACTGCAGCCTGGGAGGCCGGGCAACTCAAGGAAACTCCAGTCTCCCACCGGGTCTCTCCTGCAATATAGGAAGTGTTTAGACTGTGTCCCAGGGGTTCACTGGAGGGCAGCCAGGAGCCCACTGGCTGAGTGTGAGTTAGCCGAGGTCTCCATCGTGAAGCCCAACACTTCAGCGGCGTTGGTAGAGCCGGTGGGGTGGCAGAGAGAGGAGGAGCTGCTTACGCACGTTCAGGGGGTGCAGAGCCCCCGCTTCTGACAAGATGAGTGACTTTGCACCACCCCATGACCGAGATGCTAGTTCAAGGTCCCACAGTCTTGTGTGGATACCCTGGCAGCTTTGGGAGCTGGGGCCTATGTTCTTAACTTTTCCTGTCTGTCGCTGAAGTCTGTGCAAATGATTTGTCCCTCTGAAATTCACTTGCCACTGCCCTTATAAAAGAGGAGTCGGTGATGGGGGAGGTATGATGGGTCACAGCAAGGCCTTAATTCACCCTTGCAGATAGCTCATAGCCTGCTTCAGCTCTGATATTTCTGTGCTCTGTTTTCTCTTTCTCTGGTCCCATATATCTCTCACCCCTGAGCCAGGATGGCTTGAAAATAAAGCAGCAGCAAGGGCTTCGTGAGGCTGATCCCGAACTGTTTGCCCCCCCATTAAACAGCGAAGGCCCTGAGGCCTCTAGAGAGACCTGACCATGTCGGGGAGGTGGGGTCAGAGGGCTGGGCCGGTGGTGCCAGGTCTTCTCCGGGATCCCAGTAGCAGAAGTTGGGTTTTACCTGTTCCAATTCCTCCCCCAGTTGCACGATATCAGACCTTTGTGAGGTCTTAGAGGAGACGTTTGATTAGATGACATGAGATTTTCTTGCTGCTCTGTTTTGAAGGCTCCGTGCAGGGAGGCAGCAGCCAGGATGGCCCCTGAGGGTCTGTAGCGCAGTCCCACCTTACACAAGGTCACCAGGGGTTGGAGCAGCAGTGCAGAGCATCACGGAACAAGAGTTGCTCCACAGCCCCGGGGGCTGTGTTTTAAAAAGGGGTCAGGCCGTGGTGAAGGGAGTCTGGGCTCTGGGTTGGGGTCAGGGAGCTCCTGGCTTCCCCTAAATATTGTCACTGCCCAGGAGAGGCTCATTCCTGCTGTCTCTCCTTCTTCGCAGAGCTGCACGGGCTCTGCGTGCTTGCTGCCCTACCCCCTCTTGGCGAGCGTGGCCTGTGTTTGTTATTGTAGTTCTGGCGCTGGGCCAGGCCTGGCTGGGTGCCAGCCTTGTGGGTACAGTGTGTACAGTGAGTGCTGAGCCAAGTTTGTCATCATACACGATTAATTTTTTTTTTCTCATCTGGTAGGGGTGGGGTGAAGGAGGAGGAAAGAAGGAGTTTCTCTGATGCTGGAGTACAGGCCTCATTGAATTCTGCGGAGATATTATTTCTCAAAGGCTCACTCTCCCCCCCACCCAGCTTTCCTCTTTCTCGAATTGTCTTCCTCCTCTCTTCCATGTTTCCCTGTCCAAGGAAATCAGCCTGTATAAGATCGACACTGTGAGGTCTTATTTTCAGTGACTGGAATACCAGATTTATACTCTTAAATCAGTTTTCATTGTGTTGAAATTGACAATTTGTTTAATTAGAAGCTTGCCCTGTAGGAGGTCCTTCTTAGAGACAATTCTCTTTCTCTCTCTCTCTCTTTCTTTTTTCTCTTTTCAGACCCTAAATGGTAGTAGCGAATGTTCAGCTTAATTGAAGTTTTGATTTCGATTTGAAGGCGTTAACTAACCAAATGTTTATGAGATATACCTGATGATAACAATAAGTTTAAATTAACGAACAATACCCTAACTCACTCACTAATGAGACTGATCTGGCCAGACCCTGCATTCTCAGAGGTGGTTTGGGGATCAGGAAGTCCGAGCGTTGAGAAAGAGATTTGGGGTGAGAAAAGTGACCACTAGAACACTTTGCAAAGCTGCCCCTTCTGGAGCATGAATCTTGGGTGGAGGATAGTGCAGGGAGCCGGGGAAGAATCCCAGCCCCTCTGCATCCCCGGATCCCTCTGAAGTCTCCTGCCCATCCTCTGCTGCCCCATCCCTCGTGGGAGCATCTGTGACCCTCTGTCTCTTTGCCACTCCTTGTTCTTACTTAAGAGAACATCCTAGCTCTGGGTGTCCATGCAGAAACCACAGACTCGGGCGATGACTCGAGTTGGTTCTGCGATTTGCTCGGGTAGCGTTTCCCATTAGGTAGTGTTTCCCACAGCTTGGCCTGATGTGCTGGTGGATTATAACTGAGCACACCCAGAACTGCTTGCCCCTAGTTTTGCCTTGGCCGCATGCTATTTAGAGGCTTGCATATTTCTGTGGCCTGCTTCTGTTCTGGGAGTGTCATTCATTTCTGGAGCCAGCAGATGCATCAGGCTCTGTGTACTTAACACTGGAGAACAGGCAGCACCCCTACCCTCCGGGCGCTTAGATCTAGTAGGAGAGATGTTTGACTGTAAAGTTATAAAAGAAGGTGGTGTGTGCTGAGCGCCAAGAAAGAGTTCTAGGAGGAATTCAAGGAGGAAGGGGGCTCCTGGGAGAAGGTGGTAGAATGGATTTCTGAGAGCACCTGGTGGGGGCAGCCCACGCCGCCTGGGGTGACGTGCAGTGTAGCTGGGCCTGTAGGCTGGGCGTGGGGGGAGGAGGGGGCAGGGTTTAGAAGGGAGGAGCCGGGCAAGATTGCAAGCAAAATCAGTGCAAGAAAAATGATTTGCATTTCACCTAGGGCACTCAAAAGCGCTGAAAGATTGGATAAGGAAGGGACACTTTCATTCCTCTGGAACAGAAAGGACTGTTGGGCTTTTTGATGCACACTAGGCTGGAGTAGAGGGTGCATAAGACTCTTGGGGAAATGGCGTGACAGGCAGTCAGTCCTGGGGCGCGGCTGGAGGGGGGCATGGCCTGTGCCTCTTGCAGTGGTTAGGGGCACACAGCCCTTCTTTGGGGGGATCCCATCCTGCATGCTCACTCCTCCTCACCCTTCTCCAGGCACTGTGAGCCTTGGCTATTGAGAAACACCCCGATACCAGACTCCTCGCCACAGTCAGAGCCACCGGGAAGTAGCGTGGTCTTTGGCTGACAGATCTTCTGATTCCAGCAGCAGCATGGTGTGGCCAGGACATATCATCTGGGGCCAGGTCACCATCTGGCGGGGAAAAGGGCAGGAGGGGTTGGGGTCAGAAACCAGATTGGTTCTCTCATGCTTTCCCCTGATCAGATGGAAGAAACAAAGTTTCACGAGATGTCGAAGATCTGTGGGTTGTACCTGTCCCCCTTTTTTCTCTTTTGGGAATAATACTAAGCTTTGAGGTTCAGGGTCCTTCTTCCCAAAGACAGAGAATGTGTGGGGGAACGAGGTAACTGGATTACGCCCTGGGACTGCGAGGCGGGGAGATGAGCTGGTCCCCGTGACGATGATGGAGAAGAACCTCAGGATGCAAAGATGGCTTCTCCTGACCTTGCAGCTTCTTCCTCTCACTCCCCCCTCTCTTTCCAGATCAGGCATCTGCTAAAAGCAAGAGACTGAGGTTATCCAGGCAGCTTGGAACCCAGGGTCCATTTGCTCCCTCTCTGCTCACTCCCTTCTTCTGGTTGGCTTTCTGCCATCAGGCTAAAACCAGGAGATAACCAAGAAGAAACTTCTCAGGACCTCAGCCTCACTCAACATGCCTGCAGAGCTGGGCACGATGGAGGGTTTGGGTTAAGATGGGACGTGAGTGGCTCAGAGCCTGCCTTCCCCTTGGTCCTCTTGGGTGATGGGGGCACAGGAAGAGGGAAGAGAAGCTACGTTCCCCGGCTCTCTCTCCAGCACGCTCCCCTCTCTCCCTCCCTGCTCTGAACCTGGCCTGCTTCCCGAACTTTTTCCCAGAGTGGTGTCGTCACCGGCCTGCCGGCAGGTCTGGATGTTCTGCCAGCATTCCAGAGAGTTTATGATCGCTTGCAGATGTGCCTCCAAGAACACACTGTACCCAAAGCAGAAATTAACGCAGCCTTGACTGCTGTCCAAGCCCGTACACGGGAGAGACGAGAAAGAAAACAAAAACTGTTTAGTGCTGTTTATAAATTATATACTGGCTGATGAAAAATACATTTCTTCCCCCTCTCCTCCCCATTCCTCGCTGTCCCCCACCCCCGCCCCTTCTCCCTTTCTGCCTCAAGAGCCTAAAAGGAGACCAGAAGAATATGGCTTTGCCTTTTAGCTCCCGTTTTGGCGGAGAACCGAAACCCTGCTGCTGGTTCACAGCCAGGGTATTTTTCCCCTTTACCTGATGAAATATACTGGTGTTTCCAGCCCAGATGGGGTGTTTTTGGTTTTGTTTTCTGGGTTGGCTTTTTTTTATTTTTTGGGCAAGGATGTTGTTTACAGCAAGTGACAGGTCCTGTGATGGCATTGGGTGCGATACTGGCCCCGGGGCAGATAAAGCCCACCCATTTCCCCACTGCAGTGCTGCTGGAGGTGTGTGCCTGGGTCCCCCGGCCCTGAAGATGGCACGTTGGGCCAGCTGTACAGAGAAAGTTCATCGCAGGTCATCGTATTAAACAGTGTTTTCACCACTTCTCTCCCACCCCTTCACCTACAGCCCCTGTGTGAAAAGGGGGTTCACATAGCCCTCTCCCCAAATACACATGTCTCTCCCTCCATGTGGTGCCTTAGCAGGGGTTTGGGAAGCTCGTGCCTCTACCCCTCTGGAGCCCAGCCTCTCCCCGTAGGCTTGAGTGCCCCCTCCCAATTTATTCTATAAATTCGTTTCCACATTATGTCTATCCATTTACATGGCTTTTGTGTTTTTTAATACTGCTAATGTTTATCATTTGCCCAACAGGCTCGACAGATTTTGCTTCCTGTAGAGCATCGAGGCTTTAGAGCCCCCTCGTTGCTAAGTAGCAGTCTCCCTGTACTGTAATGGGCTGATTTTGTATTCCGTTCAGCGCTGTATCTTATTTTTGTATGCAAGACAAAGTGTTTTGATGGAGGACGATTGCGGCAGTGTCTGGAGGCTGTTTGGGGTTTTATGGGCTGTACAGTACACTGTGTGCTCTCCGAACAGAACACAGGCTGTTGCATTTTGGATTGGATTTGTCATTTTTCCCCCCTAAGAGAGGAGCCTGTCAGATAGAACATTAAGGGTGGAGGGAAGAAAGTGGAAATTATGTAATAACCTTCTTTCTCCCTCTGTTTCTCTCTCTCTGATTTTTCTATCCCAAAATAGGGTGGCTTCTCCCCCCATACTCCCTTGCGTACCGTATGATTCTGTCAAGCAAGATAATGACGTTCCTGTCAGGAAATGAATGGCCCTCGAGAGGTGGATGCTGGGACATCCCGTCTGTCTATCTGTTCTCCTGTTCTCTCTTTCCCTCTCCCTCGCTCCCACCGTCCTTCTACATTCCGGGCTGCTTTGCTGGCCCTTATTTTTGTCTGAGGATGGACGGCTAACGAGGTTGCAGGGTAGGATGTTGGTGTGTGATCCACCCGAAGGGGATGACATTTTCTTATTTCCGGGGTCTTTTCACCTTCCCGGATGTGCACCCTGCCAGGATTCCTAGGTGGTCCTCCCTTGCCCTCTTCTCTCCTCAGCCCTTGTGCCCTTGCCCTCTACCCGGGCTGTGCCTGGGTCCCAGTGTCCAGGGCTGTGCCCGATAGACCAGCTGCCTCCAGACCATGTAGTGACGGCTCTCTCTGCTGGCTGTTCCTCTCGGCGCTGTCTTCTGAGCTCACTCTGGTGGCAGGTGTTTATTTTTCAGCTCTGCTTTTCTCCTCGCTTCCATTTTTTTCCCCAGTCTCCTTTCATGTCACTCCATCTCTTCGTCCCTGTCCTTGCGTCTGTGTTGGCCTGGGCCTTTTCTCAATGCTCCTGTGCATTTCGTGTCTTTCTTCTTGTGTCTTCATTAGACTTTGTCTCCCTCCACCTTGGTTGGCCTTCTCTCTCACAGCTCAGAGTTTCTTAGCTTGGAAGTTGGGCGGTGGTTGAGGTGGGGAACAAACTGTTACTCTGTCCCAGAAGGCCTGGGGAGGACTCCAGAGTGCTCCCAGAACTCCTGTCCCTTACCTCTCAGGGACCAGAGTGGGGCTTCTCTGGCTTGGTTCCTAGTCCCTGGATGTTTTCTTAAGTTGAGCTGAGCATGGGCAAGTGGATGAGCAGGGTTAGGTTTTGCAAGATTCTTATTGGACTTTGCCACTAAAAAGTGCACCTTGCTGGCATGGTGCTTTCAGAGGTCTGTACCATGCACCTGAGTACAGAGCCCACCAGGCACCTGGGAGAGTGTTCACCCCCACACCCCAGTGGCCTGGCATGGTGCCCAGCACACAGAAGGCTTTTGATGAGTACTTGTTGAATAAGGGAATACCCTGTTACTAACTTCTTTGTACTTCTGGGGAACATCTGGGTCTGGTGGGGACTGAGGCTTCCACAATTTGCGGTGCCAACCCTCAGAAAAAGATTATGGGAGACTGGTTCAAGATGGTGCGGTAGAAGGACATGCGCTCACTGCCTCTTGCGAGAGCACCAGAATCACAACTAACCGCTGAACAATCATCGACAGGAAGACACTGGAACTCACCAGAAAAGATACCCCACATACAAAGACAAAGGAGAAGCCGCAATGAGATGGGAGGAGGGGTGCAATCACAATAAAATCAAATCCCATAACTGCTGGGTGGGTGACTCACAAACTGGAGAACGATTATACCACAGAAGTCCACCCACTGGAGTGAAGGTTCTGAGCCTTATGTCAGGCTTCCCAACCTGGGGTTCCAGCAACGGGAGGGGGAATTCCCAGAGAATCAGACTTTGAAGGCTAGCGGGGTTTGATTGCAGGATTTCAACAGGACTGGGGGAGACAGAGACTTCACTCTTTAGGGCACACATAAAGTACTGTGCACATCATGACCCGGGGGAACGAGCAGTGACCCCATAGGAGACTGAACCAGACCTACCTGCTAGTGTTAGAGGGTCTCCTGCAGAGGCGGGGTGTGGCGGTGGCTCACCACAGGGACAAGGACACGGGCAGCAGAAGTGCCAGGAAGTACTCCTTGGCCTGAGCCCTCCTGGAGTCCACCATTAGCCCACCAAAGAGCCTCTAGGCTCCAGTGCTCCGTTGCCTCAGGCCAAGCAGCCAACAGGGAGGGAACTCAGCCCCACCCATCAGCAGACAAGCAGATTAACGTTTTACTGAGCGCTGCCCACCAGAGCAACACCCAGCTCTACCCACCACCAGTCACTCCCGTCAGGAAGCTTGCACAAGCCTCTTAGATCACCTCATCCACCAGAGGCAGACAGCAGAAGCAAGAAGAACTACAGTCCTGGAGCCACATTCACAGAAAGACAGACAAAATGAAAAGTCAGACGACTATGTACCAGATAAGGAATAAGATAAAACCCCACGAAAACAACAAAATGGATTGGAGATAGGCAACCTTCCAGAAAAAGAATTCAGAATAATGATAGTGAAGATGATCCAGGACCTTGGAAAAAGAATGGAGGCAAAGATTGAGAAGATGCAAGAAAGGTTTAACAAAGACCCAGAAGAATTAAAGAACAAACAAACAGGGCTTCCCTGGTAGAGCAATGGTTGGGAATCCACCTGCCAATGCAGGGGACACGGGTTCGATCCCTGGCCTGGGAAGATCCCACATGCTGCGGAGCAACTAAGCCCGTGAGCCACAACTACTAAGCCTGCGTTCTAGAGCCCATGTGCCACAACACCTGAAGCCTGCACGCCTAGAGCCCGTGCTCTGCAACAGAAGCCACGCCAATGAGAAGCCAGTGCACCGCTCGCTGCAACTAGAGAAAGCCCTCACACAGAATGAAGACCCAGCACGGCCAAAAGTAAAAACAAATAAATTAATTAATTAAAAAAAAAAAGAAAAAGCAAACAGAGATGAACAATACAATAACTGAAATGAAAAATACACTAGAAGGAATCAATAGCAGAATAACTGAGGCAGAAGAACGGATAAGAGACCTGGAAGACAGAATGGTGGAGTTCACTGCCACCAAACAGAATAAAGAAAAAAGAAATGAAGACAGACTAAGAGACCTCTGGGACAACATTAAACACACCAACATTCGCATTATAGGGGTCCCAGAAGGAGGAGAGAGAGAAAGGACCTGAGAAAATATTTGAAAAGATTATAGTCGAAAACATCCCTAACATGGGAAAGGAAATAGCCACCCAAGTCCAGAAAGCACAGAGAGTCCCAGGCAGGATAAACCCAAGGAGAAACACGCCTAGACACATAGTAATCAAATTGACAAAAATTAAAGACAAAGAAAAATTATTAAAAGCAGCAAGGGAAAAATGACGAAAAACATACCAGGGAACTCCCATAAGGTTAACAGCTGATTTCTCAGCAGAAACTTTACAAGCCAGAAGGGAGTGGCACAGTGCATTTAAAGTGATGGAATGGAAGAAGCTATAACCAAGATTACTCTAGCTGGCAAAGATCTCATTCAGATTTGATAGAGAAATCAAACCTTTACAGACAAGCAAAAGCTAAGAGAATTCAGCACCATCAAACCAGCTCTACAACAAATGCTAAAGGAACTTCTCTAAGTGGGAAACACAAGAGAAGAAAAAGAGCTACAAAAACAAAGCCCAAACAATTAAGAAAATGGTAATAGGAACATACATATCGATAATTACCTTAAATGTGAAAGGATTAAATGCTCCAACCAAAAGACTTAGGCTTGCTGAATGGATACAAAAACAAGACCCATATATATGCTGTCTATCAGAGACCCACTTCAGACCGAGGGACACATACAGACTGAAAGTGAGGGTATGGAAAAGGATATTCCATACAAATGGAAATCAAAAGAAAGCTGGAGTAGCAATACTCCTATCACATAAAATAGACTTTAAAATAAAGAATGTTACAAGAGACAAGGAAGGACACTATATAATGATCAAGGGATCAATCCACGAAGAAGATATAACAATTGTAAATATATATGCACCCAACATAGGAGCACCTCAATACATAAAGCAAATACTAACAGCTATGAAAGAGGAAATCAACAGTAACACAATAATAGTGGGAGACATTAACACCTCACTTACACCAAAAGACAGATCATCCAAACAGAAAATTAATAAGGAAACACAAGCTTTAAATGACACAATAGACCTGATAAATTTGATATTTATTTATTTATTTATTACATTATTTAAATGTAATTTTATTCTTTTTTTATACAGCAGGTTCTTATTAGTTATTCATTTTATACATATTACTGTATATATGTCAATCCCAATCTCCCAATTCATCACACCACCCCCCACCACCACCACCACTTTCCCCACTTGGTGTCCATATGTTTGTTCTCTACATCTGTGTCTCTATTTCTTCTTGCAAACTCGTTCATCTGTACCATTTTTCTAGGTTCCACATATATGTGTTAATATATGATCTTTGTTTTTCTCTTTCTGACTTACTTCACTCTGTATGACAGTCTCTAGCTCCATCCACTTCTCTACAAATGACCCAATTTTGTTCCTTTCTATGGCTGAGTAATATTCCATTGTATATATGTGCCACATCTTCTTTATCCATTCATCTGTCAATGGGCATTTAGGTTGCTTCCATGACCTGGCTATTGTAAACAGCACTGCAGTGAACATTGGGGCGCATGTGTCTTTTTGAATTATGGTTTTCTCTGGGTATACGCCCAGTAGTGGGATTGCTGGGTATTATGGTAACTCTAGTTTTAGTTTTTCAAGGAACCTCCATACAGTTCTCCATAATGGCTGCATCAATTTACATTCCCACCAACAGTGCAAGAGGGTTCCCTTTTCTCCACACCTTCTCCAGCATTGTTTGTAGATTTCTTGATGATGGCCATTCTGACAAGTGTGAGGTGATACCTCATTGTAGTTTTCATTTGCATTTCTCTAATGATTAGGGATGTTGAGCATTCTTTCACGTGTTTGTTGGCAATCTGTATATCTTCTTTGGAGAAATGTCTATTTAGGTCTTCTGCCCATTTTTGGATTGGGTTGTTATAGGGCATTCCATCCAAAAACAGCATATTACACTTTCTTCTCAAGTGCACACAAAACATTCTCCAGGATAGACCACATCTTAGG
The DNA here is from genome assembly GCF_949774975.1 of Lagenorhynchus albirostris. Classification (NCBI taxonomy): domain Eukaryota; kingdom Metazoa; phylum Chordata; class Mammalia; order Artiodactyla; family Delphinidae; genus Lagenorhynchus; species Lagenorhynchus albirostris. The sequence continues at coordinate 90,609,175 of NC_083103.1, forward strand.
TCACAAATCAAGCCTCGGTAAATTTAAGAAAATTGAAATCATATCAAGGATCTTTTCCGACAACAACACTATGAAATTAGAAATAAATTACAGGGAAAAAGAATGTAAAAAACACAAACACATGGAGGATAAACGATACGTTACTAAATAACCAAAAGGTTACTGAAGAAATCAAAGAGGAAATCAAAAAACACCTAGAGACAAATGACAATGAGGACACGACAGTCCAAAACCTATGGGATGCAGCAAAAGCAATTCCAAGAGGGAAGTTTATAGTAATACAATCCTACCTCACTAAATAAGAAAAATCTCAAATAAACAATCTAACCATACACATAAGGGAACAGAGAAAGAAGAACAAACAAAACCCAGAGTTAGTAGGAGGAAAGAAATCATAAAGATCAGAGCAAAAATAAATGAAATAGAAACAAAACGATAGCAAAGATCAATTAAACTAAAAGCTGGTTCTTTGAGAAGATAAACAAAATTGATAAACCTTTAGCCAGACTCATGGAGAAAAAGAGGGAGAGGACTCAAATCAATACAATTAGAAATGAAAAAGGAGAAGTTACAGCGGACACTGCAGCAATACAAAGCATCATAATAGACTACTACAAGCAACACTATATCAATAAAATGGACAACCTGGAAGAAATGAACAAATTCTTGGAAAGGTGTAACCTTCCAAGACTGAACCAGGAAGAAATAGAAAATATGAACAGACCAATCACAAGTAATGAAATTGAAACTGTGATTAAAAGTCTTCCAGCAAACCAAAGCCCAGGACCAGATGAATTCTGTCAAACATTTAGAGAAGAGCTAACACCCATCCTTCTCAAACTCTTCCAAAAAATTGCAGAGGAAGGAACACTCCCGAACTCATTCTATGAGGCCACCATCACCCTGATACCAAAACCATACAGAGATACTTCAAAAAAAGAAGATTACAGACCAATATCACTGATGAATATAGATACAAAAGTCCTCAACAAAATACTAGCAACAGAATCCAACAACACATTAAAAGGATCATACACCATGATCAAGTGGGATTTATCCCAGGGATGCAAGGATTCTTCAATATACGCAAATCAATCAATGTGATACACCATATTAACAAATTGAACAATAAAAATCATGTGATCATCTACATAAATGCAGAAAAAGCTTTTGACAAAATTCAACACCCATTTATGATAAAAACTCTCCAGAAAGTGGGCATAGAGGGAACCTACCTCAACGTAATAAAAGCCATATACGACAAACCCACAGCAAACATCATTGTCAATGGTGAAAAACTGAAAGCATTTCCTCTAAGACAAGGATGTCCACTATCACCACTATTATTCAACATAGTTTTGGAAGTTCTAGCCACGGCAATCAGAGAAGAACAAGAAATAAAAGGAATCCAAATTGGAAAAGAAGAAGTAAAACTGTCACTCTTTGCAGATGATATGTTACTATACATAGATAATCCTAAAGATGCCACCAGAAAACTACTAGAACTAATCAATGAGTTTGGTAAAGTTGCAGGATACAAAATTAATGTACAGAAGTCTCTTGCATTCCTATACACAAACAACAAAAGATCAGAAAGAGGAATTAAGGAAACAATCCCATTCACCACTGCATCAAAAAGAATAAAATACCTAGGAATACACCTACCTCAGGAGGTAAAAGACCTGTACTCAGAAAACTATAAGACACTGATGAAAGAAATCAAAGATGACACAAACAGATGGAGAGATATACCATGTTCTTGGATTGGAAGACTCAATATTATGAAAATGCCTATACTACCCAAAGCAATTTACAGACTCAGTGCAATCCCTATCAAATTACCAATGGCATTTTTCACAGAACTAGAACAAAAAAAATCTTAAAATTTGTATGGAGACACAAAAGACCCTGAATAACCGAAGCAATCTTGAGGGAAAAAAACGGAGGTGGAGGAATCAGACTCCCTGACTTCAGACTATGCTACAAAGCTACAGTAATCAAGACAATATGGTACTGGCATGAAAACAGAAATATAGACCAATGGAACAGAATAGAAAGCCCAGAGATAAACCCACGCACCTATGGTCAACTAATCTATGACAAAGGAGGCAAGGATATACAATGGAGAAAAGACAGTCTCTTCAATAAGTGGCACTGGAAAAACTGGACAGCTACATGTAAAAGAATGAAATTAGAACACTCCCTAACACTATACACAAAAATAAACTCAAAATGGATTAAAAACCTAAATATAAGGCCAGACACTATAAACCTCTTAGAGGAAAACATAGGCAGAACACTCTTTGACATGAATCACAGCAAGATCTTTTTTGACTCACCTCCTAGAGTAATGGAAATAAAAACAAAAATAAGCAAATGGGACCTAATGAAACGTAAAAGCTTTTGCACAGCAAAGGAAACTATAAACAAGATGAAAAGACAACCCTCAGAATGAGAGAAAATATTTGCAAATGAATCAACGGGCAAAGGATTAATCTCTAAAATATATAAACAGCTCATGCAGCTCAACATTAAAAAAACAAACAACCTAATCAAAAAATGGGCAGAAGACCTAAATAGACATCTCTCCAAAGAAGACATACAGATGGCCAAGAGGCACATGAAAAGCTGCTCAACATCACTAATTGTTAGAGAAATGCAAATCAAAACTGCAATGAGGTATCGCCTCACACTGGTTAGAATGGGCATCATCAAGAAATCTACAAACAACAAATGCTGGAGAGGGTGTGGAGAAAAGGGAACCCTCTTACGCTGTTTGTGGGAATGTAAATTGATACAGCCACTATAGAGAATAGTATGGAGGTTCCTTAAAAAACTAAAAATAGAATTACCATAATACCTAGCAGTCCCACTATGGGGCATATACCCAGAGAAAACCATGATTCAAAAAGACACATGCACCCCAATGTTCATTGCAGCACTATTTACAATAGCCAGGTCATGGAAGCAACCTAAATGCCCATCGACAGATGAATGGTAAGAAGATGTGGTACATATATACAATGGAATATTACTCAGCCATAGAAAGGAACAAAATTGGGTCATTTGTAGAGAAGTGGATGGAGCTAGAGACTGTCATACAGAGTGAAGTAAGTCAGAAAGAAAAACAAATATCGTATATTAACGCATATATGTGGAACCTAGAAAAATGGTACAGATGAAGTGGTTTGCAAGGCAGAAATAGAGACACAGATGTAGAGAACAAATGCATGGACACCAAGGAGGGAAAGCTGGGGTGGGGGGGGTTGGTGGTGGGATGAACTGGGAGATTGGGATTGACATGTATACACTAATATGTATAAAATAGATAAGTACTAAGCACCTGCTGTATAAAAATAAATAAAATTCAAAAACAAAAAAGAAAAAAATAAAAAGATTATGAATATCAAATGTGAGAGCCCCTCCCAGGGAATAGGCCCATGCAGTATCGGGGTGGGGTGGGTGCTGAAGCTTCTGTTTTATGAGCTTCAGGGAGAAGGGTCCTCCATAAACACCACGAAGTGCTGCCAGTTGAGGCCCCCAGAGTTGGAGCAACTGAGTGGGGAAATTCAAGGCTAAGGATAGGATGGTGACATCGGCCCTGCTCTGGGGACCCTCAGAGCATGGGGCAGCTGTGTTTGCAGGCCTCAGGTTTGCATTCTGCAAGGGTCAGGACAAATCCTCCCACCTTTGTTAAATTGCCATTGGTCCCATTGGACCTGGTGGACCCCTCTGTATTTCATTCCCTCTTCTCAGTGAGCCTGGCTGGGAGCCACAGACCAACCCTAAGTCCTGTCTCACCCAGAGACGCTGGGTGGATCAGTACACATGGCAGCATCCTGCCTGCACCCTGGCCTTCAGGGACTCTCAATGAGACAACATGGTAGCCACCCCTTTCCTAAGTGCTCCATCTGCCTGGGCCGTAGACTTGTGTCTGACTGGGGCAAAGCACTGGTCCTCTCACGGTCTGTACGCATGCGTGTGTGTGTGCACGTGCGCGCATGTGTCTGGGAGAGGAACGAGGAAGGTGAGGGGTCCTGGAGGTGATGGGAAGTGTACCTAGAGGTCTAGGGGTCTGTTCTGCTGAGCTTCCAGACTCATCCATTAATTAGGGTCGGGGGAGGAAGTAGGATTGGACAGTTTTTTGGCAAGGACACTACTTACTCCTTGGAAGATGTGGGAAAGCTACAGTTATGTTCCCAGTAATGAGGGGCAGCTGTGTGTATATGTGTGTGCACACGTGTTTGTGGGTGCACACGTGAAAAAAAGAGATTGAGAAGAAACATTTACATGAAATACTCAAAATTGTTCCTTTGCTGTAATGGCTCTGCACAGACCATTACCTTGCAGATTTAGAAACGAAATGAGCCCATCATATCTAGCGACTTCCCCCGACATTCATGCCTAATTGCAAAGCCTGCATTACCTTTGAATTTCAACTTCATTGTTTGTTATTAATTCTCAGGTATGGGTGGTATGTTTCCCTCTCTTGGATTCAACCATGAACATGTTGATTTGGTGTGATGGATGGAAATGTTTCTCAACAGGACCCCACTCAAGAACCTTTTTATTAAAAAAAAAATAGCCCCATGAGGTCTAGGATCGAGTCTAGAGTTTCCGAGGAATCCAGTGGGCTGAGGTGGGACGTGGGGTTGACTTTGGAGGAGGCAGAAGTCTTGCATTTTTTAATTTAATAGTTTGGGTTTCCTATGAATGGTTCTGCGTTCCGTGCAATACTCTGCATTTTCATAACTGTCTCTTCCACTTTGGGCAGAGGAAGGGAGGGAAGACATAACAGCAGCAGTATTCTGTGGGCAAAGGAAGAAAACAAGAGAATGGGGCAGAGAACAGGCTAAATTTAAAATTGTAATTGGCTGACTTCCACTGGCTTGCGGGTGTTTTAATGACTCATAATAACTTCATTTAAAACCAGCTGAGCAGAAAATAGATTGGAGAGGAGCCTCGGGCCATTATGGATTTGTTTTTTTTGACAAGCTCGGTGTTCGGCAGCCAGGAAGGCTCTCAGAGAGGGCTTGGCTGTGTTCTCTCCCTCTCTCTCTCTCTCTCAGGGTTGGTGGTCTGCCCGGGAGAGATTGTATAGAAACCCAGGGCTGCTTTTTTTTCCACAGCACCCCCCCCTCCATTTTTTTAACTGATTAAAAATAGACGCCTTGAGGTATTATTTTAGCATCAGTACCATTTTTTTTTAACTTTTGATGTGGTAAATGGAACATAAATAAAATTGTTTTTGAAATTACTGAATTGATTAGGTAGTAAAGCCACTACGATGCATAAATTTCCCTTGCCGGTTGCCCTGATCCATATTTGGGGGGCGTTTCCCTTTTTTCTCAATCCCCTCCTCCTCTCCCCCACCAGCTCCACCTTCCCCCCCATGCGGACCCTCCCTTTGAATGGCAGGGTTCTTTTATCATCCCGGCAACAGCTAAATGATTTTTTTTTAAAGATCTGTAGGATTTTGACAGGATTGGGTCTGTCCCGCTATCCAGTCAGCTCGAGGAAGCACGAGTTTTGGGAATTGCCAGAAAAGGCTCTAACCTGCCTCTAGCCTTTTTAAATAGATCCTGCCTGTTTCCCGTGCTAGGAACGGTGCCAGCCGGGCGAGTGATCCTTTTTCTCTTCTCTTTTTAAAGTCAGCCGGCTCAGCCATGGGCTGCATCTGTCTGGGCAGGACAAGAGGCCACCCCCCATCTGATTGCCTATAGCCATTTATCTATCCCCTCTTATGGCATCTGTCACCTTCTTTGTGTCATCGCTACTTATTTGCTTGTCCTTTTTCACCTACTAGACTCTAAGCTTCTTCAGAACATGTGATTTATTTATGTCTCCCATACTACCTAGCAGAGTGACCTGCAAGGTGGTTATAACTCGGTTTTTTGAATAAACTAATGGGTGAGTGGACGAGTGTGTGGTGAGGCGCCTGGTGGGGAACAGCCCCAAAGCGCTGCCCTGCATCCTTCCAGCCCTGGGGGTCAGACGTCTGGACGAGGAGACAGGAGAGGGGGCAGGACCTTATGGGTGGCATGCTCGCTGGCATCCCTACAGCCTGACACACAGCAGGCTCTCAGTAAATACCGTTGAAGAAATGAATGGCTCTGGAGGCATGGCTGGGCCAGGGGGAAGAAAGAAACATCACTACGGTAGACGTACTGGATGCCTGCTGTGTTCCAGGCGTGGTGCTCGGCCTTCTCCATGTCTGAACTCACTTATCATACGCTGACCTTGCAAGGTAGTTGTGCTGGTCCCATTTTACTGGTGAGGACACTGAGGCTTAAAGAATTGAAGTAACTTGTGGAAGGTCACACAGCCAGGAGTGGCGAAGCTGTATTCCTAGCCAGGGCTCTCTGCCCCTTACTTTTCCAGTATGCTGCACGGCGGTGCTGGACCGAAGGCTTGCTTTCCTGTTTGTAAAGATAACCAGTGTCTCAGTGACTGGGGGGCTGAGACAGCGAGAGCCAGTAAGTGTCTGTCCCCAGCGGTCCTGGGGGTGGGATGCGGTCGTTGGCTACTGCCCAGGGCCTTGCATCTGGGCCACCAGGAGCAGGTGTGAGGCTTATGAGCCTCTTTCAGCTCTGCCCAAGTCACGTGTGTTCATTTGTAGCTGCCGTGGTGGCTGTTAGCCCTCCCCATCACCTTGCAGGGCAGTGGGTTCTGGGAGCGTTGCTGGAGGGTCTGTGGGTATTTGGCCCCCCTACCCAGGTGAGAGCTTGGCTGTGTCATTTGCCTGTTCCTACACCCCACTGCCGCGCCACACAGAGAGAAGGGGCAGGACCAGGGAGCTGGCACTGGTGCTCTCATCTGCATGGAGACCCAGCTGGGTGCTCTGCTCCTGGGGGGAGGCTCTCTGCTCAGTGATGCTGAATCAGGAGTGAAAGGGGCAGCTGACCAATGCCGCATCCCCGAAATGTGGGACCTGTGATGACTCGGGGTGTCGCTAGCTCCTCAGACTTCAGTTTTGGAGTGAGACGCGGCAGGAAGATCACGGCCTCCCTGATCTTTCGGATTCTGTCCAGAGGAGCTGGACCACTTGGCCTGAGACTCATTCTGTCTGTTCTGCAACAACCTCATCTTCCCCAGGCATGCGCTGGGGATGCTGGAGCCTTGTCCGGGGACCAAAACATCAACCAAATGGGAACCAGATTGTAAAGCCTGGGGCAGCAGAGAAACCTCAGTGACTCTTCTGGGTCACTAGATGTGACTATCTTTGGGGGTAAAATTGTCCATGAATGAGTTCATCAGTTAGCTGATGGCCAGTGAGGGCCAGTTGATGCAAAGCCTGGCAGGACAGACAGAGGGGCTGCAGCCAGGGTCCTTACCTTCCAGGGGCTGTCGGTCTGGCTGAGAGTGTGATGTGAGCCCCCAGCAAGGCTGGGCGTACCCCCATCAGCACAAGGGGAAAGAGTGAGTGCAGCAGTTTACAGGAGGGAAGCACTCCCAAGGACCAGGGTGATGAGGAACGGCTTCAGGAAGGCGGTTCCTGGGATTTAGATGGGCTTCTTGCTGTAATGTCCACATGGAACTTTGTGGTGGGCAGTGGATCTGCTTCTCTGGACAAGAAGCAAGAACTTCTGTGAGCAAGAGCCAGTCGGGCAGGTGTCTCTTCCCTCCCCTTCCTCCCCCTCCTCCCCCTCCTCTGCCCATAGCTGTCTTGAAGAGGCTTAAAGCCCAGTTTCTCATACTGGAGAATCCTCAGAGTTCTAAGGACGTTATGACCCTCCTTGGGCTGCAGGTTGAGAAACACTGCATTAAAAATGAAAAGCTGGGGCTTCCCAGGTGGCGCAGTGGTTGAGAGTCCGCCTGCCGATGCAGGGGACGCGGGTTCGTGCCCGGGTCCGGGAAGATCCCACATGCCGCGGAGCGGCTGGGCCCGTGAGCCATGGCCGCTGAGCCTGCGCGTCCGGAGCCTGTGCTCCGCAGTGGGAGGGGCCGCAGCGGTGAGTGGCCCGCGTACCGCAAAAAAAAAAAAAAAAAAGCTGGCGCTTCAGATGGTCCCTCCATTTTGAGGTGTCCACAAAACAAACACAAATGTGAAAGTGGGGTTTCAAGTTGGATGCAGATCCGGAATATACTCTATTTCTCATGCAAGACTAGATGAACTCCAGCATATGTTGCGAGTGCCCAGGCTCCACGAAGCCCAGGTTGAGAACACATAGCTTAGAGGGCTGCGCCTCTAAGGTTGAGGACAGAGACTTGGCTGCCCTGGAGGGTATGGAGGAAGGGGGAGGAATTTCTTAGGCTGAGGCCCTCAGGGCCCCGCCCACCTTCTCAGACCTCATTGTGAAGCCCCCGTGTGTGCGGCGTGAAGGCGGAGGTTGGCGCTGCTTCCCTTGGGTCCTCTCCAGGATTCAACCTCACGAAGACATCTCTTCTAGGCTTTTCCCCGGTAATTAACACGCTCCCTTCTCCTCCCGACCAACCGTCTTATTTTGATTGGAATTCTTTTGCTTGCCTGAGAAAAGGAAAAAAAAAAGGAAGTTCTAAACTTTTCATTACGTCGTTGAGATAGGAAGTCTTCTGGTTAGTGGGATTAAAGCTCGGTGGCTCTCACTGACTATTACAAGCTAATGGAGCGCCGGGAGCTCATTGGCGGCTGCAGTGAGCATTTTGCTGGAGTAATTATACAAGGCCATGTGGTTTTCAGTAACAAGGTAACTCCAGGTAAGGAGAGAACTCCCTGAAACTTTTGATTTGCTGGAATCCTCTTCATTTTATTTCTTCATTAAAAGAGGAGCCCAGCAGAGACAAAGGCCTCGAGAGCAGCTCTTCTGGGAGGCAGCTCTCAATCGGGGATTTCTGCCTGAACAGCCCCGATTCCCTGGTCCCTTTGTTGGGGCCTGATGAGAACAACCCGGCACACCTGGGAGAGCCCTGATGGGCCAGGTTTACATGGGTTAAGATTTGGGGTCCAGAATCAGATGCTCTGGACTATAGGATGGAGAGGGATGGGTACAGGCATCAGAAGCCTGGGGACAGCTGACCAGGAGGCAGGGAGACTCACAGGCCAGCATCTTCATTGCTGACGTGTGCACTGAGAGCAGGCCTGATCGCAGGTGACAAGGCTGGAATCGCACCCTCTGTCTCAACTGGGGTCTGTCCATCCTGGGTGGGTGAGGTGTGGGCCTGCGTAAATACAGTCTTTTCTGTCCCAGAGGATTCTTTATGGTGAAACTTTCTTAGACATGCTACCCTCCCTGGTACCACACCCCCAGCCAGAGTCGTAATCAGGTCGGGTCTGAGCCTGCCACCCGCAGGTCTGGGCTCAGCGGACCTGGGAAGGACTCTTCAGCGCCCTTGGCAAGGCCCTGGGGCCTTGCCAAGCCGACCTTGTCCTCTGGGTGGCCTTGCCCGGCCTCTGGCCGGCCGCCCACCTGCATTGAATCATGCCCCTCAGAGGACAGCATGTAACTGTGCTTCCAGATATAGCCCCCGGCCCCCGGGGGGACAGGGAGGGTCATTGTCACAGAGCTCTCCGTCTTTCTGACACCGCATGCCCTGCGTGGCTTTCTTCCCCAACTTCTCAGCCTGGCACAGCCTAGAATTCTGCTCTGTGAGCAAATGTAGAGTTATTTTTTGTTTGTTTGTTTGTTTGTTTTTTGCGGTACGCGGGCCTCTCACTGTTGTGGCCTCTCCCGTTGCGGAGCACAGGCTCCGGACGCGCAGGCTCAGCGGCCATGGCTCACGGGCCCAGCCGCTTCGCGGCATGTGGGATCTTCCCGGAACAGGGCACGAACCCGTGTCCCCTGCATCGGCAGGCGGACTCTCAACCACTGCGCCACCAGGGAAGCCCTTAGAGCTATTTTTTTTAAAAAGTATGTGGCCCGTGTTTTCTCTTCTCCGTCTCCCACTTGAGTTTTCAGGACTCTGCCTTCAGCCTCTGGCCTGGCCCGTCTTCTTCCTCCATCTCACAGTGATAAATTTGTCCCAGTCAGAGGCTGGCTGCATAGAGGCAGGAATGTGTTGTTTGGTTAAATTGTAAAATTAGCTACGAAACTTAATGAGGCATTCCGCCTCTGCCTTCTGAAGAGCAGGAAGTTTAGGAAGGTGCCTAGAGCCCCTTGCGTAGGAAGGAAGGAAAGAAAGGGAGGGAGTGGCCCGGGAATGTGGAAGAGCCTTGTCCAGGTGAGTTTGCAGGCCTAGGACCCGACTGTGGCCTGTTTAGCTGGGAGGGGCCTGAGAAGTCATCCCTCAAAGCTTCAGCTTTGGAACAGCCTCCACCAGCCACCATGAACCCACAGGGGCTCCCTCCCTCGTGTCCGAGGACCTTGAGGCTGCACAGCTGGCTATGGTTAGCTATTTTAGTGCCAGATTCCTTTTTTGTGGTTGTGCAAGGCTGAAGAGACAAAGACCAAACACTTCGTCTTAGAGGGCGCCCACGGCAGAAGGGAGAAGGTCAAAGGCAACAGTTATAAGGGTGGCTGACATTTACTGAGGGCTGACAGGTGCCCGGGACTGTGCCACTTTATTCCATGATCTCACGTGATCCCCACGAGAACCCCTATGACGACCCCTATTGTTATGTCCACTTTATGGTTGAAGAAACTGAGTTTTACTTGCCCAGGATTGCCCAGCAAGGAAGAGGCAGAGTGGGGCTGTAAACGCAGGTCTGCCTGCCTCCAAAGTCCCTGGTCTTAACCTCGGAGGTCAAATTCCAGCTTCCAGTCCTTTCCTGTTTCCAGTCCTTTCCTGGCTGCCCACTTCTTCCAGCCCCTAGCTCACGTGGCACAGACTGCGTGCTTGCAAAAGCTCACCCTAAAGTTTTGGCAGAGCTGCCAACAGCCTATATTCTGCACTTACCGAATTCTCAGGTCCTCTAATGACGCCAAACAAAGCTTCCAGTTTTCAAGCAGCACTTCGATGCCATTTTAGTTGTTAGATGCACTTTAATAAGGCTTAACCTGGGAAATATTTACCCTGCCTGGACTTTTTGTATGACGTCAGCCAGAAAAGGCGAGGGTTTTTTTCCTGGGGGTGCGGGGTTGATGGCTCATGTTAAGAATGGGCATTAAGCGCGACAGGCAATGTTTCTGTTTGGAAAAGTGTGGAGTCTTAAGGCTCCTGAGTTTTGAGCCTGGAACTGTCAATGCCGTGGCTGTAATGTAACACCTCAATTATGGTGCAGGGGGTAAGGAAGAAAGACTCTGAAACCTGCAAGCTTCTTTAGATCCACAGCCTGAGCCACAATTAAGGTTTCAGAAACACCAAAGGCAAACCAATGAGTGTCATTTTTAACCAGTTTGAACATTTTACTACTTCCTAACATCAGAAGCACCGGGGCTGGAGAGCCTGCTTCTTGTCCTCAATAAAGTGATTAAGCTGAATGGGTGTTGGGGAGTATTATTAGGCTGAGAAGTGCTAAAAATAGAAATGCTCTGTTTTCTGAAAGCCACAGCAGGCCTGGAGAGACTGGCAGCCTCAAGGTGCCACTGAGGGGCCTGAGGAAGGGGAGGGAGGGTGGCAGTCCCCGGGGCCCCTGGTCTGAGATGGGGTGGTGGGTGTTATGACGGGCAAGCTAGGTGATGGGCCTCTTTCCCAGCTGTTCATCAAGAATAGAGTGACAGTGGAAGCTGTGGATTGGTTGCTTCTGCCTTGGTTTTAAAGGACACCCTTCCCCCACCCCAAGATGTGTGTGTGTGTGTGTGTGTGTGTGTGTGTGTTTGTGTGTGTGTGTATTAATGAATTTAAAGTAACTGACAATGCTGGAGTCTAGGATGGACAACTTACCCTAAAATTTACACGTTCCGCCCTAAACTAATTGGGTTTACCTGCTGCTCTTGGTCGGGGGTATCTAATTTGGGCAGTGAGTAAAGGGCAAATTATAGGGGCAAATGCAGACAGAGCTGGGGAAGGGGAGAGACCTCAGAGCCAAGATTGAGCATCTGCTCTGTCGGGCCTGGATTAACTGGGATGCTCAGGGAAGGTGGAAGAAAGGGACTTTTTGGTTAACTGAAGGTCAACCTAGAAAACCTTGTCTATTTCACTCTTTGTAGTTTGCTGTCATTCATCAATGTGAGAGGCCATTTTTCTACTTTAAGGGAATACAGTTGATTGTTTTTTATGATAAAATATCTTGCTGGCTTAGAAGCCAAAAGGAGAATGCCCAGAAAGGGAGCCAATCATGGAAGGATATGCCCAACTGTGGTTTTATTGGAAGTCAATCTTGAAGATCGGTGGTACCTTTTTCTTCTGTCAAGCCCTGCACATTTTCATATCTTGAACTCATTCCTCCCCCTAACAGCTTTAGGTGGCAGGCAGGGGGGCCGGCAACACGATGTCCATTTTACAGGTGGAGAAACGGAGGCCGAGTAGTACATCAGAGTCCACAGCACAGCCAGATCAGTCCAGGCCCTGTCTGATGGACAGCAGTGGCGCATTCCTGGACCAAGAGGGGAGCGTTGTTCTTTAAAGAAGAGGGATGAACTGAGGAGGTGGCCTCAGAGATTGTGGGAGAAATCTCCTACCTCCAGGGATGAGCCAGAGTATGGAGAACAGCAGAGGCCTCGAGCACATTGCCTTTGGGACCTTTTTCTACTCCCCTTAATATGAACTTCTTACTCTTTAACCTTTTATATAATCAAAGGCCCTGATGGTTAGGTGGGCTTCCCATGCTGTCACCCTGAGTGAGTTTGTTTCTCTTTCTTTACACTGACTTTACACTATGAGACCTTGGACCAGTGAACTAAGCTTTTCAAACCTCAATTTTCACCTCTGTAAAATGGGGATAATCTTAGAATTGATGGCAGAGTTAAACGGTATGTGGCACATAAAGTAGTTAGTATGGTGCTTGTTTATTTTGTAATACATGTTCACTAACTGTTAGTTATCAGTATTCTTATTATTACCATCAGTGCTGCAGCAGCAGTAGCGTCATTGTTCCTCCTCACAGGGCAGCCCTTGCGGGACCCCTAGCATCCTGGGAAGGGAAGAGTTAGGGTGCAGTTGCCGAACGCCAGTTCCCGTTGCTGGGCACCTTCACATGCATCATCTCATGTGAACTTCCCGACAAGCTTGTGGCCTCATTTCTGGCTGAGTGGTGCCCCCTGGAGTTGTGCAATTTCACAGTCCCCCTTGTAGGATACAAGGGATGTATCATTACCTCTTTAGCAGGTGAGGAAACCGAGGCTCAGAGAGGTTAGACTGCTTCTGCTCTTGATGCAGCTGGTGGACACCTGAGCTGGAATCTGTCGACATCAAAGCCAGGGATGGACTTGACAATGACTACATCCTGCCTCTTCCCGGCAGCCTGGCCAGATGTCTGTGAGGGCTGTGGCATGGCTTCCTGGTGGGGCTCTCAGGAGAAGAGAAGCTTCTGTCTGCAGGGCTCTTACAGGTCACAACCAATGGAATAGTCAACAGACACTTGTATGCAGATCCCTGCCCGCTGGTTGTCACACTGTGACAGCATTTGAAGCCCTCTGAAATGCTTTGTTCCTTGTCACCTGTTGAAATATGATTGCCTAGGGGTATTTTAATTTAAAAACAAAGTACACACACACACACACACACACACACACACACACACACACGGTTGCAAGTGGAATTGGAGAAAGATGCCAGGCGTTGGGAGAGAGCAGGGGATTCTGAAAGAAGTGGGAATAAAGGAATTCCCTCTATACGGATCCCAAAGAGATCCCAGGGCTGTGAGAGGCCTTGGCATACTTTTCAGTCAGTGAGAAGTGAGGGAGGAAGGATCCTGCGAGGAGAAAGGGAGGGCAGGCCAGAATGCGGTTAGGGCTGAGCAAAAGGCTGCCCTCCCTTTTCTCTGAAAGCACCTCAAGGGAAAATTTAATTGGAGGGAGTATCAGGGCATGTTAGGGGACTGGAGTGGTGGTAAACATCAGCTTGTGATTGTGGGTAGGCAGGGTTTCGATTCTGGCCGTCACCCCTGGAGTGGCCTGGTTTTACTTTTCCCCATCATCCAGGCAGTACTCATGACCCTTACCCTGGGAGGCGGGGGGTGGGGGTGGGGGCGTCCCCTCCATGCCAGATTTCGGGTGAAGGCCCGTGACAGGGAACTCCGGAGCTGCTTCAGTAGAAGGAGCAAGGTAATTGAGGTTGAGAGCAGGAGGCCAAAGGCTTAGGTCACAAAAAGTGCTTTGAGGCTGCTAGATGCCAGCAGAAAGCCCTCTTTCCATTATGATTCTCTCACCTGAGAATCCCCAAGTGGGGACCAGGGAGGAAGACGACTGTTGGTGACCAAGGGTTGAGGGGATATCCAGTAAAATCATGGCGGAAATCCCCACTGGGGTTTTTCTGGCCTTTTTACTTAGTTTCTTACGGAAGCCAAGACTGCAGTGCTACAGGATGAAGCCGTGAACACCTGAAAGCTTGGGTGTTCCCTGGAACTCAGGGGTCAGCCTCTGCCTCGCTGGCTCAGGCCAGCTCTCTCTGGCTAATGATTCTCTCAGTGTCTGGACTGTCCGTCCCACTTTGTCCGCCTGATAGAGAAAGATCTTCCCCAGGAGAGGGAACCCCCTGGCTGGATCCAGCCCCAGCTTGATCCAGCCACCATCATCCCATAACCAAGGGTTGTAAGCATTTGAGCCCCTTTTTCAGCCATGCTTAGCCTTCTTTGCCATGTGCTTCCAGCTGCTTCTCCAACAACACCCTGTCATCTTTTCTTCTCCCTTAGGTCTCAACTAAAAACTTGTCATTTATAGATGGGGCAATGAAGTGACTCACCCAAGGCCACACAGCTCAGGCACGGACAGTCAGGGCTCTGGGTCCATTTCTGTCTGTGCTGCTGCAGGAAAGCTGGGTGCCCCTGGGTGCCGCTGGCCAGCAGACCCCTCCTCGAGCCAGCTGTCCACCTGCCTCATCTGGGGGGGGCCTCTTCTCTCGTCCCAAACAGCTGAAGCCCATGCATTCAAGAGCCCCAGAGAATGCAGTGTCTCACCTTTCTGGGCCATATACTCATTGCAGGTGGGCCTTCTCCCAGGAGCTGGGGGGCTGGAATATTACCGGAGTTCCTAAAGGCTCAGGCCAAAGGCTGGTCTCCTGGAGCTCATCAACTTGATGAAGTGAAATTATTCCATAATCATAATAACTATCTAGGCACTTACTGTGTGCCAGGTACTTCAGACAGGTTCTTGTTCACACTATCTTAGGGGGACAGATAACCCCATTTTAAGGAGGGAGGTAAGGCCACAAAGTTGATGCCAGGCCCATATACCACCAGTGAATGGCAGAACCCCAAAGCCGTGTCTAGCCACTAGCCGCTGTAGGGCTTTACCTCGGGGAGATCTCTGAGTGGGCACGGTGTGTCTGGAAGAAAGTCTACTGCATCACAGCAAGGGCTGACATTCCCACGGTAAGAGAGGTTTTTGTGCCATTGCTCTGATTCCCACCATACTTTGATTAGCCAGTCATGAAAGTTGCCTGGGCAAGAAAGGGATTAAAGGCAGTGGTAAGGTGAACCCCTAAATCAGCGCTCTTAGATTTCAGGAAGATTTGTATGTTGTTTTCATTGCAACAGATTTACCGTCCAACTTGTATTTTATTTAAAATAATTCACCTTAAATAGGTTTGCACTCATCTCAGTAGGAGGACAGTAATGCCCGTCAAAACTTGGCCGTCAGTGTTGGGAGCTGAGGGGAGATGGGCCATTTCTTTGATCTTCTCCCAGTGGAGGGTGATCGGGCCATGTCTTTACTTGTACATTGTTGGTTTGTGTGTGGGTGTCTTGGGGGTGTCTTGGGGGTGCACAACCATCATTGTCATTTGCCTTTCTTTACCTTCCACTCCCCAGAGAAAGTCTGCTGAAGACTTACCCAGAGTGGGAGTCTCTCCTCCTTCCTTTTTTCTCTTTGTGTTTGGTCTGGGGTGGTAAGAATATTTTAAATGTTATGGTATGTTTATTGCACACATTTGACGTCTATGTGGGTCTCAGACATTGACACTGGGGAAGGAAGCAGTGGTAATAAAGATGATGTTAGGGACAAGTAGCTTTTACTGAGGAGTTGCTGGATGCCGGACATGGTGGGAAAGACTTTACATGCACTATTTAAATGAATCACCACTCAACCCTGTGAAGTAGATATTCTGTGCCCGGTTTTACGGGTGAAGAAACAGGTCCAGAGAAGATAATTAGTTTACCCAGGGTGGTAGCTAGAAATGGTAGAACCCAGGACTTGAATCTGTGTTTGTTTGATTCCAGAATGAGGGTTCTTCTCTACTAGGCAGCTGTATATTGAGTGTGTGTGTTTCTGCTGGCCATGGACTGTGTTTCTAAGCCTATCGGGTTACCTGCTGGTGCTAAGAGTGGCAACAAAGGAGTTTTCTAAGCCTCTCTGGGCTGCGAACTGAGTGGCAGGGATAAGGGACAAGGTGGACCTCTGTTTTCTGAGATATGAGAACAGGAGCAGTGAAAGCCAAGGGTACCAGTGTGCCCTAGACCCTCCTGGTAGTGTGATGTTTATTAGGTAGGCTAAGAAATGGCTCAGACTAGAGATGCCTCAGCCCTTCCTTCTGACCCATTCTAAGATCTCATCCTCTACAGAATGGACTTCTAGCCAGTTGTGAGGTGTCTGTTACTTACCAGGTCATTGATGAGAAATTGACTTCCAGAGATTGGAAAGCCTGCTGCCCGAAATCCCCAGTCATTCAGTGATCTCTGTCACCCAGCCAGGGAGACTGTCTTGGTGGCTTTCTCAGTCCTACCTTTGATTGAAGCCCTGTGTCATTAGTTCATCCCCCCACCCCCATCCTGTAGTGAGGCCAGGCCCTGAGGACCTTTCTCCTCCTTCGTTGTCACGGAGAACTACCCTTGAACCATATTCTGAGCCTATCAGTAGGGCTGGTTGTTTTCCGGGCAACCCGCATCTGCCCACCTGCTTTCCCTTTTCCCTCTCCCCTGAATCTGTGTATCTTATGGAGGTGCTGGTTTTGTATCGGTTTCTGTTTTGTTGATAAAGGTGAAAGAGAGAGAGAAAGAACGTGTTATAGAGAGAGCAGGCTTCCAGCTCCTCTTAGGGAGTACACATCTCCTTGAGTGAAAGAACACGCAGTGCTGGCCTTTGGAATTGGCAGCCAGTGTACTGTTCTCTGTCAGATAAGAGGTACTGTAAATAAAACTGTACACCATGGCCCGTTGTAAAATGCCCGGCGTCTGTACTCATTGTTCTGACGGCTTATGCTTTTTTTGGGTCTGCTGTTTTGGTACACTCTGTACTTCCTTATGTAAGCAGGCATGCATATCTCATCAGAACAGTCAAGATGTTTATTTTAAAATCTCAAGGAATTAGAAGAAAAAGGACACAGGACTCAACATCAGATGCTGGCAAACGTTAGGTGTTTTTTCAGTGGTTCCTTCCCCCCCCCCCTTGTTGTTAGCACGGGGGTGGGAGAAGTTTTGGAGGGGGAGGGATTTTGACATTTTTTTCTGCTCTCATTGGCTTCTGCCTTCTTTACTTCAGAGAGACTCCAGCCCACATCTGATTGTGTTCGGTATCTTCTCGGCCCCTTCCTAGATGCTCGGGACCCCCCACCCCATTTCTGGGCAGGAAGGCTAGTAGGGAGGAAGGTTCTGTAGTCTGCCAAGGGGGAGAAGCCAGAGGTAGTGTCTGAGGAGGGGCACAGCTGCGGGGAGCCTGCCTGACATGCTTCTGCTGGATTTCAGCTCTGTTGCTGTTGGAAGGCTGGGCATTTGATAGAAAGCTTTATGGTTTTGAAAGTGCTTTTCTGGCATGTCTCTCCTTTGATTCCTGCGAGTCAGGGTGATCCTTAGCCCAGAGTGGAGTGGCTCCCACACATGGAGGCCTTACACGGGCTCCAGCCTCCATGTGGGCTGTGGCGACTGCCTCCTTTCTTTTCACCCTTAACCTGCTGTGAGCCCTCCTCCTTCCTCTGGCCCCCGTTTAACTTTCTGGAGGCATCAGGAAGTCAGGGGGAAAGGGGAGAATTCCGAATGGTCCGGCAGCTTCTGCTCCCCTCCCCCCTGGTGCAGCATCCCTGGGAGACTGGCAGGGGCGAGAATGTCTGTCTGTCTGTCTGTCTTTCCCTTAACACTGACTCTCAGATGAACTCAGTGCCTGGGCTGGGAGTGGGATCATTCAGCAGACCTCTGCCAGCCAGTGAAGGGTCCACTCGGGCTGACCGGAGCCTCCTGAACGTCCTGGAGGAGGGCTTGCTTGTTTGCTGCGGGGCTGTGAGTCCTGGGTGGCTGGGTGGCTGGGCAGAGGGCCGACAGAAGGGACATCCTGCTCCAGAGGAAGCAGACAGCTCCACTTTCTAAGCTCTCCTTTCCTTCTCCCCCAAACTGCCTGAGAGCCAGCCAGAGACCATTTCCTTGAGTTTTGAAAAAGGGACAGCAGAGAACCCAGGGTGTGTAGAAGGACTCTGCCACCCCCTAGGGGACAGCCTGTCAGTGCCCCCTTCCCAGGCCAGTTCTGTGCCCGGGAACCTACCCGAGGGTTTCTTTGTTTATCAGGCAATCATTGAGCACCAACTGTGTGTCAGGCACAGAGTGGAGAATTGGGGATGGAGCAGAGGACAAGACAAATGCCAACCTTGCTCTCACAGAGCTTACAGTCTGCTGGGGAGACAGAAGAGAGGAAAGGAGCCCATAAGGCAGCACAGGACCTGTGAATGGGGCTCCTGGGACTTGTCAGGTTCGGATGTAAAAGCTGGGGGAGGGGGTGCCGTGGGAGGGAGGGAGAGCTGCCAATACTGACACGCTGGTCGTATGACAGATCTTCCTGCACTTCAACAAGACACTCACGTTTAAATTAGCAGGACAAGGTGTGTGTGTGTGTGTGTGTGTGTGTGTGTGTGTGTGTGTGTGCGCGCGTGCGTGCGATTATAGTGAAATATGTCTTTACAAATGTGAGACTCACTTTACACAAGATAAATGGCCCCCAAATAGCTGTACACTGAATTTCAGTAAAAATCAATCATACTTTGCACGAAGGAGTTCTTGAAAGGAGTCCTGGCTCCGAGCCTGGCTGGGTTGATGGTCAGCGCCACTGACCGGTTCTGTGGCTCTGCCCCCATGCATGGCCCCAGCGCTTTCCCCACCTTGTCACAACCCCTTTGGGACGGCCTCTCGCTATTCCCATTTTACAGACGGACCCACAGCCTCACTGAGATGAGGCAACTCACTGAGGGGCACAGCTGGTGATTAGCTTGGCTGGGATCTGTCTGGGATCTGTCTTACCCGAATCCTGAGCTCTTAACCACATTCTGCTGCCCCCCCTCCGCCGCCCCCGGAAGTATAAAGAACATTAGTAATATCACAGCCACAGAGGGCCTGGCAATTAACAAGTTTTACGTTTGTTAATATCCACTGTCTCCTTCAATCCTGACAGCCTCCAGTGAGGCAGAGGGATCCGATCATTCCCATTTCACAGACGGGGACACAGGCGCGTTGAGGTGTGGTGACGTGTGTGATGTCCACAGCAGGGAATGGCTGAGCTGGGCCTGGGACCCAGTTCTCCCCACGTTGGATCTTACCATCACCTCCTCTAGTTCACTCAGATCTGTAATTGCTGGGGAGGATGTGTGGGTCTAGCCCACTTTATCATGGTGTGGTTCTGCCTCTTTGCTATTTAATTTCTTTCCCTGCAATCCATACCCCATCTCTCCCTCTCCCCTCTCTTATGCTATGCCAACCGGCCAGGCTCCCTGCTCTTCCTTTGCCTGGACCGGGCTTTCTTAGAGAGTGGGCTTACCTTCTCGTTCTCCCCTCAGATGTCAGCTCATCCCATATAAAATAGACGCCCCTGCCCTCTCTGTCCCTCTTCACTTATTTCTCTCTTGATCGCTTATTACCACCTATTTTATATTTACCTGACTTTTATTTTTTAAATTAAACAATTTTTTTTGGCCGCACTGTGTGGCATGCGGGATCTTACCCGGAGCAGGGATCGAACACTGTGCCCCCTGCAGTGGGAGTGCAGAGTCTTAACCACTGGACCGCCAGGGAAGTCCCTTACTTGACCTTTAAAAATGTGCCTTCTGCTCTAGAATATAAGCTCTCTGAGGGCAGGGATTTGTCTCTTTTGTCCATTTGCTGTAAGCCCCCCCTTGGCATCTACTTAACAGACATTCCGAAAACATCCTGTTTGTGTAGGAAGGAGATGGGGAGGAATGTCTGTCCCTGAGCCGTGCCCTGGACTTCTCCCCACTCCAGGATGAGCCCCAGGAAATATTGGGGGTGGGGGTGGTAAATGCAGCTGATATGTCCGTATGTGCCCATTGTGTTCAACTGGCATGACCTCCTTCCTGCCCCCACAACCCCCTTGCACTGATGCTTTATAAATATATTAGTGGCTGAATGATGTCACCGTAATGCATTTTGGGAATGGCGGTGAGGTTTACGCACACTTGAGTTGCTCTGAATGCAAACCTGACATCATACTGAAGGCAGCAGCGAACAGCATATGCACAGTAAACAGGCAAAGACTGTCTTATTGATTAACAGATGAGGCCTCTATTATTGATCAGAGCTCGGTGAGGAAATTTATCACTTTTAATTTCAGGGCTGCCAAATATTTCTGCCTCTGAGCCAGCCATTACAGAGACAATTTAAAGGCACATGCCTCCTCGCGAGGGGCGGGGGGGTGTCTCTGCCTCTCTCTGCTTGGCTCCTGTGTCCTGGAACTGTCCGTCCTTGCTGTTGGGCTGGGGGTTTGGGGGGAGTCTGGGTGGGGGTGGGGAGTGCAGAGGCTTCATGAATGGGGGCTGGCGTGGGAGCCCATGTCCATGGTATCCGCGTGGGAGGGGGGTTGTCACCCACAGTCACTGAAGACAGGGGACTTTCACACACTCAGCTCAGCTTTGTGACTTCAGCAAGGCAGGGGTGGAGCGGGGAGGACTTTGAGGGCATCCAGATGTGGTCAGGCCTGGGCCAAGCCGGCAGCCTTGCCGAGCTCGTGTGTGCTAATCTGCTTTCTCTTCGTCTGAGCTTGTGTGATGGCGTATATCCGGCCCTTGACTGCCTACCTGCACTCCTTCCTTTCTCCCTGCTTCTCAGTCATTAAAGCAGATGCTCCTGCAGCCACATGGATGGCTGTTTTCTAAGAAACCTCCTCCCGCCCAGCCCTTTGAAGCTACGGCATGAGTAGGTTCCTCAGCCAGAGGCAGGGCTCCAGCACCATGGCGATGGTGATGGTGATGGCGAGTCCACGGGGCACCCTCCCCTTTTCAGTTCCTGCTTCCCTCCTCAGGCCCCTCCTCCCCCTTTCTTCTTTAGGGGGCCATGAGAACCGGTGGGATGTAGAAATAAAGAAATAAATACAGTTAAAATCCGATCCCTTACAGATCCGCAGAAAATCATTGCTGGCTCATGATTTGGAACTGGGGACAGTTTCTCACTATGACAGGGCTGCGACTTCATCCACCCCCAGTCGTCCCACCGCTGCCCTTTGAGGTGCTTGCTGCATTTCCATTATAAATGGATGGAAAGTGGCTTGGCTGTCTCTAGTGTGAACACAAGTTGTGACTGCTTTGCCATCGAGTCCCCTGGCTCTTTCTTTGAAGCTCTAGAAGCCGCTGACAGGTCCTTAGCCCTAGGACGCCTGCAGTTTGTAGGGACACCTGGAGGGGATCACGGTATTCTCCCTGCCTTGAGGCGAAATTCAACTCCGGCCACCTAAGACAAATGACAACATTTATTTGTAAAGCTCTTAAGGAAAAGTGATTTCATATCTTTACTGGGGCACTTTATCACTCATTTATTTAGTTAATCAACTGATATTTATTGAGCATCTAATAGAGGGCATATGCTGCTCCTTATTAGGAATGTAGACAAGATCAATGCCCTAAATGTTTATTAGTATTTAAGTCTATACTAGTACAACTTGTATTCTGAGTTCTCGCCCTTAATGTGCTAAATACTCCAAGGCCAAGATTTTAAAACTATTTAAAGAGTAGTGGAACCCTTTTTTCCAAATAGAATTTTACAAAACCTTGATGTATAAAAGCATAAATTGGATTTTAATTTTTTTTTATTTGGGGAAAGGGATTTCAGAGCCCAACTTCATATTCATGAGGCATCTTTGCAGATGGACCCCTAGGGAGGCTGAAGGGTATAGGGATTAAGAGCAAAGGCTGTGAAGTCAGGCTCCCTGGGTTTGAATCCACCTCTGTGGTTACCTACTGTGTGACACTGGGAAAGCTATTTAACCTCTCTGTTCTTGAGTTGTCTCATCTGCTAAATGGGTATAATCATACTATGTCCTTTAAAAGGTAGTTAGGAGGGCTTCCCTGGTGGCACAGTGGTTGAGAATCTGCCTGCTAATGCAGGGGACACGGGTTCGAGCCCTGGTCTGGGAGGATCCCACATGCCGCGGAGCAACTAGGCCCGTGAGCCACAACTACTGAGCCTGCGCGTCTGGAGCCTGTGCTCCACAACAAGAGAGGCCGTGATAGTGAGAGGCCTGCACACCGCGATGAAGAGTGGCCCCCACTCGCCGCAACTAGAGAAAGCCCTCACACAGAAACGAAGACCCAACACAGCAAAAAAAAAAAAAATTAATTAATAAAACTCCAACCCCCAACATCTTAAAAAAAGTAAAAAAAGGTAGTTAGGATTAAATGAAATGATACATCCTAAATACTTAGCCTCATGCCTGGTATACGCCACAGCCTCAGGAAATCTGAGATGGTTTGAAAACAGCACTAGACTGCTTTCTACTACAAATATGTAGAAGAAGTAGTTCTGTCTCTTACAAGACTCTGATATGAAACTAAAACACAGGTACACTTAAAGAAATGCTCAGACGTGTTGAAAGGAACGCAGTGCAGCTGCAGATTAGAAAGGGTAGAGCAGTGAGGGGCCCGGTGTGCTTGGCGCATGCGTACTCCGGTCTTGGAAATGGACTAGGACCGGAGCAGACAGGAATGAGGCGGGGCGTTGCTCAGGCACAGAGACCCACCGAGGATCAAGCGGCGCCCACAGAGGGCCAGGGAGGACAATTTCTAGTGGAGCTGGACAGACAACTGGGTCAGGTTATGGAAGGCCTTGAAGCCAAGTAGAGGAATTTAGAATCAGTGCAAATTGTGAGCCACTGTATTATTTTTTTAACTTTTAATTTTATATTGGCGTATAGCCGATTAACAATGTTGTGATAGTTTCAGGTGCACAGCAAAGGGACTCAGCCATACATACACATGTATCCATTCTCCCGCAGACTCCCCTCCCATCCAGGCTGCCACATAACACTGAGCAGAGTTCCCTGTGCTGTACAGTAGGTCCTTATTGGTTATCCTTTTTAAATAGAGCAGTGTGTACATGTCAATCCCAAAGTCCCTAACTCTCCCTTCCTTCCCCCCTCCCCGCCGTAACCATAAGTTCATTCTCTAAGGCTGTGAGTCTGTTTTGTAAATACATGTATTTGTATCATTTCTTTTTAGATTCTGCATATAAGCGATATCATACGATATTTCTCTTTCTCTGTCCGACTTACTTCACGTGATATGAAAATCTTTAGGTCTATCCGTGTTGCTGAAAATGGCATCATTTCATTCTTTTTTTATGGCTGAGTAATATTCCATTGTATATATGTACCACATCTTCTTTACCCATTCCTCTGTTGATGGACATTCAGGCTGCTTCCATGTCTTGAGCCATGGTATCTTTTTGAGCAAGGAAACGTGAGGAATCAAGTGGCCTTCAAGGAACCTGCCTCTGTTGGGTGGATCAGAGGGTGGCTGATGGTGTGGCAGCTCTCCTGAGTCATTGGGTCATTCTGGGCATGACCCAACAAGGGCCTCGGTAGGGGCAGTGGTTATCGACATGCAGTGGAAGAGATGCATCTAGAAGACATTTTGAGGGAAAGCTGCCAAGGCGTGTGACAGGCGCCCCCTGGACGAGATAACAGAGCCTTGAAGACTGTTAGCAAGTGGTAGAAAGTCATCTTCACATCGTGACACTGGTTCCAGAAAAGTCGATCAAATTGAATTGCATTGAATTGATTTTGTTTATTCCATAGATATGTACAGCAATACGTTCCCACTGGGTGTCAGGCAGATGCAGCTGTGCCTGAGATGACATATTCCCTCCCTCGGGGAGCTGGAAACGGAGCCACAGGCATTTAGGAGACACCCTGGTGAGGCCGTGACCCGGAATGTACAGGGTGCTGTGGGAGCACAGAGGAGGACTGCCTCACCCAGACAGGGGGCAAGGGTTTGGGAGCTGAGGCATGAATGATGAAGTGGGGCTAGCCGTACTGTGGGGCTGGGGAGAGGGGCAGGAGTGTCAGAGCCAGAGGAGGTACAGAAAGATGCTTGGAGACCTTGCAGTGAAGAAGCAAAGGGCTGGAGACCAGGGAACAAGGATGAGGAGAGAGAAGAAGCAGGAAAGAGAAGTGCAAGAAGGGTTTTGTGAGTCACCGTGTAGAGTTTGGACTTTATCCTGAAGGCACTGGGAAATCATTCAGAGGTTTTAAATGGTCAGGTACAGGAGGTGGCCAGGTAGACAGTTTAGTTTTAGATGCACTGAGTTAGGGGTTTATCCAGGTAGTGATATGTCAGCAATTCCTATCTTCCTGTAAAATATAATCTGGGCAACAGGGCATGTTACTCCTCATTGGATCACATACTCCTTTCCATCTCTCACCTGGAGCCAGCCCCCCAGAATCCCCCTTCTTCTTGGGCATCGCTCCCGGACCCCATCTCTGTTTGTCTTGGTTATGCTGGTTCTGTTCCCTGTTCTGTCTGGGAGAGCCCTCGGTGGGGGCATTCGGAGCTCAGTTGGGTGGGTGATCACATCTTGGAGGAGGGTCTGGGCTGGCTGCTGGGACCATGGGTTATTCCTGACTTGGGATCTTCACAGGTGTTAAGCCCCCTCCCCCAGGGTCCACCTGCAAGATTTTGGCCCATGACGCCCTCTCCTAATGCAATATCACTCTTGATAGTAAGGTAACTGCCTCTCCTTTCTTTCAGCGGGTGCCAAAGCCTTTGTCTGTGATCAGTGTGGTGCCCAGTTTTCGAAGGAGGATGCCCTGGAGACACACAGGCAGACCCATACTGGTGAGTGACTGATCCCCGTCCCCCAGGTCCTCCGCAGTGTGACGGCACATGGACGTGAGTATCTTGTTTCCCCAGGGGAGCTGTGAGTGGGGATGGCTTGTGCCATGCTCAGCTACCGTTGCTTGTGGGGCTGGCTGGGCAGGAATTTATGTGTATGACTTTGCCCCAGAAGAACAGCTGCCCCGGATTAGGCCAAGACCTCTGTCTCTAATAGGCCACTTAGATCCTATCTTCATGGAGACTCTTGTGGAGGCCTTAGGAAGCCCTTGATGTTATCTAAGCATCCCCTTCCCTTGGTGAAGGGTCAGGAAACCTGCACCCCATCTGACTAACTCTGAAACCATCATGTAGGGGGCTGGTCCTCCCTCTGCAACAGTCTAGTCATTGTCTGAAAGCAAGCAGTCTGTCCACAGGGTTGCGTTTGAACAATATTAACGAACAATGATACTGCTGTGATTTCACGGCATCAGTGTCATCTCATCGTGGTAGCTGACGCCATCATCATCATCCTCATCAATGTAGCTTCACAGTTACTGAACGTGCACAAGGTGCCAGGCACTGTTCTCGGTGCTTTACCTGATCTCATTTGTCCAGTCTTTCCATAACTTTGTTAGGTAGGAGGCTATTCCCATGTCATAGATGAGGAAACCGAGGTTCAAAGGGAGGAAAGTGACTTGCTGAAGTGAACACTGAGGACAGGAGTGGTATGGCTTAGACTGCCTGGTTTAATCCTGATTCTGCCACTTACTATCTGTTGGATCAGTTACTCAAGCTCTCTTAATCTGGGTTTCCTTGTCTGTTAGAAAAGTGGAGTAATAATGGCACCTACCTCACAGCATAGATTTTTGGGGGAGATTAAATAAGATATTTAATTAAATAAGATATTTAATTAAATAAGATATTTAATTAAATAAGATTAAATAAGATACTTTATTTGAAGTGCTTTGGGGAATGCCTAGCTCATAATAAACATTCAATAAATAGTAGTAGATGCATTTAATTTAATAAATATTTATTCAGTTCCTATAATGTGCTCTGCACTGTTGGGGTCTTTAGATAACATTCTTCATGGAACTGAGATTCTCCAAGGGAGACAGGATACGCAAATAATTGTGCAATAGAATGCCAGGTCATAATAAGTGCTAGTGAGAAAAAATATAGCAGGATAGAGAGAAAAGTGGTATTTTAGATCAGACGGTCAGGCTTCTGTGAGAAGGAGACGTCTGAGTAGAGTCCTAAAGTTGGGAAGTGAGTCATTCAAAGGTTTCAGGGAAGAAGGTCTGAGCAAAGGGAGCAAGCAAAAGCCCTGAGGCTGTGTTGAACTTCACAAGTTCAAGGAAGAGCACGAAGAGCAGTGTGTGGTCGAGGGGTGAGGAGTGAGGTGCAGAGAGTGGTGGGAGGTGAGATTGGAAATCAGGTGGGTCTCTCAACCCTGGCAAGGAATTTGGATTTTCTTCTGCCTGTGCCAAGAGTCCTCGGGAGGGGGACAAAAATATTTGCAAATCATACATCTGATAAGAAACTTTTGGTTTGAAAATGTAAAGAACCCTTAAGACTCAATAATAAAAATACAGATAACCAAAATAAAACGTGTGCTAAGGATCTGAATAGACATTTCTCCAAAAATAGACATATGGTCACTGAGCGCATGAAAAGATGTTTGACATCATTAGCCATCAGGGAAATACAAATCGAAATCACAGTGAGATAACTACTTGACACCCATCAAGATGTAGCTCTAATGAAATACTGGCGGTAGGAAGTGATGTTGAGAACATGGGACAGTCAGAACCCTCACACACGGCTGGTGGGAGCGTAAAATGCTGCCGCCACCTTGGAAAACAGTCGGGCAGTTCCTCAGAAAGTTAAACGGTTACGGTGTGACCCAGCAATTCCACCCCTACGTGTGCGAAAACATGTATCTACACAAAAACTTTCACATAAGTGTTCATAACAGCATTATTATTTATAATGGTCAAAAAGGTAGAGATAACTCAACGTCCACCTACTGATGAATGGATAAACAAAATGTAACTTATCCATACAATGGAGTATTATTCATCTATAAAAAGGAATGAAGTATTGACACATTCTGTAACATGGATGAATCTTCAAAACATCATGCTCAGTGGAAGAAGCCAGTCACAAAAGGCCACGTAGTGTGTGATTCTGCTTATATGAAACGTCCAGCATAGACAAATTATAGAGATAGAAGGTAAATTAGTAAATGCCAGGGGCTGCGAGATTTGGGGGGAAATAGGGAGTGACTGCAAGGTATGGGGTTTCTCTTTGGTGGGATGAAAATGTTCTAAAATCGATTGTGGTGATGGTCATGCATCTCTGAATATATTAAAAACTATCGACTTTATACTTTCAAAGCATGAACTGTGTATTATATGGTATATGAATTATGTCTCAGTAAAGCTGCCTATACCTGCACACGCAAACGTTTATAGAAAAGGGGCAATATAGTCCATTGGAAGGTGTTGAAGGGGGGGATGGCATGACTTGATTTATGGGTTTAAAATATCACCCTGGTTCCTGTGTTGAGAACTGACCATAGGAATGTTTCAGTTATCAATTGCTGTAGAAGAAACCACTCCAACAGTAGATTAAAGCCACGATGTGTTACTATCTCAGACAGTTCTGTAGTTGACTGTGCTCAGCTGGGCAGTTTTCACTTGGGGTCTCTCACTTGGTTGCAGTCGGATGGTGTCTGGGACCGGAGGCGTCTGCAGGCTCGATAGGGCTGGGTGTCCACGATGGCTTCTTCATTCATATATCCGCCTCCCAGTCCACCCCATGGCCTCTCTCTACAGCAGAGCAGCCTGGACTTCTCGCCTGCCTGCTCAGGGCTCCAAGAGTCAGGAAGCAGAGACTGCCAGCCCTCTTAAAAGCTAGGCTGGAAACACATAGCATCACTTCCGCCATATTTCATTGCTCTTAGCAGGCACAGGACAGCCCCAGATTCAAAGGATGGAAGAGTAGACTCCCCTTCTCGGGGGGGAATGACAGACACATAGGGGAAGAGGAACTGGGGCAGCCATCTGTGGAGACAAGCCACTAAGCGACCACAGGGACTGGAGGGGAAGAAGGAAGATCGGTCAACTGCTGCTGCTGTTACAATTATTGTCAATATCTTCTTGTCCTAGCCCTGGTATCAAGGGCTTTGGGCTGGTGTTGCCCTGGTCTGTGGCAGCAGGAGGAGAACTTTCTAGGTGAGCTGTCATTCCAGCCAGTGACCCCCTGGCTTTGTTAAAGAAGGGAACTTGGCAAGATTTTGCCCGGAGTTGCAGAGCTGGTTATCTTCAAAGCCAGAGGAGGACGTAGGTCTCCCAGGCTCCCAGCCAGTTTCTTATTGCTGGACCACATATGTAACCAAGAATCCTAGTCTGAGAATTCAAGCTGGGGGGCTGAGGAGACCGAGATCTGAGCCAGCTTCGCCAAGCAGCTTCATTCTGTCCATCCAGATTAAACTTGCAGCAGCAGGGAGCAAGCTGCCCTCACAGCCAGGGCCAGGGCGAAAGGCTGAGTCCCTGCTCAGTGAACGGATAGGGGTATTGTTCACAAGCAGACCCCACACACTTATTGAGCACCTTCTGTGTGCCTGGCGCGCACTGGGGATATGGCGGTGAGCAACACAGATGTGCTCCCTGTATTTCTTTATCAAACAAACAACTTTATTGAGATATAATTTACATACCGTTCACCTGTTTAAAGTATCCAGTTCAATGGTTTTTGATATATTAGTGTATTTTTAAAATGGTTGTAAAAGATATATACATAAAATCTGCCATTTTAGCTATTTTAAAGTGTACAATTCAGAGCAGTTAATGATATTCCAACCCGTTTTTAGAGTTTGGTATTGATTCAGCTCTGAAAGTCAGGAGGCATGTTAGGACCAATGCCCTTCCAGGATTTATTAAGTCAGTGAGGACTTGAAAGTGATCAACACTTTCCAAAAAAGGATATTAGTTTCAGGTATGATTGGAAAGAACCTGGAGTTTGAGTCAGAAGCTGAGGAGGGGGCATCTGACTCCACTGTCTAGCAGGTAAATCACCTTGTTCCTCATCCTTTCTGACCTTCAAGTCTCCTCACCTGCAAAGGAGTATAGTGCCCATCCTTCTTGTAGCAGAGGTGGGTCCCAGCCCATTCAGACTTACTTTTGCTTTATCTCCAAGTTGAATCCAAATTGTGGAGGAGAGACCAAGGTGGATGCTTTGAGAAAGGCTCCCTCCCCACCTGGCTGTGAGCGCAAGGCAAGCTCCCGCTGAGTGAGGGACTTCGGCCACTCCCTGGTGTGGGGCAGGGTGCCCTGGGCTGGGGAGAGAGGCAGTAGCAGCCTTGTCCTCAGCATTGGGTTGGCAACGAGGCAGCTCTTCTGACGCCCGTTTATCATTTATAGTGCTGCTTCCTGCAAAACCCAGATATATCCTTAGACTCTTAATAATCAATGAAAGCACACAACTTGAAATCTAGTTGCCGTCTCCATGCTACGACAGGGGGCCTCCGAGGAAGAGAGAGGCCTGGGTATGAGGAATGCTGAAAGTGACACTAATGTTACTGGACTGGGAAAAGCCGGTGGGGTACCAGGTATCGTTGGAGAGCCATCAGGAGGGCAGAGGGAGAACTCTGTAAAGGAGAAGCAGTCAAGACCCTGGGAGAGTAAAGTCATGGGAATGCCACCTTTATATTTCTTTTTTTTTTGGCCACGCCACGTGGCATGTTGGATCTTAGTTCCCCGACCAGGGATCAAACCCGTGCCTCCTGCATTGGAAGCATGGAGTCTTAACTGCTGAACCGTCAGGGAAGTCCCCACCTTATATTTCCGATACCTTGTTGATCCAGCTCTAACTTCAGTGCCCTTTCCACCAGTCCCCAGCTGCCTGCACATTGACTCACTGTTGTCTGTGGGTGTGTGGCTGAACGGTTTAGGGAGAGATCGTGTAGGTCGTGGCCCTTTCCTGGGCAGGGCTCTTTTGGATCCCTGTGACCCATTTAACTAAGAATCCTCAACACCCCGATGCCCATGTTCCCCTTGGGAGATAGGATACAATTTCCCTGAAACAGATCAGGTCTGGGAGTTCCATGCCCAACGCCGCCCGCCATGTCGGAATTCACAGAGCTAATGTGTGGCATGGCATCAGATGAGTGATCAGGGTGCCTCACAGGTACTCTTGACACTGAAAAATGAATTTAGTAGAAAGTATTTCCAATTCTGTTTTCGTCAAACAAAAGTCATCTTCACGTCTCATCCTTTCGACCCCACTTACCCTGGATTTCTGTCCTGGTGTGTGTGACCCCTCCTTGTGCCCTCCCTCCAGGATCTTTTTTTTTTAATATGTGAATTTATTTATTTTATTTATTTATTTTTGGCTGCATTGGGTCTTTGTTGCTGAGTGCGGGCTTTTCTCTAGTTGCGGCGAGCGGGGCTACTCTTCGTTGTGGTACACGGACTTCTCATCGCGGTGGCTTCTCTTGTTGCAGAGCACAGGCTCTAGGTCCGCGGGCTTCAGTAGTTGTGGCGTGTGGGCTCAGTAGTTGTGGCTTGCGGGCTCCAGAGCACAGGTTCAGTAGTTGTGGCGCAGGTGCTTAGTTGCTCCACGGCATGTGGGATCTTCCCAGACCAGGGCTCAAAACCATGTCCCCTGCATTGGCAGGCGGATCCTTAACCACTGCGCCACCAGGGAAGCCCTCCCTCCAGGATCTTGGTGGCCTCCGGCTGGTGCTCAGGGAGGACACACTTATGGTTGGGTTGGGCTCAGGCTTCGTTGTCACACTTCAGTTTTCTGTTTTGCTACAGTGAAGACTTTGAGGAGATAAACAGAGTCACTTTACACCTTTTATATTATGACAAATACATATTGCAAAACACTGCTGCTTCCAAAATGTTTGGGTTGCAGAGAAGTGAGGAATTAACAGCTCTGCAGCTCCCCAAGATGCTTGTACTTCATTTACACATCAGAATTTTTTTACACTGTTCAGTAAAATAAAAAGCGAGAAAACACACATCCACGCACGTGTACACACACACATCCACTGCACCACTTGGGTTCTATATCAGGAATGTCTTAAATTAGTAAGTAGTTCTTTAAAGTCCAGATAAACTGATAAATACCATTAATGGCTTAATTTATACTCTGGGTTTGAAATCTGACACATGGACACTAGCTTGGCTCAGGAAACGCAAGTGGTTTTGTGCCAGAGGTTTTAATGACCGATCAGTAATATAAATTGCTGCATCACTGAACAGAAATAGCTTCTCTGTGTCATTTGATCTGGAAACTTCTCCGGCCAGGCAGCAGTTAATAAATTTAAAAATAATTACCCTCTTCATTCAAAGTCAAACTAATTAGGAGTGGGTTTTACAAATCATAATGTTGTCCAAGCCACTGTACGTCCCCGTTTGGGATTTGAACAGGCCTGGGGGGCAACGGCTGGGATCAGGTGGCATTAATTAGAAGGCAGGGGAGATACCACAGCTGCTGAGCTGAAGGTGAGGGGGTTGGGACAGTCTGCAGTGTGCCCTGTGGGGGAGGGAGTGAGGAGAGCTCAGTGGGGCAGCCTTGGGGCGGAGCTGTAGGAACCTACAGCTCTTTAAATCCATATGTAAGGAACTCAGAGCACCTGCCTCTGTGTGATCTGAGCATGGGGGAGATGAGGCCAGTGCTAGTGTTTGGGGGCCAGGCCTGAGAGACTATGAGAACCCCAAAAGCAGGAAAGGCAGATGTGCGGTTGGCTGGGGAGGATGGACCTGCCTAAAGGCAGGGGAGTGGGGAGGAGGACCTCTCGAGGGCTTTATTCACTCGGCAGGTTGGGGCCCTGATAGCAGGGGTCAGGTTTGTCTTGCAGGCTTCAGGGAAGAGGGACCATTGGGACCTGATGTCTGAGTGTGACATTCAGGGTGTTGGGAGCATAGTGACACACAGGACTTGGGATCTGGTGTCAGACCGTCTAGATTCAAATCCCAGTCCCATCACTTCCACATTTTATGAGCTTGGGCAGGTTGCTTAACTTCCCTAAGCCTCCACTTCCTCCTTGGTAACATGATGGCAATGATGCTATCGTACAAGGGATGTTGTGAGGATTCAATTTGATGATCCGTGGAAAGCACTGAGCGTAGGCCTTACATGGAGTAAACTCTCAGTAAATGGTGGTGGTGGTTACTAACACTGAACCATCGTGGTCTTCACCAGAGGTCGTGGAGGGTACCCATTCCCCTGACTGGGTAGGTGAGAGGGGAAGGGCCAGGTTGACAGTAATGGTGGTGGAGGAATGGGAATGGTGTACAGCTGCTTTTCCAAGGTGATGGGAGCTTTGAGGATCCCTGACTTGTCCTCTGGCCAAGAGGACGTTTCCAGCATGCTCAGCGAGCTAACAGCCCCTGGAGCCCTCTAAGTGCAGGGGAGAGGTGAGGGCAGAATGAAGTTCTGCATGTTGAACAATCTCACAGAGCAGATTTGGTAGATCTTATTTAAGGCCCTAGCTAGAATGCTCAAAGCTGCCCAGGAGGACCACCCTCTACCAATATCTAAGCAAATGCTGTATACAGCTAGGTCAGACAAGCTACAGAGCTGGGGTAAGCACGAAGCAGGTGTTCCCCCTTCCAGGAGCATCAGGGATATGCCCTGCCACATCTTAGACGATGCCTCATTGGTTGGTGCCCTTGAAGGCTGAGGAATCTTGAGTCTCCTGCTGGTGTCCTGGCCCATGTCTGTTACCATTAGGAACCTGGGTATTCTGGAAATATAAATAAGACCTTCTGTGTGATGCCTCCTTATCCCCTCTTAGTGCCCTGGTAAGGAAAAGAGGCTAAAGTCATTCCTAGGTTTAGGAGTTCTGGGGCTAGGAAGCTTCAGGGAAGCCCTAGAGGCCAGGACACTAGGTTGAACTAGATCACCAGACTTGCCCCAAAGCAATTCCGCTCTCTCCTCCAGCCCCCACCCTGCCTCACCAAGTCAGCCAGGTCAGTGACTTCAGTTTGCTACAGATCAGAGTAGCCTATGCAGCTGGTTTGTCCCATAATTCCTTCATTCATTTATTCCCTAAGTTTTAAAGTACCTACTATGTGCAACGGGCTTTGTGGACCCAGTGCCTAATGGTGAAGAAAACTTGGTGCCTGCCTTCCTAAAGGCTACAGTGCTGTGGAAGAAATGAACAAGTAGGGCAAATTTCCCTTGGGTACAGATAATATAATAACTGTACTCAATTGGATACTTTGGAGATATAATTTTATTAAGTCCTCATTACAGTCCTAAAACAGACATTTTTTCTCCCTATTCTTTGCTAGAGAAAACAGAGACAGGTTAAGGATGGCCTATCCAGGGTGGGTAGAATGTGTGCCTCGGGGTCTTGCACCCCAGAGCCCATGTTTTACTGCTGCCTTCCCTCCCCATGTGGGCCTGGACATTGTACCTAATGTGCAGCCCGGGGGCTCAACTCTGCCCATTCAACAGCCTAGGAAACTAGGGCTCAGAAGCCCATATTTGAAAAAGGGGGTCAGTTAAGAACAAACAAGCCAAACTAGAATTAGGACCCACGAGTTCTTACTTCCAGTCCAAAGTTCTCGCCACTCTGACTGCAAAATAAGGACTTTCTTTCACTGGCCTAGAAAAAACTGCTTCATTTCCACCTTCCTGCGTCACAGAGGAAGCCACTCAAGCAGATGCAAATGCTGGTTCTCATCCTCTCCGTGTCAGCTGCAGGAGGGTCCTGCGGTCCAGGAACAGCTAACATGCCTGGTGGCCAAGGGCAGCCGTGCTGCGGGGCCTGCCCTCCCCTGATAGCAGGGAGCGGATGCTGGAGGGCGCCCTGCCCCAGGGCCCTCTCCTTTTCAGTGTGAAGGAGGCTAGGAGGCACACTGTTGTGGCTTTGGAAGGAGAAGGCAATGAGAAAACACTCTCTCGCGTGCACACACACACACACACACACACTGCAGCTCAGTAAACACCCCCTTTGAACGCACAGAGCTATACCCCCGCCTTGGTGGTGTCGGCTGGCTACCTGCTTGCACTGGCCCCTCTCTCCCTCCTGGTACATTAATGATGCTTGGAAAAAGCTCTGGGGACAGTCTCCGGCCCTGAACTTCAGAGGAGAAAATGAAGTCCTTGTTTGCAGGACTTTCGGTGGTAGATGGCCAGGCAGTTCAGAGACTTGAAAGAGTAAGCAGCAGCATTCCTTCCCTCGGGGCGGTGCCGGCCTTGCCCCCCTCCTGTCCCGGGTCTGGCACGAGGGGCGGCACTGGGCACAGAGGAGCCGCATCAGAGTGGCTGGCCCCTGTCCTCCAGCAGTAGGACAACCAGCAACTGTTCTGGCTCCTGCTCCCAAGGGCAGCCTCTGGGTGCCCAACCTCAGAGGACGGGGGAGGGGAAGGCAGAAGGGCCAGCGGACAAGAAGGAACTTCACCTACCCAAAACTTATCGTGGAAAAAGGCAGAGCGAGCCTCACACCCCTGCCCACGCCGGAGGGCACGCACAGGACAGGGCAGGGGGTCATCGGATGGACACGTGGACTCCACTTAGGTTGGCATGACCTCCCCATTGAAAACATAATAGCTTTCGACTTTTCTAAATATCAGGGGTGATTTGTATAGCATTTCACGTGGCGTGCCAGGGAATTGAACCTGAGAAAGCCCAAGCTCGGAACGGCTGCTGAACGTCATGGGCACTTTGGGAGGGAGAGTCATGTGCTGCTGTTTGTACAGTCAATTCACCAGCATAGATTTACTCTTGACCTCATTTCATGCTGTTACTATAATGGCATGTTTGATGCCTAATATAGAGTTTTATTTTCCAAGCCCAGGGCTCTCGGCTCTGTTGGAGCTGCTTGCGGTGGCGTAGGGAAGGACAACCCAGCTGTCACCTGCTGGTCCAGACAAGCCATCCTTCTGCCCCGTTCCCCCTAGTGGCACCCAGGGTCCCTCTGGGCTCCTTCTGGATGGACCCCCAGTGCTTCTTTTTAATCAATAAATTTTGCTGGCTTTTTTTTTTTGAGTGATTTTAGATTTACAGCAAAATTGAGTGGAAAGTAGAGAGAGTCCCACGTACCCTCTTCTCCCCGCGCTACCACAACTCCCCCACTGTGAACATCCCCCATCAGTGTGGTGTATTTGTTACAACTGATGAAACTACGTTGACACATCATTATCACGCAAAGTTTATGTTAACGGGTCATTTTGGTTGTTGTAAACTCTCTGGGCTTTGATAAATGTATAATGACGTGCATCCACCATTGTGTCATACAGAAGAGTTTCACCGCGCTACAGATCCTCTGTGCTCTGCCCATCCATCACCCCAGTGCTTTTTATGTGAAGCATTGCTGCTTTGAGAGGTTTGGCTCTCTTGGGATTGGAGAGGAAAATTGACCCGAGGTTGATTTGGGGTTAGAAAAGGTTGAAGCTCATTCACTCAAGTAGACATCTTGAGCATCTGCTTTGTGCTGGACATTGATGCTGGGTCCTGGAATAGGGATACAGCAGCAACCAGGACTGGTCCCCGCCTTCACCAGCCTCCCATCGTAGTGGAAATGATGAACGTTATTGTGTGACAGCCGCATGGTATTTGGAAAAGCAATAGTGAATGAGGAGAAAGGAGAACCGAGTTCTTATCCTGGCTCTGTCACAGGCTTGCTTTGTGACATGGGACAAATGGCCTTGTTTCTCTGCCTCTCTCAAATGTGGGGAGTGGGAATTAGGTAAGAAAACTTGCTGTTTGAGGGGTTCCACGGTTCCAAGCACAGCCTGAGATTCCAATCTTGTAGGGATGGTCTACATTTCTCTCAACTTTAGCACATTTGTAAACTCTGATTAATATGATCTTTGGACGTTTACAGTTTCTGTCTCTCACCAGTTAGCAAGCATTTCTTTCATTTTATTTAGATGCTTATTCAATAAAAAATTAAATGCATACTGTGTGTGAAGAAGAGATTAATGGTGAAGATCTTTTGCCTTTTAAAAACTATTCCAGAAGTTTGAAGGGAATGATAGTTTTGATCTTTTTTTAAATCATGATGATATTTTTAATTGAAACTTTCAAATATACAGAAAAATTACAGATTACTAAAAGAAATTCCCATAGGTATCCTTCATTTAGATTTGCCAATTAACATTTTTCCATATCTGTTTTATTTTTCTCTTTTTCACACACACACACACACACACACACACACCCTAAAGAGAAAAATAAAGCAATATCTCTATCGTCTTTCTTTCTATCTATCTATCATCTGTCTATCATGTACATCTAAGTTTTTGAACAATGGTGATGAATTATTTAAAATTTTCAGACCAAATGTGAGAGTGTGTTGATCTTTGAGGACTATTGTTCAGAGCTTGGGCTATGCTGGCACTGGTGCTTTTATATATTATCTGATAGAGCCAGCATCACCCCACTAAGAGGCAGTTCACTGCCTGTATCACTGCTGAGGAGTCGCTGGCTCAGAGACGTTTAAGTAACATGACTCGTTCAGTGGAAGGACTGGTGGGATTCAAGTTCAGGGCCCCCAGTGCTGAGTCTGATGGGACTTTGGGGTCACCTGTCATCCTCCTGTTCAGAGTTACCCCTTCCCTTTCACGTGGTCCTCATGCCAGATCCCCCGCGATCAGCTTCAGTCCCCAACCCTGGGTCCCCACTCACCTCTCCTCCCTCCCATCCCCACCCCCCGTCTGTGTCTCCTTTATCTTTTCAACTCCTACCCCTTCCTCTCTGGCTGTGCTCCCTTCTCCCTCATGACACCATGGCTGCCCAGTGACAGAAAGGAGTTAATAAAAACCAATGTGTAACTGAAACTTGAAAAGCCATAAATCGCCTTGTTTTTTCTAGGATGTTGGTAGCATTTTGATTTAATAGTTGGACAAACACAAGGGCCTATTTTATTCAGAGTTTACAGGCCTCAAGGCTGTTATTCCTCCAAATTTAATAGCATTGAAATTGCAGGGTTTGCTATAATTTGCCTATCGCTTTCTGCTCCACCATTGATGTTTATTGTCAGCGGGATGGAATCTCAATCCGACTCACTTAGATAACATGTCTGTTAAACATTTAGATAATTGTACCATCATTAACTTGTCACATTATTTTAGAGATTCAAAACAGAAGCGCAGGGTAAGTAGAGGTACTAAAGGGGTGGGGGGGAAGGAGGAGGAGGAAGAGAAAATCTCTCCTGAGTTAAACAACCAGGAGATGAGAGAGTTGATTTCACACTCTTGACATTTCATCGGAGGTGTCTGAGTAAGGAGGGGTGTGCTGTAGAGCTGGGCCGCCAACCCAGGGCAGGCCACCCCTGTGACAGCACCACAGATGCTCAGAGACCTTCGGTGTTTCGTGCCCAGCTTTGGCCTTCATGCACCCAAGACCAATTTTTTTAGCTTCCCTTAGAGATGCTGATTCCAACATTATATGTAATTACAAAGCATTGAGAACAACCTACATGTCGAAAGGTAAGGACTCTGTTAATTATGGTACCTGCATGGAAAGATGTCCACGGTGTTTTGTGTGATAAAACGTGGTTACGGGGGCTTCCCTGGTGGCGCAGTGGTTGAGCGTCCGCCTGCCGATGCGGGGGACACGGGTTCGTGCCCCGGTCCGG
The DNA here is from genome assembly GCF_949774975.1 of Lagenorhynchus albirostris. NCBI lineage: Eukaryota > Metazoa > Chordata > Mammalia > Artiodactyla > Delphinidae > Lagenorhynchus > Lagenorhynchus albirostris. The sequence continues at coordinate 90,646,745 of NC_083103.1, forward strand.
GAAGATCCCACATGCCGCGGAGCGGCTGGGCCCGTGAGCCATGGCCGCTGGGCCTGCGCATCCGGAGCCTGTGCTCCGCAGCGGGAGAGGCCACAGCAGTGAGAGGCCCGCATATCGCAAAAAAAAAAAAAAAAAAGATGTTTAGGGAAAAAGGCTGTATAGTGTGATCTTTAATATAAAATACAGAAGCCATCCTGTAAGATTCTATAAGGCTCTATACCTATTAGCAGTGATTGTCTTTAGAGAATGGGATTACAAAGCAAAGCACGTTTTACTTTCTGCTGTATCTATGTCTGAATAATAATAATTAGGATTTATTTTCTTTATTGTTATATAATAATAATATTTATTGGCATGTATTACTTATATAATTTTCAAAATTAAGGTCCCATTATAAATAATAAAAATATTACCTTTGAGTCTCATTCTTTCCATGGAGGAGGATTTCTAAAAATAAAAGGCTACAAGTGCAAGTAAATGGGTTTTGAAGAAGATATAGGACATTAATATCTCAGCTACACTGGTAGGCGCCTCAGTTTCCCACTGTTAAGACAGGTAACTGCCAGATGGAGAACTCGGTACCCTGGGAGGCTTGTGCCAGTGCCCACGGGGCACAGCCACTGGCTCTGTTTACAAGGGCCTGGCACAGGAAGTGGGTAGCAGGAGAGATTTTCATCACGCCTAAGTGAGGACTGAGGTCACACCTGGAGGGGTGATCCAGGCCAGGGATCAGTAGGAATGAAGTCCCATTCCTCAGAGGGGAGATTCTGGGAGCAGCTAAATGTCAACACTAGTGGGGCACTGAGCTTGGCATCCAGAACTGCCCCCCGGAAATTCTATGGTGTATGCCCTCTGGTCCCATGGGGGTGACAGGTGTGAACAGTTCTATCCATCTGGCTTTGGACACCATGTTAGCTCCTGCATCCGCAGGGCCTGCTCTGTGATTTGGGCAAGAGAACTCACTATTGCCTCTCATGGCTGTGCACACCCAGTGACGCTGGAAATAGGGGAAAATGCACAAGTCAAAACACAAGGGTTACACGCACCGCAACGAAGAGTAGCCCCTGCTCGCGCCGCAACTAGAGAAAGCCCACGTGTGGCAGTGAAGACCCAACACAGCAGTCAATCAATCAATCAATAAACAAACAAGGGTTAATGGTTCCCTGATTGTACTGTAAATAATGCAGATATTTGGGGGTGGGAGGGGCAAACCATGTAAATATTTTATAGACTGTAGGCTAAATAATGTATATATTTAGAAAAACAGCTTAAATATTTCATATGCTACAGCGCAGATTTTTGCTTAGAGGATGAACAGGGCTGGTGGGGCCCATGGGGTAAAGATGGCAGTGCCGTGGCCCCTGGGGTGCAGGGGCAGAGGAGTTGCAATAAAAGTACGTGTGTGGGATTGGGGATCAACACGGACCCACAACTGTCAGTTTCTTGGAACCCAAGAAGTTGAAAGTCTCAGATTTTTCAAACCATCTTTTAAATATCCTGTACTCTTTTTTTTTTTTTTGATATGTGAGGGATACAAATGACAAGCTAATAATGAGAATTTATCAATACTTTTAAAAAGCAACTTCCATCCCAGGAGAATTGAAAACACCCATCCACACAAAAACTTGTACAATGTTCACAGCAGCGTTATTTAAAAACAGCCAAAAAATAGAAACTGGAGCCCAGCTGTCCATCAGCTGATGAATGGGTAGGCAAAATGTGGGATATTTGCATGATAGAATATTAGCCAGCCATAAAATGGAATGACGTGTACTTACATGCTACACCATGGAAGAATGTTGAAACCGACATGAAAGAAGCCAAGCACAAAAGGCTACATATTGTATGATTCCATTTATGCAAAATGTTCAGAATAGGTAAATCTACAGAAACAGCAGATTAGTAGTTGCTAGAGGCTGAGGGGAGGGGAAATGGAGAGTGACAACTAATGGGAATGGAGTTTCTTTTTTGGGGTGATGAAAATGTTCTGGAGTTAGTGTTCATGATGGTTGTACAACTTTCTGAGTACATTAAAAACCATTGGATTGTGTATTTTAAAACGGTGTGTTTCATGCTTTATGAATTATATCTCCACTAAAATGAAAAGCAACTTCCAGGTCTGTTGTTTTTTTTACAGACTCAGCCCAATCCCCTTTACCTGCTGCATCCCAGGATTTTCTAGATAAGTAGCAGTTTGCAGAATAGTGACCGTTCAGACAATGCAAGAGGCTGTGGTGCCTTTGGAATCATTGTATTCACAGAAGGCAGCAAGGAGTAGGATGGCTCAGAGATCCCCTCCCCTCATGCCTCCATTTACAGAACCGGGAAGGAAGGAAGAAAGAAAGAATCAGGTCAGGACCCTCGACAGGTGAAGGATGTGAATCTGACATCCGTAGTCAGGAGGAGACTGGGAGTTGCCGTGTGTTGCAGATCTGCAGAAGAACAGCCAGACCTTCTCATGCCTGGGAGGAGTCACTCTGACCAAAGACAGGACATGGATAGCATGGACCCGGGCAGCTTGTTTTAAGAAAAGAATCACACAAGTAATATGTGCTCCGTATGGGGAAATTAGAAGATACATGTACACAAGAGAAATGTGTCTCCTGTAGTCCCACCGTCTTTTTCTGTTTTGTTCTAAACAACATCGGGGCAATAATATGCAATGCATGCTGTTTTGTAATCCGCTGCTTGCATGCCAACCAACCTGCCTCTTGATTATTGTAACACTTCTCGAGTATTCTCCCCTACCCCCGTGTTCTTCTGTAAGCCCTGATGTGCCTTACTTTCTGCACTGGGATGCCCCCTTTGCCCTCCATGCTTTGGCAGTGGGGGTGGGGTGCCAGCCCTCATACATGAAGGAGCTTCGGGGGCTGCTGGCGGGAGAAGTGTCTAACAAAGATGCAGCACGTTATCACCTCTTACCTATCGCGTCTTCTGTCAACAAGATGAACTGGGCTGGCCAGGCGCTTCTGCAGCAGCTGTTTACTTGGCCATTCCAGGCAAGCTTGAGATGCTGGGAGCATAGCCAGTCCTCACATTTGATCTCCTTAGAAGCTGTTTGCCTTTGGTTTTCTCCAGCCTTGCAAATGGCCAGTCGCCCTGGGCAGGATCTGGGCAGGTAATTTACCTTCTCTACTAACTTAACGGATGGCACTGCCTGGGGGCTGGGCAGACCAAGGAAAATCTAGGCATCGATTTATTTGCCAAGTTAAAGCCCAGAGTGAAGTAGCAAGGTAATTAAGCACCTCCATACGTTAAGTGTCCCAGGCCTAACTAGAGAAGATTTCCTACCAGAGAAGAGCCCCAGACAGGTGTTAGGAAAAAGGCTTTTCTTTTGGCATTTCCTTCTCTGAGCATTAGGAAAAGTTACATCACGGAGGGATTGCAGGTTTGGGTCAGATGAAATGTTCCCTTCCCCCACTAGGAGAAGATCCATTACAGATTGGAAATGACTTTGTCTCTAAGTGCCCATTGTCAGATTGGATGCACGTTCCCCTCAACCAAACAAATATAAAATGCTTCCAGCCTCTGCTTCGGATTTTCTATTACTGTTTCACAGGACTCCAGAGAGTTTTAAGATAGCAATTTGATTAAGCTTATGGGGAAGATCCCATCAGATAACATTCTTTTTCTGCAGGTGGAGATAATGTGTTCAAGTATTAAGTATGTTTTAAAGGTAATTATCTTTTCCATATTCATTTTAGTTACAGGAATTGAAAAGGGGGAGACTTTGCATCTGAAAGCCGCCCCTTGGGCCCTGGAGTCGCTCTGACCTCTCTCCTCTGGGAAACACACTTGAGGTTTTTGACAGATGAAGGAGCACCAAGTGTTTCTCTGTTTTGAAATGACTTGGGATCCCCTATCCCCAGAGAGGTTGTCCGGAAGGCGGGGTCTTGGCCACTGCCCTCACCAGGCTCCCTGTCCTGGGATGCTTTCTGGACTCCCCATCTTGAGCTCCTGGATGTTGGAAGGGGGCCTGGCTACTGCTCAGAAAGAGGACTTGCCTCATCCAACCATGAGTCATAGTGTTACATCCCTGCCTTCCAAAATAGAACCTTGGAATCACTATTTACATATATTAGGCCCAGTTTGTGGGTATTCAAACCGGAAGAGGCTAATTCAAAGTCTCGATTCTAACATTTGTAGTCTTCAGAACTGGAGCAAGAGGCATTAAGGAGGGAGATCCTGAGCCTCAGAGAGGTTCAGTGATTTGCTCAGGATCACACAGCAAGTTAGAGACATACTGTGGGCTAGAACCCAGGAATCCTGGTCTCAGACCACTCCTCCTGTACCCCAGGCTATCTACAACTCTGCCATCTCCAGAAAATAATCCTCTTCCCTTTTCCTGGAAATCTCCAGAGTAGGAGATTCTGTCCACGTGGCCTTCTTTGGTTATCCATCTGTCAGGGTCTGCACTGAAAGCTGCCAGGGCGTCTAAAGGTCTGAGAAGAGCAAGCGCAGTGCAGATGCTCTGGACGTCCTCAGACCTCACTCGCCTGCCAGCGGTAGTGTTTTAAGAGCTTTTTGCAAAATAGAAAAATCAGACCCAAATCCTACCTTCAGAAAGCTAACCATTGCTAGGGAGGAAAACATAGGTGTATCTTAAAAGGTAATGAATGATACAAGGCACTTGAATGAGATACATACTGTGGGGATCCAGGGGTGGCGATGGGAGTGTCTCTCATCCCTACGTCTACCTGAAATCCTGTCTGCTGCAGCCAGAAACCCGTAGTTCCTGCACACAGTATCCTCCATGTTACATCCGTTCTCTGCCTGATCGCCCAGGAGCACGTGATTAGACTGCAGCTCGCTGGTCTGAAGGCAGCTGACTCTGGGAAAGGACCCCAGGTGATAGGTTTATCATTTAAGACCCAGATGGTGATGTGCAGAGCCCTATTGTCTCCAAATCCCTGACCCAGTTCTGTCAGATAGAGGTGGCAGTGGAGGATAGGTGTGAGGTTGGTGGATCCAGCCTGGGTTTAGGGCTTGGCCTCATGCACTGTATCTCAGGGAAGGATGGCTCTGGCATCTGAAATGCACACCCAGTGTTGGCTCTCCCCTGCTTATCCTTCAGAAGATCCTCGTTGTCTTACACCAGCTACACATTCAAATCATTTGGAGGAGCTTTTTAAAAAAAAATAGCAAGAAAGGGCTCCCATCCCAAACCAGCTGAATCAGAATCTCCGGCATGGGGCCCAGGCATGGATGTTTTCTAAAGCTCCCCAGGAGATTCACATGTAAAACCAAGGTTGAGAACTTCTGGATGTGGTAAGATCAGACTCCACTGCTTGGCCCAGGAAGTGCTTCCAGTCAGTCTCAGGCCATCTCATGCCACCACCTGCAGTGTGTTCATCCTGAATCACTTATAACTTCCTGTTCTCTCCTTGCTGGTTTTCTTCTCCATGTATCTTCCCCTAAATCCCAGAATTTCTTGTGTCTTGTCTGCTCCATTTCTTCTCAGCTCCATTGTTTATGTTATGTGAATGTTTCTGTCTGCCCTCCCCCCCCCCCCGCTCCCCACCCCAATTCTCATGTTGAAAGCCTAACCTCTAGTGTGATGGTATTTGGAGGTGGAGCCTTGGGCAGGTTTAAATGAGGTCATGAGGATGGAGCCCCCATGATGGGATTGGTGTCCTTATAAGAGGAGGAAGAGACTAGAGCTCTCTCTCTCCTGCTGTGTGAGGATACAGATAGAAGGCGACCGCCTGCAAGCCAGGAAGAGCCCTCACCAGAAATCCAGCCACGCCAGCACGCTGATCTCGGACTTGCAGCTCCCAGACCTATGAGAAATAAATGTCTGTTGGTTAAGCCGCCCAGTCATATAGCATTTTGCTATAGCAGCCCGAGCAGACCGCGACAGTGTCCTTCTCTGTCACACCTTTCCCCCAGATAAGCAGCGGAAAGTGTTTCCTTTTCGTCTCCTGCACCGTGGCCATACCCCACTTGTAGCATTTGGCCAACTCCATGTGTTAGGGGCAGGGTGTCGGAACCATCTTTGGGTCCCTGGACGCTTTGACTGTGTTAGAACAGTAGCCGGTCAATAAATATTCGTTGTGTGGTTATAACCAAAAGCAGTAAAGGGAGCTTCCTGGTTAGAAGCGGGAAAGGGGAATCTGTTCTTGTCTGAATTCATATTTTTGCTCTTCACTTGCCAACTGTATGGCCTTGGACAAGTCACTCAACCTTTGCAAGTCTCAGATTCCTTACCTGAGGAATTAGAACTCCATACTTGCCCCCTTTACCTCACAGAGGGGTGTGAGGACGAGAGTGATCTTAGAAAGAAGTAACGTCCTTGTAAGGTGAAAGGCACCATTCAAATTTAAGGTATTTTTATAATCGTGACGTCTCTGGAGACCCTTGGGGCTATGGTTTCTGCCCTTCAGATACCCAGCGGTGCCCTCTGCACCACATCCTCCTTAGGCCAGCTCTTCCTGACCTTTTCCTTCCCTGGCTTCCTCTTTTGCACCTGCCATGCTCTGCCTTGAACATGCTTGAATACTGTATGAAAGCACGTCAAATACTATTATCATGTATTTTGAATTACAGAGAAAACAATGAGGGAGGCAGGCTGTCCCATCCGGTGATTACGTATTCAGTGTAACATGATGGGCAGAAGTTAGAGGGAGAGGTGTCCTAGGATTTTTGACCAAATATGATCTGAATGGGTCAATGAGACAGATTCCACGTGCAAGCCATCCCAGGTCCGTTATCTCTAGTGTGGAGAAAGTTCCAGAAGGAACCTGAACTCTGTCATTTCTTCCTCATCCATCCAGTGTGACTGGAGCACCAACCACGGGCACGGGTGCCAGTGTCCGAGGATAGCCTGCTCGCCTACCCCCCAGGAGCCTGCAGGCAGGAGGAGGGCTGTGACAGGCATGCCCAGGAGCAGAGGAGGGCAAGTGTCCAGCTCTGACGAGGGCAGTGGGCAGGGAAGGCTTGGAGGCAGGAGGAGATCCTCAAACTGAGTTTTCTTCTCATCCTGCTTTAGGGTAAATTTATCTTGTGGGGTTGGCAGCTGAGTTGCTCACCACGTCTCATAGAATAAACCTTCGTGTGTAGGCTTGCAGATGGAGGCTGTTACAGTCCCCTTCCTTTTCTGGCCTCCTGTCTCTGAGGTTGGTGGTGTCTGGCATTTGCGGAGGGAAGAAGGATATAAAAGGGCAAGACAGGAGACCCTGGTGGCTGGATTCAGAGCCGCCGCCTTCCGGGACCCCGCAGAGGCCCCTCTCCCTGGACCCTTCAGCTCGAGAAAGCCATTGTGCTCCGTCCTGGCCTCTGACCCCGAGGCTCTGGGAAGCAGCAGGTTGTTGACACTTGCACGGTCATTTCTTGCAGGGCCATTGCTTCCCTTGGGAGCTCCCCTCTCTGCCTTGGGGTGGTGACTGCTCCCCCAGCTGGGAAGGGGGCAGTGAAGGAGGAGGGAAATGAGCTCCCAGTCAGAGTGGGAGGAACAGAGGGGACACCTCCACGGCAGCCGCCACTTCCAGGCAGCTCCCCAGGTTGCGTCCACGTATGTTCCTCTCCCACCTGCCAGTTCAGTGGTACCCCCTCCCTGGGGGCGGGGGAGCTTCGAGGAAATGCATCCAGGAGACATGTTTCTGGCCCGAATTCCTTCTGGCCTTTTATTGTGGGTCTCTGGTTTGTTGGGGAGCCCCGCATTTCTTCATGGAGGGTGCCTGTCTGTATGTCTCCTTGCGGTCACAGCAACAAAGACTATTTCTAGCCCTGGTGTTGGCTGCCTATTAGAAGTAAGACCCTGGGCAAGTCGCTTGCCCTCTTAGACGTTCGGATTCTGCATTGGTAGGAAGGGGTCCAAAAACCCCACTTACCAACGGGGCTGCTATGAACCTCAGTGAAACAATATGAACGGAGTGCTCGGTTCCGTGTGAAGCAAATGTCTGGTGACTCGTTAATGGTTTCTCTCAGAACCAGAGTTTGCTGGCATTTTGCATGTGTGATTCTTACAGTTTTTCTCCCCCTCTTCTTTCTTGGGTATCTCAGGAAGCATTTTTCAGAAGAGGGTGGAGCTGGACAGAGGGACGGTTACATTTTTTAAGTGCCACTTTGCATTCCTTTCACCTCGGTCTTAATAATAAATAACTCTGACCGAGCGACCAGAACCTGGGATGTTCTGTTCAAATAAATGCAAGAATGTCTCCAACAGCCAGGCATCCCCATTTGGTGGGCTTGGTCAGGAGCATTTCTCCAACCACGAGAAAAGCCCTCTTGCTAAGCTACAGAAAAATCTCCCTTGTGCTTTAATTCTGGAAGAAGCGGATTAGAGTGGCCATATTTAACCTTTGACCCTGACACAAAAGCATTATCAAAATTAGTTACCAAGAGGCTCTGTCTTCCTTTCCCTGCCCCCCACCTCCCTGTTTGCCGGGGCTGGTTTAGGACCTTGGTAAACTCCTCTGAGTAAGAGCAAAGGTTCAGAAGACCGTTGTTGCCTTAGAGACATCCGGGCCTGGCGCTGGCTGTCCAAGCTGGTGGGGTCCAAGGTGAGCTAAAGGGCAGAGCTGAGAATCTTGCACTGCAGTGGGGGTCCGAATTTATGAGCTGGATTTAAAAACTCTTTCTCCTCTGGAACCAGTTCTCGGCTATCTTGGAAACTGAACACCATTCAGATGACATATTGATTTTTAGACCCACGTTCGTCAGAACTTTTTTAATGCCTCTTTCCACCCAGCTGCTGTATGATCTCGAAATACTGGTTGATCTAAAGGCTTGATTTCCAATATTTTCCCCTTCCAGGCAGAAATCCATGGACTTGGAGGATGGGACAGAACGGGTATCTGGACCTGAGTCGTTTCTCTGGGTGTAAATCCCTCCCTGTCATTTAGTCACTAAATGGGCAATTTGTTTGAACTGAGCTCCACTTTCCTCATCTATAAAATGGGCACATTCATGACAGTGCCTACCTCCTAGAGTTATTTTTGAGGAGAGATAATAAGATACACGTGAAGAGCCTAGAATGGTGTACGGCACCTCAGTGCACTCACTGAGTGTTTACAGATATTAGCTACTGCTCTTCCGGTTGTCATCAGTATTATTACTGATTCTTCATCACTTCCCCAGGCCCTGCATGGCTCCTGCCACACACACCCATCCCTCCCAGTCCCCAGCACATTGGGGTTTGATGGGTGACCTGCCCCACTTATGGCTCCTCTAACCTAGCTTCCTTTGCAGTTATTTTCAGAGTCCCCTCCCAGATGGGGGGTGGGTGAGGACCGGCTTCATTTCATACCAGAAGTCCAACTTTCAGTGGGGGATTGGGAGGGAAAAGTGCTTTATAAGCTTGCGATGAAAGCTGTAAAACGAGATGGTCGAGGATCTGGCCGGGCCCGGTTCAGGATTATGGCCGGCCCCTGGAATGCCGAGGGGGCCTCTCGCAAGAAGCCAGTGTCTATTTACAGTGTATCTCTCATAAACCCCGGCGCTGGGGCGAGGGCAGGGGGACTCGCCCTCCTGGCATGTGATTGATTATCTGGTATTTATGCCATTGAGGACTTGTCAGCGGTTTGGGGTCAAAGGGTCATCTCATGTGTCTTGCCGCCAATCCACCTCCTTTTGTACAGTGCGGACTGGGTGAGCCATGCACAAAACAGCTTTTTCTTTGCCTTGGGAAAAGGGGGAGGGCGTGGGGGGGAGTGTCAATGAAATTTTTTTTCAACCTTTTCTGAATAGTGTCTTTTTAATTCTAAAGAACTTTTAATTAAAAGTAGCAGGAAAATTCATCTTGAGAAGGTTTAACTTACCTTAACAGACACTTTTGTGTCCCGAGAAGCTGGGAGTGACTTTGAAAAAAAAAAAGAAAGAAAGAAAGGAAAGGGTTTTGTTGTGTCTCTCCCCCTCCCCAGACACGTTCAAGGATCACTGGCGTTTCCTTGCACTCCCTGCCTAAGTGTGGCCTCAGCTTGGGCGAGCAGGAAGGAAAGAGGTGGTCCTTCAGCTGTAGCATAGCTGTAAAAACCTAGAAAGGGACTTCAGTCCCTCTGGTGCCATGTTCCCTTGTTTTAGGTGAGGAAATGGAGCCTCAGCAGGTGGAAAGACTTACTCAGAGTCACGTAGGTGGTTGGTTGTAGGGTCAGCTACTGGGCTCTGTTCTCCTGACCCTCCTTCTCCTGCTCCTTTTAGCACATGGAGTTGCTTCTCGAAGTTTCGGATGCCAAGTAAAGATAACGTGATGTTACTGTTGTTGCTTTTATTATTTATTTGTTTGTTTGGCCGCACCACACGGCTTGCGGGACCTTAGTTCCCTGACCAGGGATCGAACCCAGGCCCCCGGAAGTGTAAGCGTGGAGTCCTAACCACTAGACCGCCAGGGAATTCTCTGTTGTTACTTTTAAATCCTAGATATTTGAGACTTGGGGGCCACTCCTAGGTTCCTTGGGCTGGAGGGACCTCCCCTGCCTCTGAATAGACAGTGTGTGCTCACATGGCACAGAATAGTGACTCCGTGGCCCCCTTCCTGAAAAACCTACAGAGAGAGGGGCTCTGTGTCCTCTGCTTGGTAGCAAACGGCAGCACCCCTGCCCCGAATCCTCGTCACTCTGATGGTCTGGATGTCCTTCTGCACCGTTAGCTTCCCCCCGAGCTGAGCTCAGGAGTGGCCTGAGCGGAGTGTGTCTCTCTGTCCACCCGTGGTGAGAGGGGCCACCCAGAGCTGGGACAGGCCAGGACACCTCGTTGTATGTACAGTGCTTCTCTGCTGTGGCCTCCCTTCCGCAGGGGAGCGTTTAACCCTCTAAGTCTTACCTAGGCGACTTACCTGGTGATGCCCCAGGACAGCGAAGAGAGACGTTACTGGGGCACCCTGCGTGTGCCTCTCAGCTCATCGAACAGTGGTGGAAAGCCAGGCAGAGAAATTATTTGCCTAGAGTAGTTATTTGTGGGAGAGTCACATGAAACTCCTGTCGCCACATTCCTGATTTTGTCCTGCTCGCTCCCACTTTAAAAAATACAACACAAAGAACTGTCTTCTCAGGAGTTGCTTTAGAAATCCCAGTTCCCTTCTATTCCCTTCATTCCTATTCCAGTTCAGTTAGTGAATGCTAATTTGGGCTGGTGGGGCACCACTGCGAGGAAGATACTAAAATTGTGTGAGACCTGGTTCTTGTTCGTGAGTGGAGAAACCAGCATTTACCGAATTCTTATAGAATTTGCTGGGTGCCAGGCACTGTGCTAATGTTTAACCTCGATCATTTTATTTAGTCCTTATATCAGCTTTTCAAGGTGAACATTCTTGTTTCCAGATGAGGAAGACATGAACAACTTTCCCTGGGGTATATATCTGATAACCATTATAGCTGAAACTGATTGAACATTTGTTTTATGCCAGGTAGTTCTAAATACTTTAAACACATGATCTTCTTCGATCTATATAAAACCGCTGTGAAGTAGGTACTGATATCATCCTGGTTTTACAGAGTCTGAAACAGGAACCGAGGAGCTAGGTAACTTGCCCAAGGTTACACAGCAGTAGTAACTGGCCAAGCTGGATTTGAGCCCCAGCAGTTGACCACAGAGTTTATCCTTAAACCGCGTTACCACTCTGATTCTTTAGGTCTCAGAGCTGGGCTGGAACCCAGGGTTTCAGATGCCAGTGCTCATGTTGTTTTTTTCCCACTATCCTAACATAAATTTGCTGGGCGACACTATATATAGACATATATAAATCAACCAGAGACCAGCAAAAGGTCACTGTGTAATCAGATGCCAGCCTGGGTGGCGTATGGAGAGGAATTTAGAGGAGGAATATGTTAACGAGGACATCACGGAGTCTCCTCTCTGGGCTCCCGTAGTAAGGGCACTGCGCCTTATTCATCGCTCCATTGCCAGACCTAACCCAGGGCTGGTACCCGTTAGCTCTTCTGTAAATGCCGATTAAATTACTAGGAAAGCTTGAGTAGGGGAGGTGGGGTTGAAATGAATTTGTTTTAGGAAAATGATGTTGATAACTATCTCCCTTTCATTGTGTGCTGACCAGGTACCAGCGACTCTGCTAGGTATATTATTTATGCTGTGCTTTAACCCTTACAACAGCCCCAGAGTGAACTGAGGCTGAACAGAGGCTCTGTATCTCGACCGAGAATTCAAAGCCTTTTCTCCCCAGGATTTCAAAATCCATTGCCTTTCCCAAGGCCCAGAAAAAGTTACGAGCAAAGGGGAAGAAAGCGCAAGTGAGTGAGGAAGACTGCAGAGAGACTGCTCAGTTGGCACTGGGGACCTGGAACACCAGCGGGGGAGAGCATGTCCTCTTCTTTTCTGCTCCTGGTTGGGAGTTGCCTCTTTGATACAAGCATATCTAGATCTATGAAGTTTAACAGTGTCCAGTTAATTGAATTTATAATTCAGCACCCAAATGCTGAAAAGACTTGTCTTTTATGTTCCTTAATGAGTGCTATAAAAACAAGTGGTGCATCTAATTTTATGAATGATGCTTTATGACTTACCTGATAACTAGTAGTTGTTCAACACAAAGGACTCATAACTCAGTCCGGGCCCAAGATGGCCACCTGCAGTAAAAGAACTTGTTTTAAAGTTGCCATCTTGTCCCTCTTGAGTGGCCTTGGAATTCACCTGTTCCCTCATCCACGATCTCCTCTGGTAGAGGATGGGGCTCAGGTTCCTCATTCTGGGGGATTGTGGAGAAGGGTTACCTGGCCTGCCAGCCCGAGATGACCGAGAACTCTCACCTCTCCGAGTTGGCTCCTACCAAGAAGGGGAAGGGAAAAACATGACGGCCCATCCCAATCTCTCTCTACCGGCAGACATTGAGTCCACTTAGCTGTTGCCAGCTGTGCTAAGGAAGAGAATAGAAACATAGAGAAAGAGGTACAAGGGCTGTAAAAAAGAATTTCTTCTATCTTCACCCTACAACAAAGACAATGAGCCTCGAAAAAAAATGAGAAGAAACTTCGGTTAGACGCTGGTGAGAACTTCCTGAATTGAAAAGATGTTCTCCAAAGAGACTGCGGCACCTCCATCTCTAGAGTGTGCATACGTACGTGTGCTGTTCGTTTTTTATAGTTTTTCAACATTTTGTATTTTTTAGAAGTCGAATTTAAATGATTTTGTGATTACACACCTTAAGAGTAATAGATGTTGGCCATAAAACTCAAGCATCATCCATGAATAGAACTGAAGAAAGGTTGGCTACTCCCATCTGGTAAGTCAGAGGCAGGGGGCTGGACTCAGTGGCCAGTACCCTGCCCATGGTGCTAACCTAGAACAGGAAGGGCTTTGGGAGTGAAGCCCTTGAACAGAGCAGCCAGGGCGGGGGTGTGGTACGTCATGAAGGAAGGCTGAGATAAGGCTGTGGTTTCCATTGCTTATCACCTTTCCCACTTTATCTCAAGTAAGAACAAGGTAAGAACAGGCCCTGCAGCCCTGAGTGAACCTTTTCATGCGGCTGCTGAGCTGGGAAGAGGACACTCCTCTCTCCCCACACCCCTCTCCCTTGTACACACTACACCTGTAAAGGCTGCAGCTTTAGTATGTTGGGTGGGGGGACAGGTGCAAAAAATGTCCCTGATCTGGGCACTGATGACTTCCTATCAGAGCGGGGAATGGAGTGGGGACATTTGTTGCCATGATTTGAGTCTTACCTCAGCTGGCCTTGTGCCCGGGCTGTCTGGTGGGCCTTCCTTCCTCTTGTCCCCGCCTTCCCTCCCTTGCCCCACCCTCACCAGGCTGATGAGTTGCTTTTGGAGTCAGTAGTGGCTCTGACTTGGCTGTTACCTTTGGTCTGAAGGAGTCTGGGCGAAAGGACAGGGAGAACTATTGCTCCAGCCCCACATCTGGAGCCTGATGAACTTTGGCAGGGGAATGCCCACCCAGCTGGTCTGGAAGAACCTGTTTGGGCCCCGGAGAAACCTGACAAAACTGGGTGCTATCAGCCTAAAAACATGTACACTGAAGGCAGCCTAGAGCACACACGTTCCCTCAGCTTATGAAGAGTCGGAGATGAAGGATGTGTGAAGCATCTCTGCCCCTTCCCTGTACCAAATCCAGATTCCCACCGAGCTGGCATGTCACTAAAGAACCGCCCACCCCTGACCCCGCCCCGCTCCTAGAATTTTCAGAAGCAGAACAGCTGGCCATTCATTCATTCAGCATTCATTGAGTGCCTACTGTGTGCTAAATGCTGGGGATACAAGGATCGGTAACTCCTGGCGTCTTGATTCAGGGAACTCAGAGGTGGGAAGACAGGCACATAAGCAGGTAATTGTAACGGACAATGCTGGGCACAGTGATGGAGACGTTTGTACAGAGGGCACTGTGGGCACCCGGAGGAAGGGTGCACCGTAGATACCCGAGGGACAGATAAGGCTTCCTGGAGAAGAAGCCATCATAAGGTTTAAAGCAGAAGTAGAAATTAGCCAAGATGAAGGGAGAGCTGGACAGAAGAAACAGAGCCACGCGTGCTTGGAAATGGTGGTGGTATGGCCTAAGCATCACATCTGGGACAGATGGGGCAGGGGAGGTTGGAGGGGAAGGCAGGCCCAGACCACGGACGTCTGGCTAGGCTGTCTTAAGGAGCCTCGATTTTATCTGTAGGTGATGGAGGGTCCTGGGAAGCCTTTAAAAGGAAGTTACAAGATCAGATCAGTTTCCAGTAGGCCACTTTGGCAGTTGTCTGGGGGAAGCTCTCGGGGAGACGGGCTGTGTTCAGGAGGCCCTCGCGGGAATCCTGGTGGGGATGCTGGTGGCTGGCACGAGGCAGTGCCCTTCTGGGAGGACAAGGAGGGGACACATATGGGAAGGTCTCAGGTGCTCCAACATTCGCCAGATTGGGATGCGGGAGCGTCAGACAAGAAGCCTCTGGGATGACACGCAGGCATCTAGGCTGGGTGCTGACAACTGAGACAGAGATCCAGGAAGGGGGGCGGGATTGGGAGCAGAAGGTGTGGGTTTCGGGCTTGGGCACGTTAAGTAGAAGTGCCTGTGGAGTATCCTGGGGGTGCTTGCATTTATGGAGTTTGCGCTCAGAACAGAAGTGTGGCTGGAGGCGTGGTTAGTAGCTTCTGAGGGTCACTGAGACTAGGAGAGGAGAGTTCCCAGGGACAGACTGAGGGGAGGGGGCATCGTGAGCTGAACACCGTGAGGGCAAAAGACCCCGTTCAGCTGAGGAGGGCCTCAGCCCCCGTCAGCCTCAGGCTTCGCAGGAAGAAGCACGGGCCTGGGCTGCAGAGGGCTGTCTCTGGAGGAGGCGTGGCCTCTGCAGGGATTCCCACAGAGGAGAGTTGAGGAGGAGGAGCTCCAGGGGCCCCGCACCCGCACCCGGCATTCTCGAACCCCAGGGAGCTCCCTTGACCAGTGCCTTGGCCTGGGGCGGGAGAGAAGAGGCCATCAGGCTGAAGGAATAATCTCGGAACTGCTGGGGCCTTAAGGGGTGTCAGGTCTCCCCTCCTGCTCCCGGGGATGGGACGTTCAGTCCTCCGTGCAGTTCTGGAAGGTTCTCAGACCAGGCCTTGCCCTGCTGCACAGCCCTTCCTGGAAGTCTCGTCCGGGTGAACCCTTAGAGCTGGTCCCGCTGCCCCATGCCCCATCCCTTTGCATGTGTGTCTCTTTTCTGAGGTTTATGATGCCTGGTTGTGTCTCATTTTCTAGAGGGAATATAAGCACCCTGACTTCTTTCCAGAGGAAGCCAAGAACATGGCCCCATTTAGGTTTGACCTTCCCTAAAACCCCGTCCTCCACTTTCCCTCTCCCACACCGATCCCTGAATGAACATTTCACTGGGATGTGGGTCCCACTTTCCCTCAACGCCCTCCTCTGGTGGCTTGGCATTTTGGGACCAGCTGCCAGAGTGATTGACATAAAGCCAATCTATAAATAAAGTCTTTTTCTTTTCTCATAAAGACTTTGAGGTTGAGTTTGCCTTCAAGGTCAAGATCAGACCTTTCTAAATAAACACATATCAAAGGATCATTAGCGAAGCAGCACTGTTAAATTGAGATATTAACTTCTGTCAACTGCGTGCTTCTTTTTTGTTCTGTAACTCATGACTGCAGTAGGTTTTTATTATTTTGTCCTTAGGCAGTAGCATCTGGCTTCTGTAGAGACTGTAAAAATTAAAAAGCAACACAAATCATTGAGAGAGAAAAGCAGTAAATCCAATGATAAGAATTTAAAATTAAAATGTTTCAGTGCTTTTATATTCTGCAAAACATGAAATGAATGAGTTTGCTGCCTGTTGCCATAAACCTAACCCAGCTAATTGTCTGCTTGAGTTTTTTCCTGTCTCCTTTGCTCATCACCATCAATTCTGCCTTGGCACGAGGCGAGACATAAACTGAAAGCCGTGTGTGTGTGTGTGTGTGTGTGTGTGTGTGTGTGTGTCTGTGTGTGTGTGTGTCTGTGTGTGTGTGTGTGTCTGTGTGTGCAGTGGTAGCATTGGGGGAAAGTGACAGAATGCACTGAGACCCGCCTCATCTGAATGGCAGAGACAAGAATGGGGGTGTGTGTGTGTAGTGGGAACTGGGGTGGGGAAGGAGGATTGGGATTTGCATGTCCGCATAGACCAGAATTCTCTTTTTCATTCACTCTCTCTAGTTAAGCACTAAAAACAAAACAACAAAATCACCATGACAAAACCCACAGGTCACAAACATCAACAGCATCTTGTAGCATCCAAGGGAAATTCTATTGATAAAAAGGAATTTATTTCCTGAGCAGGTATATGATGTTGGATTAAGGGTCTGAACAGGTGCTGGCTCCTTTCCATCCCAGAGAAACCAGGCCCTCCCCTGGGGAGAGTGCTGGGAGGTGGGATGAGGCTGCACTTGAAACTCTTTAAAATTCAGCTCGAAGATTCAGGGTTTCTGTGTTGGGGGTCATTCATTCTTACTGCAAAATCGAGCTGTGGCACTGGACCTCGCTATTGCTAGGCCATAAGGGAGATCAAAATAGAAGATTGTTTTTCTTCCCTGCTCTGGAGGAAACGTAGCTTAACACCATAATGGAAAAAAATATATGTATAACTGAGTCACTTTGCTGTACGGCAGAAATTAACACAACGTTGTAAATCAACTGTACTTCAATAAAATTTAAAAAAGAAAAAGAAAAGAAAAAATAGATACGATGCTTCCTATGTTAAACAGCTAGAGGACAGTTTAAGGCAGATGTGGGTAAGGATGTGACGGTGTTGGACAAACCACACGTCCAAGCGCTGGGGAGCATGTGGGTTCTCAGCACAGAGTGGGGCCAGTTCAAGGAGAGCTTTTAGGACATGAGTTGCTAACGGACATGAGAGCTGATTCTCAAGTCCATCTGGCTTGGGGCCTGGGGAGCCCTGGGCAGCCTGGGGTGAGCATTGTTGGGGGAGTTTATCCCCATGTCCAAACAGGGCACTGGGGGCCAGGAGAGTTGTGGGGGGAGCTTTTCATCCAGCCTGTCTCAGTTTGACTGCTGGACCCACAGGCACGAGGGCGGAGCTCTTTGTCCTGGACGAACTTCTCCAGCCTAGGGAGAGGTGAGAAAAGAGAGCCAGTCCTTGGCCTCCGTCAAAGGGAATGAAGGAAAGTGTGAAGATTAGGGGATGGAGAGGTCGAGTTAAGAGGGTATGACTAATACGGCTGGTCATTCAGATAGGAGAGCACATTGTTCTCCGAGCCCAGATGGTCCTTGGAATAAATCAGCTCAAGCAGAAGCAGACTTCCAGGACAAGACGCTGGAGCAACTGCTCGCCTGCAGTTCTGCAGCGACATAACCCAGGCCCCGGCCCGGAATAGCAGACATTCATATCTCCGCTGTGGGTGTGGGAATAGGGGACGTGTGTGTGCGTATGAAAATAAGTCATTTCATAGCCTCTTAAAGAAGAGTGTACGAGTCTGTGTTGTGAGGGGCAGACGCTGGGAGCCTGATCCCTTCTCGACCTTACGTTCCAACCTTGAGAGATTTTTACGTTGTAACGCCAGTTTGTCTCCTTCTGTAGACAGGAGGCTCTCCGAGGGCAGGGACCGTATCTGTCTGATTCATCAGCATCTCAGCAAGACCCATATAGCACGGCAGCTGGTTCCTACAAGGTGCCTAATAAACACGAGGAAAGTTCTAGCAGCTTTCTTATTTTTCTCTCTTGCCTCGTGGTAGCCACCCATTCATTAATTAAACTAATAATTAATTAGTACATGGGTCAACCAGCCCATCAGTAATCCTGGTACTCCTCACATGGTTCCCATCTGGGGACAGTTATGAGGACTGAATGAGATGGGGCAGGGACACCCACCAGAGAGAGCTGTCACTTAGAAGGCATGGGGTGGCGCAGGACTTTCTGTCATAAACATTTCCTAGGTAGATGTCTCCCGAGTTTCGTGCACTGACAATTTGCGGGCACACGTGGACATAGAACATACGTAAGCATCACGATCCTTGGTGGTAGCTTTTCCAGCCTGGGGGCCCACACGCAACAGGAGGATCAACCCGCTCCTTCTCGCCCTAGAAGCTCCATCCAAAGGCTGCACTGCTTCCTCTCCCTTCACAGAATCCACTTAGGCTCCTTAGGATTTAGGGGAGAGAACAACCGCGCAGCAGAGTCACTCAGTAAATAGGAATAATCAAACAGATACTCCCTGGAGAGTTTTCTTTCTATGAAGATGTTAATTAATATGAACACTCTGTTCTCGCATTCAGAGGCAGCCCTTCTGTGCAGATGGTACATGACTGCCCATCCAGCCCTGAGTAAATTGTCTCGTTGGGGCCTTCATCTTTTGGAGAATGAACTTTTTGGGGGCAATCATGCCAAATTCTGCCCGTTCAGAGATGAAAGAAGTTGCTTTGTCTGAAGTTAAGCACATCATAAAAAGTCACAGTAGAAATAGAAAAAGACACCTTGGCCCTGGATGCAGTTGAGTTAGAAAATGTTGCAGGGAGTCCACATGTGTCCCCCACCCGCCCCTCAGGCCGTCCTGGTTGTCCACCACCCTCACCGCGTTTCGGAAGACCCAAAGCTCATAAGCTGCCCAGGTGTCAGAGTGGGAAGACTTGGGGCTGTTTCTGTCCCGTCCGTATCTGAGGTCTATACAGTCCTCGTGGCCATCTCCTGAGTGCTTCCTTCTCCAGGCCCCTCAGATCAAGAGGTGGCCATTAGCTTTCTCTGTGCTGGTATTACTAGCAAACTACGATCTTATCTCAACAGGGCATTGTTTCCAAAAAACAACTGACATGGGGAGGAGGAGGGAAGGAGGAGGGAGAGGGGGTGGGATGTATGGCCCAGGGAGCGTTTGGAGAATGGAGGGGCCAGGGAGGAATAAGAAATTGGTAAGTGCCCAGAGGAGATTCATGCTATGCAAAGGAGTGGGTGTGACCATAAGAAAGATGTCCATCCGGCGTTGTAGTTGACGTTCCCTGCGTGGAGAACACTCATGGAACCAGACAGACCTGCGTGAGCAGTGGTAGGGAGCCCTTCTTGATGTCAGCATCTTTGGAAAGATAAGGTCTTTCTTGCTGGCCTTTGCCACTGATCCCAGAGGCTTCAACAACTCCACAGTGCTTCCATCTGGGCTCAAATGGGAACATTTTGACAATTCCTCACTCCTTTCAATGACCTTTGCCAGAATCCTGCACACCCACAATTACTCGAACCTGAATGAACAGAAAGCATCATCAGTATTTGCTAATTCTCAAAGGCCTCTAGCACTAGCCTAAAAAATCATAGCTTCCCACCACCACCCCCCCAAAAAAAAGTTCGGAAAGGCGCATAACGATGATGGAGTAAACACTGCTTTCTCACTGCCAAGGGTGCTGAGGGGTGCGGCGGGAAGGTAGGTGTGGGCAAGGTGTTTGGAAAAACGAAGGGATCTGAATGGATGTGACCAGGGCCAGGGCCTCTTCGCCTGGGACCTGGTATATCTCGGGGGCTACCTGTGTTGTCACATTTGCTTACAAGGACAAGTTTACTACTGGTAGGTCATCCCTAGAGCCACAGGAGCCTGGGTATTTGGCCAGGTCAGAGAGCAAAGCCGGACTCAAATCTGACAAAAGCCTGTTGAACTGTTTAAGAAACATCAATCTTGATTTTCCTAGCAGGATGGTATTGAAGGTCACAATTTATGTGTGCGGTAGTGACACGACTTGTGGCATTTCCATTAGCAGCCCTGCTTTAAGGGTTTTCCATCTGCTGTAGAGATCGAATCTCAGAATAGTATAATATACATCATCACCAGCTGAAGAGGGATGAAAGCCCACCAAGAGTGTGATTTGGGACAGCTCATTGCCCAGGTGTAGAGGGCTCTGTCCTATGGGCAGCTCAGAGCAGGTCCTGCAGGGAGAGCTGAGGGCCTACTCTGGTCTTAGAGGAGATAGAGGTAGGAAGCGGATACCAGGGGCATCTGTAGCCTTGGGTCCATGTTCTGCCAGTGACTAGGAGGAGTTGCCAGTTTTAACTTCAGGTTCCAAACGATGGGTGCTTATTGGCTGCCAGCTCACAGCTTTGGCCAGGGGGTAATATCTGGGAACTCCATTCTGCAGCCCTTTTATTCAAAGATCTAGATCCTCCATTGATGTGAACGACTCTCCATCTTGAAGAGATGTCTGCACTGGGTACCACATGGATGAGTACTTCCAGGTTGGGAGGAGAAACCAAGCCCAGGAGAGCCCATGCCCGGTTCTAAAGCACATGGATACGAATGCACACCTAACAGTCAGACGAGTTAAAGGTACAGGAACATCCAGGCCCAGAAGCCTGCAACTCATAGGGAGTCTGGGCTGGTGGCAGGGTGGCTGGAGAGGGTAAGGAGGCGTGTTTACTCGAAGTTGATAAGAGTCAAATATTAATGGTTTGGGCTTTAGAAATCATAACTTGCCAAAGACTGTGGTCCAAACTCACAGAGATGTTAATAGGTTAAATTTTTATGTACTCATGTGTTTATCCATTCAGTAAATATTTATTGAACACCCGTTGTGTACCTAGTAGTATATTAGGCTCTGGGAATACAGTGGTAAGCGAAACAGAATTCCTGTCCTTATGGCGCTCATGTCTTAAAGGGAGAGAGATAAGTAAGCAAGTCATATACAGGATAAATATTGTTATAGTAGAGGCATAAGATGTTATAAGAGCACACATGTAGGCCTCCAACTTGCATGGGGAATTGGGGAGGCTTCTTGGAGGTGGTGTCATCTGAAATATGAGAAGTTATTGAGTAAAGAAAATGGGGTACTGGGGGAGGAAGGGAAGAATGACAGGCTGAGGTCAACGTGGGTCAATGCCCATGCTGGGAGAGAATAAGGTAGATTCATGGAACTGAAAATGGGAGAGGGAAGGAGGGCTGAGACCTGAGACTGGAGAGATGGATGGGCATTACATGTGAAAGACCCCTAAAAACCACTTTAAGTAGCTCTGCCTTTTTCCTGAGAGTGATGGGGAGCCATTAAAAGGTCTTAGTCAGGAGAGTGACATCAAATTATGGTTTAGAAAAATGACCTGGACTACACAGTTGTGGATAGATTGGAGGGGTTTAAACTGAAGGCAGGGAGATTAGTTAGGACAGTATTGCCATAATCTAGGCAAGAAATTATGGTAGCTTGAACCAGTGTAGTTGCAGTGGGGAAGGATAAGAAATGGAAAAAATTGAAGATATTTAGGAGGCTGGAGAACTTTGATAATTGATCTGGTGTGGGAGGTGAGAGAGGAAGGAGATCAAGGATGATGGCCCCTTTTCTTGTTTGGGGCCCAGTGGGTGACAGAGGAGCTCTTTACCGAAATGGGGATCACAGGAGGAGACGCAGAGCTTTATTGTTGCTGTTGTTAAGAGGATGAACAGTTTTGGTATCACAGTACTAAGGCCTGTGTGACATCCAGTGGGGACCTATCCAAGAGGCATTTGGATACACAGCTATGTCTGGAATTTGGGAAAGAGAGAGACTTGCTGGCCATGTAAATGTTGGAGTCATCAGCATCTAAATGATCCTTGAAGCCCTGAAAGTGGGTGAGTTTACAAAACAGGAGTGGAGAGCAAGAGAGGAGAGCTTGGAACAGAATCCAGAGGAACTCCAGCACACTGTGCCCTCCAGGACAATCCCAGTGCATCATGGAGATTCAAAAGGAGTTGCTGGAAGAAATAGGATGGAGACCAGGAGAGTGTGGTGTCATGGAGCTAAAGGAAGAGGTTTCAGAAAGGAAAAAGTAGTCATCAATCTTAATGCTGCTGTTAAGTCCCCTAAGAGGAAGACTAGAAACGTCTGTTGGATTTAGTGACCTGGGGGTCATTGGTTATCAGAGACGAACAGTTCTGGTCTTCAAGGAATGATGGAAGCAGGGATGAGACATGGTGGGCTGAGGAGTGAATGAGCACGTGGGAAGTAGAGGCAGTGTGTGTAGGCAGCTCTAGGAGTAGAGGAGACCAGGAGTCAGACTGACCCAAGTTTAGCACTTGGCAGCGTTGGTACAATGGAAGGATAATGGGCAAGGGAGTTCAGGAATTGGCCAGGAGGCAGCTGGGAGTTGAACCATGGGCGATGAAGTATGGGCTGATGGAGAAAGAAGCAAGGAAAGGAAGGACATGCTGGAGTGGTTAGGGATCAGAGAATGGTTCTGGTGAGAGTAACTGGGAGGGTGGGAAGGAGGTTTCAGTTGAATACTTTAGAGGAATAGCTCTTACTGGTGATGAAGGGCCTGGAGTGTTCTGTATCAGCATCTCCTGGAGTGGGCCTGCTCAGTTCAGGGTATCTAAGTTCAAACACCACGACCCACTTATTTACATACCTGTCTCTCTATGGCCCTCAACCAGGCCCCTGGATCCCTCTTCTAACAAGCTACCATTTCTCCACTCCCTACCATCTGGCATTGTGGTAGACACTTTCATATATTATCTCAAATCCTCCCAGCAACCTTGCGTGGTGGGTGTTATGACTCTAATAAAGATAAAGAAGCCAAGACCCAGAGATATTAAGAAATTTGCATGTGATTCTCTAGCTAGGAAGTAAGTGGCAGAGCCAGGTTCTGTCTGACTTCAGAGTCCAGGCTTCTTGCTCTCCTCTTCTTAGTCTGTAAGCTTCATAGGGGCAAGAAGTGTCTTCTTAACATTGAAGCCTTGGTATGTGATGCCTATGCAGAATTGGAACGCAAACACTGGGTGCGTGAGTGCACGAGAACATGAGTGAACGGTGCTAAGAGTGACACCAGTGCTGTCTCCCAAGGGGAATAAAAGTGCTGCCACCCAAACAGAGAAATGAAGATAATTGGAAAGAGAACGGATGGGAAGATTTGGCAATCAAGTGGCACTAGTGTTGGATAAATAGAACAGAGGTGTCTTCTCGGGCTCTTTGTGACCAATATGCTGGGCACCTGGCTGTGGCCTGAGAGAGTCAGCCATCGGCTTTCCCGTGTTCTCTGGGGCCAAGCTCACGCTCCAGTCCTGGCCCAGAAACTCCAGAGGAGGAACTGAAAGGGGAGGCACCTAGGAAACGGAACCCACACAGGAGAAAGGAGAACCCCCAACCACTCAGTGACATGTCACTTTGTGTTTCCTTTTTAGAATGTGAGGCTGCGGTTTCTCTCCAGACCTTCCTTCAGGGTGTCAAGGGACGTGTGTGTGTGTGTGTGTGTGTGTGTGTGTGTGCGCGCGCGCGCGCACGTGTGCACCTGCGGGGATGGGCAGGCGAGGACCAGATTGCCCATCTGTTGTCTGGAGAGCATGCACACTACCTAAGCCGGGCTTGAGGCCCGGCTTGTGTTTGCCGGACGGCCACCCCATCTCCTTTCCCGGGGAAAGATTTAGTGAGTCAGGTGCACAGCCTACTTGGAAGGAGGGGAGTTCCAGGTTTGGGGGAAGTGGGAAAGGCTAGTGGACAATGTGTTTTGGTTTTTGTTCTTGACCGCAAATTTCTCTCCCACCCTCCCTGAATAGCAAAAAGGACCACCTCCTCCTTCTGGGCTTTGAAAGCCATTCCATGCTGCCTGATACTCCATCAAAGTCTCCTCCTCGGGCCTCCGTGCCTCCCTCCTGTTGCCTGTCTGTTCAGCATGTCTATAAATTCACCGTCCTCCCTTTCCCAGTGTCATCACCAGCCCGTTTCTTCTCCATGTGGTAGTGCCTGAGGTCCAGAGGAAAGTCGTGGGGTCCGAGGGCAGTGGGCCATCACCCTCAGTATCCACATCAGGCATGCTCCTGCCGCAGCCCATCCCCCACCTGTGCACACGCACCACCTGCTATCTACTTGCGAGCGCTGCGCTCTGGAGGGAAAAGTGTGGGCAATAGGTAGGGGAGCCTGGTGAGCAGATGGAACCCCATGGGGCCTGTAGGAGCTTTAAAGGATCACGGAGCCTATCCTCTTATGTCAAAGATGAGATTGAGGGCCAGAGAGAAAATTCATTGGTTTAATCCTTCATCTGCCCGTGCATCCTTCCCTCCATCCAGTAAAGATTCATCAAACACCCGTCAGGTCCAAGAGACACAGCAGTGTGTAAGAGAAATGAGGTCCCTGCTCTCAAGCAGCTTTTGTTCTGATGGGGAGAGGGAGATGGTAAACCTTGAACTTGAAGCAACTCCACCAAGGCTAGTTGGCGGCCACAGAGCTGAGCAGTGAGCCTGGACCTCCTGCAGTGCCCTTTCCAGGACCCGTGCAGGATGACTGCCTGCTTCCACGGAGCCTGAGGTTCAGTTCTCCTCCAAACAGCAGAAAGAAACACTTAGAAGGAATGAAACTGGATTTTAGCCTCTGTACTTCTGGGCAGCAGAGGGATTGTAGAAGTACGAGTAACTTATGACCAGCTGAGACTAAGCATTCTTTTTGTTACTTGGGTAAAATATATATAACATAGAATTTATCACTTTAACCAGTTTTAAGAGTACAGTTCAGTGGCATTAAGTATGATCACATTGTTGTGCAACTCTCACCACCATCCTTCCACAGAACTTTTTCATCTTCCCAAACTGAAACTCTGTCAGCATTGAACAATAACTCCGCCTCCCTCTCCCGAGCCCTTAGGCCAGGAATTCTTAACATTTCGTGCCATGGGCCCTTTGGGAAATCTGGTGAAACCTATGAACCCCTCCTCAGGATAATGTCTTTAGAGGCATAAGGTGAGGAGTAGGATAGCAAAATACAGATAGCAACATATTTTTACACCATTTGTAATACAGTATATGTGTGATTCTTTGTTACCCTGTTAACAGGCTTAAGCAGTGGTCAGCTACCTACAGTTTGCATAAATATTTCGAGGTAACTGCAACATTTCTTCCAATGTGGTATGAAAATGTCTAGCTGTCTGTGGGTGACCAAGTCACAGGCACAGCTCATCTGACTGCTTTGTTGCTTTCATTCCCCATGGAAGGAACAGCTAAATTTCAGTTAGAGGTTGGTAAAAATAAACATGTAATATTTTTACCCTCCAAGTTTTCCAACCTCCTGAATTCTATCCCTGGATTGCTTGGGGGTTTCACAGCCTCAGGGTTAAGAGGCCCGCCAAGACGGTTTGCCCTACCTTTTCTGCCTAGAAGGGCAGTGCCCGGGACCAGGAGTGTTTTCATGAGTAGGACATGGTGACAGAAACCCTCCCTGTGCACGGGGCTTTGCGGGAGGGCAGGCAGGAACATCACAGGAGCCCAGCCGATGTGGGGGGGTGGGGGTGGGGAAGGTGCCCCCACTCTCCCCAAGCTGCCAGCCTGCTGTCTGAGGTGGGCAGGGCTGGTGCCCCCTGGAAGTGCTTTCTGGCAGCTTCCCCGCCCCCCTTCCACCCCTTGTCCGAAGGTTCAGTGCAGAAGGGAGCCATATGGTCCTTTGTGGACACATTTTCCCTAGTACAGTGTCTTCCCGGTGCGAATGCAGGGCCTGGCTCCCCAGTGTCAGCTGTCTGTCCCCTCCCCCCACCCCTGTGCCCCATTCCCCGAAGCCAGCCCAGAGCATAGTAGGTTGTCAGGGGCAAGCTCACGAGTTGGGGAGCCCTGCAGAGTCGGGGCGAGTGAGGAGTCTTTTAGTAGCACCCACCCACACACACTCGCACAGAAACTGTTGAAGTGAAGTCAAATGTCTCAAAGTCAGATCCCTTTTTAGTATGAATTTGCTGTGTCTCATTCTGAGCACTAATTCCAATTTAATTGCAAGTGGCCTGAAGCCTCTTCAATAGGAGTAACAAATGGTTTGATTTTGTAAACTTCATCAGACTGCATTTTAAATGCGACACAGTAGCCCAACTCGAATGCCAATGAAGCACTGGAGTAGCTCTCTGTTTACTAATTATCCGTTTTTACTCCAAGCCACGCTGGCTGGCTTGTCTGATTAAATCGGATTTGTGGGATAGAGAACAGCTAGCAGAGTTTTCTCTATAGTAAACGAGATTGAAACTATGGGCCGCCTGGCTGCACACTGTAAATTATATTTCCTTTTAAAGGGGACGTGTCTCTTTTATTTCTGTGTCGCCCCTCCTGCATATTAAACTTAGGGCACAGAAATGTACCCGGCTCCTTCTAAATCCAGCCTCCTCTCGCCGCCCTCCACCTGGTAGCCAGCTCACTTCTGTTGCTTTCCATCTTCATCTCCAAAGGTCAGAAAAGGAAATGGGTGGCTACAGCCCATATTCCCCATGCCACACTCCTTTTCTTTTTTAATCCTTGCTTTTCTCCCCTTTATCCTGGGGGTGAGTTTTCATTATTCTAAAAGGTCCCTGTGATGATATGGGTTCTTAGAATCCATTTTAAGTTGGCTAACACAGAGTCCTAGCAATAAAATTTGCTGAGACCCAACATGGAGTCGGGTTTAGCCTTTCAGAAAGACGTGAATATTGGAGGTATTGGCTGGGTGGGTTAGTGTGGGCAATGAAAGAGTCCGTTTCTGGAAACTTAACATTGGTTCTTTGGTCCACCCTGGAATGAAATCCTTTCCTCTCACCAGAGTGAAATTCAGATCACCTGGTTCCTACCTGTGGTCCAGCAGAGAAGGCCATGGCTCAGGCACTGGAGGGGTGGACCAGTGCCCACTGTGAAGCCCAGGTTGGGGCATCTGGTGTGTCCTCTACCCATTCCCTGGGGTCTGGGGTCTTGCCTAGAGCTCCTGGGCTCTCTTAATTGTTTATTTCTCTGTCCCCAGAAAAGCCACCTCCACCTTCATCCTTCCTGTACTACACACACACACACAGAGACACACACACACACACACACACACACAGTACATAAACCAAATGCAAGGCAGCCCTGAATAAGGTGTAATCAGGCTGTGCTTAAACTCTGCCGTTGCTAAGACTTTACTCCATGAGCTTGACCTGCCTGCCCAGCCCTCACTCTTGGTATCTATCTTTGTGCCAGGAGCTTTTTATATTTTAATTTGCTTCTGAACGTCCTGCAGAATTCATGGTGTGCGGACTTTTCCCTCTTTGCCCATTGTGTGCGGTACAGTAGGGTAGGCCTGGAGGTGCCTCAGATAGCCTGGTTACCGTGGGAATGAATGGCCACCACACTCTCAGGCTCACAGCCCTCCTTTTAATTGTCGACAGTAAAAAGCATTTAAATGCTGCTTAATTTGTAGTCATCTTCTGGTGGGGGGTGGGGGGAGGAGAGGAACCGTTAAAATGTCAGTAAAATGAATATGTCCTTTTCTTTTTTTGGTTTGTTTTTGTTTATTTATATGGGGTAGTTTTTCTTTTCAGTGCCCAATGTTTGTCTGATATTTAATGGCTCTGAAACAATCGGTATTTCATTTTATTTTGAATTTCTGTCTCCCCCAGCCCCTGCTCCCCTCCCCAGCCCATCCTGTCTCTGGGTCTTTGTCTTGCAAAGGTCTGCCTGTCTCCTTGTCCGTCCCTTCTCTTCTAGGTGGGTCTCCTTCTCATCTCTGAAATACACTGGGGTTTACAGGACATTTTAGATAGGACCCCAGCTGAGTTGCTATCTTTTTACAGTGACCCCTCTCCTGGGCTCCAGTTCCTGCCCAGGCACCTCAGGATGCCTTTGGGGATGCTTGGATCTAGGGAGATGAACTCTCTATTGACAGTGTCTTGTACACTTAAAGAAGACGAGAGAGGGAGAGGCCTGGTAATAAGTTATTGTACAGTAAGGAAATTGGGTCTCATCTTCAGGCGGAACCTCAGTGCCCTCTCGTGATGCTGTGGACACACTGCTCAAAATTGAAGTGCCTACTGTGTGTTGGACAACATGCTAAGGAAATGAGGCCGCTGGATTCAGGGGGTCTGGTTCTCTGACCCATCATCTTGGTTGTTTTTTTCTGTCATCCCGGGGCTGGGGGCAGGGGAGAGAAAGCCCCTGCTCCCCTCTCCCCACCCCATCACCTGGCCCTTGCCCAGCACAGAGAGGCAGACAGGTACCCTCAGACCCAGTGACTCAAGAATTGCCCTTCTGGGACTTCTTTGGTGGTGCAGTGGTTAAGAATCCACCTGCCAATGCAGTGGACACGGGTTCGAGCCCTGGTCCGGGAAGATCCCCACACGCCGTGGAGCAACTAAGCCCGTGCGCCACAACTGAGCCTGCGCTCTAGAGTCCCCGAGCCACAACTGCTGAGCCCATGTGCCACAACTACTGAAGCCTGCGCGCCTGGAGCCTGTGATCCGCAACAAGAGAAGCCACTGCAATGAGAAGCCCGCATACCGCAACAAAGAGTAGCCCCCGCTTGCCACAACTAGAGAAAGCCCGTGTGCAGCAACAAAGACCCAACGCAGCCAAAAATAAGTAAATAAAAAAAAAAAAACAAAAAAGTATTGCCCTTCTGGGTGTATGGCCAGGTCTAGGAGGTACTAGCCGGTAACTGGTGGCCCCTTGAGAGAAAGGACCTAGCAGGTTCTCTCGAGTCTTGCTTTCCCTATCTTTCTAAACACCCCATCTCTCAGGGCTGCTTGAGGGTTCAGAGGAAGAGACCTGGATCGGCCAAAGCAAATGATCAGTCAAGCTTAGATCTCTTCTGTGTCTCTCCTGGGACTGTCCCTCTGTGAGCCAAAGACAGTGGTTCCCAGTGGAGCCCTGAGATTCTCTTTAACTAAAAGAAGGCTATCAAGTGATATTTTGAAGGAGAGATGCCTGAAGTGCGTATCAGTGGGAGAAAGACCTTTCAGTCTTCCTGCATCCTCTTCAAATAGGCCTAGAATTATTGACTGTTAGAATGGGGGGAACCTTTTAAGATCATTTACTTCCACCTTCATTTTCCTGTTGAGGATACTGAGGCCCAGAGAAGTCCAGTAACCTACCTGAGAGTGCACAGCAAGTTAGCCACTGAGCCAGGACTTGAGGACAGGCCTTCCGGCTGAAGACTCCAGTGCTTTCTACTCTTCCAGTCCTCTTCAACTGGGAGCCAATAGTGAGCAGTCACAGGAAAGGGTAGGGCAAGAGGACAATGGCGGGACGATTACCCTGGCCTGTCCTTTCACACACCATACTGACTTCCCATCACACATTCCAGGGCTTCTTTCCCAGAAGTCTCAGGACCAGCTTCTTACAGGCCAGCTCTCATGCAGCCTTGCACAGAGCTGCAGGCTTCCCGCAGTGGTTATAGGCCAAGGGCACAGAGCTGAACACATGCCAGGGAGGCTGGATTGAGGAAGGAACCCATTGTAGTTCTGTGTTTATTTGCACCCACCTACCCCCAAAGGAAGAAAGCTGGGAGTCCTTTGGTTTCAGGAACCTTCGGGGTAGACAGGTGCCAGCCTCTGTCTTTTGAGCTTTAGTCCTACAGAACAAGCAGTGTAGAGAAACTGAGGAGCTCAGTCCTTCTCTGCCTCTTGGGAGGAGAAACTGGATAGCGGTCCTTCAAGGCAGCAAGAGGCGCACCAGCCCACCACCACCCGCTCCTCTCCCAGGCGGCCCCATCTCAAAGGTCCCATCTCCCACTGCCAGAGTGGGCAGTACCTGAAAGCCGTTCCCATTTCAGACCCCCAGGGCTGGGCCGGGCACGCTCTGCAGAGCTGGGCTAGGTTAAGGGACTGCGGGCCGCCCCTCTCCACTCAGGGCTGTTGAAGTTGGTCCAATTTTTCAATCGTGGGCCAATTAGTTTCACAAATGGGGGCCCCCGTGGTGCCAGGGCACATTTGTTCCGGGCCTGCGCACTGGCCAGGCCCCATTGTCCTGCCTCCCACCCCCGTGTGGGCCCATTGTCCTCGCCCCCAGCGGGTGCTGCTTAGGGCTGATTTATACGGGCAGGCGTCCTGCGGGCTCTGGGCCGCACTGCCACAGCTGGCGGAGGTGCTTAAGGCCTTGGACCCCGTGACCTTTGCCCCAGTCCTGCTGTCATTTTGAAAGTTACAGACCAGAGGGCTGCATACCTCTCCGGATTTACTCTCCACCCCAAACCCCCCACTACACGCACACACCGTCTCCCTTCCCTTTTTCCTCCCTCTGCTCTTGTGGTGGACGTTTGTATTCATTCTGGAATGGCTGGAAGGGTCCGGGAGCTGGGCTGGGAAGGGGCTGTGGAATGGGTGGGAGATTCCAGGAGAGGCAACGCGTCTCTTCTGACGCGGAGGCTGCTGCTACTTTCTGCAGGGGGGCTCTGCATCCTCGATTCCTTAGTTCCCTCTCTGATGCCAGGGATGCGGGACTTGGTTTGCCATTGAGTTTGCCCTTGACACTGTCCCACCAGGGGACCCATGCACCCTGGACAGGGTGGCCCTGCGTGAGGTAGATGGAACGGGGAGGCCGTCGTGTAACCAGGCAGCAAAGCACAGATCTGGCCCCATCTTAACCCGTTAACCCTCTCTTGCAAACCAAACTCAACTTTCTTCTTCCTTTTTACCTCTTTTCCTTTCTTTTCCACCCCTGCTCTTGTCCCCTTCCCCCAGTTTCTCCCCCTCTTTGGCTCGTTTGTTGGAGTGATTGACAAAATTAGTACATCCATTCAGGTTACTTTTATTGTGCAGGTCTCAATAAATCCCCCGCTTCCGGGGTGCACCTTAATGAGCTAGTGAGCTGACAAATTTGTTTACTGTAGCTGGAGGTGCCGAGTAATGAAATGCACTTGTGTCTGCAGCTCACTGCTAAACAAATACACAGCTTCTGGGAGCCGCATTGTTAGCTGCTGCCGCCTGAGGCTGTGGCCACATTCCCCAAGAGACTGACTGAGAGGGGTGTGTGAGCAAGTGTGTGTGTGTGTGCACGTGTGTGTATACATGCACAGGTGTGTGCTCTGAGACATGGCTTAGTTTTAAAACAAATTTGAATCAGCTACTCCGGCTCCTCCCTATTTGTTTATTCATTGAGAACTCTCTGCTCCCTGGACTACTGATGTAAAACGCTAACATTCCCCCTTTCCCTTGTGGAAATAGAAGGTTATATTGATACGTGGGTGCCTTCCAAGATTCTAAGCAGATAAGAAAGAAAGGAAAAAGGGGTAGGGAGGCCTGGATACGAGACTGGAATTGACAAGACTGAAATTGACAAGAAGGCTAGATGCTAATGTTTTTAGCTCCTGGCTTGGTCTGGGAAGACATAACTGAGCAGACGATGAAAAGTGCTCCAGCAGTAGGTGACTATACGTAGGAGACAAGCACTGGAGCACAGACTTGTGGCTAATTTGGTTTGAGGCAAGCCTTGCAGAGATGTTTTCTCAGCCTTCTCTACCCTTCCTGGGAGAGAGGCTGTAGGCAGTAAACAGGGGGACTTGTCTACCACTCTCCTGCAGCTGTCATTCCCGGGGTGGGGTGCGCAGTCGGCGGGCTGACATTTTCTTGGGCTGGGTAGACTGGGCCCTCCTTGTGCATGTAGCTAGCCTTCTGAGGAAGGCTGGGAGTTCAGGACTCATCCCGAAAGATGCTGCACCTTATGCCCAGGAGGAGAGCTAGAGAGGGATGGCTTGACGCTTTCTTCAGTAGATCCCTTGCAAAGGAGCCAAGCCCTAAGTGATGGCACAGGAGGAATGAAAAGGGAGGCACCCCTGCCAATGTCATGAGCTGAGCTTTTGCTTCCTTTCGTCTGCTCCCTGGCCTGTCCCCCCTTCGCCACCACCTCCAGCCTCTTGAGATGCAGACAGAGCCTTCCTGCCTTCGGTGTGAGTCAGCCCTGGGCTGCTTGTCTCTGTCTTTTCCTCCTGCACAGCGGATGATGCAGCTCTGCCACTTTTTTAGCAATGACCTGGGGGGAAGGAAGAGAAGGATGGGGAAGAGGAAGAGGTGGCAGTTTCTGTGACAGTTTTGGTGTGTGGTTACAAGGCTTCCCAGGACTGGAAATGGTGTCTTAGGAAGGAGTAATCCTGAGAGTCAGAGGAAGTAGGAAGGCATGTCTGAGGATTTGGAGGGGGCAGGTGGTTCCAGTTTAAGTCACGGTTTTCACACCTCCTAAATATGATATTTTCTTCCTCTGGAGAGAAGAAGTTGCAGGGGGCGGGGAAGCAGCTCTTCCTTTCTTGGGTGAGGTTGGGTGGAATTAGACAAGAGAAGCCCATCCTTAGTCCATGTGCAAGGACACATGCACACACATGCACACACATGTACACTCACGGCCGGCTTACCAAAAAAAAAAGCCCGAGTATATTTAGATCCCTCTGCTCTTTTGATAAGAAACTGCTTATATCTAGGGATAATAAGAACCTTTTGCTCCAAGAAGGTGTAGCCCCTGAACATCTTCTCCGGCTGTGTACCCCCTGGTCCTGTTCCTTCCTTTCTATTAAAGAGCTAATTGGTATGGAAATGGCACAGGTGTCAACATGAGGGTTTTTGTGTCTCATAATTTCAGACCCAGTCATCACCTGGGTGAAATAAATACCCTGAGTTTGTGTCACCCCTCCTGCCTCCTGTTCCGCCCTAGCCTTGGCTTTCTCCCATTTTTTGGCTAAAATTAAACTTGTTTTAATTTGGGAATCTGAGCGGTACATGCCCTGCAGCCAAGATTGGCTGTGCTGCCCTTGGGGGTGGAAGGTGGGTGTGGTGGGGTCACCATCTCCAGATAGAATGGATGCAAGTGAGGGTACAGATATTTGCATGGCCCTTCTGCACGTTACCTGGGACCTCTCTCCATCAACCCTGCCACACCCATTCCCTCTTTCTAGTGTAATTTCCCTTCAGGCAGACACCCTTGGGGTCCAGCCTAACACTGAGCCCCATTCATTCTTAAGAAGAGCAGAGGAAGTGCTGTTCTTTGACCTGGTGAATTATTTCTTTGGGCCAAGGCTAATTGATGTATCTGATTTACACTGAAATTTACAGATTGATTGAAAACAGTACATTTGTAGGGTTTACATACTCAATAACGTTTGCCAGTTGCCTCCTAACAGCACTATGAAGTTGGTAGTGGAAAGGGCAGCTTACTCATGAATACCATCTCCTAGATGAAGAAATGAGGCCAAGGGCAGCAGCTACCTGGCTCAGAGTCACAGAGCTGGGAAGGGCTGCACCTGTGGGCTAGAACCAGGGTCTTCTGTTTCACTGCATGGTGTGGTAAAACTGGTCCTTTTTCTATGGGCTGGGTCTTCGCTTCTGAGCAACAGAGCTCAGACATGAAGCCAGAACCGGGGAGTCCTGTTCAGCCCACCAGACAGACAAGAGAGGCCCCAAAGAGATCAGCTGTCTGGGGGTTACTGGGCATTACTAACTTCCAAGGAGAGCCTTGTTGGAAGTTCCCGGTAATGGCTGCATTTGGTCTGGGCTTCCCCCAGCTCTAGCCATCCATCGCTCTGTACCATGACTTTCCCCACCCTGTTTCCCCCCTTTGTCCTTTGTGATTGTCCCTCAGCTCCTTATTCATTCTTGAATGCAACATGCAGTTATTGAGCACCTACTATATGCCAGGCCCTGTGCTTTATCTTGGGGGATATAACAGTGAAGAAAATAGCCCCTGTTTTGGAGGGCTTACCATCTACTAGACAGAGCTGAATGTCAAAAATGAGTACAACAAAGGGTTTAATAATTGTGCTGGCATCATGAGGGCTCAGAGGAAGAAGGTGTTCTTGGCACTGAGTCCTAAATGGTGTCACTCATCCAAGATGCCTTCTCTAGGGTCAGTCCCTGGAAGAAGCAGCCCAGAGTCGAGAAAACAACTTAGGCTTGTGTATGGTGGAAGGCGGCCATGATCTGTATCCAGGTTGTTCACTGCAGGAGGATGCCCAGCTGAGGGAGAAATGGAGGCTGGAGTCCAGCCGTCTTTGCTTGCAGAGCTGTGTGCCCAGGCGAGGATCTGCGTCTGCCCAGATGAAGAGGCATGATTTTCTAATTCAGACAAAGGCATCGTCTGGGCTGGTATTGGCTTTGCTACCGCTTCATAGCTAAAAAGCTTTTTCACTTGGGTATCTCATTGGATGCTCTCAACAACCACAAGCAATGTGTCAAACGACGGACAAATTCTGGTCCAGAAAAGTTCAGCAACTTGCCCTGGTCACAAGGCAAGTAAGTGGCAGAGCCAGGACACATGTGCTTCTTTGGTCTCCCTTGTGGCATGTTGACCATCTGATTTCTGAATGTCTTTTGCAACCGGTGGAGGCTCCTTCCCTCTCCCCACTGGTATCAGGCATGAGGTCTCCCCACAGCAGAGGAAGGAGCAGTGAGCATCTCAGGGGCTCAGGCATTGAAGGAAGCAGAGCACTAACACTGCCGGACCCCCTTGCCTCGCCGAACATCTCACTGCAGCTAATGAATTGCTAATACAATTTTCTAGATAATTTTATTTCCATAGCCCCACATTTTAATGTGTTTCCAAAAGCTAGCATTTATTTGCTTAATCTCCCAGTGTAATAGAATCTGCCCTGACTCATCATACATGCGAACAATCAGCTAGGCAGAAACTACGGCAAATTGTTTAATAACTCAAATCTCGTCTCTAGATTCTTAACTTGCATGCACCAATAGCTTTTCTTGAGTCTCCCCCGCTCTTTCCTTTTTCCTTTAAAAATATTTTTCCATCTTCTCAGCTGCTGGTCTCCAAACAGAAGAATGGAGAGTGGATGTGGGGTCTCAGAGCCCCCGTCTCTTTATGTCTGAGCCTGGGGCAGTGTCTCGGTGGCCAGGGAGAGCCCCTGTGCCCTGTGGGATGTCCCAGGAAGGGGAGAGAGACCACTGTAGGGACACTGTAGCATTTCCTTTGCAGGTGGTCACTGCATAACTTTAAACTTGTCACCAAGGTACAGAGCTGGCGTCCAGGACTTCAAATGCATCACGCTTCCTGACTCGAGCCCAGGCTGAGGGTCCTGTCTTGCCACTGCCCTGGATTCCACTTCTCCAGTCCTCCTCCTGTCCTCCCAGCCCCTACCCTAGACTGGTCCCCACTCTCCTCCAGTGGTAGCACAGAAGTCCGTCATGTTCCTCCCTGCTTTCAGCCACTTGCCACTGCTGTCGGTGCCCTTGCAGCCCCCAGGGGCATTGCCCTCACATACTGGTTGGATCAGGCTAGCACCCGACCCCCTCTTTTCGTGGCACTGCATTGCCTGTGGAATGAAATCTACTCTGTCCCACCAGGTGATGCGGCCCTCTGCCACCCAAACCCCCATAACCTTCCCTGCTCATTTTCATCCTCAGGGTCTGTCCTCTGCCCCTGCCTGCTCTGCAATTTGCTTGTGGGGTTTCTAGCCTGGCTCCCGTGCCCCATTCTTGCCCTTGGCTTCTCAGTCCACTTCATTTCTTAAAACCTAACTCAGATTCTCCGAAGCCCTCTTGGCATCAGCCTGTCTTATCCTCTGGCTGGTCGTTGGCTTGTCTGTGTCCCCCACTAATCTGGGACCCTATTTCTCTGGTGGATCTCAGCATCCCTCCTGTCACCTAGCACAGTGCCTACGCTAGGTGATACTCACCGAGTCAGCTGAATGGACACGAAATGGGTTCAGCCATTCCTGAGAAGAAGAGACCACATAGTGGGGCAGCTTTGGGGCCCTGGGAAGACGGGAAGGGGTGAGGTTGCAGGGTTCTCAGTCTGCCCTGCAGTGGTACTGACCCTCAGAGCTCCTCTGGGCCTGGCTTTTTTAAAAAGATGTATATGCAATTTCCTTTTTCTTTCTTTCTCTCTCTCTCTCTTTTTCTTTCTTTCCTTCCTTCCCTCCTTTCCTTCCTTCTTTCCTCCTTTCCTCCTTTCTTTCTTTCTTTCTTTCTTCCTTCCCTTCCCTTCCCTTGCCTTCCCTCCTTCTTTCTTTTCTTCCTTCCCTCCTTCCTTCGTTCGTTCCTTCCTTCCTTCCTTTCTTTCTTCCCGTCCTTCCTTCCACCCTTCCTTTCTTCTTTCTTTCCTTCCTTCCTTCCTTCTTTCTTTCTCTCCCTTCTTCCTTCCCTCCCTCCCTCCCTCCCTCCCTTCCATCCTTCCCACAAGGCATGTGGGAATCTTAATTCCCCAGCCAGGGATTGAACCCGCACCCCCTGCATTGGAAGCATGGAGTCCTAACCACTGGACCACCAGGGAAGTCCCTGGGCCTGGCTTTCTAGGCTCGGGTGTCTTCCTGGGAATGTCATTCATGTTCCCTCTGATGCAGATTCCTTCCACACTGAGGATTTCGGAGGATGCATAAGGAGAAACCTGGGCTCTTAAAGGGCGTGGTTTGCCCGGGAAACCTGCTCCGTCTTACTGATAAAAGGCAGATGTTTGATGTCTGGCTTCATCAGGACTCTCTGTGGGGTGAGGTTAGGGCCAGAGAGGGGGCTGGTGCTGGGGGCCCTCAGGATGAAGCAGCCACAACGTGCCACGTCGCAGGACATGCTGCAGATGGACGCCATTCTGGGGCAGGCTGGCCAGGCCCGACTGGGCTTTGAGGACTCACTGTCCGCCGTCGTCTGCTTCTGCTGGGCAGACCGCTCCCATCAGTGCCCCCCTCAGTCAAGTGGGGCCCGCACCCGAGTACCTTGCAGAGGTCTTGCTGGCGCCCAGTGGAGTCGGAAGGCTTCAGAGAGCTTTACCCTGTGACCCGGCTTCCACTGCACGCCTCCTGGCCCAGGTTCTCCAGCTGCTGCTGGGGTGGGCCCTGCATGCACTGGGGCTCCTGAACCAGCTGGATTGGAGCTGCCTCGCTGGTGTCATTATTGTGCCTCTTCCCAGAGAAGCCCATGCAGACAGGTGGCAGATCCAGAGGGAGACATGAGCCCAGCCCTGTGATTTCTGAAATCAGACATACTGAAGCATTTAACAGTCCCAGCTCTGCTTCTTTCTAACTGTGTGACCTTAGGCAAGTTACTTAATCACTCTGTTTTCCCATTTGTACAAAGGGGCACGAGAATCCTGCCTTGCACGTTTTAAACGAGATGACAACAGATAGAGCACCTAGCACACGGCCTGTAGTAGTTCCCCTTCCCGTCTGCTCTTTGAGTCCAGGAGCAAATTTGTGCCCTTGCTGATATTCCACATCCCCTGCTCAGCCTTCCCTGGACCTGGATGCAGGCGATGTCTGTCTGCAGGTGTGATGAGCATGGCTGAAGGTGCTGTGAGGGGTGGGGGGCTGGGGAGAATGAGAGGCCATCTTTGCCTTCCCGCCAGTCCATTCATTGCAAACCCAGCCATGAATGGGACTGAGTTGTCCAGAACGGGCCTTCCATTTGCTATCTCTGTTGATGGACCCCAGAGGCCACAGGCACTCTGTGCTGTCCTTCTTGTCACCCTCTTTCCGCCGGGAGCTCCCTGATGCCACATTGAGCAGCCCACGACTTGCCACAGCCAAAGCTCTGCTCCACCTTCCACTCTGGGCTGCCAGGCACTGGGCCTGCCCCCCTTTCTTGCTTGTGTCCTTTACACGGGGGAGGCAGCGCTGGGCTGACCACAGGTGATAATGCCCAGATGCCGGCAAAGAGAGACGAGCGGATGGGGAGCTTCCCGGGGTAGGGGGCTGACACGCTTAGGGAAATGGAATCCAAAACGGTAGACAAGGAGCTACTGGTGAGTCCTTGGAAGGTTTAGATGCTTCCTCCTGTGGTGCTGAACCCCGTAAGGCCATGGTCCCAGAGCAGCATCAGGAAGGGGGTTGATAACAGACAGAAAATGGCAGCCTGCCTTTGTAGGGTACCATGGGGTACCTACCCGTGCTTCTGATCAGCACAGGGAACGACCAGACAGAGTTAAATGAAAATCTCATGTCCCTCATTAGCTTAAAATCCCTTGACAGTTGTCCGTTGGTCTTGGGATGAAGCCTAAAGATCTTAACATGGTTTTCAAGACCCCGTACGAGCTGGCCCTGCCTACTTCTTTGACCTCTGCTCTACTTTCTTTCTGCCTCCTCAGGTGACCTGTTCTGTCTTATCCTCTGACCCGTCACGTTTTTCTCCAGTTCAAAGATACTATTCCATCTTCTTGGAATGCTCTCCTCATGGCCCAGTGTGCTGGGTAACATCTATGATGAGGGCAGGCACTTGGTACGGTTTTCCGTGACTACATCCCCAGGGCCAAAGGAGAGAGTCCTCCTTATAGAAGATACTAAAATAATATTTGTTGAATGAATGGACCCTTAAGATGTACGCATTAATGAATGGAGACGTGGTTAAGAGAATCGGGTCTGTAGCTTGCGTTAGGAGCAGATCAAATCCAGGTTGCCTGGGCTTGAATCCCAGCCCTGTTTGCTTGCGAGCTCTGTGCTACTTCGGACAAGTAACTCAGCCTCTCTGTGCCTCCTTCTCCTTATCTGAAGGGTGAGGATGCAGAGCCCGCCTTTTGGAGATGGGATTTTTAAGTTAGTTACACTTGAACGACGGCTGGCATGTGTCATCTCCATTATTGTGATTCCTCACAGAGGCCGGCCTGATGCCCCGCCTCCCGTGCCAGGCTCTGGAAGTCCCTTTGATAGATGCCTTCCTGGTACCCTGCCTTTGACACAGACCTCCATACGATTGCAGACTCATTTGCTGCTCTGATGTGTTTGATTAATGTCTTTCTCCCACTAGACTTTAGGTTCCACGAGGGCAGGAAGTAAGTGGCTTCTGTCCACCGTCGGAGCCGCACAGCGGGGGCTTCAGCAGCCTTGCGTGGCCTGCGCCACCTCTGGGCTTGCCCGGGGTGCTGGCCTGCCGCTGGCTCTGGCTCCAGCCTAGCTGGGTGAAGAAGGCCTGCGTCCAGCCCTGAGGCTTTCCCCCGCTGTGTCCTGCAGGCACGGACATGGCTGTCTTCTGTCTGCTGTGCGGGAAGCGTTTCCAGGCGCAGAGTGCACTCCAGCAGCACATGGAGGTCCACGCGGGCGTGCGCAGCTACATCTGCAGCGAGTGCAACCGCACCTTCCCCAGCCACACAGCCCTCAAACGCCACCTGCGCTCACACACAGGTAGGCCCGGCCGGGGACGGGCAGGGCAGGGTCTCTGGGAACCACTGTCTGCATTTCCCTCCAAACACATCTGGCGGGGGTGCCCTCAGCCCTCCTCTGCTCAAGCGTCGGGCATGCAGGGGCCTCCGAGGTGCAGGGCAACGTGGACGGTTCTTATCCTGTCCCACCCTGGGCACCTTTGGTTCTCAACATCTCTGTGCCCGACAGGGAGGGTGCTCATTAGAAATGCAGGCTCCTGGGTCCCATGCTCAGAAACTTCTGTTCAGTGGGTACAGGTGGCATCCGAAACTCAACATTATTAGTAAATATTCCCCAGGAATTCTGATGCAGGTGGACCCAAGACGAGTTTTGAGAAAAACCTGCCTTCTTGGTCTCTGTCTCTGCCTTTCCCCCTCCCACTGCTGGCCCCCTCCACACACACACACACACACACACACACACACAGTGCACACACACTCCTGAGGTCGGCCTTGGGCTCTCAAGGGAACGTGGCAGAAGTGGTCCTGCTTATTCCCCAGTAACAGAAGCACACGTTCTATACTTGGGCCTTAGCCCTGTTTAGGGGAGACAGTGAGGTCGTATAAACAGTGAGCCATGAAACATCCCTGCTTAGCCAGTTGGAGGTGCTGGGGGAGGAGAGTAGTTGTGAGTCAAGGGGTCTGGGCTGGGATACGTGGTCCTGAGAGCCAAGAGGCATTTGCTTCCTTGCAGCGGCCCCTGACCCTCTAGCAAGGTCATGGGTGACTTGAAAGCCTTCCTTTCTCTGGCTGTACATGGATAAAGGATTGCCTGTTTCTGAGTCTGCATGTGTCTTTGCTTGTGTGTGTTCTGTCCTGCTTTTGGGGTGAGAGGTGGGTGATGGAGCCAGGGAGACAGAGAGGCAGACTCTCTTTCTGAGTACGTAACAGGGTATGTTCTCATGTCTGCTGGAGAGGGTATAAAAAACTCTGTGTGCCTCATGACGGCATCGGCAGGACCCTTTCCTCATTCTTGGGTCTTACCATGCTCTGGGATTAAGTGGCAGGCTCTGCTGAATACGGGAGGGGCTTTGTTTATCAGGGACCGAGGTGGCCTGGCCTGCCCGCGGTAGGCATCCTCGCCAAGGAGCCTGCCTGGACTCCTGCTTCCGGATGCTGTCCCGTGCAGGGGAGCACATTGCCTTAGCATCACCAGATTTGCTTAGAACTTGTTAGATTTGCTGGCTTCGGACAAGGGGAGGTCTCCGAGGGGAAGGCCTGACAAGAAGGGCAGAGGAGGAAGGGATGCTGACAAGGGCTTTCTCTGTAGTGACCGCATAAGCATCCCCTGCAGGTATCGGGTTGGCCAAAAAGTTCACTTGGGTTTTTGGCAAGATGTTACAGAAAAAACCCGAACCAACTTTTTGGCCAACCCAATACATGCACCTTCCTGTCAACACCTCCCCCACTGGGCCCCCAAGTTCAGCCTTATCAAAGGTGGCCAGTTACCTTTCAGCCACTTCTGAGCACTCTGCTGGGCCCCATCAGTCGGATTCATGTGACTGGAACGATCCCAGTCCTGCTAAGTCCACCCAGGATACGCCCTGCCCTGCCCACCCTAGCTCCTGAGAGCTCAGATATCAAAATGCCCCCGGCCCCTGTGTCAGTCATGGCTCAGATCCATGGGGAGGGAGTATTTCCAGACATCGTTTAGGAGAAGTACTTGCTTTTGACCTAGGAAACATGGAGCACGTGTGCTGCCTACTCCAACACCCATGGATTTCACACCAGTGAGGCCCTGTGCGCACAGCCCCGCCCAGGCTGAGCACACCCCGCACGATGCCTCTTTAATATTCCCTTGTTCTTGGCCCACTTGCTGCTGCGGCCAGGCGTTGAGCATCAGCAGCTGTGTTGGGTAGGTTAGTCCAGCCGCGCTCTCGGCATTGATGGATCCCTGATTCACATGGCGCATCGTCTAATAAACTCTCCGCTGTGCTGAGTGGGGGAGCTGAGTAGCCGACAGGATGGGGCTGGGGTGGGAAGGATGACACTGGGCTTGGCCACAGTGCCAGGGAGGCCACCAGGTGAGGACAGACCGCTGGGGTCACAGGTGCACTGGGCAAGCCCGAGGGGGGCTCTCATTAGTCTCGTTTGTCCTGTACTTAATGTCAAGCTCATTAAAGAGGCCACAGAGTTAATCAACCCACCACAAATTGGATTTTGAATCCTGCAGCCAGTTTTGTGTACATTATGGCAACACTGACACGGGGTGAGGATTTTAGGCCAGGTGCTTGCCATGTTTCAAAATCCGTGTGTGTGTGTATGTGTGTGTGTGTGTGTGTGTGTGTGTGTGTGTGTGTGTGTGTGTGTGTGTTGGTGTCTTTTTTTTCCTCCCCCCCTAACTTTTTATTCCTTTCCCTGGGCTGACTCGAGACATTTCATATTTAAACTCATGTCACATGTGATCCACTTCATCATTAAATTCATAAAAATCTGATCAAACCAACCTCTCTGCCTTAACCTTTTGTTTTTTAAACTCTCAGGGCCCCCCTCTGGAGGGGAAAGGCACAGACAGACAGCGGTGCCCACCCCCCAACCCACCGTGTGGCTGCCGATGTACGTTTTCATTACCGGCTCCTCTGAAGTCTCACGTGGCCCTTGCTTTATTTATTTATTTATATCTTAATGAGGATACCGAATTCTTGATTAAAGTTGTAATCGTTGCCGATTCAGTAAGGAGGGGAGTCGAATGTCAGACGGGGCTGTGTGTGCAGACGTCTACACGCAGAGAGAGTGGCACGCAGGCCCAGGCGTGCACAGACCAACCCTCCCTCTGTTAGACACACGGCTAATTAGGAGCAGGGTCTGCATGGGCCTCTCCTTCCCTGGGGTTGGATGGGGCTGGCGGCTGGGGACGGGCCAGTCCGCACAGCCCCAGCAGCGAGGGCGCGGGCAGGTGCCTGGAACTCAGGAATCCGCTCGTCCCCAGATCTGCACGTGGAGGCTCTCCTCTGAGCCCAGGGCAGGGCCCCCTAGAGTGGCTTTGCTCTTTGAGCTTCTTGCATCCTACCCCTCCGATGGAAGCGCTCCCACCCACCCGTCTACACCCTCGGAGCATCTTGCAAACCTTCCACCCGTGAGAGAGCCCGCCAGGGAGCAGACCGCAGCGTCCTCGCCCCACAGAGCCTTAAAAACCCTTCCGAGCCATCAGAAGAGATGAGAATGTGTGAGGGTGCAGGGGCTTGCGTTCGAGAAGGGGGAGGTTTGGTTAGCAGCCTGAGGAGGGGAGAGAGAGAAGAGAGTAAAATATCATTTGAAAGAGGAAGTGAAGGCGCAGGCATGCAAGTCTATAACGAGAAGGACAATTTATGCCCAGGCACGAGCGCAGTTTGACATGGGGATAATGAAAAAACGTAGGTCATTGTGGATGACTTAAACCTTCAGCGGCTGAAGAAAATGTATGAAATGCAGAGGACATTACACGGTTGGCAGCCCCGCGCATCTGCAGAGGGACAAGTGAAATACAGTGGGCCATTCTTTACCATAAACGATGGCTGGTGGAGGTGCAGCCCAGAGAAATTGTAATTACAGTGACAAGACGAATCAGCGATATTTAAATATTCATGAACAAAGTCTGGGGTGATCAATCTGTCTTTATTGTCTGTGCCTTCACTCCTGTAATAAATAAGTAGCCGAAGTCTTCACCTTTCATCCCCACAAAGCCCCCACTTCGGGTACAAAGGGAAAGATGGTTAATCCCCGCACCCCATCCTCAGAAAGGAGGCTGCTGGGCATGGATTCCAGGCCAGGGAAAGGCAGTTCTCCCCGAGTTTCATATACTGACATTTCCCGAGCGTCTGCTTAGGGGTTACTCTGCGTTGCGTGCTGAGGCTACAGGGATGAACAGGCTTCCCTTCTTGTCCTCACGGTGCTCGTAGTCTGTGGGCACGGTGGGCGTCACAGCAGATGCAACACAGCCTGTCAGTTAGCAGCCCGGTAAGTATCCAGTGTCCAGATTCTGGAACCAGATCTGAATCCCAGCTCAGCTCTTTGACCTCAGGGACCGTGTTTAAGCATCTCTAAACATCTCATTTTTCTCTTCTGTAAAATGAGAATGATACTGTCTTCCTTGTAAGGTTGTTGTGATGATTACGTGATATGATTGATCCACGTGAAGTTCTTAGCACAGTAGTGAGCATTCAACAAATGTGGGCCATTTTCATTAGAAAGTACCATCAAAATTGTACTACTACTGCTAAAAGGACAAAATACTGGACATTTCTTCTCTCTGGGGACAGAGGAGAAAGTGACTCAATTTGCCTGAGCAGGGGACAGTGGGGGTAGCGCTAAAGGGAAACTTCCAAACCGTGGTGACACGTGAGCTGGACTTGGATGCGTGACTAGGAGTTCGCCAAGGAGAGAAGAGGAAATCACGCAGAAAAAAACGGTTGCATAAGCCTGTGGAGGAGGGAAAGAGCAGAAGGAATTTGGGGGACAGTGAGAATATTGGAGGGATTTTTTTGAGGGTAGGGGAGTCAGGCTGGAATGGCCTTTGCCCCT
Source organism: Lagenorhynchus albirostris (assembly GCF_949774975.1). Classification (NCBI taxonomy): domain Eukaryota; kingdom Metazoa; phylum Chordata; class Mammalia; order Artiodactyla; family Delphinidae; genus Lagenorhynchus; species Lagenorhynchus albirostris. The sequence goes on from NC_083103.1 coordinate 90,690,340, forward strand.
GACCTAGAGGAAAGGAAGCTGGGGGAAGGGTCTCGAAGCCCCTGGGTCTGCTCTGCCCTCAGGGGACCTGCTTTCTGGTGGCTCTGTTCATCCCTGAACCAAACGGGCTCTCTTTTCCCGAGACTGGCCCTTGAGGCGTGGATGGCCACTGGGCCACGGTAAAGTACGGACACGTGTGCACAGGCGTGCTCCCTGTTGATGCTAAGGGGCTGGCAGGGGGTGGAGGGTCCCTCAGTCATCTCTGGAGGTGGCGACTCTAGGCAGCCTCACCCTCCCGGCACACTGAACGTGCCCTACTCTCCCCTAAAGAGGGGGCCGAGGGAGGCGGGGGCCTGATCCAGCCCCTTGTCCCCACAGGTGACCACCCGTACGAGTGTGAGTTCTGCGGCAGCTGCTTCCGGGATGAGAGCACGCTCAAGAGCCACAAGCGCATCCACACGGGCGAGAAACCCTACGAGTGCAACGGCTGCGGCAAGAAGTTCAGCCTCAAGCACCAGCTGGAGACGCACTATCGAGTGCACACAGGTACTGAGGACACGCAGCTGGCTCCGGGCGGGGAGTGGGCGGGGGCAGGTGGGTCTGCAGAGGAGCCCGGGTGCCCATGGTCCAGGCTGAACCGAAGAGTGGAACAGCGCCTGCTAAGTGTTACTACGGTGACCTGAGTGCCACTTCCTCCCTGCGAGGGTGAGGCCGACCTTGCTAATCGATCACAGCGCTCTTTCCAGGAGCCCAGACTAGCCTTCCAGGCGGCCATACCAGGAGCTCACAGAGGATGTCCATTCCTGAATCCTGAATTGGGGGTCAGTTGGCCTGATTAGCTGAAAGTGAAGGCTAAGGTGATTTCACGTGACTTGAGGGTTACAGGAAGAACTAGGCGACATTAAGTTAGGTTATGATGAGAGTTGGGAAAAATTGTATGTTTGATTGAGTTCGGTTCAATGATTAGAGAAGCAGTTGGATTTACTAACCCCTCTACATGTTTAATATTTTACCATTTCAAAGGGCCTTCATGTTCCTTTTTACATAAAAGAAATGTGAGCAACTGTTTTCTTGGGGTCTGAGGACAGAACGGGTGGAAGTGGTCCCGATATCCAGACTTGCCAGAGCTGGGGGCCGTGGATGCTGGAGCCGGCCCAAGCCTGCCTGGGAAAGCCATTGTGCACATCTCTCTCCAGCCGCGTGTTCTGTGTCATCACCTTGGTTGCTTAAAATTGGCTACGGTGGGAGGGTTCACAACATGGCCATCAGCAAATGCTACCAAATCAGGGCTTTTGGAGAGCCAGTTGTTCACCATTTACAGTACACTCCCAGTTGGGGGGTAGATAGAAGGACTTCCTGTGAGGGTGAGACATAGTGGAAGGTAGTGGAATGTGGCAAAGTAGGAAGGCTCCCCTGATCAGGGGAAACAGCTGCCTGAGCAGAGGAATGGGGAGAGGTGATCAGATAGGTCCTGCTAGCCCAGGGGAGAGAGTGTGTTTTCCCGGGAGGGGAGGTGGACAGAGGGAGCAGTAAGCAGAGGATACATGTTGTCATAGCTCTGCTTTGGGCCCCAAGGAGAGGATGGGGTGCTCGTTGCTGACAACTAGAGTGACCCCCAGGATTTCCCAGAGCCCCTTGTCAGAGTCGTGTCCTGGCAGGTGTATCATTAAGTGCGCTGGCGCTGACTATTGTAAATAGCTGGTCGATAGTTAGATCACTTTGGCTGTTCATTACTTCATTATTTCGCAGGGGCCTCTGCACAGAGGAGTATCGATAGCGAGAAGGCTGGCCAGTTAATTACTGTATCAGAGCAAGGTTCCCTCACATCCTCTGGTCAGCTCCAGGGGACTGGAACAGAGGGTGGGCGGGTCGCAGCTTGGGTGTGGCCATGCACTCCCAGGTTCTCTGTCCCTCCCCCACTCTGGCCCCAGAGGGGAAGGCAGGGTCCAGGGCAGGCTCTAGAGCCTTAGAGGAGTAGCCATTCCCAGGTTTAGCACGTTTGCAGGATGGGGTCCCCTCGGTTTTACCCCACCTCTGTTCCCCACCATCTGTAGCCCGGTAAGGACTCCATCCCCTTGCTCCCCTGGAAGGAACTGTGTGCTGAAGAGCCATCCCTAAGCATTTGAGAGGCCTCGCGGGCCCTTTTCTAGACCTCCCTTTCCTTTCTTAGGAAGGGGAGAGTCCGTGCCCCCTGAGAGAGTTAAGGATAAGTCCAGGGGCTGGAGCTGGCCTACGTCGTGGCCACTAGCTACGTGTGGCTATTTACCTTAGTTACAGTGAACAAGATTGAGAATGCAATCCGTTGGAAACTAACACACCATTGTAAATCAACTATACTTCCATTAAAAAAGAAAAAAAAAAGAAAGAGTGTAGTTCGCAGTGGCACTCAGGAGCCAGAAGTGACTCGCGGCTGCCACACTGGGTGGGGCGTCCATTGCCCTGGAGAGTGCTGACCTAGAGGGATGGGAGTGTCCAGCAAGCCCGGGGAGCGCTCAGGGTGCAGAACATCCCTGGGGCCCATGTCACAGCCCCCTCCCTCTGTCCTGGCCTTCTCCTGCCCTCCCCCCACAGGTGAGAAGCCCTTTGAGTGCAAGCTGTGCCACCAGCGTTCCCGGGACTACTCGGCCATGATCAAGCACCTGCGGACGCACAACGGCGCGTCGCCCTACCAGTGCACCATCTGCACGGAGTACTGCCCCAGCCTGTCCTCCATGCAGAAGCACATGAAGGGCCACAAGCCCGAGGAGATCCCGCCCGACTGGAGGATAGAGAAGACTTACCTCTACCTGTGCTATGTGTGAGGCGCCTGCGGCGGGGGCGGCGGGGGACAAGAGGAGTAGAGACGGAGCGGGATGACGTCCAGGAGGACCGTGAGGAAAACACAACAAAAAACAAACAAACGAGAAACAACAAAGAAAAAAGAGAGAGAGAAGGAGAAGGAAACCTGGGAGCTGTCGGGCTCTGGGTTCTCTCTGGGGCCCCAGGTGACCTGGATGCCTGGCTGAGCCCCTCCCCTTGGGCCTCCATCCCTCCTTTCCCGGCTGGAGCTTGGCCTGCTCTTCTTGGATGGAGGTGGAGGGGCTTTTGTTCAGCTCGGATGGGGGGATGTTCTCTTCCCTCCGCCCAGATCCTCCTTTTGTGTCCGGAAATGGAGACTAGGAAGGGGGGAGGCTCCTCCAGTCAGAGCCAAACCACCTCTGCCTGCCGTGCTCTCACTGACCCCTCGGGAGGTGGGGGCTGAGGGATGGGTGGGCCGGGGGTGCAGGAAGGGGGCCTGCAGATGCTGGGGCTGGGCGGGCTCACTGGCTGACACAGACGACGGCAGCTCTAGCTTGCTGGGGGCAGCCTGGGCCGGGAGGGGTTCTCCCGCCCTTCCCGTCGCTCAGTTCATCTGTGGCTTTCTTCCGCTCCACCACACCTGGGTGCCCCGTCATGGTCTTCAGGAGCCTCAGGGCTCTCAGCCCCTCCCCCAGCTCCTGGCTGCCCGGCCCCGGTTGACTCCTGTCCTCCCAGCCCCCCATGGATACGGATCCCTCATCCTCCAGCTCCCTGTTGGGGAAGCTGTGTCTGACTCCAGAGCCCCCACTCGCACCCTCAGCTTTCTGAGAACGCAGATGAAGTAAATGGAAGGGCCCATCCCAGTCCAGCCCTGTCCTAAGCCAGATTCCTGCTGAGCTGCTTTTGCTTCCAAAATGGAAAAAGGAAACAACTAAATACACACTATCCCACCCAACACACACAAACACAAACCCCCTGCGGCCCTCCTTCAGCCCCTAGGAGGAGGGATCCACCAAAGGGCTCGTTGCCCATGGAGGGATGTGGATGTCCTTCTCCAGAGGTGCCCTACACCTGGAGGGGGACCCCTGCCCCGGGAGGGTGTCGGCGAGTCGTGCCGGGGACCCTTTGTATACACGGGACCCCAGACCTGTTGAGCTCCATGGGAAAACCCAGGTCCAGAGGGCGGTACAGAATTCCTGGCTCCCAGGGCCCCCCAGTCCACGGGGAGGAGGTGGGGGAGAAGGAGTTGAGAGCGCTTTGCCTCGTGTTACGTTTTGCTTCTTTTCTGTGTCCTCTGTTCACCTGTTAGCACATTGTACTTGAATTACCTCAGTTTTTTGTGACCTCATGAGCTTTTTTGACCCCTGCCTGTATCTCTTTTTTGGTTGGGGGCTGGAAGGATGGGGAGAGTGTTCTTTTCTGTTTCTTGTGTAAGTTAATGGCGAGTTTAATAGGCTTCAGCTGGCCAAGGCCCTCCCCGTGTCCCCTAGCGATGAGCCTCCCAGCTGGAGGGGGCCGTGCGGAAGGGGCTGAGTACTCAGGATCTGGATGGGAGGCCCGGGCAGAAGGTGGGTGCCTGCCGGGGACGGACGGGGTGCTGGGGGCACGGCAGAATCACAGCCGGCTCGGCCCAGGCGTGATGTCATCCTGCCTAAAACACTCTGGAGAGAATCCCACCTTTCTTACAGTTGGCTGGGTCATCCGGGTCTGGGGGCCTGTGTTCTTCAGATCCCTGCCAAGGCGTGACCCCACCTCTGTGTGTATTATCGTTGCCCAGACTGGTCTCTTTTCAGGGCTGGTCGGGGACAAGCCGGCCTGGGTGTTGTTGCGATGGGGCGGGGGTGTTGTTTTTCTAAAAGCTACCTCTTACGTTTGTCCAGTTCTTTTGTTCCCTTCATGCCTCCCACCCTGCTGCTCTGCTTCCCCCCACTTCTCCCAGCCTCCCCTCCCTGAATTTTTGGAAAGCACATTTGCAATATTTGTGTTCGCTTTGGGACGGGTCTTCCCGTTTCATCTCATGCTTTATTTGTAAGAGTTGTGGTTTTTTTCTTTCCTTTTCTCTCTCTGAGAAAGTTGTGGCTGCATTTTTATCTTAGGTTATAAAAAGTGGTTTAGGGAAGCGGCTTTGGGGAGAAGGGTTGTGAGGCATACAGGGAAGTCGGAGGGATGGGTGCTGCTGTGACCACCCCCCTGTCCCTCGGCCCCATCCCTCCTGCCCTCCCCTGTAATCTCGCCCACCAAATCTGAAGGCCTTAAAAGTTGTGTGTTGGGGGGATACGGACAGGGGGGACTGGGTCACTAGACCGTTGATTGGGGATGATAATGTAGGGAGGATGCTATTTTGCAACTATAATAATGACTTAGTGCTTTGGAAAGGAAAAAAAAAAGTTAAACTTGAAATATGTAACTAGAGCAGTTGTCATGTTTATAATGTGAAAAGAGTGGAATCATTGGGGGAGGGGCAGTCTGTAAGAAACCTTTGTGCACTATTGCCGCCTCCCCCAATCTGGGAAGAAGAGGGGACAGGCTGGCCCTCAGGGGATCTGTAAATCCCAGAAAACAGTATTTGAACAGCAAGATGTCATTCAACTTTGGTGGGGAAGGAAAAGAAAAATCAAACTATTCCATAGACCTAGTTGACCCCTCTCCGTCTCCCCTACCCTTCCCACACAGCCGGGTCTCCTCCGCTGTTCGTAAAAGCTGAGAGGGTTGAGCTAATATTTACAAATTGTAATATTTTTGTAATATTTGTTAGTTCCTTCATCAGTTCTACCGGACCTTGCCCTTTCCTTTCGTAACGTGAATAGGAAAAACAAAAACAAAAACAAAAAAAACAACAAAAAAAATTCACCACCACCACCAACAAAATATCCCTTTGTACGTGCGTGTGTGTGCGTGTGCTTGTTGTGTGCGGTTGTGTGTTAAATCATGCAGTATTGTTGTAATCTGGTGTTGCAGCATTGGATGGTACCTAAGCAGCCCCTGCCTGCCCCCACCATCCCGGAGGGAGGGATCCTGGTCGAGAGGTAGGGAGAGAGGGTCGGGGCATGGGGTCTCTGAAGGATGCTGAGTGGGGAGACCTCTGTACTGGACTCTCCCCTCCTCTCCCATGAAGCCCCGGACACCCTGAAGAGACTCCAACTCGTCTCTTTCCCAACTTCCTGCTCACAAAGACAAAAGAATTCTGACCTTGCCAAGGTGGCCAGGCCTAATGGCCAAGGTGAGGGTCAGAAATCATCTGGAGGCTTTAGACGTGTCTGCACGAAGAGGGCTAAGGAGACGAGGAGGGTGGAGACTGCTCTCTCCCCAGGTGAGATCCCTCTTCTTTGCCATCTGGCCCCTTGGTCACCCTGCTGCCTTTGGCTGTGGTACTGCTGACAACCCTACTTGCTACTGCCTTATCCAGCACAGTGAGCTTTCTCCAGCCTGGAAAGTCCAAGTGGATTAATAGTTCCTTTCCTACGTTCAGCTCCTATAAGCGTGTCCCTTAATGCTTTTGGTGACATTTCCCCCTCACTCATGTGCTCTTTCCCTATTCACTCCTTCACTCATTCAAAGCATTAAAATCCTATGTGTATATAGGATAGACAAATATATAGAGATATATATATATAGCAAGAGAGAGATATAAAATAGTACATATCATTGCTGCTTTGGGCTGCTTTGGAGGAGGCCACGAATACGGGGAAGGGAGATCTGGGGTATAGGGGTGGGAAGGGAGGCTGGGGGACCCAGTGATTCCGTACAATCCAGGGATGCAACGCGGGCTTGTTTAATCTTTGTGCCTGAACAGTTTTTCCATGTTTAGAAAAGAAAAAAAAGAAAACCTGCTGCAATTTTTCACAAGTGTCTGGTACCCTTCCGGATGCTACTGGTACAACTGGCTGCTGGGGTGTTGAGGCCTTGGAGGGACGGGGCCCTTTGGCTCATCTCCTTACAGGGGAGTGATCAGTGGTGGGGGCAGCCTTCTGACTCTGGGGGGACTGGGGGAGATGTGTGGCCAATTCCCTGCAAGCCCAACGAGGGTGAAAGCTGGGGGCACGGGACATAGGACAGAAAGGGGGGGAAAGATCGGACTGTGTTCGTCCTTCCTAGGGCTATGTTAAATCTTTTCTTTCCCTCCCTTCTTGTTTCCTCCTTCCTGGAGGTTCATGGTGGCACTTACCTGGATATTTCAGTAGGAGGGAAGAAGGCCAGACTATCCCTACGCAATGAGACTGATGGGTGGAGGAGAAAGGCACAGCCGACCAGGAGGAGTGCAAGACAGACCAGGGGAGCCGGGTCAGGGGAAAAGGGCTGGGGAGAGGGTGTTCAGGCCCCGCAGGCCTGTTAGCCTGAAGCCCCGCCTCCCTGAGTCCTTGGCATCCCAGTTTGCAGACAGGGTACCAGCCTCCTGGCGTGTGTCGTAGGAGTCGTTCACATAGTGTTATGCATGATCTTTGTAAGGTTAAGAGGCCGTGGTGGTGCACCATGACATCCGACCCATATATATAAAGATAAATATATATATATATGTATGTAAATTATAGCACTGAGGGCTCTGCTGCCCTGCTGGACCAAGCAAAACTAAGCCTTTTGGTTTGGGTGTTATGTTTTGTTTTGTTATCTGTTTGTTTTCATGGCTTGTCTTCTGTCGTGACAGCAGAAGCGCCAGTCCAATTGCTCTGTGTTACAGAATAGTGTTTTTAATTAATTGATGTTCTAGTTCATGTCTACCTCAGCACCTCCTCTTAGCCTAATTTTAGGAGGTTGCCCAATTTTTGTTTCTTCAATTTTACTGGTTACTTTTTGTACAAATCTCTCTCTCTCTCTCTCCCCCCCCTTCTCTTTCTCTCTCCCTCCCTCCACCCCTCCTCCCTTCCCTCCCCTCTCACTTCTGTTTGTTTCATTCTCTCTTTCACTCTCCCCTTCTTCTTGCCCGCTCTGGCCCCAGCCCAGCCCTGCGACCCCACATTGTGCTCGCCAGCCCTATCTGTCCTAGCCCTGAAGCAGTTCACCCGAACCTGTGAACTTGTGCGGTCCTGGTTGCAGCTTTCCGCATCTGCCTTCGTTTCGTGTAGATTGATGCGTTTCTTTGTAATTTCAGTGTTTCTGACAAGGTTTAAAAAGAAAAAAAAAAAAAAAAGAAAATATGAAATTACTGCTGCAGGTTTTTTTCTCTCTCCATGTGTCACTAAGTGAAGTTTGTGCCTTCTATAGCAAAGAGAATATTTTTTACATCCTACTAACAGTAGATTTTTTTGTAGTGAACATTTTTTGTATTTTTATTTATAAGTCTCATAAGAAAAATAGCAATGTTCAGTTGTATACCTTGAATCTGCAGTTAGAAGAGAATAAAGTTAATTCAGTTGTCTCTGGCTTGAAGTGTCCCCCCTTTTTAAAAAGTGCTTTGCCCCTTCTGCCTTTTCTTGGGTGGAGAGGATCCGAGATTTCTGTCTGGGGATGGGAAAGAGAATACCTTACACCCCAGCCTCACTTATGTGGCACTCTTATGCCACATTTGTGCGGTGCGTACCCACCTTCATGACACATTTATGGAATGAGTTTTAGTTGAAAAAATAGCATTAAATACACAAATAGCATTTGATCCTTGGTCCAAGGAATGTGTGAAGCAGGCCCTTGTCCATTTATCCCTTCAGCATGGGCGTTCATCCCTTAACTTGCACAGTTACTGTCGTGAGCCATGGGACAGCGGGAATAGAGCAGACAAGCCCCTGCCCTCAGGAGCTGACATTCTAAGCCACTGGGTTGGAACGTTTGCTTAGGTTATAACGCATTCCGATCACACAGCTGGTGAGTGGCAGAGTCAGAACCTGCCTCTAGATCTCTGGATTCCAAATCAGGTTCATTCTTTCCTGACTCCAGAGGCAGGGGGCTCCTGTCTGGCCTTTATTATACAGATATTTCCTTCTTCTTCCTCGCAGCCAAGTGAGTTTCATCAATTTCTCAACAAGAAGCTGCCTCCCAGTTAAAGGTCCTTAGGTCTGGCAGCTGGGCCGAGTGGAGGAAGGAGATGGAGCTGGGGGAGCAAGCCCGGCATCACCACTCGCAGAATAATGCATTTGCGCAAAATGAGACGGGCTCGGCTCCTCCCGCCCCGCCGTCTCAGGGCCCAGACTGCTTCTCTGGGTGTCTCTGCTTTCCTGTCCCTGGGGATGGGAGCGTTGCCCTACCGGTAAATGTAGCCGGAGAGCCAATTCCACCCAATCTCAGACACGCTGGCTCAGCGCCTCTGCCCAAGGCCGTCCGACCTGCCCAGCGCTGACCAGAATCATCAAAATAATCCGTCTCGTCACCAAGACTTAGGAACACAGCAGGGAGTGTGGTGACGGCCCCTCCAGGGTGTGAAACCAGTGCCAGGCCTCAGGGGCCAGCCTGGCCTCCAGCAGCATCTGGGAACCACCCTCCATGTGATACCCTCCGGGCACCAGCCTGCAGGGAGGCCCAATTCCCTGCCTGACCTGCGCGCTCTGGGCGCTGACTGGAAGGGGGGCCTTTCAGCCCCTGTGCTCTGGGCCCCTGGGCTGGGGTCTGTGTGACCCTAGGGTTGTGAGCTGCAAAGCGTCTGGGGCTACACTTGCCGCCCTGGACGGATGACAGTCCCTCTGCCAGTGGCTGCTCTGTCCTGCTGTACTTTCTTCTCTCCTCTCCTGGTCTCTCTTCTCTGCTCTGTCATTCTTCCTTCACCTCATCTCTCTCTGTTCCTCTCACCCAATCTTTCTCCCTTCTCTCCGCTCCTCTCCCCTTCTCTCTCTCTCTCTCATTTCTCTTGGGCTTTCCTTTTGGCCTTTGTGTCTCCCAGTATCCTCTTCCTCTCCCCATATTTCTCATCTTGGAAAACGATCCTTGGCCCAGAATGTATTTGGTTTGACTTGGAGCCTCTGCCCCATTCCTCCGAGCCATCCATCCAGCCCTTTCTTCTTGGGGTCCCTGCTCGTTCCCCAGGCCTCTTCACAGTCCCCTGCACCCCCTCCTCCCGCTCAGGCCTCAGCTTTCTCTTGACAGATGGGAGGGCAGTGAGCTCTCCCTCTTTAAAACAACATTTAATCGCCGTTTTCTGTTCTTGGACATCAAAGCTGGGGCTTAGGCGCTGCGCCGGGTCGCAGTGCGCGGTCTCTGAGGGAGAGGAGGTGAGTGAATAGGGGCCGGGCTGAATGGGCTTTGTGTGACCGCTGGGGTCTGCCTGCTTTACATGCTCTTTGACCCAGATATGATCTCATGGAGAGAAAGGGGCCCTGGCCAGGCCAGCCTGAGAACGCTCCCTGGCCTGACTCAATCCCCCAGCCCGCCCCCTGCCCACCCCCCGCCAGCCCAGGCGCAGCTGCCCTCTGCCCCAGTCCTCCGAGACGGGCAGCCTCCTCCAGGACCGGACTTGCCAAGAGGGCGCTCTGCTGGGGTCAGAGGAGGGGCCAGGCCGCCGAGGGTGGGGCTGCATCCCTCTTGGGTGCGTCTCCAGGGACTTAGGTGGGACCCCGCCCAGGCCCACACAGAGGCGCAACGTCCCTTCCTGGCCGAGGCTCCTGGGGTTCTGGCGGGCACTGGGGCCACACGTATCAGCCTAACAGCTCTCCTTCCAGCCGCTCTGAGGGGCCCCCCTCCCACCAGAGGTGGGAGAGCCAAGGGGCAGAGCCAGCAGAGACTTGCTGAAGACTCCTGCAAGTTGCGGCAAGTGAGCAGACAGAGATGTCCAGCTGAGTCCAAGGCCACAGCCTTCTCCGTCCAGCTCAACACTGCCAGGGCTCACCACCCGGCTGCCCCAGAGCCCCTCACCACACCCCCACACCAAGAAGGGGAGAGAACAGAAAGGTACTGACCCCAGGTGCTCTCCCTCCCTCTGTCCACCCTCTGCTTTGCGGCAGCCAGAGGGATTTCCCAGAAATGCAAATAGCATCATGTCACTCCTTTGATTAAAGTCCCTCATTACTCTTCAGATGGAATTCAGACTCCTGAACAAGGCTTACAAGACCCTCCATGATAAAAACCCCTGCCCACCATCCCAGCCTCATCTCAGGATCATCCCCCCCCCCACCCCGCAAGTGTCCTCAGCCACCCCCAACCCTGTGCTCCTGGCCGCAGATGGTTTCTGGAAGACACCGAGCTCGTCCGCTGTGGGCCTTTGCGTGTGCTGTTTCCTCTTCTAGGAACTGCATCACCGCCGCACATTCACCTCCCTTTGGTCTCAGCTTCTCATTATTCAGGTCTCAGCGCAAACCCTAGTCTCCCAGGAAAGCTTCCCCTGGTCTCCCTGAGGCTGAGTTCGGTGCCCCTCTGGTCCCATTGTCCTAGTGCACTGTGGTCACCCCCTTTCTTAACTGTCACCATTAACCCAACATTAAGTTCCCTGAGAGCAGGAATTGTATGCTGTGTGTCTTCATGTTCCCAGAGCCTAGCGCTGTCTGGCACACAGTCGGCACCCGATAAATCTCTGTTGAATAAACAGATGGGAGAAAGACGGGGAGGAGGGAAGGAGAGGCAGTTAGCATCAGGGGGTGAGGTCGGAGTTGCCAGGGATGGTGGAACTGGGTAAGTAGGTGCACATCACCTGCCACCCAGGCACCTCCACGCGTGCATGTCACTGGCTGCGTACAGACCTCAGCAGAGGCGGCCCTGCTTCCTCTCACACGTGCCCATGTCAGTTCATAGAGACGCCTGAACTGTGATTGTCACGTGCAAAGGGAGGAGCAGCCAGCCCAGGATAGCGGCGCATCTCAGGCAGGGAACTGCCTGCGCATCGCTCTGTGTGTATGGGAGTGTGTGTGTGTGTGTGTGTGCACGTGTACATGCGTGTGTAGACACCTGGTCGCTGGCCGTGATGGGGGCCATCCCCCAGCTCTCTCTGTGGCTCTGGACCCCGCCATCCCCAACCCCAGCCCTTGCCCCCTCGTGGGCTGACAGGAGGGTGGGCTCCTCTCTGGGCTATGTTTTCTGCTCTCCCGGGGGCATCTCAGTGAAAGTGAACTCACTCATTTAAACCTGACTCCGCAGCCCTGCAGCCCCCTGCAGCGCTAATTACCCTGTAGCTCTAAACTGATTGCTGTACACGAAGCTTAAGCCCTCCTTTACTTATTTACTGACTACATGAATAGCAAAGCTGCTGCTTTCCGCTGCCCACGACCGTACCCGTACCGGCTGGCTGCACCTGACGTTCTTCTGCCTCGCCCCAGGGGGCGGGTGCAGAGATGCAGCCTGGCACCCAGCCCCCAAGTCTGTCCTCTCATGGAGCCCCCGGGGCTGGACAACAATGGGAAAGTCCTGACCCAAGGGAGAGGCTCCTTCTTTGGTTCTGATTCTTCAATAGGGCAGGAACACTTGACACCCCTCCACTCACCCCCAGAGGGATCTGCTATCTGGGGGACTCTTGGAAGCCTCCCTTCTGTCTTCACAGCTCCTGTGAGGTGCTGAGCACTGGCCACATTTTACAGATGGGTAAACTGAGGCTGTGACTCTAAGCAGTCGGTGGTGAAGGTGGGGCTTGAAGCCAAGACGTCTCATTCCACCAGCTCTGTTCTTTCCTCTCCGCCAGGCCGCCTGTCCAGAAGATGTCCTCCCCTGGGTGTCCCAACACACCCAGGTTTGACAATTTCTGTTCAGTTGTATGTTCTCACAGCTTCCACTCCTTGTAATGAGGCGGGAAGTCCTGTGTTGAATCAAAGCCTCTACCTCCTGGCTTTTTCTGCCTCGTTCACATTCCTGCCCAGAATTTGCTGGAAACTTGGGCACGAGAGCCTTTCCTCCGCTCTCAGTAGCCTTTCCCAGGGCAGACCTAAGTTCAACCTCGGCCACAGGCCCACCCCCTCCACCACTCACAGGTGGGCAGGTCTGGAGAGCGGGGCCAGCTGCAGGCTTCTGCAGGGTAGTGTCACCATGCTGCCTGGCACTGTCTGCTTCTCTGAGTGCCCTTGAGTCCCATGAGGCAGAGCTGGGGCCTGGCCTTGGGGCCTGGCAGCATTTTGAAGCCCAGATGGGCCCCATCAGGGTGCAGCATATGGACGCGTGGAATCAAGCATCCAGCTCTGCTCTGATTGACAGCGTCATGGCTGCTGTGCTGGGCGCCCCCTAAGGAACAGGGGCCGCTGAGTTCTGGCCGAAAGAACCTGACGTCGAGAGTCAAGAGAACCTGAGTCTGAGGCCAGTCTGCCATTCACTGTGTGACCTTGACTGTAACTCAAAACTGCTCTGGGGCTTCCCTGGTGGCGCAGTGGTTGAGAGTCCGCCTGCCGATGCAGGGGACGCGGGTTCGTCCGGGAAGATCCCACATGCCGCGGAGCGGCTGGGCCCGTGAGCCATGGCCGCTGAGCCTGCGCGTCCGGAGCCTGTGCTCCGCAAGGGGAGAGGCCACAACAGTGAGAGGCCCGTGTACCGCAAAAAAAAAAAAAAAAAAGAAAGAAAAAAAAACTGCTCTGAGGTCCTTTTTCCTCAACTGTAAAATGGGGTACAGTAATGCCTGCCCTGTCTACCTTCAGGACATTGTCAGCTGAAGCAGGCATGCGAAACAGCTTTCTAAACGCCACAGTGCTATAAAAATGAAAGTAATAAATTGGCGGGGTAGGCGGACAGGCTCAGGACTGGCCTGAAATGGGGGGCCGGTGGCCGACATTCACTTCCAGGGCTGGAGGGAGCCCTCATAACCAGGACCCAGGAGCCTCTGCTGGCATCACTGGGACTCTGTCGCCACCTAGTGGACGCTAGCTGCGGGTGCCTCTACTGCTCTGGCAGGTCTGGAAAGGCGCACATCCCCTTGAAAGGGACTTTGGTTCCTTTGGGGTCCCTGCTATACCAGGTCAGGCTGCGTAAGGGGAAAATGTGGTCCAGATTTACGCCAGAAAAGAACCACCTTAAACTACTTGGGAGAAAGTTCACTTGCACTTTCCAGAAGTTCTCCTGAGTCGATGTTTCTATCCTGACCCTTTTTCTCCCAGCTGTGCCCCTACTGACCAACTGGCCTTGTCAAATCCTGCTCTTCCCAGGAAGAGCCTGCATGGGAAGATGCTGCCAGCCAGCCCAAACCCCAGGGATCCACGGGGCCTCGTCTTACACTGAGGGAAGATCAGCCTCTGGGAAATCCAGCTCCTCAAAAGCTTTGCTACTGGGAGAGAGGCAGGCAGGCCAAGGGAGGGGTGCACAGGAGCTCAGGCGGCCCCAGCTCCATCACTGAGGGCCTGAGAGGTGACAGCAGGAGGTGGGGGCAATGGGACCAACTCTTACTTCCTGAGAACCTTCAGAGAGCCTAGGAAAGCCATAATGGAGGGCTGCTAAAGTCAGGTCCTGTCTCTAACTAGAACTTCCCTTTTAATACAGCAGGTGAGCCCATGCCTGTGCCCAGACCCTCCACAGAATTCTCCAGGAGGCAGTGGACTCTCCCATGCCTTGGTCTACAAATGATTTGATTGGAAGCGGTCTTAGGCTGGGTCATTTTGCCTGTCTCCATGCCTCTTGGCACCTCTGGCCATCTCAAATGGATTCAACTGAATGGTTTGGAAGACCCTTCCCAACCAACGCTAAACGTCTAAGATTCTATGACCCTTGCCAACTGGAAAGATCCTCAGAGCAAAGGATACCTCTGACTCCATGTCCCCTGTTAGCACTTGTTTAAGAAGCAGCATTTCACTTGAGTTTCTCACTCCACCTGGATCAGTATGAGGGCCAGCTTAGAGTGAGATTCTAGTGACACTAGGTGGTGAGAAGAGGGAAATGCATGCATGATGGTGGTTCTGATGGGCAGAGGAAGGAAAAGGCTTTTGCTAATAAATTCCCATCTGGGAAGGGAGGAAGCCACAAAGTGGTGGGAGTAGGGGTAGGGGTGGGGATTGGACCATGTAAGTTTAATTTGATTGATATCCACCTTATTCTCAGAAATCTCTTGCCATTTAGGCTTCTTCCTTAACACTGGTTATCCCAAGCCCTGGCACTTGACCTTTCCCTTAATTCCCCGGAGCACAGCTGAGACCAGCCTGGAACATTTAAATTAGATTTCTCTGAAGTCTCAAGGACAACGAAAGAAAATAAGCACCAAGAACAGCACAGCATTAGCCCAGATCTCTGCCTGCCTGCCTGCCTGCTTGCCTTCATGAGACCAGGCCGTCTTTAATCCCTACGACCAAGAAGCCCAATAAAGTGAGACCCAGAGTGACGCGTCTAGTGGATTCTCTGTCCATCCTCCTATCGAAGGTCAACTGCTCCTGGCCTCTGGGTCTCATCCTCCCTCTCTTTCCAAACTCTTTGCTTCCATACTTTTCTCTCTTCGACATCCATTTCTCCCTTTCAACCAAATTATTCCCGTCAGCTCTACAAACACCTGCCATTTTAACAAACTTTCCCTGACCCAACGTCCCTCTTTAGTTAACACCCAAATCCTCCTACTCTGAACAGCAAAATTCTACAGACAGCTGTCTATACGCATTGTCTTCTTTCATTTTTCTTACAACCTTGTCTGATCTGGGTTTTATCTCTTTTACTCCATTGAAATTGTCCTGTCAAGGTCATTAGCGGCTCCATCTTCCAAAATATTGATACCATGGCTACTTTGCTGTCTTCACTTTGCTTGATCTCTCAGAATTTCTAGATCCCTGGCTCCTTTTGGAAACGCTGACTTTACTGGTTTTACCCCCTACCCTAAGGGCTGCTACTTCTCGGTCTCACTGGCTGGCTCCTTCATCTTCCTCTACTGAACTTTGGATATTATATTAGACTATCTCCGAATGCTTCCCTGATCCTCTGACCTTAACTATATACTTCTCCCTGTGGTGTCTACTTCTGTCACTTTTATACATGTTAATGACTCCCGAATTTTTCTCTCTCGTCTTGAGTTTTCCACTGAGTTCCAGACTCAGCTGCTTAGCTGACACATACATTTTAATGTCGAGCAGGCATCGCAAATGTACCATGCCTTTTTCAGAAGCCCTGTCCACACATATCCATGCCTGTCTCTTCTATTGGGTATGTAGGATAATGCTAGCTGCTATAACAAACAGATCCAAAGTACACAATGCCTCAAATATAATAGAAGCTTATTTCTCACTCCTTCAGCTATCCAAGGTAGATGTTTTTGGTTGACAGGTGGCTCTTCTCTACATCCTGTGGTTCTGCCATCCCTGGAGGCCCTATCATCATCTTCATCTCCCAGAAGAAGGGGAGAGAGAGTTTGAAGGGGACGTGCCTGCTTTTTAAAAACCTTGGCCCAGTAATGATATGTATCTTTCCTGCTTTCGTTCCCTTGGATTGCACTCCATCACATGGCCACATCTGACGGCAAGGGGGACAGGAAAATGTCTTCCAGCTACGTTCAGAGGAAGGAGAGGTTGAGTGTTGGTGAAGAACTAGCGATTTCTGCCACAGTCTGTCCTTCGGGTCACCAAATATCTGTTTCTACTCTTCTTCCCACATTTGGAACATACTCCCAAAGAGAAAGAACCCCAAATTCCATCCTGTCATTGGATCTGTTTCAAAATTTGTGGGTCTCTGGGTGATGCGCAGTCCTCACCATCAGCTCTTTGAATGAAAAGCAAGTTACCTGTATCCCAGCCCCATCCACGGTGTACAGCTAACATAAATGACAACAGTCCGTGCTGGGCAGCGTGGAAACATTTAGTAAAACCACTTTCTGCGGTAATCAGTTTTCTGCCCTTTCTTGGTATAAATTAAGGTTATATTTCTCTTGCAGTTAGGTGTGGCCAGGTGACTCATTTCTAACAACCATGTGAGCAGGGGTCATTTGTATTATTGTTGGGAAGAGGTTTGTAAAAGGCAGGATCCCCTGCATCCCCTTCCTAAGGCTATCATGACAAGTTGCCACAACTTGAGGGCTTCAACCAACAGAAACTTGTTTTCTCACAGGTGTAGAAGCCAGAAATCCAAAACCAAAGCATCAGTAGGGTCACATTCCCTCTGAAGACTCTAGGGGAGGATTTTTTTCTTGTCTCTTTTAGCTCCTGGGGCTCCTGGCATTCCCTGGCTTGTGACAGCATCCCTGCCTCTGTGTTTCCCTGGCCTTCTTCCCTGTGTGTTTGTATGTGTTGTTTCTGTCTCTTTTAAGGACATTCTCATTGGATTTGGGGTCCTCCCTAATCCACTATGAGCTCATCTCAATCCTTACCTTAACCACATCTGCAAAGACCCCATTTCCAAGTAAGGTCATATGCTGAGGTTACAGTGGACATGAATTTGGGGAAGACACCATCCAATCCATTACAGTCTCCTTTGCAATAAAAATCGCCTTTTGCCATGGGAAGAATGGGACACATCCAAGTCCGTAGTCCACAGGGATGGTGGAGCCCTTGTACACAGATACTCATGAAGACCCCCTGCCCTGGCAATGGGGAAAGTTCCGAATCTCCAGTCTGGGAGGAACCCCCTTGTCCGTTGTTCTCTGAAACCCCTGGCTCCAGCCTCTTGGAAATCATTTCTTGACTGTAATGTGTCCTGACCCATTTGAAGTGGGTTCCGGGAGGTGGGCCTCCCTCAGGACAGCACAGCTTTCACCACCAGCCTGATTCCTACTTGTACAAGTTCAGGGGCTGAGTGTAATTTTAAGCTCCAACCTTCCAAGGCCTTTACTGGAACAGGTTCATGGGTTTTTTTGGCAATTCAATTTCTTAAAAAACAACCTTTAGATCTATTTGCTTCCAATCCATTCCTCATGCTGGTAACCACACCCAAAATTCTTTCCTACACATGGTTGTCAAAACTGCTTTTATCATTGGTAGTATTATTAGTGATTTTTCTTCTTCCTCAAATCCAAGCCTCCTTGTCAACTTATTAGTGGCTACCTTGGGGCCAGCTGAAAGAGCTGGCTTGGGTGGAATCATAACACTCTTAATTGGATGTTTGCCACGGAAATGAATCCCTTTGTAAGAGAATTTTTAATAATGAGCCTTTATTTCTTGAAGCCTTTTCCAGTCTTATTTCCTGTAATTATTCAATACATAGCGCATAGAAACAGTCAACTTACCTACATCCAAAAAAACCCAAAAACACACAAATGTCTGGATACACCCTATTTTCTTTTATTTCCCCTTGGAAACTTGTCATTTTTTTCCCTGAACTCATCTCAATAATATCTTGCTACAAATGCTGGAGTATAACCAACATACACTACCATTCTGGTCCTTTTCCCAAAGTTTCTCTTAGAGCTATAGGCTCAGTATATATTTGGTCTGTCTGTCTTTTTTTTTTTACATCTTTATTGGAGTATAATTGCTTTACAATGGTGTGTTAGTTTCTGCTTTACAACAAAGTGAATCAGTCATACATATACATATGTTCCCATATCTCCTCCCTCTTACATCTCCCTCCCACCCTCCCTATCCCACCCCTCCAGGTGGTCACAAACCACCTAGCTGATCTCCCTGTGCTATGCGGATGCTTCCCACTAGCTATCTTTCTTATGTTTGGTAGTGTATATATGTCCATGCCTCTCTCTCGCTTTGTCACAGCTTACCCTTCCCCCTCCCCATATCCTCAAGTCCATTCTCTAGTAGGTCTGTGTCTTTATTCCCATCTTACCCCTAGGTTCTTTATGACATTTTTTTCTTAGATTCCATATATATGTGTTAGCATACGGTATTTGTCTTTCTCTTTCTGACTTACTTCACTCTGTATGACAGACTCAAGGTCCATCCACCTCACTACAAATAACTCAATTTCGTTTCTTTTTATGGCTGAGTAATATTCCATTGTATATATGTGCCACATCTTCTTTATCCATTCATCCCATGATGGACACTTAGGTTGTTTCCATCTCCGGGCTATTGTAAATAGAGCTGCAATGAACATTTTGGTACATGACTCTTTTTGAATTATGGTTTTCTCAGGGTAAATGCCCAGTGGTGGTCTGTCTTTCAAGTTATTACAAGCAAGACTTTTCCTAATTGTATTATTCCTGCCTACCATGGGACTACATCTTTCTAGCCAGCCATACCTCTCTCCTTGCTGGCCACTGTCTACTTCCCTGACCCAACTTCTCCCACTTTCCTTTACCAGTGTATCCAGACTCACTGCCTTCTATCTCTTCCCAGACAGAACAGGTTTTTGCATATGCTGTTCCCTCTGCCTAAATCTTGGCCTGGCTGCCTCCTTCACCTATAATTCAGGTCTTGGCTCAAATACTGCCTCTTAGTGGGGTCTTCCCAGACTGTCCCGTTTCAGTTTGCTTCTTCATAGCATTTACCAGCGTCTGATATTATCTACTTGTTTATTATCATGGTCCAGACCCCACTCGCCTTGCACGTGGGCTATGTGAGAACCAGGCTTCTGTTGGCCGTGTTTGTCACTGCATCGTTAGTGTTAAGAACTGTGCTTGCCACACAACAGTTAGGACAACAAATGCCAATATTAATATACTACTCCGTGCCAGACACTGTTTTAGCTCTTTATTGAAAACTGTTTAATGACAAATTTCAAAGAGACACAGAAGTGGAATAATATGATGAACCTCATAAGGCCCATCACCCGGATTCAACGTTATCAAGATGTGGCCACACTTGCTGCTTCTTTCTTTCCTTCTTTCTCCTTCTTTCACTTCTCTTTCCTTTTCTTTGTTTCTGTTGAAGTATTCTACAGAAAATCTCAGGCATCATGTCATTTCCCTTCTCTGCCCCACTACATCCTTCAGTGTATACTTTTTTAAAAAAATGGATTTTCTTGATAACTAACAAGGTCCTACTCTATGGCACAGAGAACTATATTCAATATCCTGTGATAAACCATAGTGGAAGGCAATATGGAAAAGAATATGTATATATATGTATGACTGAGTCACTGTGCTGTACACCAGGCAGCAAACATTGTGAATCAACTCTGCTTCCGTTTAAAAAAAAAAGAATTTTTCTTATGTAACTTCAATGCCATTTGTATGCCTTAAAAAATTAGAAATGATTTCTCGGTATCATCACTCAGTCCATATTCATATTTCCCTGATTGCCTCAAAAATAACTTTTAAATGTTGATCTGTTTGAATGAAAAGCCAAACTAGGTCCAAACATTGCATCAGTTTGTTATTTCTCTTAAATCTCCTTCCCACCTGCCCTGCTGCTGACCTGTTGAAGAAAGGGGTGATTATTATTAACTTTTCAGTTATGAGATGATGAGGGCCCAAAATGGGGCTGGAGGATAGGGATGAAAAGGAGGAAATGTTCTGAAGAGACTTTGTGGAGTAGGGTCATCTGGTCGACCCTACTTTAGGTCCATAGAGTGGTGATACCACTGCCCGCTCAGAAGTACTCAGGAGCTGAGAATAACAATCACCTTGCTCCCTCTTACAGGGTCCCTGGTGTGACGGCTGAAAGGAACCCTCAGATCAGCTAATTGTATCTCGTGTTTTAGTCCAACAGAACATCTGTACAATTCTCCCACTTCTTCACAAAATTCCCTCTTTATCTTGCAGCCTCTGAAGCTTGTCAGTCACTGTACTTGCTGTGGTTCCCACACCAGCTGTGCACCAAAACTCATGGAGTTTGTTCTGCTTATTTAAAAATACACTCAAATATCTGGTTACCTATCCCAGACCTTCCGAATGAGAAGCTGTAGGTGTGGTACCTGGGAATATGTATTTTCAAACCACTTTCTGGATGATCATGATGCTAATTTCAACAGCTAGATCATCTCAGGGTCTGTTTCCTTTGATTTTTATTTTTATGGGTAATATTTTCCTGCTTTTTGGCCTATGTAGTGATTTTTTGGTTGTAGGCTCGATATTGTGGGTGATCTATCTGAAGGAGTCTGGATTATGCTATTTTCCTTTAAAGAGTGTTGTGTTTTGTTTTGGCGGGTAATTAACTTATCAGAGGCTCTCCTTGCGCCGTCAAGACTTGGTTTTAGGCTTTGTTAGGGTGAGTCTAAAGTAGCCTTTATTTTAGGGCATAATCCTTCTCCCCAAAGCAGAACTTTCTATTGTCTCAGCTGAACACTGAGACAGTACATCCTGTAACAAGAAGATCTCTCCACTCTGGCTTGAACACTGACTTGCAGCATCATGTGATCTCTAGTATTTCCATTCTGCCCTCAACTCCATAGCAGCCAGTTTCTTACAAAGTCTCACCCTGTGCATGTGCAGCCTGTTTGTTGACCAAAAACTGACAGGGAACCCTTGTTATGGGTTAAATTGTGTTCCCCCAAAAGATACGTTGACATCTGAACCCCTAACACTTCATAATGTGACCTTTATTTGGAAATAGGGTCTTCATAAAGGTAATTAAGTTAAAATGAGGTCATCAGAGGGAAGTCATCTATCTAATCCAATGGAAGTGGTGTCATTTATAAAAAAAGACATTGGACACAGAGACATATGCACAAAGAGAAGGCCATGTGAAGATGAAGGGAGAGATCAAGGTGATACATCTTCAAGCCAATGAATGTCAAAGATTGACAGCAAACCACCGGACACAAGTGGGGAGGCATGGAACACATTCTCCCTCACAGCTCTCAGAAGAAACCAACCCCACTGACACCTTGATTTCAGACTTCCAGCCTCCAGAATTATGAGAATAAATTTTTGTTGTTTAAGCCACCCAGTTAGTGGTACTTTGTTATGACAGCCCTAGCAAATGAATACATGCCCACACAGACTTCTAGAGCCCCCTCTGTATGACTTCCTCCTCCCTGGCAGCCAGCCCCACAAGTTCCATTTGCTCTAATAGCAGCTCTAAACTCCGATCTTCGCTTTCTCAGCTCAGCAGGACTGTTGGACTCTTCCTGGTTTCCAGCTTCCTGTGCTCACTTTACATGTTTTCCTTCTCTGAGGGATTGCAGCTGTGTACTATCTATTGTCCAAAGCCTTAAAATGGTTGTGTCCTTTTGTCTAGTTTTGTAGCTGTTTATGGTGAAAGGCAACTCCAGTATTTGTTACTGGCCAAAAGTGAAATTTCTTTTCTTTTCTTTTAATATTTATTTACTTATTTGGTTGCACCAGGTCTTAGTTGTGGCAGGCGGGCTCCTTAGTTGCGGTTCCAGGGCTCCTTTAGTTGCGGCTCACTGGCTCCTTAGTTGCAGCATGTGGGCTTCTTAGTTGCGGCTCGCCAGCTCCTTAGTTGCGGCACAGGGGTTCCTTAGTTGTGGCATGAGAATTCTTTGTTGCGGCATGCATGTGGGATCTAGTTCCCTAACCAGGGATCGAACCTGGGCCCCCCTGCATTGGCAGCATGGAGTTTTATCCACTGCACTGCCAGGGAAGTCCCCAGAAGTGAAATTTCTGTTCTAAGTTCTTCGAATCAACTCATTTAATCTTCTCAACAACTCCATGAGGTAAGTTACTGTCTTCATGAGTTCCAGATTAAAAAAACAGAGGCAAAAAAGAAAAAAAAGATTAAATAACTTGTCCAAGGATATATCTTATAAATGGTGGAGCTAGATTTTGAATCTAGACAGTTTAGCTGCACAGTCTATGCTCTTAAACATTAACCTATTATCTGACATAATAGGTGTTCAATGAATGCATTTTCAATAAATGAATATAAGGCTGTTTCTTCTAACTTTTACCATTTAGCCTTCTGTTCCACCTGCTTAGGAAAACTCCAACATTAAATCAACCCACTATCTTCACTTTTCCTGCACCCAGACTTTTAAGCACTCTGGAGAAAACCACCTTCTGGGAAGAATGAACTCCTATCCAGTTATCCAGGCCTTTGAAAATACCTGATAATTCTGTATGTCTCTAGTCTTTGCCCTCCATTTGCTGTTGTTTCTCACCTCAAATTTCAAATATCTGTACCTCTACACTTGTTATTTTCAGAAAAAATACAATTTCCAGCCGTGAACTCTTAGTTTCTTGCTCATTCCTATCAGTCTGACTTGTATTGGCATCCATCCTTGCCTTTCCTCTACTGTCAAAATATTTAGCATTTCTATTTCTATCTAAGGCTCATCCGCTTTTAGCTGCTGCCCACCGTCTTTCTTCCCTTTCACAGCCAAGCTTTGGAAGTGTTGTTTAAATCCTTTCTGCATTTCTTCATCTCCCTTTCACTGAGCTCAATCTGGCTTCTGTACTTATCACTTCATTCATTTATTAATGTTAGCTTTTATTTTTATCAGTTTCATCCTTTTGCTCTCTTTAAATGTATTGATTCTTTTTTAAAATTAATTTATTTTATTTTTATTTATTTACTTTTGACTGTGTTGGGTCTTTGTTGCAACGTGCGGGCTTCTCATTGCACTGGCTTCTCTTGTTGCGGAGCACGGGCTCTAGGCGCGCGCAGGCTTCAGTAGTTGTGGCTGGTGGGCTCTAGAGCGCAGACTCAGTAGTTGTGGTGCACGGGCTTAGTTGCTCCACGGCATGTGGGATCTTCCCGGACCAGGGCTTGAACCCGTGTTCCCTGCATTGGCAGGCGGATTCTTAACCACTGTGCCACCAGGGAAGCCCCATATTGATTCTTTCTTAATTCCTTAGTTTAAATGCTTAATTCATTATGTGTTCTATCTATCAATATAAATATTTAAGATCATGAAGCTTCCCCTGCTTTATCTGTGTCTTATAGATTCTTATCTGCAGAATTCCTTTCTATATAGTTTTTTTTTTCTTTTTTTCTACAGAGTTTAAAATTTTTGTTTGGGTTTTCTCATTAATCCAAAAGTGTTTATCAGAAAATTTAAAAGTTTTCTGTATGGTAAAGTCTCTTGTTTTCTGGTTTTGTAATTAGTATCTATTTTATGGCATTTTGAACAGAGTATATTATTTTATATTATTTCTACTTTGGGGAAATTTCTCTGTGGTTTTATATATAGTCAATTTTTGAATATCCCATGGAAAACTTAAAAACAAAGATTTACCTTCTGTTTTCAGATTACAGAGTTCAACATATTAAAAAAAACCAAATTTGTATTATTAATTATATTTTTATTTCTCCTCTGTCCTTATTTATTTAGGAAACCGTGAACATGGGAAACTGTGCCCATTCCGTGAGTACGGGCTAGAAAGTGTTGAGACTTGTCCCTATTCTCAACATGGTGCAGGAGAAGGAGAGATGTGATGGTTTCACAGCCCAGAGCATCCCGAGGAGCAGGGGAGTGATTTCCCTTGCTCCTGAGTGGGGAATGGAAATGGGGCAGAGAGAGAGATACAGGCACGGAGGTTGAAAAAAGGGGATGTTGCAACCTTTGTTAATCAGTGATCTGAGACCAGATTATGCAGCGTAATCTCAGTGGGTGCCAGGAGCATGGACAAAAAGTAAGTGCCAGGCCCTGTGCTTGGCACCAAGTAAGTTCCCCACCCCCACCCCTGGTGAAGGAAGGCTCTACGTGATTGAGGTATAATGTCTACCACCCATTTCCATGGGACTTGAAGAGGAAATTCAGTTCAGTCATAGAACAGTTTTGCACACTCATCCCACAACATCTGTAGCTCCAGCTGAGATCTCTCTATGAGTTCCAGACTTCTATCCAGGTTATATTAGATTTTTCTGTTTCAAGTTGAGCTTGCTCCAAATGAAACCCATCTCCTCACATCTTCTCACGCTCCTCACTCCTCAGCTAAAACCCATTCTTCTTCTTCTCTTCCCTGTTTTACTAAATATTATCAACATTCGTTCAGTTGTCTAGGACAGAAACCAGGGTGTTGCGTTGGGGGGGTGTAGTTCAGAAAATGCTAAAAATTAAAAGCCAACTAAGGCATCTCTATCCTACTATCACTCATCTATACTGGGGCTTCACTGGCGATTTAGTTTAAAAATTAGGCATGCTTTTTAAATGGTTTGAAAAATCACTGTAGAAGAGGATGCAGTAAATGGAGCAAAAGAGACTAGAAACCCTTCGTACAAGTCAAAGCCACTGAAAAGCCTGGGGGCTGGGGTAGGGAATTGGAGAGGTGAGTGTGACAGAGGTGAGTGGTCAAAGGGAGGCAGGTTCAGGAAAAGACCTTCGTTGGCTGTTTTGGTCTTCATCCCAGTGTGTGTTCTGGGGGGATGGGGAAGGACGAAGCCTGAGCCCCATCAAGAAGGGCCCAAGGGGACTTCCCTGGTGGCACAGTGGATAAGAATCCTCCTGCCAATGCAGGGGACACGGGTTCGAGCCCTGGTCCAGGAAGATCCCACATGCCGTGGAGCAACTAAGCCCGTGCGCCACAACTACTGAGCCTGCGCTCTAGAGCCCACGAGCCACAACTACTGAGCCCACATGCCACAACTACTAAAGCCCGCGTGCCTAGAGCCTGTGCTCCGCAACAAGAGAAGCCACCGCAATGAGAAGCCCGCGCACTGCAACGAAAAGCAGCCCCTGCTCGCTGCAACTAGAGAAAGCCCGCACGCAGCAACAAAGACCAAATGCAGCCATAAATAAATAAATAAATAAATAAATAAATAAATTTATGGAAAGAAACAAAAAAAAGAAGGGCCCAGGGAATCAGATTTCCTGCTGCTCCTTCCTGGACAAAGCTTACTGCTCTCCATGGCTCTTCAGGAATCCAAGGAGCCTGATGTCTATCAGGAGAATTTTGAACCCACGTCCTACCTGGACTACTTCAAGATGAACCAGGATCCCCTGGGTGATGAAGTCCTCCATTTCCTGCTAAAGCACTACAATATCACTTTTAAACCAGGTGCAGGTCTCCTTCACCTCTGAGGGGAGAGATGGGGGAGTGTGGGAGGAGGGGTGGCCATGCAAATTTTAAATCAGATGCTGGTCTTCTTCAATCGTAGGGCAGGCTTAGGGTGGGTCTGGGGAGGGGTGGCCAGAGCATGGGCAGCAACTTGGGACCTTCAGAGTGTGTGGAACTCCCCTACGGGAAGACTTTAGATACACCTGGTATGTATGGTGCATGGTGGGATGCCCTCAAAGTTGGTGGGGTCAGATTTCCTCCTCCCATAAAGTCTAAGAGCTGTGGTCTCTGGTGATCCTGAGTGGGCCTGTCTTCTCCCTATCACTGGCTAAAGAAACTACAAGGGCATCAGAAAGTGTAGACAGCCTTGCTCCAAATTCAGCATCACCACTCTTCTGCCTGCTTACCATGGTAGCCCATGAAAACAGGTGCTAGGCCAGCTGGACCACTAAAATCAAATAATGGGTATCTTTTCATCATTCACATGAGAATAAAACATAACCTGATAGCCAGAATTTTCCCAATTAAAATTTTCTGCCATCAAATTTTCTTAAGCCTTTGATGCCTGCTTCAATTTATTTGCTACTGTACCCTACGAATACAACAACAAACAGACGAACAAAACGTAGCAGCAGAACCCAGGAGCAAGTGAGCAGGCTAAGGGTAGCAGTCGGCCAGGACCCCTGGGTCCAGCTCATTTTCTCTCCTCTCAGCCTTGTTGTTTATCCTGGAAGCCCCTTGTCAGGGTCCAAATGCTACTGATATTTTGTGTCAACACAATCTCTCGCGGCTGAAGGGAAGCAAGACAGGAAGGGGAGACCAAGGGCTCTGTAAGCAGGCCCTGAATTCTCCTTTTCGTCCCCATACCGCCAAGCGAGTTTCTGGAATAGAGTTGGTACTTAATAAATGTTTGCTGATTGATCTTTGGAATGTTACCCCTGCTTCTAACACTAACCCTACCAAGACTCTCCATGCTGAGTGAGCTGGGGCAGTCAGTGCAGGCAAAGTTCCCAGTCCTGGAGTTTACATTCCCAGATGGTTGACTCCCGGCAGCCTCTCCCAATGGGACAAGGAAAGTGGAGCCTTTTGGGAAATGTGGACCTCAGAGCCCTGCCTTGGTACTGATGATTCAGAACATTCTTGTTCTAAAACAGGTGGGCTGGAAGGAAAACTCCTGGTTGATCTCAGCTCTGGGCCCACCATCTACCAGCTCCTCTCTGCCTGTGAGTCTTTCAAAGAGATCATTGCCATCAGTTACCCAGACAGAACTGCCAACAGCTGGAGAAGTGGCTAAAGAAGACGCCAGGGGCATTTGACTGGTCTCGGTGGTGAAATATGTGCGTGAGCTTGAGGGGAACAGGTAAGGGGGTTATTGTTTGTTTTTGAGTCTCCATGATACCAGGAGCTTCACTTAGCTCCCGAATCAAGAATTTTCCATGGGGCTCATGTAGAAATGACAAGGCAGATGGAGACAAAGAAGGAAGGAAGTCAGTGGGGTCCCAAGAAGAAAGGAGGAGGAGTGAGATATGAATCCTATAAAGACCAAAAGAGGGGACTTCCCTGGTGGCGCAGTGGTTGAGAGTCAGCCTGCCGATGCAGAGGACACGGGTTCGTGCCCCGGTCCGGGAAGATCCCACATGCCGCGGAGTGGCTGGACCCGTGAGCCATGGCCGCTGAGCCTGAGCGTCTGGAGCCTGTGCTCTGCAACGGGAGAGGCCACAACAGTGAGAGGCCTGCGTACCGCAAAAAAAAAAAAAAAAAAGGACCAAAAGAGGGAACAGAAAGAGCTGGCTAGAGACAAACTTGGTGTGGAAGAAACATCACCAAGGTCCACATGGAATGCCAAGGTCTGAGCCCAAGCAAATGGAGAACCCACTGGGCTGCCTCCATTCTGATTGGCTGGTGCCCCTGTTGTTTCAGTTACAAGCTCCGGGGGCTCTAAACTTGTGGAATCTTTTCGTGGATCTCAGGAGATAGGGGTTAGAATTAAGACAATCTTGCACTGCAAGTGGAACAGAATTTACTTACCTTGTGTATTTATATTGAATTTCAGGGCATCAGGAAGGTCCACCATAGCCCTTCCACTCTCCAAATATCACCCTCCCTAGTTAGGTAAGATAGTTGAGGTTGTACATTAGATTCTTATTCCTTTTGCTTAAGACTATAGCTTTTTATTATTATTATTTTTTAAAATTGAGGTATAGTTAATTTACAATGTTGTGTTAGTTTCAAGTGTAGAGCAAAGTGATTCAGTTATACATATACATACACACACACATATATATATATATATATTCTTTTTCAGATCTTTTCCATTACAGGTTATTACAAGATATTGAGTATAGTTCCCTGTGCTATAAGTAGGTCCTTGTTGTTTACCTATTTTATATATAGTAGTGTGTATATGTTAAGACTATGACTTTTTAAAAAATACAGAGCTGGAAAGAGTAAGCCTTTAAGTACTAGTCCTTATTCATACAATAATACGAATGCAGCCCGCATCCTGAGAACAGGTATAGGAAATGTATGAGGTGATGAGGAGGTTGAGTGGCGTGGCCAGGGGACAAAGGGAGGGAAAGGTAATGGAGAGACTGGGGGCCCCAGCAAAACGCCCCAAGCTCACTTAGTAGTTTTGCTCAGCTGATTCCAGGCCGACTTTCTGTTTCTGGAGGCACTTGTCTGGGTCGCGTTAAACACAGACTAGTAGAAAGAGAATGGGCTACCTGTCAGGGGTGCATTGCCGACAGAGGGCCTGCAGGTAGACAGAGCGCTGACCGCAGGGTCGGCAGGTCCTGGGCTTGACTTTGTCCACAGCTGGTTCAGGACCAGGTCTCTCTCTGGGACTCAGTTTCTTCATCTGTAAAACCGGCGACCTGCTGTTCTGGGAGCCTGTGCGCCAAGCAGAGAATGGCTGGGAGTGATGTGCGCGGTTTACGCGATAAGCATGACCCAGCTGGCCCCTCTTTCCCTTTCCCTCCACTCCAGAGACAGGGGGCCGAGAAGGAGGAGTGCTTAAGGAGAGCCATCCGCCAGGTACTCAAGTGTGACATCCTGAAACAACAGCCCTTGGAACCTGCGGTCCTGCCCCTGGCCGACTGCCTCATTTCCTCCCTGTGCCTCAAGGCTGCCTGCCCCACCCTGCAGGCCTGCCTGGACGCACACCCTGCGTCACCTCAGGACCCTGCCCCGGCCCAGGAGCCATCTGATGCTGAGCGGGGACTTTGAGGCCAGCTTCTTCATGGTGGGGGTCAAGAGGTTCTCCTGCCCCTGGACGAGAAATTCCTACGGGAAGCCCTGCAGGAGACCGGCTTCATCATTGAGAAGCTGGAGGAGTTTCCGCAGGCCACTGAGACCTGCTTGGATGACTGCTCCGACGACACAAGGTTCTTCTTCCTGGTGGCCCGGAGAAGGGACCGAGGCAGCGACTTGGAGGAAAGGGCAGCAAGCAGGGCAGGGCTCCAGCCATCGCTCTGCGACCTCATTCGCATTCCTCTCCATTTAGTCAGCTTTCCTTAGAACCCTTACCAGCAAATGATTGCCAGGTAAATAGGGATGCTTATCTCAAACAGAGAGGCTTATAATATGCTTCACTAATGGCCCAGGGCTGGGAAAAAGAATTGGACCAGAGAAATAAAGCTGCGCCTCCTTCGTGCTGAGGGCTCTTCAGGGTTGCGTGGAATGAAGGGGAAGAATCCCTTCCCGCTCCCCTATTTTAGGCAATTCAGACTACACAACTTCTGCGCTCAGTCCCCACCTGCATCCTCATCCCTGCTAATACTGCAGCCCCACCCCCATGAAATGGAAAGCACACGCATGGATTTTGACACTTGGCTCTCTGGCTTACTTGCTCCTGTGACTTTAGGTGGGCACCTGGTATCTCAGAGCCTCAGTTTTCCTGGAAAACTGGAATGGAAATGGAAATGGAAATCATCACACCCTTCCCCAGGGTTATTGTGACACCCCAAAGATATAACATGAATGCACTTGGTACATAACCACGTGAGCAACTTCATGTGCTTTTTAAGTTTAGCTGACCTTACAGATGCATATATCATAAGCAGCTCTAAAAAGAGCAAGAGAAGTTGTTTTCCTTCTTTTTCCAGTGAAACCCTCCTAACCCAGTTTGGGGCAGGGATGGGACACTTGGAAAAGACTTTTTTTTAAGAAGTAGCAAAGAAATCAGTGAGATCTAAAGGGTGACCAAGAGTAAGCCAGGTGAAGGAATCGGGGGTGAAGGACAGGAACTTCTAGTACAGGTACTGAGACCCAGAGGGGAGATAACATACTGTGTTTGGTGAACTTCAAGAAAAACTGAAGACATTTGGGTACCAAGATTGCGGCCCTATCCCTCTAGGGCACTGCTGATACCCCAGGCTCCTGGCATGGTAGAACAGGCCAGCGCTTCAAGGGGGCAGAGGAGTGTCAAATCAGTGACCGTGGGTGGCATTGGAGGTGGGCACGCAAGGAATTTAGTCATTCAACAAATATTTGTTGAGTGTCTGCGTCAAGCTGGACCCTGTGAGGAGTGTCAGAACCTTTGCCCAGGGTTGGTCTTCGCACTAAACATGGTTGCAACATCTAAGCCCTTGATCACATTCTACACCGTGTGTGCATCTGGGTACATTCTTGTGTGTGTATGTGGGCATGTGCACACGTGTGTGGGTATGTGTGTGTGTGTGTGTGTTTATGCTGAGGATGGTAGTAGAGATGGGTCAGTTCTATCCCTGGTGCCACCACATGACTTATAGGTGAGGCTGCCTCCTAAAGGCTGAGGTCAGATCAAGATTAGCTACCAGGACTTGCTTGCAGTAGATGGAACCTGAGGCTGAGTGCTAACACTCCATTCCCAAGAGAGCTCCAAGTATACACTGGCATGTGCAGCCAGAAAGCTGGGCTGGGCTGGGAAAGCATAAGGCAGGGTGGGAGGGCATATATGGAGGGTGCCCAGGGCGGGAGCTCTTGGTGGGATTGAGGTGCCCAGTCTCTGCCTTCCTGCAGGAAGTGTGGACGTGCACCTGGGGAAGTTTCTTCTGGGGTCCTAGTGTTAGTTACATGAGTTTTCACGTTGGGAGCTATTGGCTTCTTGACATGACATTCAAGTGTATGCTTTATGGGCTGCCTGTGAGCGGGCATTTGAGTGTTTACCTTCATGGGAGATGAGAGATGCCAATGTGTGTGAGCCGTGGCTGGTGACCGGAGAAGGTTTACAATTTGCTGAGATAACGGGCAGTACACTTCTGTTAAGTTCTACAGTGAGGCAGAATTAGCTCGGGAGAGGGACGATGATGGGAAGCACAGAAGAGGGAGGGATTAGTTCCTGCTTGGGAACTGAGGAAGGTTTCATGGAGGAAGTGGCAGCCAAGATGCGTTTTAAAGGAGGATGAAGGTTGGAAAAGCATTCCCCCTGGAGGAAACAATACTGTTACAAACCATGGCCTTGGGAAGATGCTGAGTGAATGATGTGATGTTTCCGTTGCCTAGAGTGTGGGCTTCTTATGCGAGAGCAGAGGGAGGCGAGGGCAGGAGGACAGTTTGGGGCATTGGGCTCCGTGAGCCTCTCCAGTGGTCATCAGAGTTCATCAATAAATATTTATTTAGCATCTACCAGGCACTGAGAACGCAAGAACAAATATGATACAATTCTTGCCCTTGCCGGGCTCACAGACAGTTATGACAGCCGTTATAGGAAGTGAGGGAACACAGAAGGAAGCGCCTAATTTGGGAGAGGTCAGGGAGGCATCACAAAGAGGTAATGTTTAAAGTGAGCCTTGAACTAACTGTAAATACCAGGTTGCCAGGCAGACAGTGAGGTGGCGGTGGGATGGGGTGATGACGGCATCTCAGGAGGAGGAAGCAGCTTGGCCCAGATGGGAGCCGTGGGTGGACACCGGGCACGTGTGGGGAACTTTGGTCGGGAAACACGTGCCAAGTGGCTGCTCCCTGCGGGGCCTGTTCTGTATTCTGGGGATTCAGTGAATGAGTCCAACAAGGCCCTACCCTCATTCTACTTGGGAGGGGCAGGGAAGGCAGGCAATAATAAAGGAGACCAAAACAAGAGTGTGAGAAGCCCCAAGAAGGAAACAACCAGGGCGATGCTGTGGAGAGTAATAGGCAGAGGGGGTGGGAGGAGATGCCTGGGATGAGCAGACCTAACTGGGGCCCCGCATAGCCAATGGTGTGAGAGCAGGAGCTCCTGGGGGAAGGGTGCCAAGCCCAGCAGCCCCCCTTCTTTATGACAGAGCTCCCCAAAACTAGTGCGGAGAAGGCCTCTGGAAGCAAAACCAACAGGCAGACAGAAACTGCTAGGATGCCTGCTGGGTGTCTTGTCCGCAGCCCTCTCACAGGGAAGCCCCCTTTATTTATGTATTAAAAGATAAATCAAACATCTTTATTTAGTGTTTTAGGCATTCAGTTGGTTTTATTTTATTTTATTTTATTTATTTTTTAAAGGTCTTTATTTTTAAATTTATTTATTTATTTTGGCTGTGTTGGGTCTTCGTTTCTGTGCAAGGGCTCTCTCTAGTTGTGGCGAGCCAAGGCCACTCCTCATCGCAGTGCGCGGGCCTTTCACTGTCGCAGCTTCTCTTGTTGCGGAGCACAGGCTCCAGATGCACAGGCTCAGTAGTTGTGGCTCATGGGCCTAGTTGTGGCTCACAGGCCACAGCATGTGGAATCTTCCCAGACCAGGGCTCAAACCCGTGTCTCCTGCATTGGCAGGCAGATTCTCAACCACTGCGCCACCAGGGAAGCCCGGTTTTATTTTCTTTTCCCTAGTACAAACATGTTTCAAGGAATTATTCTCCACTCTATTCCCCCACATACAGATGCTTTAATATTACTAGGTAGATTTCTAAAAAATGGCTTTTGAGTCAGGAGACAATTTAAAAATTAATCTATGTTTCCATACTACCCATAATTTTTAAATTTTTTGGCCGCGTGTTATGCGGGATCTTAGCTCCCCCGACCAAGGATCGAACCCGTGCCCCCTGCAGTGGAAGCACAGAGTCCTAACCGCTGGACCACCAGGGAATTCCCACTACCCATAAAATTTAAAGCAATTTGTTGCGCCCCTGCTAATTTCATTGTATAGATATAAAACTTTGTACAATCTGTTCCTTGCAGAGTATTGCCCAAGGCAGTGATTCACTACATTTAAGGACATCGATTTCTGTGTCATTTAAGGACATCGATTTCTGTGTCATTGGTATCAAGTAGAGGGATGCCATTACAAAGGATGTTGTAGGACAGTCTTTGTTTAATTTCCAGGGATTGAAGACCTATAGGAGATCTTTGGCACATTTTCAGACAGTTTCTAAACATCATGAAATGATGTTTATGATTGTGAAATAAAGTTCATATTTTATGGCAAGACAAGAAAAGTTTAAATGCAAAAAATTCTCCTCTGCACTTTGGCCTCCCCTCTCCCCCCACTGTGCATTGTGTATCTTCATTACCCATCGACCAACCCTCCCGCATCAGCAGGAATAGCTGCTCAGCCATAAAGAGCAACATTCTCCCAGCACCAACAAGACAACTCCAATGATAACATTCCTTCTTGATCTCGTAAGGGATCACATGACCTACCATTATGACCCTTAGATCTGGATTATGTAAACTCAATAATACTTCACTTGTTGGACAGCCCTCTGTCTCAAAAACTTATATAACTGTGCCTTGAGTTCTAGCGGCCCGAACAGTTCTCAGAGCTTTCTGAGATGCTCTTCCCGGGTTATAATCCTCAAATTTGGCTCAAATAAAATTTTCCATTTCTTTTTAAAAAATATTTATTTATTTAATTTATTTATTTTTGGCTGCGTTGGGACCTCGTTGCTGTATGCGGGCTTTCTCTAGTTGCGGCGAGCGGGGGCTACTCTTCGTTGCAGTGCGTGGGCTTATTGCGGTGGAAGCTCCTTTCTAGTTGTGGTGTGCGGGTTACAGAGCATCTGGGCTTGGTAGTTGCGCTGCACAGGCTTAGTTGCCCCATGTCATGTGGGATCTTATTTCCCCGTCCAGGGATCGAACCCGCGTCCCCTGCATTGGAAGGTGGATTCTAAACCCCTGGCCCACCAGGGAAATCCCCAAAAGCCCCCTTTAAAATGTTCAAGGCCTTCCCTTCCAGAGGAAGATCCCAGGCCCTCAGACCTCCAGGGCAAAAACCAGCAGTGAGTGGGGTGGGCAGTGCACTGCTGGGGGACAGCGCAGGTGGCCCTGCTGAATGTGAGTCCCCGTGTGTGGGTGCCCTTGGGGAGAAGGAGGCAAGACAGCTGGGTGGCTCCCAGGGGACCAGTCCTAGCCCAGTTTAGGATTAAGTTTCCCTTGTCCTTCACTCTGTGGACACAAGGGGGCAGCCGAGCCTTGAGCTTGGCAGGCTGCAGTGCCAATGGGGCGGGAGGACTCTCTTCCCTCAATTTTTTTTCTTTTTTAATCTTTATTTTTGACCACGCTGCATGGCTTCTGGGATCTTAGTTCCCCGACCAAGGATCAAACCCACGCCCTCGGCAGTGAAAGTGCGGAGTCCTAACCACTGGACCACCAGGGAATTCCCTCTTCCCTCCATCTTGCTCGTCCACGGACCGCTCATTGTCTGAGACCTGCTCTCCCGTCCAACCTGACCTCTGAATGCGGGAATCAGGAAGAGGACGGCCACTGCCAGGACAGAGAGTCCTAATCTTCACTGACCTTCACTTAAGCACATATAATTTGCACAGGCCCTGCCCCATCCACAATAGAGGTTAAGGCCCAGGAGAGCTAACTCAGATCTGCCCTCTCCAGGGCCCGGCTAGAGACTGGCCCATAAGCAGCCTGGACACGCAGACCAAGGGAGAGACACCCCAGCTGACCTCTGGAAGGGCATCCTTCTGGGGCCTCTCTGCTGTAGTGAAAACCTCACCAAAGCCCATGAAGCTGGGGCAGGAAGGCCAAGTACCGTGGACAGGGCACAGTAAGCCCATCAGATCCATCCAACAGCTGTTAGGCATGCGTTAAGGTCCCGAGCTAGTGCTAGGAGTACAAAGGGGAATTGGATTCAGATTCTTCCCAAAAGTTCACGATCAGGTAGGCAAATGGCCATTGCAATGTAGTGTGGTAAGTTCAGTGAGAGTTGTGCAAGTCTCAGAAGTGCATTCACCTAGATGTGTGCGTGGGGTGGAGTGAGGTCAGAGAAGGCTTCCTGGAAGTAATGCCCAGGTTAAGGCTTAAGGATAAGAGGGTTTAACCAAGCAAAGGTAGAGAGGGCTTTTCAGGCAAGGGAAAAGTGTAAGCAAGAGATTGAAGAAACAACATGGGAGAGAGGTTCAAAGACACTAATGTGTCTGAGAGAGTTCCAACCTAATACCCTTTAATGCTGCAACCATCTCATCAGGCTCAGGCTCTGTGATCTGGCTCTTGCCCACCTCTCCTGCCAGTTGAAACGGTTTCCTGAGCAGTTCTGTACATTTGCGTAGGAGCTTTGGAGAACTGAGTTTTTCTAGGCCAGAGCCTACAGGATTAAGGGAAAATGGATGCTGCAAGAGAGACTTGGAGGCTGGGTAATTAGCCTCTGGGTGAGCCTTTCCCTCTGGGGACCCTCCACAACCCTGTCCTTAACAAGTGACCTCCTTGCAAATTGGGGACTGATGGGGAGACTGACAAAGGAAGTAGTGACAGGGTGCTTTCAAGAGGAATCCAGAGGTTGAGACTGTAAACAAACAACCAACACAATCTCAAAAATAAAAACCGTAAGACTAAAAATTGATTGACTAGGTCACATAAAAATTAGATTCCTGATTGGTAAAAGACCCCATAGCCAAAGTGATCATGCAGACAGATTGGTAGGATTATTGGCAATGAGAAAACCAATGGGGGGGCTTCCCTGGTGGCACAGTGGTTAAGAATCCACCTGCCAATCCGGGAGACATGGGTTTGAGCCCTGGTCCGGGAATATCCCACATGTCACAGAGCAACTAAGCCTGTGAGCCACAACTACTGAGCCTGTGAGCCACAACTACTGAAACCCGCGCACCTAGAGCCCATGCTCCGCAACAAGAGAAGCCACTGCAGTGAGAAGCCCGAGCACTGCAATGAAGAATAGCCCCCGCTCGCCGCAACTAGAGAAAGCCAGCACACAGCAACGAAGACCCAATGCAGCCAAAAAAAAAAAAAAAAAGGAAAGAAAGAAAGAAAATAAATAAATATTAAAAAAAGTCCTGACAGGGAATTGATACCTTCTAGAATACACAATGAATACACAAATGAATAACAATGACAGGAGGAAGTCTGAAAAAAAAAAAAAAAGGAACAAGGATATGATGAGGAAATTTATAGAAAGGGAAACCCCAAAAGTCACAAACATCTTGGGGCAGAGATTGTCTAATTCTTCACCAATTTCCATATCCTCTTTTCTCTGGCGCACAGGGGCACCAGGATTTTCTCTGGCCCAAGGAATGTGACTGCATCTGTGCGTGGTACTACAAACCTCCTGTGCCATTCTCTGAGGGCTCTCTCTTCCCTCCCCTGCTGGCTGCATGCAGAGAATCCAGCGGAGGACCCTGAGGCCCTAGGAAATGACAGAGCTACACAGTAGAAGCCTGACCATCTGGAGTAGTACTCTGCCCTTGACCCCCACTACACTGGACCGTGATGTGAACCAAAAATAAACATTTGTTTTGTTAAGCCACTGAGATTTGGGGTTTGTTATATCACTTAGCTTACTCACTATTTAGACGTGCTCAAGCTCACCAGAGAAAGGCAAAATTTAAAAAGGTGTATGTACCACTTCACTTGTTCTCATGAGACTGGCAAAATTGGTAAAGTAGATCATTCTAAGAAGTGTGCTAGGGCTTGAAGGTGTGCATGTGCATATGGTAACCCAGGAACTCCCATGCACTGCTGGTAGGGAGGTAGACTGGTGGAGCCTTGCTGGGGGCAATCGGGTGGTTCTTAGTAAAATTAAATATGTGGATATCTTGTGGCTCAGCATTTCTACTCCTGGGGATATATCCTGTGAAAAGGCTCACACGGGTCTATATAGAGGAGACATAGATATCTACAGAATGTTGTGCTGGGGAGTTAGGGGCAATTTGGGTGTCCATCACTGGGGGAATGGATAATAAACGAAGGGGATGCAAGTCATGGAGAGTGCAGTGGTCAGAAGTAATGGACCCCGTGGGCACATAGCAATGAGAATGGGCCTTCAAAGCATAGTGGAAATGGTGTAAATAAAAACAGATGCATATGGCACTGTTTACAATAGCCAAGACATGGAAGCAACCTAAATGTCCATCGACAGATGAATGGATAAAGAAGATGTGGTACATATAAACAACGGAATATTACTCAGCCATTAAAAAGAATGAAATAATGTCATTTGCATCCATTACATGGATGGACCTAGAGATTATCATGCTAAGTGAAGTAAGTCAGGCAGAGAAAGACAAATATCATATGATAAAACTTGCACGTGGAATCTAAAAATAAAAGATACGAATGAACTTATTTACAAAACAGAAACAGACACACAGACTTAGAGAACGAACTTATGGTTACCAGTGGGGAAGGGTGAGGGATAGATTGGGATTTGGGATTGCTATATACACAATGCTATATTTATTTATTTATTTATTTTTTGCGGTACGCGGGCCTCTCACTGTCGTGGCTTCTCCCATTGCAGAGCACAGGCTCCGGATGTGCAGGCTCAGCGGCCATGGTTCACGGGCCCAGCTGCTCCACGGCATGTGGGATCTTCCCGGACCGGGGCACGAACCCATGTCCCCTGTATCGGCAGGCGGACTCTCCACCTCTGAGCCACCAGGGAAGTCCCCACAATGCTATATTTAAAATAGATAACCAACAAAGACCTACTGAATAGCACAGTGAACACTGCTTTATATTCTGTGTTAACCTAAATGGGAAAAGAATCGGAAAAAAAATAGATACATGTGTATGTATAACTGAATCACTCTGCTGTACACCTGAAACTAACACAACATTATTAATCAGCTATGCTCCAATATAAAATAAAAATTAAAAAATGCATATGGAAAATCAGTACATATTTTACAAAAATACACATAAAGAATATACATTAAACACCTGGGAATGGTTGCCTAAGGGGAGAATGAGAGTGGAAAATGGGAGGGAAAAAAGAAAATAGAATTGAATTGTGAATTCATTTGCACTACACAGATTCTTCCTTTCAAAAGCTTTCTGACAAGAGATTGAAGACTGACAATCACGGCTTTCGACTTCTGAGGCTTGGTTTCCTTTAAGAAATCTGATTTCCATGAGGTTATTACACCTCTCTTCAATTTTTTAAAAAGCCCACCTTCAGCCTTCACTGTGCTTTTTCCAATTTCACAAGCATTCTCTTTTAATCTCCTGACCTCTTGCTTTTTCAAAAACTAAACAATAAAGAGGAACAGAATTATAAGATCCAATCTTAGTCCAAAGAGCTCTTACTCAGAACATGAAACAATTTGCTTTTTACATATGTAATAAACAGAGGGAGAAAAGGATGAAATACATTGTGCTCTTATTTGTATAGCATTATTAGTGACAGGATGGGTGTCCTAAATATATATATATTATAACATTACAGTAATTAGGAGGAAACAAGAAAAAAATCAGTGGAACAGAGAAGACAGCCCTAGTCAGGTCTTAGTAAGTATTGTAAGGAAGCATGTGCCGAAGGAGCATCACACCAAGGAGGAAAGGAAGCAAAGCAAAAGAATCCAAAGAGCACAGAAGCCACTAAAGTTGTCAGCTTTTGCCAGGTGGGTGTCGTGGGAGCTCCGCCCTGTTTTCCAGCCTCACTGTACTTCGATCGGCATGACATCTGCTGGGCACACGCGGATCTCCAGCAAGCTGGCCCCCTGATACAGCAAAGCCACTGGTCCAGGGCTCTGCCGGAAGCGCCGAATGCCATCTCCCCGCAGTTCACAAGCCGTGTAATGGAGATGGTTAGGGGCTGGATGCCTCTTGGCTGGTGATGAAGTTGGCTGAGGCCGAGGCTCAGGAATCCTGTTCTTTTCTGAGCAGCCCTCCCTGCTCCATCTCAATAACTTTTGTCTCCCCTCACTCTCCTTCCTGTAGCCAAGCAGCTCGCCACTCACGTATTCCTCTCCTTCCCCTCCTTGCCATCCTTCGCAAAGCTTTCTGCAAGCTGGGCAATGGATTAAGTGGCTAGTTTAAAATTTGGACACTCATGAGTATAGATAACCAGAGAGATAACTGGGTAACCAGAGTTTCTAACCGAATCAGTGTCTGTGGCTGTGGGTTTTCAACTCAAAGCTCTGTGGGAGGATGCAGTGTTAGAGCCACAGGAAACAAAATGCAGCTCTCTGCACTCACACGATCCCTCTCGTGGTCTGAGGGAACAGCCTCCTTTCTTCCCCACAGACAGGAGGACTCTCAACAAAAGAGAGAAGTCGAGAGGTGGTGGACTTTAAGAAAAACCTCCCAGGGGCTTCCCTGGTGGCGCAGTGGTTGAGAATCTGCCTGTCATTGCTGGGGACACGGGTTTGAGCCCTGGTCCGGGAAGATCCCACATGCCGTGGAGCAACTAAGCCCGTGCGCCACAGCTACTGAGCCTGCACTCTAGAGCCCACAAGCCACAACTACTGAGCCCACGTGCCACAACTACTGAAGCCTCCATGCTCCTCAACAAGAGAGGCCACCGCAGTGAGAAGCTCGCACACCGCAACGAAGAGCAGCCCCCGCTCACTGCAACTAGAGAAAGCCTGCACGCAGCAGTAAAGACCCAACGCAGCCAAAAATAAATAAATTAATAAATAAATTATTAAAAAAATAAAAACGTCCCGGGACTTCCCTGGTGGTCCAGTGGGTAAGACTCCACGCTCTCAATGCAGGGGGCCCAGGTTCGATCCCTGGTCCGGGAACTAATATCCCGCATGCATGCCACAACTAAAGAGTTTGCATGCCACAACTGAAGATCCCACATGCTTCAACTAAAGATCTCACATGCCACAACTAAAGATCCTGCACACGGCAACGAAGATCCCGTGTGCCGCAACTAAGACCCAGTGCAGCCAAAATAAAGAAAGAAATAAATAAATAGAAAAAGAATAACCTCCCCACGTCCCTGCAGTTGAGTCTCCCATAATCATCCCTGGCCTCACCGTATGTATTCATTAGAATCTCAAGCAGGCCCTGTGGGACCAAATCAAATTTGATGAGTTATCATTCTGCTTGTAATTTTGTTTATTTCTTAGTAATTACCAAGCACATGAAAGGCTCCCAGGTTGCCGGTTCCTCTGACGGCAAGAGTTGCTTCATCCGGCTTTGCCTAGGATTCTGACCTGGGAGCTCACACCCGGCCTCAGGTCTGGTTTAGCAAAGAACCAGGAAGAGGCTCAGTGGACGTGCTTCTCTGCCACATAAGCGAGACCTGTCCCTCACTGCAGCAGGCAGAGGTGATGGGAGCAGGCTCTTAATTGCTGTGGCATACCTGGGCTTCCACTGCTTTCTTGGATATAAGCAGAAGCCATGGAGTGTAAAAGGAGATATCACTGCTGACTGGGGTCTGAATCATCTCTGGAGCATCCTGGGCCTCTGATCTAAAGTAAGCCTTCATGTCTGAAGCGCAGAAGGACCTCTTCCAGAATTGGAAAGAGAAGCTTGGGGGGAAACTTGAGTGGCAGTTTCTGTAATGCTCCCCGCCATTCTTGCTCTATTTTGTTGAGATAGTCGTTTATCCTTTACTGCCCTTGAGTGATTTAACCCCATTGGATTAAATTGAGTAAAAAGAGACTCGCTGAGGCCTGCCTCACGGAGGAAACTTGGGAAAACCTATATGATCAAGTACACCTGCTCTCTAAATCTGTGATTGTTTTGAAAGTGACTCTGCATCTAGATGTGCAGGATGTGTTTTAAAATCGTGAGATACAGCATACATAGAAAAATGTTCTAGAAAAATGTTCATAAAATATTTACATACGGTGTAACGATTAATATAAAATGAACATCAGGTGACCACCCCCAAGTCAAGAAACAGAACACTACAGAATTTTCTTCCACCTGAGCACAGCCCCTTTCTTTCCCTCCAGAGACAACCATTATCTTGGCACCTAAAGTAATCATTTCACTGTTTTTCTTTACAGTTCACCACATGTTTAGGCATCACTAAATGATATTGTTTACTGTTGCATGTTTTGAACTTTATATAATGGAGTAAAAACATAGGTCTTCTTTATGACTTGCTTCTTTCACTCTGTGTCATTTGGAAACACATCCTTATTGATGCTTATAGCTGTAATTGGTCCATTTTCATTGCTATACACTTCAATTTATTTATTTCTTCTATGCTGCTGGACATTTAGGTTGCTTTTAGTTGGGGACTATTTCAGACAATGCTGCTAAGAACATTCTGTGTACGTGCAGATTTTTCTCTACGTATGTCCCTGGGCATGCAATTGCTGGGCATGGAGTATGCACAAACTCAACTTTACTAGTTAATACTATTCTACTGTTTTCCAGAATGGTATGCCAATTTATATGCTCACTAGAGAATATCTGTTGGTCAGGGTCTTTGGTGCTGGTCAGGTGTTATTTTTGCGATTTGATGGCTGTGTAATAGTATCTCATTGTGATTTAATTTGCATTTTACTGATGAGATTAAACATCTTTTCATAGGTTTATTGGCCATTTGGATTTCCTTTCTTATAAAAGATTTGTTCAAATCTTCTGTGTTGTTCTTTATTTTATACTTTGATTCACAGAAGTTCTTTATAAGTTCTGGATCCTAGTCTTTTGTCACTTTTGTGTATTGTCGTTAGTATCATTTCCCTCTCTGACTTGTCCCTTTACTCTCTTAATGTGCCTTGGTTGGACAGACATTCTTAATTGTAACATACTCAAATTTACAAATCTTTCACTTACTGTGAATGTTTTTTTACCCAGTTTAAGAAATCCTTCTCTACTCCCAAGGTCATGAAGATATTCCTCTATATTATCTTCTAATATAGAATATATACATATTCTTCATATATAGTTTTTGAATCCACCTGAATTAATTTCTCTGTACTATATTGCCAAGAGAGATTCTAATTCCATTTTCTCCCCATGGATGCTCAATTATGCCAGCACTATTTATTGAAAAGTCTATCTTTTTTGCCATTGACCTGGGATGTCACCTCTGTTGTATAGCAAATGTTCATAGAGGTGTAGGTATCTTTATGGGTTCTCTACTCTGTTTCATTGGTCTATTTGTCAATGCTTGTCCCAGTGCCACACGGTCTTAATTACTATAGCTTTATAATAAGTATTATATCTGGTAGAGCAAGTCCTCCCACTTTATTTTTCTTCTTCAAGAGTAGCTACTCCTGGCCCTTGGCTCTGTCATATAAATTTTAGAGCTGGCTTGTCAAGTTCGAACAAAAACCTAT
This sequence comes from Lagenorhynchus albirostris, assembly GCF_949774975.1. Classification (NCBI taxonomy): domain Eukaryota; kingdom Metazoa; phylum Chordata; class Mammalia; order Artiodactyla; family Delphinidae; genus Lagenorhynchus; species Lagenorhynchus albirostris. Next base: position 90,731,995 of record NC_083103.1, read on the forward strand.
TGAGATTTTAATTGGGATTTACTGAGTCTGTAAATCAATTTGGAGAGAAATGACACCTTTACAATGCTGAGTCCTCCGATCCATGAACTGGCATATTTCTCCATTTATTTAGGTCTTCTTTAATGTCTCTTAATAAAATTTTATAATTTTTCCCATTAATGTCTTGTACATATTTTGTTGGATTTATTCCCAGGTAGTTCGCATTTTTTAATGCAATTGTGAATGAAGACTGTTTTAAATTTCATTTTATAACAGCTTCTGGTGAGAAACAAACCTAATTTTTTTATATTGATTTTGTATCCAGAAATTTTGGTAAACTCTTGTATTAATTCTAGTAATTCATTTATAGAGTATTTTTCATTTTCTATATATATCATCATTATATGTTCATAATAATAGTTTTGTCTTTTTTGTTTCCAATCCTTGTACATTTTATTTATTTTTCTTATCTACTGTGCTGTCCAAGATCCCCTAGTAGAATGCTGAATAAAATTGGTAATTGGTAGCATTGTTTTCTCAGTTCTCAAGTCAAAGGGAAAGCTTTTAAATGTGTCATTATTAAGTACGTTGTTTGTTGAAGTTTTTGTAGATAATCCTTATCACATTAAGGAAGTTGCGTTTGATTCCCAGTTTGCCAAGAGCTGTTTTTATTGTGAATGGATGTTGAATTTGAGCTTTTTTCCCTCTCTATGTCTATTGACCATATCTATTTTTCCTTTAATGTGTAAATGTAATGATTTACACTAATTAATATTTGAATGTTAAATCGCCTTGTGTTTGGATGATGAGCCCACCTCAGTGACAGTGTAACGACTAAAAGAATGAAGGTATGAGTTAGACTGCTTAGGTCTGAAACCCAGCCATACCACAATGTGGGAGTGACCTGGGCAAGTTACTTAATCTCTCTGTGTCTCCATTTTCTCATATGCTGAAATGAGAATAATAGTAGCACTTAGGGACTTCCCTGGTGGTCCAGTGGTTAAGAATCTGCCTTCCAATGCAGAGGACGCAGGTTTGATCCCTGGTTGGGGAACTAAGATCCCACATGCCACGGGGCAACTAAGCCCTCGTGCCACAATTAGAGAGTCCACACAGCCAAAAATAAAGACAAATAAATATTTTAAAAAGAAAGCACCTAAATCACAGAACTATTGTAAAGTTTAGTAATATGTCCAGAATGCTTAAAACAATGCCTAGAACATAGTAAGCACCCTAAAAGTATTTGCTATTTTATTGACTAGACAATAATTTGTTTAGGATTTTTGTACTTGTGTTATGAGTGAGTTTAGCTTGTAATCTTTCTTTCTCATAAATAACCTTGGTATTATGGTTTGGCTAAACTTATCAAACGAGTTGAGGAGTGTTTTTCTCTTTTTCTTTCCTCTGAGTTTGTGTAATATTATGATGATTGATTCCTTGAATATATGGTAGAACTCACTTGTGAAGCCATCTACTCTGAAGGTTTTGTGTGGGAAAATTTTTCAATTTAAGTATGTGTTGGTTTTAGGTCCGTTCAGGTTTTGTATGTGCTTTACATTTACTTAGGAATTTGTAAATCTAAATTTTTAAAATATTGGCATAAAGTTATTCATAGTATCTTGTTATCTTTTAAAGGTCTGTAGCATCTGCCATGAGGTTCTCTTTTTCATTGCTTATTTATGACCACATATGACATTATTTTTTATATGTTTGTTAGAATTACCCACCCGTTCACTCTTTCTTGCATCTCAGACCTTCCATCTGGGTTCACATTCCTTCTGTCTGAAAGATATTATTAGGATTTCCATTAGAGAGGACCTACTAGTGGCAAACTTTCTTTTTTTTTTTTTTTTGAGATTTTTTTTAACATCTTTACTGGAGTATAATAGCTTTACAATGGTGTGTTAGTTTCTGCTTTATAACAAAGTGAATCAGTTATACATATACATATGTTCCCACATCTCTTCCCTCTTGCATCTCCCTCCCTCCCACCCTCCCTATCCCACCGCTCTAGGTGGTCACAAAGCACCGAACTGATCTCCCTGTGCTATGCAGCTGCTTCCCACTAGCTAGCTATTTTACGTTTGGTAGTGTATATATGTCCATGCCACTCTCTCACTTTGTCCCAGCTTACCCTTTCCCCTCCCCGTATCCTCAAGTCCATTCTCTAGTAGGTCTGCCTCTTTATTCCCGTCTTGCCCCTAGGTTCTTCTGACCATTTTTTTCTTTTTTTTTTAGATTTAGATATATTTATTTAGATATATTTATTTATATATATATTTAGATATATATGTGTATATGGAATCAAACTTTCTTTTTTGTCTCAAAATGTCTTTACTTTTTTCAAATTCTTGAAAGATTTTTTTCTTGTTATAGAATTCTAATCTGACAGGGACTCTTTTCAGCCTATCAACAATATTGTTTTCCTGTCTTCTGGCTTCCCTTTTTTGCCCTGCAGCATCAGTTCTTAGTGTAACTGTCACTCTTTGAAGATAATCTGTGTTTTTTTCTCTGGATGTTTTCAACATCTTCTTATGGTCTTTGGTGTTCTGCAGTTACAGCAATAAAATGTCTAGCAGCAGGTTGCTTTTACATATCTTGCTTGGGAGTTACTGGACTTCTAAATGCAGTTTTTCATAGAACTGTTACAAGGATTAAATGAGTTAATATTTGTAAAGTACGTAGAACAGTAGTTGCACAAAATAAGTGCTCCATAAATGTTACCTATGATTGTTTCTGTGTATTGATAGCTGTGCCTGTTATAAATTCATTGCTTCACAGCTCCATCCCACCCTTCTGTATTTTGTGATGTGAGAGCTAGATTCTGCAAACACAATTGTCCTTTGCCAACTGCCTCTTTGTTATGTTCTGCCAGCGGGGGATGCTGGAGAGACACACAAGGCTTGAGAAGGAGGAAGAGACTTGCTATTTCCTGGGGTTTATTTCCTGAGGTCTGGCTGTGGGCTTGTGATCCTGAGAGCAGTCTCTAGCAATGACTGTCTTCACTAAGCTAGAGGCCCAGTGCATATCTGATCCGTATAGTGGCATTTCTTGGATTCCTGAGCTGGACACCATCCATGCAGCAGCTGTGCTTTCTCATCAGAGCTGTGACTCTCAGTTCTACATCCTGTACTCTAAATTTCCAACTTTGTCCTTGGTTCCCTTCATTCCCAGTGGCTTTTTACATTTGCCACCTCTGTAACTCTAAGGTATACGTTAGAGTTCTTTTTTACCCTCTTAGTAGTTAACCATTTTTAAACTTAGTTAATAATTCTTTATATTAAACTTATAAATTTTTCCAGTTCAAATTTCTGTCTCTTGACTAGACTCTGATATAGTACTTTCATCAGTTCTGGAAAATTCTCTGTCTTTACCTCTTCAAATGTTACTCTGATTCATTGTATATCTCTTTTCCATCAGGGACTCTAATTTAACACGTTAGACCTTTTCACTTCATACTCTTTCTTTTTCATATTTTCCATTTCTCTTTCTCTCTCGTATACATTTTGGATAATATCTTTTAGCCTATCTTTCAATTTATAAATTCTCTCTTCAGTTATATCTTGGGGGTTTCCCTGGTGGCACAGTGATTAAGAATCCGCCTGCCAATTCAGAGGACACAGGTTTGAGCCCTGGTCCGGGAAGATCCCACATGCCGCAGAGCAACTAAGCCCGTGCACCACAACTACTGAAGCCCGTGTGCCTAGAGCCCATGCTCTGCAACAAGAGAAGCCACCACAATGAGAAGACTGCACACTGCAACGAAGAGTAGCTGCCCACTCGCCGAAACTAAAGAAAGCCTGCACACAGCAACAAAGACCCAACGCAGCCGAAAATAAATAAATTTAAAAAATTATATCTTGTTGGTTAAACTTCTCTACTGTTATATATATATATATATATACACACACACATATATATAATAAAATGTATAAAAATATGATATATCTGTATCTACAATAATACTTTTAGTGCTTTTCAGAAAGAGGGTATGTCTTGAGAGCTAGTCAGACCTATTACTGGAAACTGATATGTCAATATGTAGAATCTTTTTTCTAAAAAAAATGTAAGCAATGTTTATGTTTTGGGTTTGTATAGTATATTCTAGGAAGAGAGTTGAACTAGCCTCTGGAGTCTAGGGTATGGTATTTGGGGAAAGAGTGTCCCACTACTTTGACTTTTTGTGCACTAAATATTTTAGAACTATTTTCTCATGAGGTCATGACCTGAGATAATGAACCAAATATTTTATCAGCTGACCACATGCAAAGAGAAGCTACCAGTGGACCAAGCTCCCTGATTAGATGGGAATGGCATATTTTCTTTCTTTCTTTCATTTTGCCTTCCTTCCCACCCTTTCACTCTCCCTTCTTTCTTCCCTTTCTCTTTCCTTCTTGATCTTTGTTTCTTCCTATATACGTGCACTCAAACATTCCTAATTATAACAAACATTCATGTAAGAGTGGGTAGAGGGCCTTTATGAGGAAGCAGATTTTTATATATAGTGAAATCTGATTCTGACTATCAACCTTGGTGGCTTCTAAAAAGGGTGGGAAAATGAATTATAAGGTGAAGGGGAAAGGGGTACAACAGTATCAAGGCCACATATAAGCTATAGAACCATTAGTTTTAAAGCTCCCTGGTAAATTACCCATCAGTGGGCATAGGGTACATTTCCCAATGTAAGGATTCAATATAAGGGAAGCTATGATTTAAATTTCTCAATATCTTGAACAGAGAACTTTGAATAGGAAAGATATTATTGAAGGAAACCAAAATATATCACCCTAAAATATACCACTTTGGCGTATTCATTATTTTGAATCAAAGGCACTTAAGAAACAGCAGGTACAGGACTTCCCTCATGGCACAGTGGTTAAGAATCTGCCTGCCAATGCAGGGGACACATGTTTAAGCCTGTGGGTCTGAGAAGATCCCGCATGCTGCGGAGCAACTAAGCCATGCTCTACAAATACTGAGCCTGCGCTCGAGAGCCACGAGCCACAACTACTGAGCCCTCGTGCCACAACTACTGAAGCCCACACACCTAGAGCCCATGCTCCGTAACAAGAGAAGTCATCGCAATGAGAAGCCCACGCACCGCAACGAAGAGTAGCCCCAGCTCGCCGCAACTAGAGAAAGCCCGCACACAGCAAAAAAAACCAACACAGCCATAAATAAAAGAAATAAATTTATTTTTTAAAAAAAGAAACAGCAGGTACAAGGATACTCTGACCCTTCTTTTTCTTCCTGAAAGCAGGAGATAAAACTCCCATATGAAAGATACCCTCCCTATACCAGGAGGAAAGAAGACATTTCAATCACCAGAGACAGGGAATTTGGGGCTGAGAAATCTATGCAAACAAACTTTGTTGAACCAATCTTTACCATCTTAGTTACTTCTCTACCACTTAGTATCCTACCCCAAATGGCTTTGTCTTGTCAATTCTTCACAAATTTATTATTTCTTTGTCTAAAAGTTCTAAAAGCTCCCTGCTCCGGTCACATCTTCAGGTCTTCATTCTCCTGTGAAGACACCCTTGTACATGTAAAAAAATTTATTAAATGTATATTCTTTTCTCCTGTTAACCTGTCTTATGTCCATTTAATTCTTAGGTCCAGAAAGAGACCCTAAGGGGATAGAGGAGAATTTTTTCCTCCCTTATTATCCCCATTTTACACACCAAACTGAGGCTTAAGAATCTCAAAAGTTAGTTTTTCTAACTGCCATTTTCATACAAACTGTTGGTAGCAAATCAGGGTGGTAATTTCTGTCTTTTGGCTGAGTTCTGGATGCTTCCTGCTGTATTCCATCCCCAGGGGAGTCAGGAGAAGCAGGAAGTACCAGTGGTGCAGCAGCCCCTCAGAACCACTCCCAAAGACACCTTGTTTTGATTCTACATCCTTCAAGGCTGTGATTTGACTTTTGAAGATCCAGCAGTTGCAATAACCTGAGCCAATTTGTGTGTCCCATATCAGTTGCTGCAATGGGAGGTGAAAAGATCCTTTACTCCCCCGCCCCCACCATGCAGACATAGTCAGCCAGCTGTGAGGAGATGAGTCAGAAGGTTCTCTAAGCTCAGGGGCCAGGGCCACCATATGGAATGGCCAGAATGGAGCCATGTGTATAGTGGATGCTCAAAAGAAGAAGCCAGTTTGCACAGAAGGGAGTGGGGGAGAGAGAGAGAAGAAGGAGAAGGAGAAGGAGAAGGAGAAGGAGAAGAAGAAGAAGAAGAAGAAGAAGAAGAAGAAGAAGAAGAAGAAGAAGAAGAAGAAGGAGAAGAAGGAGAAGAAGGAGAAGAAGGAGAAGAAGGAGAAGAAGGAGAAGAAGAAGGAGGAGGAGGAGGAGGAAAGAAGAGGAGGAGGAAGAAGAAGATGATGAAGAAAATGAAGGGGAAGAAAGAGAGAGAGATTAGCTGCCTAATGATTTTTTTGGTCCATGAGACCCAGTTAGATACCCTGCAATTTATTTCCATTATAGTCTCCTATTAATAAGTTCCCTGAGCTTCTTTGTGTGAGTCTCTTTGCCTTGTAACCAAATGGGCCCTTACTAAGTCATCACCCATGGAATACCATGCATTTGCTGCAATTACATTTAGTACAATATGACAACAGTCAACTAATCGCTCAGTGTTTTGAACACCTATTAGGTAGACCCCCCAGTGATGTGCAGTAGGGGTTATAAGGAGAACCGAGCCATGGTCCTTGATCTAAAGGAGGTGGTTTTTTAGTGTATCATACATGTAAAATTTAGTTTGGGAAGTAAAATTGACACAGACAAAACCAGAAACAAATACATGACACCACCACAAAATCAAGTGCTTGGCTAGTTGAACTAATTCTAAGGGCAGTATGAGTTCAGAATTGGGAATTTAAGGAATTCTTTAAGGAAGTATGGGGCTTAAAGTTCACTTTTAAAGAACTGTCAGGATATGGATTGACAAGAAAGAGTGGGGGGCTGGGGAGGAGGTGCTTTCCAGTTGCTGAGAAATGGCACTGGGGAGGATGGTGAAGCTGCAGACTACAGAGAGGGGATGAAGGGGTGTGTAGAGTACAAGGAGAGAGTTAATTGATCTTTTTAAAAATTGCTATTTTACTCTTTCGAGACTTCATCTGAGATTCCTTCTTTAGCCAACATACCTTAGCCCTGAGCACATTTCCTCTCCTCATCTTTCCCTTTTTCCTTTTTCTTTTCTTTTCTTTCTTAAGTTGTTTAAATTTAAACCATTATTTGTGACTCTCTTTCCTGGGAGAATCATTGCAAGAAGAATGATGGTGCCATGGGAAGGTGACGCATCTGTCTGAACCTAGAGGTTCTTCTATGAGTTAAATAACTTCCCTGGTGAGCCCAGGTGAGTCTTCTTGTCTCTCGTCCATTGCAGCTGAACTTCACCCCTTGGCTGAGCATTGCATACAGCTCATAGCCCTCCCCCTTCCCCTTCCCCCTTCTTTTAGGCTCCCTTCCCCAGGAATTTCGTCACTTCCTAGAACTGCCAAAACATTTCTGGTATATTTCTCTCAGTTAGTGTTTAACTAAACATCTACCTTTAAGGGATGGGCTGAACTGATGGAAGAAATATTGATAGCCAGAAACTCAAGAAGACAATTTCTGCAGGGTGCCTCCCTGGCTTCTGGAGGGACGAGAAGGAGGGCAGTGGACTGTTGGCACAGGAGCGAGACACAATGGAATCTGGCTTCACCTCCAAGGACACTTATCTGAGCCATTTTAACCCTCAGGCTTATCTAGAAAAATATTATAGCTTTGGGTCCAGACACTCTGCAGAAAAACAGATTCTTAGGCATCTTCTGAAAACTCTTTTCAAGATATTTTGCCTAGGTAAGTTTGTCTGTTGTCTGTGTGTCTCCCCTCCAAATGTGAGTCATATAGAGAGAGTCTCAGGGCATAACTCTTGTGTCTAATCATTGTTATTTGACAGCCCTTTGGGCATCACCCATTCATTTAACCAGGATAAAAACTAACATTGGGGTGGATACTTTAGTTTACAAAGTGCTTTTATATCCATTATCTCCTTTGGCCCTGCAAGAGGATAATCTAAAAACTGGAGTTCTGTCCTTGATTCTACATTGATTTGCTAGGTCACTAGCCAGACATTTCACTTAAGAAATGGAGATTCTAGGGACTTCCCTAATGGTCCAGTGGTTTAAGACTTTGCCTTCCAATGCAGGGGGTGCGGGTTTGATCCCTGACTGGGGAGCTAAGATCCCACATGTCTCATGGCCAAAAAACCAAAACATAAAACAAAAGCAATATTGTAACTAATTCAATAAAAACTTTAGAAATGGTCCACATCAAAAAAAAATTTAAAAAAAGAGAAATGGAGATTCTAGTAATTATTCTATTCCTAACTCAAAGGAATGTTGTGAATGTGCATGAGATAAAGACCTCCCATGAAGGGAGGATGCTTTTTGAAGAACTGGATGTTTTTTGGAGAAAGACATTACAAAAACTCAATTTTTAAAAAAATTTAACTTTCTCTCAAAGCATTCCTTAATAGTTTTTACATTATCTGTGTGGCAGTCTTTCTGGATCAGGGGTCTGTACACCAGATGCAGATCTTTTTTTTCCTCCTCCAAGAGCTAAAAATATACCAGCAACATGCTCTACCCTTGAATGGGGAATGGAAAGTAAAAAATGTTTTAAAAAGAGACATTGAGGGAAGAGGGGCGACTAGAGAGATGGTCTGTCTTTGGGGCTCTCCTTGGGGCTCCCCAGCATAGTCCTGGCAAACAGAGTGCAAATCAGCTCTATCTGCCACCATATTATGCCTGACCCCCTTCCTCATTCCCTCCTCTAAACCAGATGGTGTGAAGGGAGACCTCCTGATCGACATTGGCTCTGGCCCCACCATCTATCAGCTCCTCTCTGCCTGTGAATCCTTCAAGGAGATCATCGCCACTGACTATACTGATCAGAACCTGCGGGAGCTGGAGAAGTGGCTGAAGAAGGAGCCAGGGGCCTTTGACTGGTCCCCAGTGGTGACCTATGTGTGTGAGCTTGAAGGGAACAGGTAGAGAAACTCGGGTCTTCTTCCTGGCTTTCTTAGGGTACCTGTGTGTCAGTTCATTTTTCAGAACCAAAAATTATCCTTAGAGTCCAAGTTGAAAAGCAAAGGAAACAGAGAGAGAGGGACCAAAGAGAAATCCAAATGGAGAAAGAGAGAGCTAGAGAGAGAGAACGAGAGTGAAGCACATGCGTGTTGTGCGCACGTGCAGGCACGTGCATATGTGTGTGTGTGTGTGTGTGTGTGTGTGCACCAGAACTGCAGAAGACATAGCTGAAAAAACTGAAGAGTTGGTTACTGAGCCAAGATGAGTGGTCACAAAACCTTTCCAGGCCTGTGTATGGATGCAGTGTGCAGGCCAGATACTATAGGACCTTGTTTTAGGAAAACTTCAAGTAAGAGGCCAAACCAGCTCCTCGCTAGAAGGTTTCAGGTCAGGGCTTGCCGCCCTAGTGACACTCTGTTGCTAGCCATCCAAATGCATAGATCTCTGCTGTGAAAGTGGCTAATGCTGACACCGCCAGATATAACAAAAATCTGACTAGGTTTTTAAACTGAGATTAGCAGCATAAAGGAATTATTGGAAAAGAATTTGTTACTCACCATCCATAAAATTAGGGCTTTATATATTGACAACTAATGATCAAAATCTTATAGTACCCTATCTATAAGTAAATTTAAGCGAAAGTTTGTTTAAATTACTAATTTCTCCCCATGCAAGAAATTGGCAATAGACTACCAGCCAGAGGTGAAGAGTCGAGCACTTCACTTTGTTATTCCCTTGTCCCATTCTACAGCCCAGCCGACCATCAGTGCCTGGAGCATCATGGCTTTGCTGCTATGAATATTGACAAGACCCCAGAGACTCCTTTGTCAATGGCACAAAAAGACCACTTTTGTGTTCTAGTGTTTAGCAGAGGAGGTGCCTTGTCTCCTAGAGCTCACATCAGGGAAGGCAGGCACATGCCAAATCATTTAGGGCCTTCAAGGCCAAGTTAATGCTTGTGGACTTCAAGTGTAACAAGAAGACATCAGAGGTATAACTAGGAGAGTGATGTGACCCAACTTACATTTACAAAGATCTCTCTGGCTATTGTGTAGAGAATCGATTGGAGGTTTAGAGAACAAGAGATGCAGAAGGGAGAGAGGATGGTGGCTTGGACTAGGTGATGGAGAGAGACAGAAGGTTTTAAGATGAATTTTTGAGAGAGAATGAATAAGAGCTGGTAGCGACTGGTTAGTGGGAATGAGGAAAGGGAAGTATCAAGGATGACTCCCATGTTCCTGAACTCGAACAACAGGGGGATTGAGGTACCATTCCTGAATCCCAAGTATGAATATAAAATCATGTGTTCTCAACATGTCGCTCAGGAGTATGCCTACCTCCATGTTCTTCTGGAGTGATTGATGGTCAATTCATTTTTCTATACTTGCACTTATATTTGATTCCCATCTATTTACCAACTTTTGTTTATTCCTGAGTCAAGTTCTCTTCTGAAAATGTCTCTAAATTCTGCTTCTATTTCTTTAACCCTCCCATTTTCTTTTAAAGGTCTGATGGCTTCGGCTTATTAGGAGTATTCTAAACTGTATATTCATTTTCTTACCTACTGTTGCTACATTGTCTTATTGGTAGTAAATGTGGATTGTCAAATCTAAGTTATCAAGATGACTCATTGGTGGTACAATTCCTTATAGTACAGAAGTATGAATAAAAGTTTTACCTTGTGTTCCCAATTAAACTTTTTGGTATCATGCTGAGTCACTAAACTTCCACTGGGTTTTTTGGTCTTTTATTCCCTTTACCAGGGATAGTAAGTATTGAAATCAGAGAGTTTGAGTCCTCCAACTTTGTACTTTGCAAGATATTTTGGCAAATTTAGTGCCATTACTTTTAGAATAAACTTGTAGATTTCTTCAAAAAAAGTTTACTGAGGGCTTCCCTGGTGGCACAGTGGTTGAGAGTCCGCCTGCCGATGCAGGGGACACAGGTTTGTGCCCCGGTCTGGGAAGATCCCATATGCCGCAGAGTGGCTGGGCCTGTGAGCCATGGCCGCTGAGTCTGCGCGTCTGGAGGCTGTGCTCCGCAACGGGAGAGGCCACAACAGTGAGAGGCCCGCGTACCGCAAAAAAAGAAAAAAAGTTTACTGAGATTTTTATTGTAATTTCTTTGAATTTACAAATCAATTTAGGAGAATGGATATATTGCATCTCCAGTCCATGAACATGGTTTGTCTCTACACTTAGTTAGGACTTCAGTTTCTCTCAGTTCTCATATTTTGCATATATTTTGTTAAAATGTCCCTGTGTTTCATGTTTTTTAATGCTACTGTTGATTATATCTTTTAAATTTCAATTTCATTTTATTAGTTTCATCTGCTAGTATATAGATGTACAATTGATTTTTTGTATATTAGATCTTGCTGACTTCATTAATTTCATATTTTATTTTATTTTTTATATTGAAATATAGTTGATTTACAATACTTGTGTTGGTTTCAGGTGTACAGCAAAGTGATTCATTTAACATATATATGTATATATCTATATTCTTTTTTCTATTCTTTTCCATTATAGTTTATTACAAAATATTGTGCTAATTAATTTTAATCATTTTTGGTAGATTCCATAGTATTTTCTATGTACATTCTTATATGATATACAAATAAAAATACTTTTACTTCTTCTATTTCAACTTTATGCCTTTATTTTTTATGCCCTATTACATTGACTAGGAACACCAAAACAATGTTGAACAAAAATGATAAGGACAGACATTTGTGTTTTTTTCCATATCTAAGGAAAAAATGTTCAATGATTCATCATTAAGAATGACATTATTTATAGGTTTTTCATAGAAATTCTTTATCAGACTAAGTTCCCTTGTATTTCTAGTTTCTTGGGGGGTTTTAATCAAATGTTTAAATTTGTCACAAATTTTTTTTGCATTTACTGAGATGGTCATGTGATGTTTCTCCATATTCTGAGAACATGAATTATGTTGGATGATTTTTGGTATTTAAACCAAACTGGCATAAAACCCTTGGTCATGAAGTAGTAATCTTTTTATGTATTACTGGATGTGATTTGCCAATATTTTTTAAGGATTTTTGCATCTATATTTATGAGGGATATTGAGCTATAAATCTATTTTCTTGTTATATGCTTGGCAGATTTTGATATCCGCATGATGCTAACTCATATAATAATTTGGAAGTGTTTCTTCCTCCCCTAATTTTTGAAGGAGTTTGTATTATTTCTTCCTTAAATGATTGATAGAATTCACCAATGAAGCTATCTGAACATGAAGGTTTCTTCCTGTGTGAGGAAGTTTTTTATTAAGAAGAGTATTCCTTTAATGACTATTTGGATTGTCTATTTCTTCTTTTGTCTGTTTTGATAAGTACTATTTTTCAAGGAATTTGTCCTTTACATCTCGGTTGTCAACTTTATTGTCATAAAGTTTTTTTTACAATATCCCTTTATTACTCTTTTAATGTCTGTAGGATCTTTGGTGATTGTCCCTCTTTCATTCTAAAATTGGCAATTTGTCTTTTTTTTTTAATCTTGATTGATCTTGTTAAAGATGATACATTTTATTAATCTTTTCAAAGAACCAGCTCTTGGCTTTGTTGATTTTCTCAGTTGTCCATTGTGTATTCCACTGATTTCTACTCCTATTTTTCTTATTTTCTGTCTTTCACTTACTTTAGTTTTAATATGCTCTTCTTTTTCTAGCTTCTTGAGATAGAAGCTTAGGTCATTTATTCTCACACTTTCCTTCAGCACTCTTTTAGCTGCATCCCATGATTTTTGATGTGTCATATTTTTGTTATTATCCAATTCAGCATATATTCTAATTTTCTTTGTGATTTCTTCTTTGACCATCCATTATTTGTAATTGTGTTGCTTAATTTCCAAAATTGTTGGGATTTTTTTTCTAGATATTGTTACTGGTTTGCAATTAAATTTCATTGTAGTCAGAGTTTTATTTTGTGACCCAGCATATGGTCTATTTGGTGAACCTTCTATGTGCTCTACATTGAAAAGAATGTATATTGTCCAGTTGTTGGTGTCGTTTCTATAAATATTAATTCAGTCAGGTAGATTGATAATATTGTTCAAATTCTCTACATGATTTTTTGTTTACTTATTCTATCAATTACTGGGAGAGAGAGATGTTAAAAATCTCAAATTATGATTGTGGATTCATCTCTTGCTCCTCATAATTCTGTCAACATTTGCTTCATGCATTTTGAAGCTTGTTATCAGCAGCATACACTTTTAGGGTTGTTATGTCTTCTTGATGAATTGACTATTTTATCATTATATCTCCCTTTACCTCCAGTAATACACTTTGTTTTGAAGTCAACTTTGATATTAATATGGCCACACCAGCCTTCTTATTCTTGCTGATGGCATAAGGTGGGAGGGGCCTCTAAGATGGTCCCCACTAATCTTCACTTCATGTATTCATGCTCTTGCTTAATTCTCTCCCCATGAATATCCATTGGATTTAATGACTGGATTCTAACAAATATGGTGCTGTAGAGTGATGGGACATCAATTCTGAGATTAGGATACAAAGAGAGTACAGCTTCCCTATTGGGTGCTCTCTCTTACACTCACTCACTTGTCCTAAGGAGTGAGTTTGGAAGCAAATTTACCCCCAGGTGGGCCTTCAGATGACACTGGACAACTCTGAGATTGGCCAACACTGCAGTCTCATGAGGGACCTTGCACCAGAGACACTCAGCTAATCTGTACCCAAGTATCTGACCTGCAGAAACTGTGAGATGAATGTTTGTCATTTTAAATTGTTAAGTTTGGGCATAATTTGTTATGTAACAATCGATAAATAATATAAATGGTATAGCTTTTTCTACCCTTTTGTTTTCAACCTGTCCGTGTTTTTATATTTAAAATGACTTGTTTTCAAATAACATGTAGTAGGTCTTGCTTTTCAATCCAACCTGACAATTTCTACCTTTTAACTGGATTGTTTACTCAATTTACATTTAATGTAATTAGTGATATTGTATGGCTGAGTCTAAATCTACCATCTTGGTATATATTTTCTATTTATCCCATCTGTTTGGTGTTCATTTGTACCTTTGTCCTGCTTCTTGTTGGTGAATGAAATATTTTTTGTTTTTCCATTTATATAGTATAATTATACACATTTTTAGTATGACTTTATCTCCTCTATTGACTTTTATCTCCTCTGTTGACCTCTTTTGTGTTTTGTGTGTGTGTGCATGCATGCGCATGATTTTTCTAGAAATTACATAATATATTTGCAACATCTCATGAACAATGTAAGATATTACAACAGTGTAATTCCTATAACCCACTCTCCTGCCCCTTATACACTTGTTGTCATATATTTATTCTGTATAAACTGTAACACTATAATACACTGTTATAATTTTTGCTTTAAGCAGTCAGTAGTGCTTTTATTTGCTTTATTGTTTTATTTTTAATTTTGGTTAAGAAAACACATATCATAAAATTTATCACCTTAATTCTTTAAGTGTACAGTTTTGTAGTTTTAAGTATATTCACATCAGTCAGTAGTATTTTCAATAAATATATATAAAGTCTTCTGTGTTTATCCACAAATCTGTCCTGTCTAGTATTCTTCACTCCTTTCTACAGATCTAGGCTTCTATCTGACATCATTTCCCTTCACCTGGAGAACTTCTTTTAGTGTTTTTGTATAATGTATTTCTGCTGGAGACAAATTCTCTCAGCTTATCAATATCAGGTAAGAATCAATAATTCTTTTCTTCCTCGTAATATGAGGAATTTAACAATTTTTGACACCCAAAGTCCTTCTGGCATCTTCCTTCTCAAAGTTTATTGTTAAACTTTGAGATTTTAAATCCAAATATTGTAATTTAAAGTATTTTTATATTTTCTTTGAACATCATATGCTCTCAGTTTGTAATCATATTTGCAATTATATGGATGTATTTGATGCTCATTTTATAGGATTTTTTTAGTTGTTGAGTTTTTAATTCTGATTCATGTCATAGTCAACTGAGTAAGTCTTTGGACCTTTTTCAAGAAGAACGCAAATGTGACATATTTCCTACACCCATGAATATTGGGAAGGTATTTTTGGTGCCCTTACTCATGAGCAACATTGTAAAATTGTTTAATATTGCTTAAACATTGCTCCACGTTATTCCACCGCATTAAGTAAGAAATCAAGAGAGGCTCTTTTCACATGCCATTTTAACCTGTAAACCCCTTACTTAGAATTTTATGCTGGCTAGAGCCTTCAAACATCACATATGTTCTTCAAGATAACAGTAATTTCAAACTTTTTAAATGGACTATGTGATTTCACAGAATGAAATTGACATTAACTAGAAGAAAACTGTAGTGATGAGGATTTAGACAATATTCAAAATTATTAAATAAGGAATTTCCCAGGACTTATAGAATATCAGGGAAAGTTTATCAAAAAGTTCTTAGTCGTTGTCAGACAGCACATCTTTCCAGGGACCAAATCATGCGTCAAGAGGCTTTTAGAACTTTGCTCTCAATTTCCCTAGCTATCACAAGCCTTTCCATCTTATTCAGAAATGAACCCTTAACATCTAGCAGGATACTGAAAGCATTACTTATCTCAAGCGAGAATCGTCAGCTCGTAACAATTGTTCCTGAGACACTGTCCCTTCCCAATCACTCTGTCAGACTAAGGAACTGTATTTTTGGTGGTAAAATTCTGCATTCTCACCCTTATCCTTCTGCTAGATCCTGTGGCTTCAACTGTTTTGAGAATGATAGTGATCCCATTCAACTAATGTCTTTCTTGCATCTTCAAGTTCCTCTATCAACCCATAACCTATTTCCCCTGAGATTATTTCTTCTTTATCTGAAGCTATTTCTTATGCTGACTGCTTCCAGAGACAATTTGAGCTGTCTACTTACTCTTCCTCCTGTTCCTCTGGAGTGTGACTCAGACATTTAGATACCACTCATTTTTACAATTATCCGAAAAGTTGTAAGACACTGGTACCAAATTCTTGTCTCACACTATACATATTCATCAAATCAGCAAGTCAAATACTAAGATATAACTAACTACTCAAGAACGAAGCAAGGAAAATGAGCGTCACCTTAAGAAGTCCTAGAAACAGCATTAACTTACCTCTGGCACCTGGAACCTGGAACACGTTGCCTTGTGGTCCACAGACGAGCAGCTTCCATATCATCTGGGAACTTATTAGGAATGCAGACTCTCAGGCCTACCTACAGGATCAGAATCTGCATTTTAACAAGATCTGCAGGGGACTGTATGCATTTTACAGTTTGAGAAGCACTGGTGTTTGGAAGGGAGCTCCCCAACAGGTATGTCAGGACACGCTGGTGGGGATGTGTTAGAGGTGTGCTCTGCAGGTTCTCCTCAGCCCTCAGCCCTTGGGGCAGGGGTCTGGGGAAGTTGGAGCCCCTCCTGGTTGCCTCTACAGACAGCAGCTCCTCCACTTAGCTCCGTGTACCTGACAGGAGAAAGCTTGAGCACCTGTAGAGGTGGCGGTTCTCTGAAATAAATACTTTCCATACAAAGATTTTCTTATCTATTGAGAAAGATGTTGTCTAGGGCGCCCAATAGACACACCTGTGCCAAATTTGTTCTGTGAACTAGTGAAATGCCTCTATCCCAAAGCATCCCTGTATTCCCAAGTCTTGTAAAAGATTGATATTCTTTCTCAAACTCGCCACCTTGGTGGTCATGATGATTGTCTCAGGGATGACTGGGAAAAGCTTTTGCCTTTTACAAGGATGTCTTTCTCTTGAGCACGGGCTCTCACTGCATTATCTCTTGGAGGAAATTAACAGGACGAAAAACCTTCAACTGTCCATTTCTTCAAATGGTAAACATTTCTATTCCTGTGTGTCAAAGCATCTCAAACTTAATGTGCCCAAAATAGAGCTATGATCTTCCCCAAATCTGCTTTATTTCTAGTATTCTTATCTCCTTGAATGGCATCATCATATAATTAATTGGAGAAGCCAGAAACCTGGAAGTCAGTCCTGTCATCTCCCTGTCAGTCATGTTTCATGACCAGCAGCAAGTTCTGTCCACTTCACTTCCTGAGTTCCTCTTAAACCAGTATATTTCTTCCAGTATTTTCCATGCAAGCTGTTTTCTTGGTCCAAGCTACCAACCTCTCCTTCCTAACTGGCCTCCCACCTCCATTCTTGTCCCAAATTGATTGCCTCAAAGTATAAACCTGATCATATCACTCCTTTCCTTAGCACCCCCTTAATATCTCCCCATGGCTTTTAGGATTAAAAAGCAAAATTCTTAACATGTTCCACGAAGCCCTGTCTAGTCTGGCACCTGTCTTGTGGTCCCTAGACTAGCAGCTTCCATGTCAACGGGTGGGAGCTTACCTTTCTGCCTCCCGTTCTGCCATGCCCTGTTTTGTTTTCTGAGGTTCAGCCACGCTGGCATTCTCCTCTCCATGTTTCTTCCCACCAAAGGGCCTTTGCTCTTGCTATTTCCTCTTACTGGAGTATCCTCCTCCCTCCCTACTCTCTTTGGTCTAGTTCACTCCTACTTATTTATCCTCTGTTTCTCTGCTCACCTGACTCCTTTCTGGAGGAGCTATCCCTGATGTTTCTACACTGAGTCAAGCTCCTAGTATTCTTCTCTTAGTGCCATGTGCCCCTCCTGCCTGGCATTCATCACAGCTTTAATGTTTCAGTTTTGTGGGTGATCATCGGATTATGTCTTCCTCCCACACCAGACTGTAATCTCCATGAGGATAGGATTTGTTTCTCATTGACCCATCTTAGGTCTCCACTGCCCGGTGCTCTTCCTGGCACACAATAGAAGGTCAAAAAATATTTATAAAAGAAGGGACTGCATGCATTTTGCTTTCCAGACGTTGCCTCCTAGCGTCACTCAGCTGTGGCCTGTATCGAAGGTTCACCAGTGATGAGTCCTTTTGCTCTTACAATTCTCACATTGACATCCAAGCTTATTCAGCTTTTCATTTCCTTTACACATCTTGATGGTTTTCCCTCAGGAGGGCCTGCTGGAACCTCTGGGGATGGGGCTTGGGGAGGTAAGTGGAATGGAAAAAACGTGTCCAGGGGATTCTGATTCACGACCCGCCTTGCAGCGTCAGGGCAGGAAGATCCTGCTTTAAATCTCAGGATAACTACCTAGGGTCCAGACAGACAATCTTACGAAGTGTTCTTCCCAGGAGTCCCATGCTATCCTTTCCTCCCCCTCTCCCTCCCCAGTTCCTTCAGGCTTTTATAGAAGCATATTTACAGAGGATGCGGCTCCTTTTTTTTGGCATATTGATTCCTTTGAAAGGCTAGATCTTTAGAGCTAGAGAAATGGCCACACGGTGGTTAGCTTTCTGTAAAACTGCATAACATTTTTCTGGTGTGTATTTATTCCCTACCCCTTGAGCTAAACATGAAGCTGAGTGGTAATTGCCTGTGTCTCCAGATGAGTCCATTTCGTTGCAGGTGTATCACAGGCCCCGAGGAGCCCTGAGGTGTAATCTTTACATGGCTGCCTCAGCAACTGAGTTCACCAGTGTTTGTAGTGCGTCCGAAGACAAGCAGGTATCCACGACAGTGGGTGTTTCTAACAAATTTCCCTCTCAAATTGGCACCTTCTCTGCCAGCTTTCCAGATTTCACAGTGTGTCTCACAGTTTGGGAACAATTTCCATCATCATCTAACTGGCAAGTACTAGTTCTGTGGCAACTTGTGTTTTTAAAATAGCTTCATACACAGTAGGGCCCAGAGGTCCAACCGGCCTCTGATGTAATCACTTAAATACAGATTACCATAATGTTCCCAAGAGACAGCATCATCTCTGGACATGTTCAAAAGAACACTACATTGTCACTTGTTTAGCTTTTTGTATACACTTAAGTTATCCATAGGTGAGGATAGGTTATTTGAATTTTTTCTATTCTAGATTAATTTACCTCTTCAAAGCCATGTTTCACACAGACTTTCATAATGTTGAATTATTATTTTTTATTCTTAAAATGATCTGTCAAATTATGCATGCTCTGTCAGGTGGGGTGGAAGCTTTGTAAGTGATTTCCCTATTTTTAGAACGACTAACCCTCCTGGTTTGTCCAGGACTGAGACCGGTTCCCAGGACATGGGATTTTCAGTGCAAAAACCAGAAAAGTGCAGACCACTAGGACAAATTTGTCACCCTACTACCATTTCTACCCGAAAAAGGGGAACAGGTAGACCCAGTCAAAGGAAATTATCATTTCCTGTATCTCCCAGTTTATTGGTCAGTAGGAATTCCCTGAAAGTAATATCTTGCAAAGCTTTTCTCTCTCTCTCTCTCTCTTTATTTTTTTTTTGCAGTACGCGGGCCTCTCACTGCTGTGGCCTCTCCCGTTGCGGAGCACAGGCTCTGGACGCGCAGGCCCAGCGGCCATGGCTCATGGGTCCAGCCGCTCCGCGGCATGTGGGATCTTCCTGGACTGGGGCACGAACCCGTGTCCCCTGCATCGGCAGGTGGATTCTCAACCACTGCGCCACCAGGGAAGCCCTCTTTTTTTTTTTTTTTTAATATTTTGGTTGGCATTTTTAAAAAAAATTATTTATTTATTTATTGGCTGCACTGGGTCTTCGTTGCTGCGAGCAGGTTTTCTCTAATTGTGGCGAGCAGGGGCTACTCTTTGTTGCAGTGCGTGGGCTCCTCATTGCAGTGGCTTCACTTGTTGCGGAGCACCGGCTCTAGGTGCGCAGGCTTCAGTAGTTGTGGCTCACGGACTCTAGAGCACAGGCTCCGTAGTTGTGGCGCACAGGCTCAGTAGTTGTGGCACATGAACTCTAGAGCACAGGCTCAGTAGTTGTGGTGCACGGGCTTAGTTTCTTCGCGGCATGTGGGATCTTCCCAGACCAGGGATCAAACCCGTGTCCCCTGCATTGGCAGGCGGATTCTTAACCACTGCACCAGCGGGCAAGTCTTCTCTCTCTCTCTTTTAATAGAACAGCTTTATTGAGATAAAATTCACATAACATACGATTCACCCATGTAAAGGGTGCCATTCAGTAGTTCTTAGTATGTTCACAGAATTGTGTGATCCTCAGCACAATTTTAGAACATCTCATTACTCCCCAAAGAAACCCTATACCCATAAGCAATCATTGTCCTTCCCCCAATCCTCTCAGCCCCTAGCAACTACTGGTCTGCTTTCAGTCTCTACAGATTTGTCTTTTCTAGATATTTCATATAAATGGAATCATACAATATGTGGTCTTTTGTGTCTGGCTTCTGTCACTGAGCATCATGTTTTCAAGGTTCTTCCATGTTGTAGCCTGTGTCAGTTGTTCGTTCATTTTTATTACTGAATAATATTCCATTGTATGGATAGACCACATTTTATTTATCTATTCATAATTTGTTGGACATTTGGGTTGTTTCCATCTTTTGGCTATTATGAATAATGCTGCTATAAATACTCACGGACAAGATTTTGTGTGGACACATGTTTTCATTTCTCTTGGGTATAATCCTATGATTAGAATTCCTGGGTCATAGAGTCTGCCATACAGAGTGAAATAAGTCAGAAAGAGAAAAACAAATACCGTATGCTAACACATATATATGGAATCTAAGTAAAAAAATGGTTATGAAGAACCTAGGAGTAAGATAGGAATAAAGACACAGACATAGAGAATGGACTTGAGGACACGGGGAGGGGGAAGGGTAAGCTGGGACGAAGTGAGAGAGTGACATTGACATATATACACTACCAAATGTAAAATAGATAGCTAGTGGGAAGCAGCTGCATAGCACAGGGAGATCAGCTCGGTGTTTTGTGACCACCTAGAGGGATGGGATAGGGAGGGTGGGAGGGAGACGCAAGAGGGAGGAGATTTGGGGATATATGTGTATGTATAGCTGATTCACTTTGTTATAAAGCAGAAAGTAACACACCATTGTAAAGCAATTATACTCCAATAAAGATGTTAAAAAAAAAAACCAACAGAATTCCTGGGTCATGTTAAATCTCTATGTTAAACTTTTTTTTTTTTTTTTTTGGAACTTCCAGACTGTTTTCCAAAGTAGCTGGACCATTTTACCATCTCGCCAACAGTGTATGTAGGTTCCAGTTTCTCCATGTCCTTGCCAACACTTAGTTATTATCTGTCTTTTTTATTATAATCATCCTAGTTGGTGCAAAGTGGTATCTCATGGTTTGATTTTCATTTCTCTGATGTCAGCGATATTGAGCATCTTTTCTTATGCTTACTAAGCTTCTTAAATGGAAAATTATAACACAATTAAAGGATGTTTGTAAATAACTGATTATACACACTAGGCTTTAGATTTTAACTAAGTATTTAAATAGGATGCCCACAGCTAATTGCTGTTATCTCAGATCATTCTACTTGGAGGTAAATCTCCAAGTTTTCTTTAAACCATCAACTTTTCCTCATGACCAGAAATGGTCCCAGTATAAATCTCTCTCATTTGCTCTGATGTTGGGCCATCCTCCGTTCTCTCTATCAAGCATCGTTGCCTGAGTGGCTGTCTTCTCTGGAGCCAGCGACTGTGTGTTTCTTGCACATAAGCCTGGATTTGCAACCCTGGTGCTTTGTTGATTAACTTCCTCAAAGTGTTGGATACTCAATCATCACTCATACTATTTGGACTCAGTGGCCTTCTGGGCACTTTATACACTCAGCGATTCCTCTCTTTGTCTTACCTCTCTGATTTTCTGCTACTTCTTTTCCTTTGTCTGTTCCCTTTCTCCAGTTTCTCTTGCTTACTCTATGTGTTTATTTAATTTTGTTCATTGGTTAGTTTGTTCCTTTATTCCTCCACTAATAAATTCCAAAAGGATCTGAGGCACTGGATTCCATCTCCTGCCCTTGCCTTTTCTCCTGTCATTAACGAATTTTCTCTCAAGAAACCCCATTGATTTGGCAGAAAAGGATAGGATTCCTAGCAAGGCTACCAAGAAAACTATCTCCATCAGGAAACATACTCCCTATCTGCAATATCTTTTGGAGCCTGAGAATGGAAACAAGGAGTTTTCATCTTTCTAGAAAGGCCCTGGCCACAGCTGTGTGACATGATCAACAGTTTCTACGAATGTCCATGGATGACCTCCTATTGGTCAGCAGCTACTACAAAGATACCATTTCTGCATTTAAGCCATTATTGCTTGATAGATGTGGCCAAACAGTCACTACCTTACAGTTTGGTAGAGGGAACAAGGGTGATAATAATAACAACAATAATAAATGATGTAGGCACTATTCTAAGCAGTAGAAGAAGAATTTCATGGGGGCAGTCCACTGTAGAAGCAGGCAACTAGGTATTTTTATTATCATTTCCATATTATTATTTACTTTGTAAAAAGATTTAACCCAGCACAAGGTAATATGGTCACCTTCAGATACCAAAATGGTCCCTCATTTCTTCTTTATCTGTTTTTACAACAGGGATGGCCCTAAGGTTATACCCTTTGGGACAACACTGCCATTTTCATTCCTGATCTAAGAGATCTGGGGTTCCCATGAGTGGGGTAGCCAGTGATCTTTGTCGGTTTGTGTGTTTCAGGGTCAAGGGGCCAGAGAAGGAGGAGAAGTTGAGGCGGGCGATCAAGCAGGTCCTGAAGTGTGACGTGACTCAGAGCTGGCCTCTGGGGGCTGTCCCACTGCCCCCGGCCGACTGCCTGCTCAGCACGCTGTGCCTGGACGCCGCCTGCCCGGACCTCCCTGCCTACCGCGCGGCCCTCAGGAACCTCGGCAGCCTGCTGAAGCCGGGGGGCTTCCTGGTGCTCGTGGACGCTCTGAAGAGCAGCTACTACATGATCGGCGAGCAGAGGTTCTCCAGCCTCTGCCTGGGCCGCGAGGCAGTGGAGGCTGCCGTGAGGGAGGCCGGCTACACCATTGAACAGTTTGAAGTGATCTCCCAAAGTTATTCTTCCAACATGGCCAGCAATGAAGGGCTTTTCTCCCTGGTGGGGCGGAAGCTGAGCACATCTGTATGATACCTTGGGATCGCCATTAAAGCAATTCCTCTGGCTTACCCAGCTGACTTCAATCCTTGGTTCTAACTGCCATGGTCATTGTTCTGAGTAGAGGCTAATGGCTGGGGCCCAATGGTTCATCTAGGGCAGGGTTGGAGTGGTCAGTCTGCCTAGGAACCATTGGTTGACCACCTACTCTGTGCTCCCCATGTGTGCTGGTGTTATGAGGACTCCAACATGACCAATGGGCATGTCTAGTCTTCACTGCCTATGATTACAAAAGAATACCTCATTTTCCTTGAATATCCCAGTTATGATGGCTTAAGCCCACACATGCCTACAGAGAAGTGTCTGCAGTTATTCACTCCTCATTTCCTGGAGGCCCTGATGCCTTCTTCTCTCCCAGGAACAGGCTTCCCCTGTTTTTCACTTCTTGCCTTCTCTGGGAACCGTGTCCTCCTCTGGGGTCTACTGGTGCTACCACCACCCAGGGTCAGAGAACAGCTGTCACTTTTGCCTCTTGGTCTCAAGAATGGGGTAGGCCTTTCTTTTACTTCCCTCAACACACCGGAGCCAAGGCTGCGACTTTTATACCTGAAGAGAAGTTTACGAGTTAGCAAGAGAGAAAAGAGACCCTGTCTTACAGGTGCTATTAGAAACGAGTATCTTTGGGAATTCCCTGGTTGTCCAGTGGTGAGGACGCCATGCTTTCACTGCTGAGGGCCTGGATTCAATCCCTGGTCAGGGAACTAAGATCCCTCAAGGCACGCTGTGTGGCCAAAAAAGAAAAAAAGAAAGAAAGAAACAAGTATCTCAGAGCCCGCATCTGTAGAGGGTCCTGGAAGGTAGCCTGTTGGCATAACTGTTGGCCAAGCATCTACTCATCTACTTAGCATACCTCCATATGGCACGACCACCCTTTCTGGGTCCTATGCCCGTCACCCCGAGGCTCTAAAACAGAAGTTGACAAACTACGACCCAGGAGCCAAATCCAGCCTGCTGCCCATTTTGTAAAGTTTTATTGGAACACAGCCATGGCCAT
Source organism: Lagenorhynchus albirostris (assembly GCF_949774975.1). NCBI lineage: Eukaryota > Metazoa > Chordata > Mammalia > Artiodactyla > Delphinidae > Lagenorhynchus > Lagenorhynchus albirostris. Next base: position 90,756,036 of record NC_083103.1, read on the forward strand.
TCATTTGTGTACTGTCTGTGGTTGTTTTCCTGCTGTGATGGTAGAACTGAGTAATTATGAGAGCAACTGTATGTATAGCCTGAAAAGCCTAAAATATCTATTATTTAGATGTTTATTAAAAAACAGTTTGCCTTCCCCTACCCGAGAGAGAGAGAAGGAGTTTCCTCTTCACCCTGGTCTGAGGCCCCTTTCTCTAGTCTTCATTTCTCATCCCAAGATTTCTCTCTTCCTAGGATTACTGACAGTGGACATTTCTGCTTCTCACAAGGGAGCGTCCTTCCTCCCCACTCCCCCCGACGTGCAATGACAATCACATCAGGGCAGGAGAGTCCAACACCAGTACATTTTTGTTTACTTGGTTGTAAATGACACAGTATTGGTCCATTTCCGAGACATTTCCAACTGTTCAATTATCATAGGACATTCACATCACAACATTCTAACCTGTTTACGAGGTCTAGAGATTCTGTCCTGAAGGTCACTAACAGGCCAGTCCAGGCTGCATCAAGAAGGCCAAGTCCAGCTCTGTTCCTGTAAGCAGGTGGGGAGGGTCAGACCTGCGCATCCTTTCTCCAAGTAACTGTTCCCAGAAGGCAGCCCCCTTAGCTCCCCAGCAGCCAGCCCCAGTCACCCAGGCTCCAAGGAAGCAGCAAAGTCTGTGGAGACTGGGCTCTCCCAAAACTGTGCCATCTACCTCCACCCAGAATGAAGGCCACAGCGTCTGAAAACGTCTGCATTTGGTTACCCCCCAGCCCACCCAAGGCAATGGCCCTTGTTTACATTTGCATAACAGCAAAGGAAAACATAAGCCTACTTTTAAAACAGGATTTCCTGGTTTCAACCTCTTTTAAAAACAGCAATTCCTTTTTAAAACAAGCTTTCAAACGATAGGTTTTCTACTTTGACCTATGCAATTTTGGCTGGTGGGGGGGAAGAGGGGGGTTGGATGCCAGGGGAAGAAGCTGAGACCAGATGGCCCACAACAACTTTGTAAGGCACAGTCCCTGAGCAGATTAGTCTTCTGTGATTTTTACCTCTAAGAGGACATTTATGGTAACACTTTTTGTTTCCCCACTCAACTGTGAGCCTCTTGGGATTATATTTGGATTCCCCAACCCTTTGGCCAGACATGGTCTAGGCTCTGGGCACAGAGCAGTGAATAGCGGAGGTTAGAACCCCGTTCTGGGAGTTTATGTTCTAGAAGAGGAAGTGGGGGGACAGGAAGATAAGGAAACTAATCAATGAATGAGATACTTTCTGATAGCGATCAGAGCTATGAAGGCACTATAACAGGATAATGGGCTGGAGACTGTCTGATTGACAGAACATCTGACTAAAAAATGGTTTAAAAAATAGGGGTTTATTAATCTCACAAAGAAGAAATGCAGACGTAGGCACTTGCAGGAGAAAGTGGTGGCTGTACAGCATGATCAGGCATCCCGGTCATATCCATCTTTCTACTCTGCCTGTGCCTGTGAGTGGAGTTCTCATGGGGGAAAATCTTTCAGAAGCCCCAGCTGGCTTCCTATGTCTTACTGACCAGACTAACATGCCCACCTCTAGACCAATTGCAGGCAAAACAGAAAAGACACAGGGCACACTACTAAAGATTTGTTAAATGAATCAATAAATTCTTAGGTGACAGCAAAAAGAAAACTCACTGGATTCAGCAAAAAGGTCAGCAGCTCTGATAATCTCAGCATCCAATTTTTTTTTACAAAGATCATCCCATTTTCAAAATCTGGCTCTGTTACTTACTAGCTGTTTCTCCTTGGGCAAGTTACATAACCTCTCTGTGTCTGCCTCCTTATTTGTAAAATGAGATTAAAATAGTATTTCCTATCAAAAGAATACAAATGAATTGCTACATATAAAGGACCTAGAATAAATGCTTGGCACTTGATAAGCACACAATATTTATTTATTGTTAGCTCTAATATTATTATCTTTGATATTAGTTGCCAAAGCAGCTGAGAAGAGATATCTTGAGCTCTAGTAAGAGAGAGGATTGCAGTTCTGGGCTGTAGGCATCCACTCTCTTTACTACTGGCATTGTCTTCCAGAGCGGTTGTGATAAAACTCAGTTTCTACACTGCATGCCACCAATTCCTTTCTCATTTAAGAAATATTCAGCAAACATTTGTTTAGCACCCTCCAAGTACCTTTCCTACTCCAGGCACTGAGAATGCAGATGAAGCCCTGTGTCAGCTGGCTTTCAGGTCCTCATCTCTGCAGTCACAGTGATATATCTAGTGCTTCCCAGTACTTCCAAAGGCAGTACTGCAGCCTGCAGCAGTGGTCCCCACTCGGAATCCACCCTGTTCAGCTTTTCCTGCTCAGGCTGTGCTGCTGGTGGTCCATGTCCACAGCCGGCAAATGCTGGGGGAAGAATGATGTGGCCTGTCTTGGGAATACTCCCCATGCCCAGGGTTCTGCCTTGGATGTCTCAGAGCCATGCCAGTTTCCTCCAGGAGAAGGAGAAAACACTTTCCATCCACACCAGGGGTCAGCAAACGTTTCCTACAAAAGGACCAGATGGTAAATATGTTTGACTTTGTAGGTCATAGGATCTTTTTTAAAAATATATTTATTTATTTTTAAAATTTATTGTCTTTATGTTTTTGGCTGCGTTGGGTCTTAGATGTGGCATGCAGGACCTTTTGTGGTGGCACACGGGCGTCTCTCTAGTTGTGGCGTGTGGGTTGTCTCTTTTCTAGTTGTGGCGCGTGGGCTCCAGAGCGTGTGGGCTCTGTAGTTTGCGACACGTGGGCTCTCTCATTGAGGCATGGAGCTCAATAGCTGTGGTGCATGGGCTTAGTTGCCACGTGGCATGTGGGATCTTAGTTCCCTGACCAGGGATCGAACCCAAGTCCCCTGCATTAGAAGGCAGATTCTTTACCACTGGACCACCAGGGAAGTCCCGATCATAGAATCTTGATCTATTCAAGCCTGCAGTTACAGGGAAAGCAGCCCTAGACGATATGCAAATTAATGTGTGTGTTTCTATTCCAATAAAACTTATTTACAAAAACAGGTGAACAGGTTGATTTGGCCCAAAGGTTGTAGTGTACAGATTCCTGATCTAGACCCTGAAGCAGCCTTACTTGTGCCTGAAGTTTTGTAAGGTTTCTCTAGTTAATTTCAAATACTCCATTCTACTCATAGGAGCTCAAACCCAAATCCGAGGGGCTGAAAGGGGAATACAGAGAACACTGTTTCCTCCATGATCCATCTGTACTCCATCTCTCTCTACCCTGCTGCATCCCCCAAATAGAACTCCTTACTCCTCCCCCAGGGTGAAGCATTCAATAAATAATGACAGAAGATGGAGGTGGGGGCGGGGATGGGGGGGGAGATGAAATCAACTACACTAATAGTTCTCAAACTGCAAGTTGACATTCATTCATTAAAACCAAATTAGTGTATCACAATAAACATTTGGAAAAATAATAGAGAATGAACTAGAAAAAAAATCCCAGATATTAGCACTCCGTATAGTCTTATTTTGTGAAGTTTTGTTTTAGTTTTATTAAAAACTACATGTAGGGGCTTCCCCGGTGGCACAGTGGTTACGAATACACCTGCCATTGCTGGGGACATGGGTTCGAGTCCTGGTCCGGGAAGATCCCACATGTCACGGAGCAACTAAACCCGTGCACCACTACTACTGAGTCTGCGCTCTAGAGCCCACGAGCCACAATTACTGAGCCTGCATGCCACAACTACTGAAGCCCGCACACCTAGAGCCCGTGCTATGCAACAAGAGAAGCCATGGCAATGAGAAGCCTGTGCACCGCAACGAAGAGTAGCCCCTGCTTGCCGCAACTAAAGGAAGCCCGCGCACAGCAATGAAGACCCAACGCAGCCAAAAACAAACAAACAAGCAAACAAAAATACTACATGTATATGCATAGGTATATAAATACACGTTTATATATATAAACACGTATATTTCCTCCTGGATCATGATATAAAATGTATTTATTACTGTAGTTTGTGTCAAAAACTTTAAAAGCCACTGGACTGTACTCTGGGCTTCTGGGACTCAATGAATAGCCAATGTTTTTCTTTCATACGGAGATGAAGGACATGGTCCCTGTTCTTAAAGAACTGAGTCACTGGGGGGAACTGACATGTAAACAGTTAAAATTCAGGGTGATAAGGGCTCTGAGATGAGTAAGCCCGGGGTGCTTTGGAAGGGGGATGTCAGGAAAGCTGCCATTGACTCTGGGTCTTGCTGGCTGCATAGAGGTGTTGTTTGGCAGATGAGGAATAAAAGGGCAACATGAGGAACGTCCTGTACGAAGACACGAAGCAACGCCTCCCATCGTCACGCTCCTCACGGGTTTGTTCTCCCAGTGAAGCCAGGACCTAAGCAAACATCTGGCTGCTGGGCTTTTGTTTGCTTTCCCAGAAATCAAACAGACCAACCAAGTCACTAGCAAACCCTGACTAGGGGTCACTCCGGTCCTAACGTATAAATCTCGTTGACCGCTGACCCAGTGCAGGTGCTTTTCAGTCTGCTTTCTGGGGAAGTGTTCCACAGTCTCGCCCCGAGCAAACTTGCATGACGACGCAAGTCGGTGTGTAATGTCCTGGACAACAACCAGGGAAGAGAAAGCCATTTACGGGGTTGTTCACCCAGTTGGTGCCGGCAGCCTGGCCAGCCCAGCCTTTGTAATTCCCGTCACCTGACTGTCACCAGTACTAAGAGAAGATGTCCGTGATATGACTTACTAGGCTGATCTTTAAAAGCTGTGACTGCCCCCTCTAATTTTAGCCTCAACCAACTCGGAGAGTGGGAGGGGACCATTCAATCTTACGGAGATTAGGAGGAGGTGGGGAAAGCTCTGGATTGGGGGACAGAAACCACGTGCATTTCTGTCTTATGACTTGATTGCCATGAAAGCCGCAGTCCACCTTTGCCAGGCTCAGGGCTACCTCTGTAAAAGAGGAGGAATGATCATTTCGAAGGACTATTGAGATCAACTGAGATACCCGTGAAGGCATAGTGTCACCTGTGAAGTGATTCATAGCTCTTACATGACTTGGGTATTATTAACCCCTTCTAGGGCAGCCACTGAGCCACCTGGTGCTACATTCATGAAGGTTCCCTTCACAAACTGAGTAAGGATGGCCTTCATAAGCTCTTTAAAGAGCTCTTCAAAAGCTCTCAGCCTTGTCATGGAGAGGGTCCTGCCATGACTCGGGAAACCTGTCTTGCCTGTGCTCAATATCTAAGTCAGCAGCACAGGCACCTTGAATCCAGAGTCCTCTTCACAGCTAGTCATTCATTTGGTAGATATTTATTACAGCCCTGTTACAGGCCAGGCATTGGGTTCAGGGGCTGAGGAGGCTAAGCTGAAGGTGATACAGCCTCTGGCCTCATGGGACTTATTTCCCCGAGAAGGAGACCAGAAAGTAATACATTTGTACAGAACCTTAGAATAAATACTAGATTTTTTGATTCTCAGGTCAAGCCTGTCAGGAACCTTTGCCCTTTCTGACAGAGCTCACCAAAATGAGACAAACCAAGCCTTTCTTAAAGCCGTACCTGTCCATTTATAGATCAGCTTTGCTCAAAAAAATTTTTTTGAGCTACAGATAAGGTGTTTAAGGAAGCTCATCACAAAGAAAAACCCCACTGTGCTGTGTTCCTATTTTCCAGCGGAAGCAGTGACTTAACCTTTTGGAGTCTCCCTTTCTCTCGTCCTTGCTGGCAGCACTTCTGCCCAGAATCACTGAATTGGAAATGCTTGCCTTAGCCCTCTGATCGCCAGCAGAGGGCGCACACAGCTCTTGTTGGAGACCTTCATTCCTGAAATTACCCATTTACACAGCAAGGAATTTAAACTGAGTTAAATCTTCCGAAACAAGAAGCTTCTCCCCAGCATTGCCTTTTGTACACTCCACTTCTGAGGTTGCTAGAGAAAAAGGAAGGGGAATTCAGCCTATTTTTCTTTAACAAAAAGTACGTATAATTATTTTTATAGATACATACATTAAAATTTTTCCCTTTTAGGTCTATACACAAAATGCAAATTTTAATAAACCACACAGAGGTTCTTTGCCAGATTAGCATAAGAAATGTTAAATATTAGATTATGCGGTTAACTCACCATTACCTTCTATTTCCTGTTTATTCAAAGTAGGAAAAAGAAGTTTTTGTGCTTTTTCAAAACCCAGTTTTTTAATATTTAAAAAATGGAGAAGTCTTCTTATGGTTGCTGGCCGAATCATGATACTTAATACTTTGATGTTTATTTAATAGTGTCTGATGAATTCAGAGGAAGAGTTGGGGTTGAGTTTCAAACTCTCCACAAATAGTTATGAGTTAATATTGCCTTTGTTCCAACTTCAATGTTGAGGACCAGGAAGTATTTTCTTCCCTAGTAGGTTATTGTCTCTCTCAACTCAGAGAAGAGCTCTTGAACATTTAAACAGAAGAGGAGTTAAAGAATCGTAAACACTAGTTAGGTTGCTCTTCAGAAACATCAGTAATAGCAGGAACAACTCACTTATCCTCAGCTTACCACCCTATTGACTGGTAGTCTCCTTAAGAGTGGAGAGTTAAGCACTCCATGTGCAACAAGAGGAGGAAGATGTTTCTAGAAGGAGGAGGGTAAGCTGTTAGTTTATCGCTCCCTTTCTTCTCAAGGGTCAATTTCTGTCACCTTTCCACCACTTTCCACTATTCATTAAATGTTACAGAAATCCCAGTTATTTGATGTGACCCTTGCCCTAGTGGACTTTATGATCTTACTTGTGAGTTAAGATTTACAAAATTTGAAGTCCAAACCTCCTATTTGATAGGTGAAGAAACCGAGACGGTGATCTGGGATAAGGAACTTCACCTTTCCATGCCTCGGTCTCTGCTGTGACGTGAGGGGTTGAATCAGGTGGCTACGAGGGCCAACAGTTTATGATTTCTGAAATAGAGAACAATAGTTGTTAAAATAGAATTTTAATATAGGTGCCATCTGAGGTAATGAAGTGATTACCTCTAATGTGGTAATCATTTTAAGATTCAAGTGAACCCGTGCTTCCTCTAATGTGTCGGAGAATTTGGAGGGGCAGTGACTTATATTCCCCCTGGATCTGAGCTCCTGCTGGCAGTGAGTTTCAGTTTGTGAGTCATCTCACTTCAAGCATATGCCGATTCTTTTCTGTATCACGTGACCCCTGACCAGACACTTCCTGATCCCCTCATTCTCTGAAATTCCACTGGCCCTAAAATATATGAGTAGCTGAAGGTTCAAGACAATGGAAGTGGTTCATGCCCTAGGACTACAGCAACCTAAGATATTCGAAACCCTTGCTTTTAACCTTATGGGGGATTTCTCAGCAACTCACTTTCTCTAATTGTCCCTCACCACGCTGTTCTGCTGTCTCCCCTCCCTTCTCTGGTCTCTGGCCCCCTCCTCATTGGCTTCTTGCCTCCCTTCCCAAACACCTGTACCCATCTCTTCACTTCACTTGCTTCAAGTCCAGATCCCACCCTGGGATTTTCACTTCCCTCAAGCCTTCAAAGTTCCTTAAAAGGAACTTTGCTGCTTGTATTTAGAATTAGAAAATTCACTCTTTTTCCTTAATTGGGGGCTTGGGCTCTGAGCTTCCTAGAACCCAAAGCAAAGAGGGGGAATATCCATTACAAGGTTCACTGTGCTTATGAATTCAAAATAGACCAGCAGTTGTTCAACATAAGCACAACTTTTTCTGGCTCTGAAAACTCTCCTGCAGTTCATGATAATTGGGGGAGGGGGATAGTGTAGCTATCACTACCCCCTACCTGCCTCTACTGTGGTATACCTAGCTCAATTAGTGACTTTTTTCAAGGTTAAATCCTGTAGAAGAACATTATTAATTCCCTACACTAAAAGCCTTTATTGAGTGCCAGGAATAATGGTTCAAAATGCTGGATAGAGAAGAACACAAGGCAGAGATGGTCCCTGGCCTCCTAAGATTACACTAGAGGTGGGCACGGGCAAGCAGGAGGTCAGCTTTGATGCATAACGTGGTGTAAATGGGAAAACACAGGAGAGCCTTGACTAGTCTTGAAGGGTTGGCAAAGGCTTCCTGGAGGAAGTGATACTAAGATGAGGCTTAAAGGGGAAGTAAGATTTATCTGAGCAAAAAGAGGGGAAATGAGTTCCAGGCAGAGAGAAGAGCCTGACAAGATGCCTGGAGGTGAGAGGGACGGCACATAGGATTAGGGACTGTAGCAGATGCCGTCGTGAGGCACGCAGATCCCCTTCTCCAGGACAGCACATCCAGCACCCGCTGCTGCTGCTGTGGTGTTGGCTGCTAAGGGCCCAGCTGCCCCCTTCCCAGGGGAGTTGCTCTTAGCTGACAGGAGGCACCTCATCTGGGAAGTTACAGGCCACTGTCCCCTCCTGCACCCCCGGTCAGCCCATAGCCAATGAATGACTAATACAGGGATTCCAAAGGCTGGTCCTCCTGCCTGGGGGTCGGAGGTGGGGAGAGGTGGGGATTGTGGCTGTGTGCTTGAGCTAAGACAGAGGCAAAGGGAAATGGTTGAGACTGAAATCTCCAGACGTATTTGGTCCAAATTTGAGCCCCATCCCATTAGCAAGTTAGGGCTCTCCTGACTTAAGTTACGGCTGTTTTCAATAAAAATTCTTATGAGTTATATCCATTTAGGTTTCTGATGACTAGGATCACAGTTCATAAAACTCGACCCTGGTTTCATCCAACTTTCTGAACTTGTAATTAAGGACTCCGAAGACTGAGCAAATCATGACATTTTGGTAAAATCCCTCTGAGCCGCAGTCTCTTTAAAAAGTGGGAATAATAATCCCTGCTCTCTCTGCTTGATCGGGGTATAGCTAGAATAAAACGTACCTCAAGAATATCTCATGTCCTTTGACCTTCTGGGATATGAGGACAGGAATGCCTGGATCACAACCACCAATATCCCAAATCCTGACAATGCACCTTCCTCCCACCAAGTGAGAAGAGTCTGCTTTCTGGTTATGACTCAGTCTCTTATGAGTCTGATCAGTGTGAATCAGTGAAGAGACCAGCCATGGATGCAGCGACAAATGAAGTTTCTGAACCTACAAAACCAGACACTAAATCAAGACACTGACACTCTCAGAGACTAACCTGGAATAGTCTCCTGTTCTCCTCTCTCCCTTCATCCCCTAGAGATCAGGGCAAATGACCTACCATAGTAGAACAGGACGGGAGCTGGATCTTGAAGGGTGAGTGGAAAGAACTCCAAGACCCACTTCAAAGCGAAGAAGCAGAATATCTCCCCACCAATACAATATACTTTTTAGTTTCTTGCTCCCAGGCAATAAGTATAAACCATGAATTAAAGTTAATTAGTGTCCTTCTAGAAAATGCAACTGTAATTATAGACATTTAAGTGCATTTAATGCATTGGAGGAGAATCAATTGTTCCACAGTTCACAGAGGGTCCTGCTGGCTGGAGGGTAAACTCCGCACCTCCAGTAACTTAATAATCATTAGAAGTGCATGGGGCTTCAGGAGATCTGGATCTCAGGAGACCATGCATCCCCCATAGTGGAGAATGGAACATTCAACCTTCAACGTATTGGAAAACCCCAGTAATTCATAGTGAGCTGGATGCCAAAGTCCCCTGGGGTAAACCTGTTCTTTCCTTGCCTTTGGTCTCACAGGCACCTTATAAGTGCCAAGCACTAGGTAGGAGGGCTACAGACAGTAAATCAGACATACACGGTTCCTGCCTTCTCAGAGCTTATGGTCTATTTGTCAAGCATGGACAATATATCAAGCAAAACAAGTCACTGTGGAAAGTGTCATATAGGGAACGTGCATGGGCATGATTTCCTGAAGAAAATGACTTTAGTCTGAGACCTAGAGGATGAAGAGAGTAAACAAAGCGTGTTACAGGCAGAGGGCTGAGGGGAGGGGAAACCGTAATCCAGGCAAAACGCAGCAAAACCTGGAGACAAGAGAGAGCACGGCTCCTGGAAGGATAAGAGGAGTTCTGTGTGGCTGGTGTGGAAGGTGTGAGAAGGAAGTGCCCAGAGGTGGACTAAGGAGGGAAACAGAGGCTGGGTCAGAGAGGCTGATGGCGTTTGTACTTAAATCTCAGCACAATGACAGACCCTGGATGGTGTTACCCAAGCAAATAACAAAACCTGGCTTTGAGAAATGCAGAGACTTCTACTGTCCTCTAGTATTTCCAGGGAAGGAAATGTAGCTTCCTTGGGTTGTTTAGTCTACTGTGTAACTAAAAGGAAGTGTTTAGCTGTACCCACGACTTTTGCTCTTGGCCACCTTGGGTCCCTACACACTCCTGCCTTAAAGGCCTGGGGTTAATTCCAGCCCTTAGTGGGGCGTCCAGGGCTTTTCTCTACCTCTGCCCCCCACACCTCTACCCACTCCCACCCCGCAAGTCTCAGCCCTCAGCCCTGCATGACTGACACTCAATAAATATTTTCAAATGAAAGGAGGACAGATTGCCTCTGGGCTTCTATCTCAGCCGCTCACAAACGTGCCTCCAGGCCTCTGAGCTTTGCGTGTGTTGAGACCCCTCTCTCTTCACACCAGCCCTCGGACCCACAGAAGCTCTCACTGTTCTTCTGCCAGGTGGGCTCAGAAATCTCTCCTCTAAGAAGCCTTTTCCTCTGGCAGCGTTGATAGATGCTCCTCTGGGTTCTCTGGGCTCTTTCTACACACAGTTGATTCTTGTTGTTCACAGTAGGTAGATTGTATAAAGTCTTCGCGATCACTGGATTAGCGATCACCCAACCATGGCTCCCAGGGGAAATACGGGGTTAGTTTTCTGTGAGCCTCTGGTCACAACATCTTCATCAACCGATCAATGCATAACTTTGTTTTACGTGTTGCTATTTAAAGATAACTTATTTAATCCATATTGTCAATTCATTAACACTGAACTCACAGCCAACAGCGCTACAACTTGAATGAAGCTTGTGTAACATATGTATTTTCCACTTAAGGCATATCATAGCCTTCTTGCGCTTAAAGAACAGTAGCACTTCAACGCCACGTTTGGGGACCAATTTAAACAGCGAAATTGATCTCAGAGAGGCAGCAGTGAGTGGTGGTGTGAAGCGAGATCTTAATTCCCCACCCGGGAACTGAACCTGGGTAGCCTGGATGAAAACCAGGAATCCTAGTCACTACACCCCCTGGCTCTTTCCCTCAGTGAAACATGCCTTTCTCACGCAGGCAAAACTGTAAAAACAGGTACAAAGTTTATTATTAGAGCCATAGCACACAACATGGGAGAGCACACAGAGAAACAGTTTGTTTACTGAAGATAGAAGCAAGGCAGAGATGCACACACAGAGAGGAAGGGAGTGGGCATCCCCCCTAATAAGGAGGAGTGCAGTAAAGAGGCAGTTATTTATAACACAAGCTTCATTCAAGCATGAGTTGTAGCGTTGTTGGCTGTGAGTTCAGTGTTAATGAATTGACAATATGGATTAAATAAGTTATCTTTAAATAGCAACACGTAAAACAAAGTTAGGCGTTGATCGGTTGATGAAGATGTTGTGACCGGAGGCTCACAGAAAGCTAAGCCCGTATTTCCCCTGGGAGCCATGGTTGGGTGGTCATTTATACAGGGCAGTTCTTCCGGGTCTTTGTTTACCTTTGGCCAATTATCTGGTTTCTTTTTCCACACCTGACCTGCCCTAGGGCCCTCCCCAACATGCGTGTGCAACTCTTCTCCAAGATGGATTATAGCCCAGAGGACTTAGCATCACCTATTATGGGGCGGTGCCCCCTCCTTTTTGATCCCCAAGGTGCAACGTTTCCCTTGCCCCAAGGGTGGGAAATGTATGACCTCTTGATCTCTTAACAGGGTTTATTCCCACTCTGGCCCTGCCATAAAAATGTCCAATGTCTGGTTATTTACCCTATTTCTGTTGCTGGTATTTATATCGAGGTGCAGATCTTGAAATACAGACAGGAGTCCGGTCATAAATGTGTAGTCCTGAAGCCCATTTGTCTCTTGCTTCAGGAAATGTAAACAGGAGGCTGGTAATGAATGTCCGGCCTGGAGCCCACCTTCTTCTCACCCCAGGAAGTGTGAACAGGAGGTCAGTTGTAAATGTCTAGCCTGGAGCCCATCTATCTCCTGCCTCAAAATCGCCAACAAAAAGCACAAAAATGTGAAAAATGTAACACTTAATAGATCATGAAAAGCACACTGCATACAGTAGGATTGCTGGAGCAAGAAGGTAGAGAGAGTTTGCCTTGTTCAACCCCAGCTAAGAATGTGCGTGTTGACATTTCACATTTTTCACTAATCTGTGCATATCTAGGAGTGATCACAAAAGCACTGCAAGTCCTGATTTTAGGGTCACAAATACATTTTAGGGAATAGGCGAATCCACAAATGTGGAATCTGTGAATATTGAGAATTGACTGTATCTTTATTATTCTGAATTGAAGTTAGTAACTGATATTCACTTCTTTTCTTCCAACAGTGTGTAGTGACTACACTGTGAGCTTTTTGAGGAGTTAGCATACAATAGGAAATAATGACAACAACTAACATGGAGAATTTAATATGAGGTGTGCATTTTCTCATTCAGTTCTCAAAGAATTCTCTGAATTATGTACTATTATTATTCTCATTTTACACATGGGGAAACTAAGGCTTAGTGGTGATAGTAACATTTGCCTATGGTAACATAGTAAGTAGTAAAGGCTGGATTTGCGCACAGGCTATCTGACTTGGGAGCCCACATGCTTAATTGCTGGGCTATCCTGGCTGTGAATCTAAGTCTTTGTGGAGAACTGCCTGAAAAGGAAACACGAGACCTTCAGCATAATCTTCTGGTCAGCCCCTGAGAGTGGCAGTCAACCCATCTGGAGAGGAAGGAGTGGCTTTTAGGAGGAAGCAGAGACGATGGCAGGAGCGCTCATGGGTGGTCCCCCAGATGACTGAATTCACTCATTGGTTTTGATGTGGAATCCGGCCTCTGTACCCCAACACCGAATTAAATCTCAGAGACAGAGTTTTGGGTGAAGTAGAAAAGAATCGCTTTATTGTTTTGCCAGGCAAAGGAAGCCACAGGGGGCTAATGCCCTCAAAACTGTGTGTCCCAACCTGGAGTGGGTAGTGAGGAGTTTTACGGTAATGGTTCCAAGGGGAGGGCGTGGTCAGCTTCGTGGGCATTCTTCTGATTGGTTGGTGGTGACATAAGTGGGAGTCCGCATCGTCGGCCTTCTGGTTCCAACTGGTCTGGAGTCTACTTGCTTGTGGGCAGCATACTGTTAATTTCTCCCACCTGGTGGGGGAATATCTGCAAAATAGCTCAAAGGTATTGTTATGTATATTCCTTGAGGGGGAACCAGGACCCTGCCCCAAGCCTGCACTATTGTTTCTTGACTGTTCTTCCCATGTCTCCGTGTCCCCTCCCTTCCCTAATTAACAACTGTTTGAACCTGCCTGTTGGAACTCAGGGAAGGTCATGGAGGCTGAATGAAGTCTATTGCCTGTAATCAAGAAATGGGGGACACAGAAAGGCTTCTGTGCCCAGGAGCCCTACAGGGTCCTGCTCGGTTTCAGTTTGAGGAGACAAGTGGCCAAGGCTGTTGTCTGGAAAGAACGGTTTCTGCTTATGGGTGAAATGTCTGTACTTACCTGTGACAGTGAATTGTCCAGATTGGACCTGTTTGCCTGAAGGCAGTGGCATAGGCAGTGCACGGGCCTCGCTGGGGACAAGGCAGCACTAGCATGATAAAGCTGGTACCCAGACAGCAAAGTTTGGGGCCCAGAGGGAGCATGATTTTGGAGTATGAGGGCCTTTTAGGTAGCAGCCTGGTACCTGGTTATGTCAGAAGTGGTAAGATGGTGCTTCCACTACCCGAGGTCTAGAAGGCCATGTTTAGCCTGAGAGGAGCCTCTGTAGGGCAGACACCTCAGCAATCATCTCCCATGCTCTCTAGGATCAGAGTGGGGTAGTTGGACCAGGCCAGAGCCCTAGCTTTTGGGTCATTGGCCATTATCTGTCTGACAGTGTGACCAGGCTGCTGGGTCTTGAGGAAATGGCTCAGGGAATAGATGAGTATGAAAAGAAATATCATGTTGGGTACAGGGCCATCGATAACTCCTTCCCTCTTGGAGGGAACTAACACCCAAAGCCCTGTTTGTGGCCTGGATGTTCTGATCCTGGTACAGCTGCGCTCTGCTCTCAACACATATTTGTACCACTCACACGCTGGGCTGCTCACGGGCCTCCTGTGAGTCCTTCCAATGGTCACGGGAGCCAGGGAGCCAGCTTAGACTGTCTGTGGCTGGAAGAAGACTCTGGAATGTCTCCAGTGAGAGCAATTTACATACCTCAGAGCAAGTTGTCAGATGTTTCCAGGAACAGAAAGGCCAAGATCTCTAGAGAAGGGACGAAGGGACGGCCACTGCCTGTGCAGATTCTCCTTCTGCCCAAGGGAGTCCTGGCCTTTGTCTCAATCCCCCCACAAGGCGCATAATGGGCTAGCTCTGCCCAGCCTTTCCCTCACGGCCCGCTGCCACCTGCCGTCGTTCTGATGACTTCATCTTGGCGAAAAACCGACCTCCTCCCCACCCCCAGCATTTCTCAAGGAACTGACCCTCTCAGGGACCATCACTCCTCTCTGTCCCTCCTTCAAGGGGGGCATGTGAGGATAGGGTCAGGGTGGGTACTGACCCCAGCAGGGGATGTTTCCACCTTTAATGAATTTTCCCTTGATCATAATTTATATTATCCAGGTCTCATCTAATTTCTCCAGGGTCTTAGGCTATGACTTGTGATCATTTGTACAACAGGAGTGGATCTGGTCAAAATGAAGAAGTGGGTGAAATCTATCTCCATTAACCTACACCATACAGTTCTCTTCCTTCTCCAGACACTTCCTGCTCCAGATCTGCTGCTCTCTGTGCCTTCATTTTTCTCCCATCCAGGTTCCTTTTACTGTTTTGGGTGCTGGACCCTTGGGGCTTTCACGATTAGGAAACAGTGTATGAATACATAACCCAAATACATAAACCAAATAAAATGAGTGACCAACCTCCACCAATATTACCTTAACATGAGAAAAACAACAACCTGACTCCAAAAACATTGAAAAGTAACACAGGCGTGTTCAGAGGTGTCCCGAAGCAGCTGTGTGTTATATTGCACCACATAGAGAAAGACTGCCAAAAAATTCTCCTTTTGAATCTCTTTCTTTAGTTCCATTCCTCACAATAGCAGATTTTCTCTCCTCTCCCCAAAACTTTTCTGCCCCAAGCACCTGGCTGTCGCTTATGCCTCATGGTCCAGCCACCCCACTGTGGGGATACCTTTTCCCGCCTCCTGGATATTCTTCCCTCTGTAGCCCCGTAATCTGCTGCATCTTCTGGGCTTCTTCAGTTTTGCATTTTCATCCTTTTTCCCACTTGTCACAATAAAAGCCTGGGAATAGAGCAACAGAAAGAGATGTTTTGAGGGTAGTAAGGAAGGCGATAAGAGGAATGGGTCACAGCCATGGTGTTTTCTGGCTAAGATGCTTCTTCTCTAATGCATGTGTTGGGGGGAGGTATGCAAAGTGTTTTGTCCCACTCAAAATCCTTGGCTCCTTTGAGCTGTGCTAGTATTTCAGATCGGTGAACAGAGCAGGGACTTCATTTTGGGAAAATCTTCTACCATTCTTAAAATCATCCAGCGAGCATGCAGCTTCTAAGTTTTCAAGCTATCTTGCAAATGGATCAGTTCAGAATCTGGCTCCTGACTTCTGTTCTAGTATTACCTCCATCTACTTGCCCACATGTTTCCTTCACTCTAACCTTGCTTGATGACTAGCAACTGTCTTAATGCATCATGCCATTTTATGTCAGAACGCCCTCAATCCCTCCCTCCTCTATCCTATGCTCTCTACAGTAAATGTCAGTCACTTCTCTGATTTCCCACTAGATTGTTTACTCCCAGTTCCTAAGGAAACTGACAGATAATGGGTTCTTAAAGATATTTCTTGTATGGATGAATGAAAGAATGAATGAATGAATGAAGAGTTATAAAAAGATTACAGTGTATTTCTTTTTTTAATATTTTAATTTTATTGGAGTACATTTGATTTATAGTGTGTTAGTTTCAGGTGTACAGCAAAGTGATTCAGTTATACATATATTCATTCTTTTTTCGATTCTTTTCTCATATAAGTTATCAAAGAATACTGAGTAGAGTTCCCTGTGCTATACATAACAGTGTATTTCTAAGCTTTGGTCAAAATTTAAAAAAAAAATCATTATAGTGAAAATTGTGACTGCAAGTAAACCAGTACAATGAATGACTTTTTCAAGTCTAAGGATTAATGTCATTCTTTAATTTTGGAAAATTGTCAGTTTATAATCTTATAGTATTTTATTTCCCCCATTTTAACTATTCTTACCAGTTGGGGCACCAGTTATACATATGTTGGACCTTCTCAGTCTATCTTCTATAACTTCATTTTCATTTTTCTACGTATTTATCTTGTTTTATTGCATTCAGGGTGACTTATTGTCTTTTCAGGATAGGCTATGCTATGCTGCACACCAAACACACTCAGAAGGCAGAACAAAAGTTTATTTCTTGCATATGTCACAATCTGAAGCAGGTTGGTGGTCTCTTTTGACAGGTATCTTCCAAGATATGACTTTCTTCTTGTGATGCTGTCATCAACATGTGGTCTTCATGATCTCCAAGGGAGCAGATGGTCATCCAGGTTGTTTTGTGGCCAGGCCAAAAAGTGACAAACTTTACTTTCATTCACATTCCAATCACATGGCCCTGATATCACTGCAAGGGCATCCAGGAAATATGGTTTTCCTATGTTCTCAGGAAGAGGAAATGGAATGGGTGAGCATGTAGCCAGTCTCTGCCACATTCATTTAGTTCTCTTTCCAATATACTGATTCTCTTTTACCTTATCTAGTCTATTATTATCACATTACTACTTTTTTGACTCAATTTTTAAATTTTCAATAGTTTTTGGTTCATTTTTATATATAACTTTTCCAATTTAATAACCTGTTGTCATTTTAAGTATGCTATTTCTTCACTTATTTCTTTGAAGATTCTAAAAAAACTTGTTTTAAATACCTGGGCTAGTCACTCCATTTTTTTTTTTTTTTAATTTCCTTAGGTGTGATTTGTCCTATCTGTTGGATCTGCCAACCAGCTCTTATTATGATTGATGTCATTATATGCTTTGTAATTTTTGTATGAAAGCTGATCATGCATGGGAATTTTTTCCCATGCTTGCTCTTCCCTATTGAATGATTTCATTGTAGCCTCAGCCTGATCCTCTGAGATGCACAGCTCTGACCTGAGTTTCTGTATAAAGATTTAAGCATTTTGACCCATTATGTATAGTATATCAGCTTGATCCAATATTTGATCCATTATATGTAGCACCATTTTTGGATGCCATACATAGGCCCCATTCCTTTCACTCCAAACAGAAATGCTCTAAAAATTTAGTTGTACTATCTTAGTCCCATTTCACTGGTGGATACCTTTGGCTTGGCCCCAGGATTCAGGCAGGAGCTGGATTCTGACTCCCACTCCCAGGATGCTCTTGGTACCTTTCTCACTGAACGACTGAAGCCCTGGCCTCCACACCTTCTAGCTGGCCCAGTTTTGCTTGTACTGCATGGCTTCAGCTCCTGCCTCCTTTTTTTTTTTTTTTTTTTTTGTGTGTGTGTGTTATGCGGGCCTCTCACTGTCGTGGCCTCTCCCTTTGTGGAGCACAGGATCTGGACGTGCAGGCTCAGCGGCCATGGCTCACGGGCCCAGCCACTCCATGGCATGTGGGATCTTCCCAGAGCGGGGCACGAACCCGTGTCCCCCGCATCGGCAGGCGGACTCTCAACCACTGTGCCACCAGGGAAGCCCTCCTGCCTACTTTTTTAATAAAGGCTTTCTCTATCTTCTCAAACAGAATTAAATGTTACCCAGCCCACAGTATATTATGATTATCTATGTATAGCTCTGTCATCTTAACTAGACTGTAGGCACATTGAAGGTAGAGATTATGCCCTATTTGTCTCGCTGCCCCAGTGCCTAGCACAACAGCTGTAGATTAGTGAAACTGAATTTGAAGGGTTTTAGGGCCTCTTAAGGAACCCAATTTTTTACTGTAACACAGAAATGAGTCTCCATTGATATAACACGATGTTTGTGGAAGACAATTTATAGACATAACCAAAAGGCATGCGTTTGGACTCTGAAAATGATGTTCTGATCTGCCTGTTGGTGTGCTAACTTGGGCAAGGCTTTTTATTTGCTCTCATTTTGCTCCTTTGAAGATATAATTGCTTCTTGGTTCCATATTTCTATAGCTCATTACACTGTTCCATACCATTTCATTCTGAAAATAAAACAAAATAGGATATTTAAAATTAATGATGTGGAGCACAGCTTTTTTTTCTCTCTCTCTCTACCTCTAGGCAGAATTAGTAAATGGCTTCAACACCAGCCATTCTCTTTATTGGAAGCATCTGGGTTTCATTAGAGTAAGAAAAATCACTGATTACAAGGGGAGAGGCCCCAGACCTATGTTTCAAAGGATCACTGGGATGTTTATCTATTCCTACCACCTCCTTCCCTTGTCCAGCAGGCTTGGGATGGCTACTTCTGTTTCGTAGTAACAGAATTTGGTTTTGGAATTTGGAGATTCCTAGTATAAGGCTTTCCACATTGGCTTCATTTTCAAAGATTCAGAAAATGCACAGTTTCTTGGATGACACAAGATCCTATGTGGCAAAGCTCTGTATCTTTTGTGATTGTCCCTGTCCATGAAGAAACTAAAGTATCAGTGGGGGTCTATTGATCATGTTTTCTAACTTATGAAGGTAGTTGAAGGTTTGTCCTTTCCCCCCAAGCACCATAACTAGTTTAAAACGGAATTTGCAAAGACACACAATGTAGCCACCATATTAGGGGATGGAAGATTCAGTGAGAGGTGTTACAAGTGTACTACTACTAACAGTAATAATAGTATTTAGCTTTGATCATGAGTTTATATACTGGGCCCTTTACTTATCCTATTTCATTTGGACATGTGTGTGCTGGAGAAATGTTATTAAAGATCTTTCTGTTTTCTTAAGCTTGGTTCTCTCTTCCATCCCATCTGACCGATGTAGGAAAATCTGACTTTCTACTCTGGCGATCACCTTGCCCTTGGAAAACTTTAGCAGGATTAGGGGAAACAGTGGAATAGGATCCCTTTATATACTTGTGTGTTGCGGTTCATATTAATTATAAATCTGCAATTGCTGAAAATGCAACTCATATTGGCTTAAACATGAAAGGGAATGTACTTGTTCACATGCTGAAAGGACTGGAAACACCAGGCTTCAGTCAAGGCTTTACGCAGCAACTCAGGTTAACACTGAGGACCCAGTTGCTTTTTTTCCTCCTCTTTGCCTTCCTCAACTTGTATTTCCCTAAATGGCCACAAGATGGCTGTAAGTAGCTGTGAGCACTAAGGACTTGTTCAAATCCAAAAGAAAAAGAAGGATCTTCGGGACGTTTCAAAGGAAGAGCGAAGCCATTTTCCCCAGAATCCTTCAGAAAATGTGTCTTTGTTTTCATTGACCCTAATTAGGTGAGATGTTCATCCCTGTCACGGTGGCGGCGGAGGGGTGCGACCTACGGATTACTTTAAGTCAGTCAGGGTCCATCTCTTGAATCAGTGTGTGGTCAGCTTCCCCTCAAGCACATGAACTGCGTGAGGCAGGGATGTACATCCAAATGGAAATCAAGGCACTGAGTCAGAGGGACCGTATGGCAGGTGCTCCCAAACAGCATATTTCTTCAGGAGAGAAGTGTCTTCACTTTCCCTTCTCTGGGCTTGGAGGGTAAAGTACTGGGGACTCAGTCAGGACAGGAATGAGGCCCCAGGAAAGGAAGCCCGGAGTAGGCCAGCCTCTAATCTAGCCCCGGGTTGGAGAGACAAAAAGGCTCACTTGTGTCCTCCCGGCTCACCTGATAAAGACCTTCCCTAGTAACAGTGTGCATCGGCCAGGATTCCTAGTCCACGGGGCGTCACGTGGACTAGCCTAGTGGGCAGCTGGTAGGCAGGGGGTGTGGAGATTCAGGATGTCGGCCACCTTCTCGCATTTATCACCACTAACCGTGAAAGAAGCATCAGCAGATCAATACGAATATTCACCAGTTTTATGATAATAACTCAATCAGTGAACTTTCCTGTTCCTTCATTTCTTCATCTGTAAAATGAGGATAATGGGATCCTGGTAACCGCCTTGTTTATTTTATGTTGAGGATTTCAAGAGGGAACGTTTTTGCTCTTTGTCCGATGTTTTAGTCTTGGCCCATAACGGTGGGAACTTCCACCCCACACCCGCCCCCGCTGGCTTCTCTTTCTTCCTCCGCGCTAGCCCTTCGCAAAGGAAGGCGGAGTCACACATTTGATTGGTCAGCCCTCTATCACGCATAAGTTACGCTAGAGGGCGGGGTTATGTATGAAGGTGGTGTAGGTCCGCTCCCGTACTTGGTGCAGCCCGTTGCCGTGGGTGAGTGGACCGGTCAGGACCTGTTCTGGCACACCTAGACATCCTTCCCCATCACTTCTCGTAGTGAAATTGGTAAGCAGAGCCCTTGGGGGAATCCAGTCAGCTCTCTAGCCTCAGGTGCCCTGAGGGTGCAGCTCTTGCGTTTGGATATGAGTTTGGAGAGAGGAGACCCCGCTTTGAAGTGAGCTCATGGTCCCGCATTCAGCATTTACCAGACCTTTGCATTAGAATATTAGCTTCTTGTCCTGCCAACTGTAAAAACTAGTGCTCTTTCCCAGTTGGCTGTTGACCTTTGTGCATGGCTTCCTTTGGCAGGAACCCAGGTGAAGACTTGAGGATAATGGGCAAGGGAGGAGAGAAGATAGAAGGAGGTATCAAGGCCTAGCCTAGTCCTCTAATGCCCTATTAGGGGAGTCGTGCCAATGACATGTAATTCTATATTTGAAAGTATCTGAGAAGTTAAACCAAGCACAAATGTAAGGTAGCACTAGGCCCCAGTTGATAATGTAAGGACTGATGCTCTCTCCTGGGAATTGGCCTTATACAGATGTCAGTTCTGTAAGAAACATTTCTACTCCAAGCACCAGAACCTTGATTGTTAGCTGGGAGATTTTTCTCTTCCAGATGTGCTTGAATAAAAATGTACTATAGTACTCCCCTCTTATCTGCAGGGGATATGTTCCAAGACCCCCGGTGGCTGCCTGAAACTGTAGATAGTACCAAATCCTAGATATACTATGTTTTTCCTCTACATACATACTTATGATAAAGTTTATGTATAAATTAGGCACAGAGAGAATATTGGAATTACCAGCATCACTACTATTATACTTTGGGGCCATTATTCAGTGAAATAAGGGTACCTAAACACAAGCACTGCAATACCATGACAGTGGATCTGACAACTGGACAGCTACTCAGTGACTAATGGGTGGAATACGCTGGACAAAGGGAGGATTCACCTCCTGGATAGGACAGAGCTGGATAGTGAGAGATATTATCATGCAACTCAAAACAGCGCTCAATTTAAAACTTAGGAATTGTTTATTTTTGGAACTGTCCATGTAATATTTTCGGGCCACGGTTGACCACGGGTAATTGAAACCACGGAAATAGAAAGGGGGCATATGCCATTGTGGCATAAGATATAGGCACTGCTCGGAAGTTGACTGATGTCCCCAACTTGGATGAATGATGCGTAGTAGATCTTTTCTTCTTCCTCCTCTATGAGAAAACACATCTTCTTGCTAAGTCTGTTTCCTTACAATGTGCTTTGAATTTTAGAGTCTCCTGGAACTTTGGTTTCTCTACAAAGAACTCTTCCATCTTGAAAGATATCTTGTCTTCACTCTGCCTTTCTCTTGAGTTACTGCTCACCCTTTTTCTTTTCACTTCCCTTTACTGCCCACCCACATATTCCTTCATCCCAGGATGATTTTCATGCCTATGGCTATGCTAAGTTGCTCTGTCTAAAGTCACCAATGATGTCACAATCACCACATTCAAATTCAAAAGTCTACGCTGTATAGCACAGGGAACACTGCTCAAGATTCTGTAATAACGTAAATGGGAAAAGAATTTGAAAAAGAATAGATACATGTATATGTATAACTGAATCACTTTGCTGTACACCTGAAACTAACATGACATTGTTAATCAACTATGCGCCAATAGAAAATAAAATTTTTTTTTAATTCATAAGTTTTTTCTTCGTTCTCACTCTCCTTGACATCACTTCATTGTTGTTCACCATTTCTTTCAAAATTATTTAATATTCCAATAGCTTATTTTTAAAAGCATCTCCCCAATTTTACCATAATGCAACTACTTATGTATTTTTCATCTCTTCTAGTCTTTAACCATATTTATAGTTTGCTAAACAAAGTTGGAAACAATATACAAAGAATTATTTGTTCTTTCATTTAATATTATTTATAGACATATCATACACGAGTAAAGATGGGAAAAGCCTACAGATAGGGCATATTCCCTATGTTTTACAGATGAGAAAACTAAGGTTAGTTGGGCGTGCCTGATGGAAAGCTGTGGCCAGGAGCACCCATACCCAGATCCCAGTCAGCCCTCCACCTTGGCAATAGGGCCCACAGAAGGGCTTCTCCAAATATGGAGAAAGCACCTGGGGGTGTTTGTTAAAAATGTAATTTCCAGGGCTTCCCTGGTGGTGCAGTGGTTAAGAATCCGCCTGCCAATGCAGGGAACACGGGTTCGAGCCCTGGTCCGGGAAGATCCCACGTGCCGCAGAGCAACCAAGCCCGTGCGCCACAACTACTGAGCCCACATGCCACAACTACTGAAGCCTGCGTGCCTAGAGCCTGTGCTCCGCAACAAGAGAAGCCACCACAATGAGAAGCCCACACACCACAGGGTAGCCCCTGCTCGCCACAACTAGAGAAAGCTCGTGCACAGCAAGGAAGACCCAACACAGCCAAAAATAAATAAAATAGATTAATTTATTTAAAAAAATGTTATTTCCAGGACCCTACCACATTTATTATTTTTTTTGGCTGAGCGGCCTGCAGGATTTTAGTTCCCCGGGCAGTGATCGAACTTGTGCCCCTTGCAGTGGAAGCGCGGAGTCTTAACCACTGGACCACTGGGGAAGTCCCCCTACCACATCTCTGAATCAGACTCTCCATCAATGGGACACAGCATTTGCAACTGTAGCAAATACCTAGGTGATTCTTAAGTGTATTAAAATTTGAGAACCTCTGTTTTGGAAAGCTTAAGTCATAGAAGACCCATGGAAAAATTTCAGCACTACCAACTGGAGCTTCTGAGCTGGGCTAGACAAGCACAGATTTTGCCCCCACTAGAGGCTGAATGAGCAGCCAGTGCCTTGTCTGATCAGTATCCGTCAGGCCTGTCCAACTGCCACCAACCCAGTAGAAACAGATACATTTGTTCCATGTGACTTTTTATAAGTATGTCATATAGTTCCTGGGTTTTGAGCTATAGAAGGGAGAAGAGGGAAGGAAGAAATGGCCTAAGAGTGGTTCAAGGTAGCTGTTAACACCGTCTGAGAAGCAAGCTACCCAGTAAAGTTGCATTAAAAATCACTCTACTTCCTGACATGTATGTCCAATACCTAATGGGGTATAAGAAGTGCATGCCTACTACAATTACTGCCATGCATGGTTGCATTCCGGCCATGACCTTTACTGGAGCTTCCTTTGGGTATATTGTGTGTGTGTGTGTGCTTGGAGGAGAGTGGGGCTGTTGGAGTGAAGGGTGGGAGAAAGGGAGGTGGTAACCTTTGAGCACACCTATAAATCAGCCTGGTGTTTTATGAACTGCTGGTTGTGATAGATTAGTAGGTTTCCAAACAATTCGGTGACCAGCATTTTAAAATGGGGTGGAAAGGAATGAAATGTAGAATAGCATGGAATAGAATAGATCACCATGTTTTAATCACAGTGGGTGGGGGGTGGTGTCGAGAGGGGAGTATAGTAGATCAGAATGTAAAATTTCTTCATTTTGATAGTGGTCAAAATGTTTGAAAACTGCTGGGTTGGAGAAAAACTGCGCTGATAAAAGACTAACAAAGTTTAGAAAGTCTGAATCCTTAGCAGAAGGTCACTTAGTTTCAGGCCTCCTGACTCCAAATCCAGTACTTTTTCCCCCTTACATGTCAATGCAGCATACAGCTCCCTTGGTCTACAGAATCTTCATGCATTTTCATTTCTAATGACTGAATATTAGGTTAATATAACTTTGCTTTATTATTTCCCTACTATTGAGTATTTTGGTAATTTCATTTGTTAGCTAACATAAATAATTCTGCTATAAATATTTTTATAATTATAGGTTTGTTCTTCTTATGAATTACTTATATGGGATATATTTTCTGGTATGATCATTTTTATGGCTCTTACTAAAAAAAAAAAAAACAACCAATTTATACTTCTGCCAACAACCATCTCCCACTAGTCTCCCAGGTACTAAATGTTATCATTCTTCCTTATACTGTTATCTAATATGTGTTAAACTGTCCCTTATAATTGTTTTCATTTGGATTTCCTTAACTACTTTTGAGGTTTAGTGTTTCAATGCTGGTTTATGTTGGCGTTCCTGATGTACGTACTGCCTGTGTGTGTCCCAGACTTTGTCTCCACTGGGAACCTCGTTTGAATGACTCGATACATTTTAAACTTTACATATGCTGCCATATTTATGGGAAGCATTTACAGCAAACATTTTTCTTATTCTGTTACACCTCTTTTTGCTTTAATTTTGAAAAATTCCCTTGCTTCGGAGTTCTACATTTTTATATACATAATTCTATCCATCATTATTTTTTACTTTGAATTTCTTCCATGTTTTATATCATAAAAAGAAATCATCTAATAGTTAGAAAAAGCATTCTATTTTCATTTTCTTGTGATATGATTTTTAATTCGGATGTACATGCGCAAAACGAAAAATCCCTCACTTTTGTGGAATGTGAGGGTGTAAGTCAAGAACACAGTTGTTATAATAAGTCTTTTTGCTGTTCTTCTAAATCAGTCATTCTCAACGAGTGGTCCCAGACCAGCAGCATCACATCACCTAGGAACTTGTTAGAAATGTAAATTCTCAGGCCCCAACCCGACCTACTGAATAGAAACTCTGGGGGTAATCTGTGGTTTTTTTCTTGCGGTACATGGGCCTCTCACTCTTGTGGCCTCTCCCGTTGCCGAGCACAGGCTCCGGACTCGCAGGCTCAGCGGCCATGGCTCACGGGCCCAGCCGCTCTGCGGCATGTGGGATCTTCCCGGACCGGGGCACGAACCCGTGTCCCCTGCATCGGCAGGCGGACTCTCAACCACTGCGCCACCAGGGAAGCCCATAACTTTTCATTTTACATTTAGGTCTATGATCCATTTTGAGTTAATTTTTGTGTAGGGTGTGAGGTCTGTGTTAGGATTCTTTTTTTTTTTTTTTTTGCATGCGGACACCCATTTTGTCCCAGGGCCGTTTGTTGAAAAGATATCCATTCTCCATGGCATTTACTTTGTTCCTTTGTCAAAGATCAGTTGCCTTTATTTGTGCGGGTCTATTTCTGGGCTGTCTATTCTGTTTCATTGACCTACTTGTCTATTCTTTCTCCAGTACATGCTGTGTTAATTACTAACGTTTACAGTGAGTTGTGAAATTACATAGTGTCAGTCCTCTGGCTGTGCTCTTCTTCAGTGCTGTGTTGGCTATTCTGGGTTTTTTGCTTTTCCATATAAAATTTAGAATCTGTTTGTCAATATCACACACAGACTTCTTGAAATTCACAACAATTCTGCCACTGAGGTATGGAAAAGATCATTTAATTTACTCACTCATAGATGAGCTGAGTGAGGCCCTGGGCAGTTAGGAATTTGCCCATTGTCATGCAGATGCTCAAATCCAGGTCTTCCACTGCCAAGCCCCCAGTGTTTTTCTCACCCCTGTATAGATACTGTTTATAGATACTGTCTAGATAGCAGGATCAAACATGTATACCCATGTTTGTGTACACCTGGCCTGTGTGCAAAACAGTATCCAGTATTAGTGTTCAGAGGCCTGGGAGTGGGGAAGTTGGCAGCCCTACATGCCAGCAACGAGAGTGGTCAAGCTGTTAGGATGTGGCTACTTGAACCTTCCTTCAAAAACCAAACTTAGTTCATGGGAACTATCACCGAAATACTAAGAGACCAAGTAAGTTGCCTGTACTGAAACACAGCTATCCCTTGATCTTACATCCCTGGCTGTTTCACGAGTATATCTCGAAAGCTGAGTGGAAAATTATTCTCTTGTAGTATGTATGACATGCGACACATGTCTCAAACCAAGTCTAAAAAAATCTATTTTAAAATATTTTCTCTTATTAGAAAAATAATATAGGTTTTAAAAAGGAATTTAAAAGTACAGAAAATTCTAAGAAGAAAAACAAATCACATATATTCTTGTTACTACACGGAGATAACCTCCATTACCAGTTTAGTAATTCCCTTCCAGCATTTATTCTATGCATATATCTGGTATCTGAGGGTTGTTCATTCGACTACTTTGAATTAATTGTTTTTCATTGAGCTACCATATTTGAATGTATGTGTATCTGGATTATTTGGTTACATTTTGTTATGGGTGCTTCCTATAACATTGCACATACTTCATGAATATGACTTTAAGTGGTTGCATTATATCCTATCATATGGCTCTACAATTATTTATTTAACAATTCTGCTACTGTTAGAAAATTTGCTATCATAACTGTATTTTCAGAGCGAAGCCTTGTACATATGTCTCTGTCCATATTTCTGATTTCAAAATTATTCCTCTTAAATAAGGACGAGGTTGCTTTTTGTCTTAGGAGGCAGACCTCTTCAAAGATCTTGTGTCAGTTTTGTCAAAATATATGTGTTTTTAACACATTAGTGCCATATTCTGCCCACTGTCTTCACATCTGAAAACAATGTGAGACACTTATCTTGTCTCTTTTCCATCAATTTGTTTTTATCCTTCTGATAGTTCTTAGCCAGATGTAAGTATCTTTTATCCTCCCATTAAGACAGTGATGTGGGATAGTGGCCTTTAAAAGGAGGTCCTCAAATGAAAACTAAACCAAGAACTGTCAAAAAAAACCATCAAGAATTGTCACTAATAAGGACCTGCCAGCCAGAATTTGCCAATGGTTTAGAAACTTCTCTGCATAAGGATTACTGAGATGACCCAAAAACTTTCTCTTCCCATCCCAATAAGCTGAATTTCCTCATTTTGACATTTAGAAATCTAAATGCAAGAAAATGATAATAAAATGGGGGGGTCATTTATCTATCTATCCATCTATCTATTTATCTGTCTATCCATCCATCTATCCATCTGGCTGAATCTTTTGTTCTGCCAATTTAGTGACATTTTTATGCCTGATTTATCAAACTGCTGTGTAGTCAGTTGGGTTGAGTCATTGAAATCACCTAAGACACTTCACCAGCTATACTTTTATAGCAATGTTTAAGCAAATAAAATGTGTCTCAGAGTAGAGGGGCTGATTAATTGTCTACCGGTATAATTTGAGAATCACCAAAAAGTACACCAACCTCAATATACTTCCCCACAGGCCCAAGCACTTCTGTATTACTTATTCACAAAAATGTAGCCCTTATTACAAGAAAAGAAAACTAAAGACTACAATTCCTCATACAAAAATCCTCAAAAATATTAACAAATCAGATCTGGCAATAAACATAAAAGATAATACATAATGACAAAGTGGGGTTCAGTCTAGGAATACTGATGTTAGTTTAACATTTGAAATCAATCAGTGTAATCCAATGTAATCTGTTAATATGATAACAGAGTAAAGGAGACACACACTGCAACATCTCAGTAGATGGAGAAAAAGCAATTAGCAAAATTCAACATTCATTTATGACAAAAAAATTCCTAGAAAACTGGGAATGAAACAAAATTCATCAATCTGATGAAAGGCATCTATGAAAAACTTACAGCTAACATCAAATTAGCTGAATTCTGAATTTTCCCACTAAGACTGGGAACAAGGCAAGGATGGCTGCTCTCACCACTTCCATTTGACGTTATACCAGAGGTTCTAACCAGCGCAAAAAATCAAGAAGAAGAAAGAAATGACACAAATATTGGAAAATAAGAAGTGAAACATTCTCTATCTGCAGACAACGTGATTGTTTATGTAGGAAGTCCTAAGGATTCAAAATTTTAAAATTGCTAGACCTAAAACATTAAGGTGAACAAGGTCTCAAGATAACAAGGTCAACACATAAAATCAATTATATGTCTATGTACTAGCAGCAAATAATTGAGAAAAATTTTAAGTCATTTACAATAGTGTCAAAAAGAAATAAAATATTCAGGGATAAATGTAGTAAAAGGCATGTAAAATATCTCTGTTGAAAACTGTAAAACATGACTGAGAAATTAAAGAAGACCCAAACAAATGGAGAGATATAGCATGTTCATGGAGCAGAAACTCAATAAAGTCTTAATCCAGGTGCTCTAAGGCCTAACCATCTGTCTCAAAGTCCTCTTGATAATTTCTCCCAGTATAATGTGGATTTATAAGCTCCTACATTAGGTCCTTATGCAAACAGCTTCTAAATTGTCCATCCTAGAACGTCAGAATTTCTTAACTGAGTTTGTAGCTAAGGCTTCACAGATGACAGGATTATAGACCTATAAGAAACCAAGTGGCCTTCTCCTCAGCCAATAGACTTTGGCAGAGAGGTTGGGTGACTTGTAATGA
The DNA here is from genome assembly GCF_949774975.1 of Lagenorhynchus albirostris. Classification (NCBI taxonomy): domain Eukaryota; kingdom Metazoa; phylum Chordata; class Mammalia; order Artiodactyla; family Delphinidae; genus Lagenorhynchus; species Lagenorhynchus albirostris. Next base: position 90,784,811 of record NC_083103.1, read on the forward strand.
TCTACAACTGGAAGGAGAACTAGAATTAGAGTGTCTTAACTCGCAGCCCAGAATTAAGAGGCTTATCTATAAAGATGTGTTGTTATTCAGGATTTCTTATCTGAAAGAAAGAAAAGAAACCCAATGAAAAGTAGCTTAAGCCCCAAATGGAATATATTGGAAGGATAATGAGGTAGTTCACAGAATCAAGATACAATCTCTGGATTCAAGGATGCGCTAGACACCACGGGAACTAGAAATGTGGACTCAAATACTGTTGATAGGCTATGGCTTTCCGATCATTTTTGTCTTTTTCTTTCAGTGAGAGTTCCCCAGAAATTTGACACTAATGATAAAGTCTTTGAGATTGCAGATGTGTTTTAAAACTAAATTATAGAGGATTACAGCCAGGGTGCTCTGAGGGGAGGGGAGGGCAAGACTTGGCTCCCAAAGAAGGTGGCGATCAGGGGGCTCCCAGACAAGGTGGCCCCTCCCCACTCAGCCCCACTTCCCGCACATAGTTTCTCCTCTGGATCAAACACGTAATAAAGAGAATGTCTGGGGGTTTCCCTGGTGGCGCAGTGGTTGGGAGTCCGCCTGCCGATGCAGGGGACACGGGTTCTTCCCCTGGTCCATGAAGGTCCCACATGCCGCGGCGCGGCTGGGCCCGTGAGTCATGGCCGCTGAGCCTGCGCGTCCGGAGCCTGTGCTCCTCAGCGGGAGGGGCCCCAGCAGTATGAGGCCCGTGTACCGCAAAAAAAAAAAAAAAAGAGAAAGTCTGGAATCTGAAAAAATAAATAAATACAAAAAATAAGAGAGAATTCATGGTTACTCTTTTAAACTCATCAGAATTACGTATATTTATATTATAGTGCACAGGTTTTTCTCTCTTTTCTTTTCCCTGATGGGTGTTATTGTTGGAAAATTTACTATTAAAAATCATTGTAAAAGGCATTCTTGATACTTAATTGTATATTTTTCCTGAGGCAAAATTTTCCTGCCCTGATTTCAGTCTGTCTTCCATTGGTTTATTTATTAGATTCCTCCACTAGATAGTATCTCTTCCAGCTTTGGATAAAACACTCCCCGTGAGTATCACTGCCTCTGTCCTCACCAGCTAGGAAGCCTACATTGAACTTCACTTTCTGTTGTTTATATTACGAAAAAAATTAATATCTTTTTTACATATATCCTGCGCACCAACTTACCACTCATTGGTGTGGGGGAATGATGGGAAAGGCAGTCAGGTGTAATTTGCTACACCCTTGCATGGCTGCATAAGAGTGTGCCTTGGGCCTGGAACATTTCCTTATGTGGAGCTAAGAAGCCCTCATGGCCTCGCTTGGGAGAATCTTTCCCTGTTCTGGGCTTGATGTGTGCTCCTTTGTTCTGCCTACGCATGTGTGTTATACGGCACCGGGCTAATCCCACTGCTATATATTTTGCTAGTGGGAGGCAACGGGGTCCTTTGCCTGCAGACAAGAGGGGTGCATGCAGACCATCTCCCTGCTCTGGGATGAGACCTGCCAGCCATGGGAGACTGGCCCACACTATTGAACCTGATTTTGCTCTGTCTGTTCTCTAGGTGAATAAAGCATCATTCCATCCAGTGCCTGTGTGAGTCGTGTCTTTCTTGGCAACACTGACACCTGCAAACCATGCAGTGGGTTGACATCTGGGACTTAATGCTCCTAGTGGCAGGGATCATTATGTTCTTTACTATCCTCCACTCAGTGGGACACCTCCCCTGGAGGCAGTAACAGGTGTCACTTGCTTAACAGGGGAGCATATTGAGTGACACTTGAGAAACACTATCTTAAAAACCTGTTTATTGTTCTAATCTCTCCCCATCCCTAGCCCATAACAGACGCTCAGTACGTGTGTTGAACTGAGTTGGCCGGTAACAAACATCACCCCAAAGATCCCTGGAGAGCAGCAGCTGCACCCCTAGATTGGTTCCTGTGGCACCTTCTCTAGGGACAGAGGTGGTTGCTCCCTCACCAGGGCCCTGTGTCCCCAGGGACAAAGGGACCTCGCCGGAGGCAGCCAGCCCACACTGACCACCACTGCTGTTCCTGGAAATGGAGCCATTGACCTAAAGAGGACAAGAGTGAGGTGTTTAAACCCCTCACCACCACTGCATTTTCTGTGACAAACAGGACTGGAGTTTTGTTTGATTCTAGCCAAGTTCTGATCTAGTAGCACATGCAGCAACTTGGTCCGGGCGAGGCATCTGTACTGAGGATGATATTGAAATCAACCAGTGATCCGCTTTTCAGCACAATCCTTACTTTCTTGTCCAGTAGATTAGAATGAAGAGGGCTGAAACACCAACACTTGACAATTCTCGATCATCTTGTATGTGGAGTGCAAACAGAGAGAGGAGGCGCACGCCTCCCCCTTCTTACCTCTTTAGATTTTGTTACGTGGATATGGCTCTGTTTATGCCTGTATAGCCCTCATTTTCTAACTCAAAACTATCTTTCTTCCTACCACAGATGCATGACTTACTTGCTGGAACAAATCATGGAGCCCATATACAAATGCCTTGCTAGAAGTTTGCACAGGAAGACAAAAAAAGCTCTTTCCCTGCTCAACGCAGATGTCAGCCAGCACAACACCCGAGCATTCAGAGAATGTGATGGAAATTGCATATACAGAGAAGTACACTTAGTGTATTAGCTAGGGTGACCTGTTCTTTTAGGCTATTCAGAGAAATAACCGTCATTTGCAGTGGTTTTTGTCAACTGCTCTATCATTTTGTGTAATTAGGGACAGCGTTTTTGTTTTTGAGTGGAAAAACACGCAGAGATTCAGGTTTTCGTTTTTTTCTCCCGAACCCCCAGCCCCGGCCCCATAGAACAGCTCCGTTTCTGGAGCCCTCAGAACTGTAATGGTCTTTGGGCAGAATAAGTCACTGAGGCGGCAGCATCAACACGGAACATGCGGTTAGCTAAGCAGAGAGACAGGCACAGATAACGTATGCAGTCAGCTCCACGGAAGGAGGAAAGATGAACGACAGAGCTGTTTCCTGAATGTCCTACCTGTCCATCACTTGGTACCAAAATGCCCGCTTGGCTATCCAACTTCTTATTTTTTTCCACTGGAGAACAGAGGCCCTAAGGACGCAAAAGCTTACGTATTTTGACATGTCAGAGGAGAAAGCGATAAAATAAAATTTTCCTGCCACACAGGGTGAAGGGAATTTAAATATGTGATTGTTTTCAGCTGCTTTGCTCTAGCCCTGCCCTTTTATCTACTGCTCCTAGAAATGACTTCATTTAGCCAAACTCTCCCTCTCCCCCCTCAACCACAGGCATTTTCAAAGCACGAGTCACATGACTCTGTTTCATTAGCGCCTTTTGGTCCCAGCATCCTTGATGATATCAGTTATAGCTCTGGGAGTTTGGTTTGTTCATACGTTAACCATCATTAGGAACAAACAGCAAACAATTTCTCTCAGGAGCAAAGCCCATTCCCTGTGCTGACAGAGCCTAAGAAACAGTGCCCTTCTAGAATACCGTTTATGCCTGATATATAAGTTTTCTCTTACACTAGCTCTGGTGTATTCTCCTGAGTTTACACAGCATGCCCCCTAGACCAGTGCAAAAAGAGTTGTTGATTTTTTGTAAGATTCACAAACAGTATCCTTGTCATGCCCGGTACCCAGGAAGTCCCAGAGTTTTAACTTTTCATGCTTTTTAGCTGAATTGGGTTGTCATTATGTCATGGACAATCTTTTCTGTGGCATCCTGAGACTAAGTGAAGTCTTGATTCTCAATATTTCCATTTGTACAGCTAAATTTAAAATAAAGAACATATACATTAAAAAACCGGTCTCTTGTAGATCTGTGATCTAATAAATGATGGATTTTGACAATAAAAATGAAACCACTCTATTACTAACTTTTGAGAGATGTGATTAAGAACAATTCCAATGGTGGTTACTTTTCAAGTGAATTTCCTGTGGTTTTATTTACCTGAGTGCTGGAGGACCAGCTTCTCAGGAGTCCCAGACTGTGGATATGGTACCACTGAATTAAGTCCTTCAGCTGGTTCACTTCCCCAACCACCCAAAGGTCACGCCGCCTGGCAGTCCATCAGTTACTGAATCATCAATCCTTTTGTTGGCAATGAACTCATATTTGCTTTCTGCTTGATTGATTTCTTAGGCCAAGGCCATTGAGAAAACAAAACACTCTAAAACAGTAGATTCCCTGAAACACGCACAGGTGTGGCCAAAAGCCTCACTTCCTCTCTTTCCAGTTTATCTTTGATCGTCTGTAAACAGTGGTGGAACACTTTATCTGTGATCTGAACTGTCCTATTAATAAATGACCCAAAGAAAGGCTGAGGCATGTTTTTTCTAGTCTGACACCTCAGGTACCATAATAATGACAGGAGCAAACCTTCCTTCTGCCAACAGTCCATTTCTGTTCCAACTCTTCCTTACATGTGGTCCAAGCAGAAGATCACGGTCCTGTGACTGATAGCCTGCAGGCTGAATATGAAAGAGGTCCTTAGGGAGAACCTTCCCAGACTCAGGGAAAAACCTGGGTTGGTGCAGAGCTCTCTCTGCAATTTACCAGTTGCTGGAGTAGCTCTCCTCCCAAGGAGAAGCCAGTGGCTGGGGACAACCGATGTTTGTGTTCCCTGCCACAGTGTCACAGCCTTAACCTTTGGTGGTGTGCTGTCTGCCTCAAGTTCGCAGGTTTGTCCTCGCAAGGCTTGATTTTCTGAGGTTACCTGATTCATCCTAGATTTGAAGTCTACAATTCAGCCAAGTTATTGGCAGGCAAGGAGTGGTCTAGACCAGGAGTTAGCAATCTTTTTCTGTAAAGGACCTAATAGTAAATATTTTCAGCTTTGTGGAAATACAGCTTCTGTCACAACTATTCAGTTCTGCAGTTGTAGTGTGTAAGTAGATACACACATCGAATGAGTGTAGCTTTGTTGCAATTAATTTTATTTGCAAAAATAGGCAGTGGGCTGGATTGGGCCCATGGGAGATGGTTTGCTAAGCCCTGCTCTATAGAAGTTGTCTCTAATGCTCTTGATTATGTATGCTATCAGTTCAAACAAAGCAAAACACACATTAAAACCCAAAACACTTTAAAATATATACCCACAGTAAATGTTTATTTATGTATAAATTATATACAAGGACAAATGTGCTAATATATTTTGTATATTATAAAACATATACAGGGGGTTTCCCTGGTGGCACAGTGGTTAAGAATCCGCCTGCCAATGCAGGGGACACGGGTTTGAGTCCTGGTCTGGGAAGATCCCACATGCCGCGGAACAGCTAAGCCCGTGCGCCACAACTACTGAGCCTGTACTCTAGAGCTCATGAGCCACAACTACTGAAACCCGCGTGCCTAGAGCCTGGGCTCCACAACAAGAGAAGCCACCACAATGAGCAGCCCTCGCACCGCAAGAAAGAGTAGACCCCTCTCGCCACAACTAGAGAAAGCCTGCACGCAGCAACGAAGACCCAACACAGCCAAAAACAAATAAATAAAATAAATAAATTTATAAAACAAAACAAACAAACAAAAACATACACAGGGACTTCCCTGGTGGTCTAGTGGGTAAGACTCTGTGCTCCCAATGTAGGGGGCCTGGGTTCAATCCCTGGTTGGGGAACTAGATCCCGCATGCATGCCGCAACTGAGAGTCCACATGCTGCAGTTAAAGAGACTGCATGCTGGAACAATGATCCCATGTACCACAACTAAGACCTGGCATGGCCAGAATAAATAAATAATAAGTAAATAAATAAATATTTTTTAAAAATAAAACATATACAAAAATAGAACTTTAAAAAATGAGATATAGATACAATAGTGCTTTCAAGTATAATTTTAATTGTGATGACTTCATACTATCATTAGCTAAGATCTAAAAGTACACTATATACTGAGGGCTAGGTTCACAGTTAAAGACAGTGGATTTAAATCCATAATTTAATTGGTCTTCCTGGTAATTTCAAGATTGTTTGGCTAACTTTTTATTAGACCCAAATAGATCTTTATTTATGTCTTGTAATGTGACTGGCAAAGAATTCAAACTATTTTTCATTTTAACAAGCTCATATTGTTTGCACTCTGCTAAGCACTCTCCTAAGTGTTCCAAAAATGTTGTTTAATTCTCATAAAAGCCGTATGGGGTGAGTACTATCATCACCCATTTTTACACAGAGATTTAGGTAAATTGCCTAAAGCCACACTTTTGCTAGGTGGCTGGCTCCAGAATCCTTGTTCTTATCCACTGAACTAGGCTGCCTCTCCCACTTTTTTGCTGTTCCCTTAAACTTTCACTATTATAATTAGACTTCAGTCCACACTTTCTTTTTAGGAATATTTGAAAGATACTTGTCTATTTAGGGTATGGTGACCTTAGGTAAAACTAAGTAATATGGTCCAAAACTCCACTTAACTAGACGCATGCAATATACTAGAGTATACTGCCATCTAATGAATGGGACAGAGTGAATGAGGGCTACCCTGTTAAACCCCTCACCTTATGGAATTCCCACTTTCCTTCTAGGAAACCAGAGAAATGTGTCCATTGACAGATGGACTAACCAAAGATGCCAGAGTCCATTTGCATATTAAGGATTAATTCTTTTTTTTTTTTTAAGATATGTAAGTCCTAACATATTCTTTCAGCCCCCGAATGGAAGATGTTGCACACCTCCAGGAATATGCCACCTCTGCTTTCTAAAAGAATGGCTTTATGTCCTAATTACATTATACTATGTCCCTAATAAAATATTGACCTTGTTTATACTAATAAACACGATAAAGGCTAATCTATAATAACTATGATTGCCATTATATTACAATAATTTGATATACAAAGATACAGTTAGATGCCATTGCACTAATTTTCAGCTGTTATTAATCATTCTGTTAACTTAAAACTCTTCTTCTTTGTTCTGACTTAAAGAGAAAATAATCTTCAAAGCTCTGAACTTCACTTCTGGTCAAAAGCTTGTTGTGAAATGCCCCACTCAGCAATATTCCTCTTACCTTTAATTTCTCAGTTTGTGAACTGATGCTTAGCGCTCTCTACATCAGTGGTTCCCAAACTTTCATGCACATCAGGATCACCTGGAGGGCTTATTATAGCACAGATTGCTGGGCTTTGGCCTCAAATTTCTCATTCAGTTGGTCTGGGGTGGGGCCTGGGAATTTGCATTTCTAATACCTGGGACCAGCTGCTGCTGGTCCAGGAAATGACTGCTCTGGATAACTATTGGTCTTGCTCTTTCCAGGAAGCAGAAATTGGCTTTCTGTTGTGCATGTGGTTACCTATGCCATGCGACTTTGCTATTACCCAGGAATCTTTTGTTTGTTTGTTTGTTTGTTTTTGCGTTACGCGGGCCTCTCACTGTGTGGCCTCTCCCGTTGTGGAGCACAGGCTCCGGAGGCGCAGGCTCAGCGGCCATGGCTCACAGGCCCAGCTGCTCCGTGGCATGTGGGATCTTCCCGGACTGGGGCACAAACCCATGTCCCCTGCATCGGCAGGCGGACTCTCAACCACTGCGCCACCAGGGAAGCCCTACCCAGAAATCTTGATGTTGCAATCCAACCCTATATACCTAGCTAGACCACTTAGGGCTTATCCTTGGTGTCAGCTTTTATCCCACGCCAGTTCTGCTTCAGTCCTTACTCAACAACTATGTACCACCAAACCCACCCTCAATAATTCTTGGCCTGTCCTGGAACAGAGGCTGGCATTAATTATGAGAAGAATTATACAAGGTTGTATCCTTCTCCTTCTTTTTACTCTATGTTCTTTCTCTGACCAATTTCATATGATCACTCCCATGTTTCAACTGTCACCTTAATATGATGATTTTTCAACCACACGTCTATAGCGCTGACCTCTCTTCTGAGCTGCAGACCAGCACCCCTCGGCTGCCCATTGGACATCTCTACCTTGATGGGACATAGGTATCTGAAACTCACTGTTGTAAGTTGAATTGAGTTCCCTAAAAAGATACGTTGAAGTCCTAACCTCCAGTATGTGTAAATGTGACCTTATTGGGAAATAGGGTCATTATAGATATCATTAGTTCAGATGAGACCATACTGGAGTAGGTTGGGCCCTCAATCCAATTGTCTGGTGTCCTTATAAGAGGAGAAGAGACATAGACACACAGGAAGAAGACAACTTGTGATAATGGAAGTGAATATTGGAGTGATGAGGTTACAAGACCAGGTATGCCAAGGATTGCCAGCAAATGCCAAAAGCTAGAAGAATCAAGGAAGGGTTATCCCCAACAGGTGTCAGAGGGAGCACAGATCTGCTGACATTTGATTTCAGACTTCTAGTCTCCAGAACTATGAGATAATAAATTTCTGTTGTTTTTAAGCCACCTAATTTGTGATACTTTGTTTCAGCAGCCCTAGGAAACAGATACATTCATCATGTCCAAAACTGAACAGAATGCCCCCTTTCCTCCCCAGTAACCCAAACTTGCTTCTTCTCCTAACTGCCTTTTTCAAATAATAGCATTACAGTCTACAGTCTTGCTCATCCAAACTAGAAAGTTGGATTCATTTTATACTCTTCTTCACCCTTAACGTCCTATAAGCCACCATGTTTTGTTAACTCTATCCCTTATCTGACCTTTCCTTTAACATCTTGGCCATTGCAACAACTTCCAAAAAAATTCTTTTTGTTTCCTTTACCTTTCCTGTATTTCCAATTAATATCTGCTATAATGATCTATCATATTAAAGTACTTATAATAATAATAGCTACCCTTTACTGAGAGCTTATATTACATCTAGAAATGTACTAAGTTCTTTGCATTGATCGTCACAACTTTAGCTGGTAACTACTGTTATTATCTTCATTTTATGGATCAAAAAACTGTTGCTCAAGTGCACGAAGCTATCAAGTATAAGAGCTGGGGTTTGAAGTCTTACCCACTCTGCTAGTCTCCTTGTAGCCCATCACGGCACCTCCTTAAAATAGAAAGTATGGAATGGCACTCAGGCCCCAAAGCCATGTCTCCAGCCTTGTTTCCCTACGTATTTCTCTACAACCCTCTGCTCCACGCTACTCATAATTCCCTGTCTTTACTTTCCTGCCCTTATGGCTTTGGTCATGCAGTTCCCTCAATCTAAAAATCCAACAAATTTTCACCACCAAACACCTTTCACATCGGACTTCCCTGGTGTTGCAGTGGTTAAGAATCTGCCTTCCAATGAAGGGAACGTGGGTTCGAGCCCCAGTCTGGGAAGATCCCACATGCCACAGAGCAACTAAGCCCATGAGCCACAACTACTGAGCCTGCACTCTAGAGCTTGGGAGCCACAACTACTGAGCCCATGCGTCACAATTACTGAAGCCCGTGCGCCTAGAGCCTGTGCTCCGCAGCAAGAGAAGCCACCACAATGAGAAGCCCGCGCACTGCAGCGAAGAGTAGCCCCTGCTTACCCCAACTAGAGAAAGCCTGCGTGTAGCAAACGAAGACCCAACACAGCCAAAAATAAAAATAAATAAAATATAAATTAAAAAAAAAACCTTTCACATACCTCAGTACCAAGCTTAAGTATGGCCTCTTTCACCAGTACCCCAAGTCGGAATGACCTGTTCCTTCTTCTATGTGGCCTACTTAGAACTTAGGCCATTCCATCCTGCTTTCTTTCTAGCCATTTATATGTTTATTTCCACATGGTCATGCTGGCCTCCTAGTTCAAGGGCCGGCCATGCCATTTAATTTTTCCTTTATTTTCCTCCCATCTTTTCTAACAGTGCTTCAATGATTTGAATTGTTAATAGTAGCAATAGTAATCATGGTAGGAATCTTAGCAAACCTTTGCTATCGTTAACACTCAACAGTTTCAGTACTATTTGAAAACTAAAGTCATATTTAAAAACATCGTATCAACTTTTTTCCACAACTGAAATTTCTTAATCTATTGACCTATTTTCATATAATATGAGAACTTCCTTTGAAATACCTATTTCTATTCAATTTGATGTTTCATGTGATAGACTCGTTTATTGTGTGGTAACATCAAAATCTGTCCATTATCCTTTAGAAATAAAACGCTTCCAAAGGAGGCCAGGGGTGGGGTCGGAGGGCGACCACTTTGTTTTCTACTCTCCAGAAGATATTCTCTTTGCTCCTTGATCTTGAAGCAGGTCTGCTTTGTTAGTGATTTTAGGTTATGTCCCGGCCAGTTCAGAGCTAACCTAGGACTCAATTAGATTTCATGATAGGGAATCAGCTAACCTAGGACTCAATTAGATTTCATGATAGGGAATCAGTATGTGCGTCTCACTGCCCTCACCATTTATGAAGCTTAAACCCAGCCCTCATTTATTTTGGAGTCTCAGAGAACTGGTATAAGATCAAATTCCACACTTCTGGGCAAGCAGAAGGAACCCCAAAGAAGAAAACAGAGAAGAAACTCACTGAGCTCCGTGGGAAATCAAGCCAGGGTGGACATTCAGACCAAGTGGCAGAATAACTTTCTGCTTAAATGAAAAACTATTTAGAAGTCAGTCACGTGCGAATGATGAACCAAAGTGGTTATAAATGGAGGTGCTTTGATAAGGAACTGAAGAATATTTAATAAGGACTTAAGAACACTTAATGAGGATGGAAGAAAATGATTAGGAAATAATTAAAAGGAAAACAATATATTCTACAAAGCAGAGAAATGTGATGAAAAATAAAGATCACTCTTCCCCGTTGGGCTTTTTAGCTTTTTTCCAAGCTGGAAAAATATTCCTGTTTCTGCCCTTTTTTTTTTTGTGATACGCGGTCCTCTCACTCTTGTGGCCTCTCCCGTTGTGGAGCCCAGGCTCCGGATGCGCAGGCTCAGCGGCCATGGCTCACGGGCCCAGCTGCTCCGCGGCATGTGGGATCTTCCCGGACCGGGGCACGAACCCGTGTCCCCTGCATCGGCAGGCGGACTCTCAACCACTGCGCCACCAGGGAAGCCCTTCTGCCCATATTTTGAAATATCTAGAACATTGAATTTATTGATGGAAAGTGTACTTACCATCTAATCAGAGAAACCCTAAAGGGAAAAGAGTGCTCTACACATCGGAGGTACCCTAGAGACTAGACTGTTCATAACTCTGCATGAACAGGGGGGAAAGGGCTATATTCCCATTAAAGAGCAACACAGTTGGTTAAAGAATGAACAAAAAGCAACATTTCTTCATTAGTGTCATTGCAGGAAGCTGATGCTCTGAAAGCTGGAGGCCATCAAATGGGATATTGCAACAATAAAACAGAATGAAAAAATGAAATGCTCCATTCTCTTGTCAATCTCTTATGTTTGTCTCTTTCTTTTTAATATTCTTGGCACTACCCTGGTAAGCTAATGCATGTTTGCAGTTTCATTTTGTGCTTGGTAATTGTGCTATGGCCACCTATTCATTTGACAGACTTTGCTTTAAATGAAGGAAACTGGCAGGTTGGAGGAAAAAAACCAATGTTGCCAAATCACCAATTAAGGAAACTGCTGGAGGGAAAACTGGTCCTGAGACTGGTATCCATAAAAATGATATAGTGATGCTGCACTTCAAAAGACATTTTGAAGAGACACTTAATGAAGGACATAACAGAGGGGATTATAGGCTGGCTAACGTATATGACTGCCAAATTTAGACCATGAAGATAGATACGATGGGGTACGATCATTTTTACAAATATCTGGACATCAAAACAACAAATATATCAAATTGTGATGCAGTTGACAGGTAGGCTGATTCTCCCTCCGTAACTGGAGGAAGTCAGCCTCATGATCAATTCTGTTCAAAACCCCCTGTGAAGAGATGTCACCTTGGGAGGCAGTAGACATGAGAATGAAGAGGCCCTAGTCCTGGCCCTCCTTCTTGGATCTCATAATCTAGCAAAGGAATAGGCAGACACACGGGTTAGCTGAATGTAGCTCCAAAGGCTGAAGCAGAACATTCCTCTGCTTTTCCCACTGAGTCACCTGCCAGGATCAGGCTGACCGTTCTTCCTCCCGTCTCCCTCACTGTTCTTCCCTACAGCATCCTCGATTTTGTTCGATTTCTCCAATTTCCCCCAATACCCAGCTCCACCTGGAGAGGCAGAATCAAATCCCTCATGTCTTCAAATTGCTGAAGAGGCTTTTATTTATTCCTTCCTTCACATTCTTAAATAAATACACCTTTCCTCTCTTGCTAATACGATTGCTTCTTATGGATTAATTTCAATGAACTATTATGACCCACATCCTTGTCTCTTCACTCTATTTTACCAAAGACCCTCTCCCAAGAAAGTGTGAAGGAGAAAAAGATGTGGGAAGAAAGGCCCATCTTGCCCCAGATAACAGGCACCAAAATCATGGTATGAACACAGTCCTGTGAAATGACTGAGAACCTGGAGGTGGCATCATGGGAGATTTCATGGAAGAGGTGATGCTTGTTGAGTGGGATACTTGTGCTCAACACTGTGCTATATACAGTCAAGTTACCTAATGTAAGCTATGGCTGCTGTCCTGAAAATGTTCTGAATCTGGCCAAGGAGATGAGATAGACATGCATGAAATAAAAAAGACAAGACAACCTATAGTTACATGTGTGATACAAAGGCACTGACATTTTTGGAACTGAAATTTATTTTCCTGTTTCTGTGCTACGTAGGCCTGGGACTAGACAGAAGAAACTTAGCTACTTTTTCCAGGAGAGACTGGTTTCTGGAAGTTAGTACTGAACAACTAAAATAGCTCACTTGGTGGATGGACTTAGAGACTGTCATCCAGAGTGAAGTAAGTCAGAAAGAGAAAAACAAATACCGTATGCTAACACATATATATGGAATCTAAAAAAAAAAAAATGGCTCTGAAGAACCTAGGGGCAGGACAGGAATAAAGACACAGACATAGAGAATGGACTTGAGGACACGGGAAGGGGGAAGGGTAAGCTGGGACGAAGTGAGAGAGTGACATGGGCATATATATACACTACCAAATATAAAATAGTTGGCTAGTGGGAAGTAGCCACATAGCACAGGGAGATCAGCTCGGTGCTTTGTGTCCACGCAGAGGGATGGGATAGGGAGGGTGGGAGGGAGACGCAAGAGGGAGGGGATATGGTGATATATGTATAGGTATAGCTGATTCACTTTGTTATACAGCAGAACTAACACACCACTGTAAAGCAATTGTACTCCAATAAAGATGTTTAAAAATAAATTAACTAACTAACTAACTAAATAAAATAGCTCACTTGTCAAGATTAACAGCTTGCCTGTTGATACTCTAAGACCCTTGACTTGTGGGGTCATCAGTCCAAAGCTCTCATGTCATTAACTCTGCTCAATCCAAACTAGTTCTCTGCCTTGCAAGACCTGCCTTAAATCATCCAGCCCTGGCCCTGAAACACTAAAAATATCCTTCCCCAATTTCCCCGCTCTGAGTTACGACTGAGACACTCAAGTTGGTCCTCTCCTTTATTGCAGTGAGTTCAATAAACTTAGCTTTGCTTGATCGGAAGTTTTTTCCAGTCATTGTTTTGGGGGATTGACAGGACAATTTAATAATTTTCCATAAAGACATGTGTCTGGGCTACCTGGTCATTTCTGTAGCCACACAAATTTGTGTATAAATACTTCCTTTATCTCAGCGTGTCTGAGGATGAGGCCTAGAAATAAAGCAATAGCTGTGACTAAAACGTCATACATCTAAAACACGAATAAAGCATTGGATCGCAGGAAAGCATTCATCTCAGCAGTGGCCAGAGACTGGTGGGGGTGGTACTTTTGCTTCCTGGTGGCACTGAAGATGTGATGACCTGGAGCTGAGATTTGGATTACAGTTTTGGGTGAGGTTTAATTTGCTTATTTATTTATATTTTTTAATTTATGGTTGAGGTTTTCTTGCCTTATTCCCTAGGCTCTAATAGTCAAGGTTCCTCTTGGAAAAAAAAAGGCTTAAATCATGTCAATGCCTGGGAATCAGATACACACTGAATTGTCTGACAAACTAGGGATGGAAGGACTCTCTAAGGGATCCAACTTCCAGATAAAGGTAGGGCACAGAATTCATTGTGAAGGCATGCACACATACATAGCCCTTGGTTCTTGGACTTAGCCAGGCCCTGTCATCCTAGGAGTGCTCGTACACTCTTGGAAGTGCTTGTAACTACAAGCCATCTTACTGGACTCAGCAACACCTTGGGGCCCAAGCAACTCTGCTGTGGTGAAACAGATGGAGGGGATGTTTCTCCATCCCAGCTCTTGGCAGATCAGGGGGCTTGAGGCTCAGAGGGCTGGGAGCAATGGGGGCTGAGCATCTTTACCTCAGCAGGGCAGAGGCCCACAGAGAGGGCACATGTCAGAGCAAGAGAGGCTAGAGAGGCTGGCCCTAAAACATGAACACATGTAATACACCCCCCTGCCAACTCCAAGTCTTTCAGAAGGGCTTTGGGGCTGCGATCTGACAAAGAACCAGAATTACAGGGCTTCCCTTGTGGCGTAGTGGTTAAGAATCTGTCTGCCAATGCAGGAGACACGGGATCGAGCCCTGGTCCGGGAAGATCCAACATGACGTGGAGCAACTAAGCCCGTGTGCCACAACTACTGAGTCTGTGCTCTAGAGCCTGTGAACCACAACTACTGAAGCCCGTGCGCCACAACTACTGAGCCTGTGCTCTAGAGCCCACAAGCTACAACTACTGAGCCTGTATGCCACTACTGAAACCCGTGCGCCTAGAGCCCATGCTCCACAACAAGAGAAGCCACCACAATGAGAAGCCCGCGCACCACAAGGAAGAGTAGCCCCCGCTCACCGCAACTAGAGAAAGCCTGCACACAGCAACAAAGACCCAATGCAGCCAAAAATAAATAAATAAATAAATTTATTTTAAAAACCCACCAGAATTACTTTTATGAGTCATCAAAGCCAAGAATTACAAGATTTATGTATGAAACCTAAGGAAAGTCAAGCCTGAGCCCACAGGCTGGTGATGCTTGGAGAGATCTGAGTCACACTACACAACATCGCTGATTTCCTGTAGGCATCCCGGCAGGAGGCAGGTGGGTGATGGCTGTGTGCACCAATGCAGGAGATGGCTGAGCGGAATTGCTTCAATCTGGGTCTCTATTGCCCATTGAATTCACACTCTCCACACACTGATCGTATTGGGGAAGCCAGCAATCAAGAGCATGAGGTACTCTGGACTAACAGAAGCCAGTGGAACAGGAATGGCCACAGAAAAACCTTTGTGGCAAAGGTAGCTAACCTGAGAAGGCGGGTAAAGACACTGTCTGATTCTCTATGTCCGCTCACATCCACTCTCGGGGGGCTGAGACCCCAGCAGGCAGAGCACTTATGACCTCAGAGTCTTTGTGCTTGAGAGTCAGGAAGGAAGGCAGAGGAGTTGGATACAGTTCTGTCACTAGCTAGCATTTACCCCGATGGCTGCATATATTGATGTTAATTACACACCCTAGCTTTTTGGGGCAGCGTTAATTTCAAATGCTCTGTCCCACTGTCCTGGGAGAGCAGTAGGGATAAAGAAAAGAACTGAAGAGCCCAAAACTACCAATACTATTGTTCCAGTGCTGCCTTTAACCAGTTGCACGCCTTTGAGGAAGTTTCTCTCTCTCAATCTGTTTCCTTGTCTGTAGAAAAAGGAACTAATACCAATCTTATGGAAGGATGACACAGCCTTCTGTCTTTCATTTCTCCCTTTTTCCAGAGTAATGGAAGCGTAGCAAGGTACAAGGTTGAGCTGCTAGTTGGCCTTTCACCACCTTCTGTGCAGATGTGACTACGTTCTCTCCAGTAATGTGCGACAGGAGTGATGTGTCCCATTCCCAGCCACCATGGTGCCTTGAGACCAGACCAGGCGAGGTCGTATGCTTTCCCCTTTCCATTGGCTGCACCCCAGATAAGGTGCCCACTCAAAACTAGACAAAGAAACAAGATGGAGAGGACCCAGGGCCCAGAATAATTGCAGGGAGGCAAGCAGCCTGCTGAGCTAGTCTGTTTATGTGAGGAAGAAATAGGTGTCTTGCTTGAGCTATTGCATTTTGGGGATCCCTAAAGTTTAACCTTATCCAAGTTGTGTAGATCTCACAGAACTGTCAAAAGCCAAAGAAAATAGAGGATGTGACATCCCCTTGTGAACTCAAGTGATTTACAAACAGATTACGGTGGCCACATAATTGAATGAGCCATCAGCAGAAGAATTCTGAAAAACTGAAAGTACCCCAAACTCAGAAAAACTGCCAAACTGGATTATCCAGTCTAATCTTCCTACACAGAGCAAAGTAAACAAGGGTAACAGACACAATGTTGCTGTCTGGGTGTCGCATATCGGATCCTGTCTTCCTGTTAACACCAAATCTCTCTTGGAGTCTTGGAGGTAGTGGCCACAAAGCCTGAGGGGCCACATCCCCTCTTTCTGCTTCTGCGCACACTCAGCCTCATATGAGGATGGCCGGAGTTCACGTCCATCACTCAGCAAAGTGGCCTCAGCAAACCAGACCTCACCTGGGCCTGCCCTTTACTGCCAAGAACCTGGGCTGATGCCCTGGGCAGTTGTCAGCTCTCCACACCTGAGCTTACTCACAGACACAATTTAAGCAATTAAACAATATCTATCTTGAGAATCTACCAGTTCCCTTCGTTACAGCCCTTCACGAACCCTCCCAACATCCCTGAGAAAGCAGGTGCAGATTTCCTAACATGACAGCAAGCAGATGTTTGAGGACGGAATGAGCCAGCCCACAGGGGGACCTACGGGAACAAAACAGAACTTGCACAGCTGCCCTGGGCAACTGCATCTGACCGAGGCTGCTGGGCCCACTGTCTACCTAAAAAGAGTGTCTTTTCTGCCCAGTCTTGGGCCAAGGTACTTGGCATTTCAACTGTCAGAGATTAAAGACTCATTTCTTTGTACTTCCCAGGAATTCTCTTTTTGGAATATGCAACAAGCCCTGGGGGAGGGGCCCCACGTGTTTCATTATCACCTGAGCTGATGAATCACAATGGAGGCTTTGAGCCCTTGGGGGAGGGGCACACAGAACTCCCAGCTACAAATGACGGAAATGGGAGTGGAACCCACTTCTCTCCCACCCTAAAGCCCAGGCAGGCTCTTGCCATCTTATCACACTTGGTCCCCAGAGCTGAGGAGGACACAAGTCAAGAACATTAATTGGGTCCAATTTCTGAAACCCCCTTTGTGAACTGCAACTTAACCTCCCGAGAAACAGAGTTTTGCTTCAGAGGACTCTCTGTCTTATTTTCCCTGTTTCATTGTCTCTTCGTCAGGTCTTCCTGTTTGTCACCGAGCTGTACAAATGACAGACTCTTTTCCAGTAGCCCCAGCAATGTGAAAGAGCTAAAGAGAAAAAAGAATGCAGACCTCTGAATGCAGTAAAAGACCAGCATGTTTCTGATCTGGGCACTTCACCATTGTTGCTCCCTCTAAAAAACTTCACCTTTGATTCACATGCCATCTACCTACTGACGAATTTATACCAAACAAGGCACAGTCTGAATGCTTTAGACTGGTTTTGGAAGCAGAAATCTTTTTCTTTCCCTCCAACTTTCAATTTGACACACTCATGTTGGCTTCTGATCTTTCTTTAAATTCTCCCCCTGCTGTAGGCCTCGATTCTCCTAAAGACCAGTTTCTCCTCCTAGCCTATGATCACTTGACCTTTCTTTGAGGCAGATGTTATTTACCTCTTTAGAGGGGAAAGGAAGATCTAAAAGCCTATTTCTAACTCATACTTTCACTTATTCTATATCAAGATAGAAACTTCCTTATCAAAAGACCACACTAATCAGACAGGCTCCTGCTTTGACTTTAGGTAGGTGCCTTGAAGGAGAAATTCTGGGAAAGCAGAACCTGAAACAAGATCCACAGTGGATAGAGCTGGGTCCGGAGCCAGGGCTTGGCCACTCACTAGCCGTGACAGCATGGGCTAATTACTTCATGATTCAGTTTCCTGCTATGTAAAATGGAGCTAAAAAGCCCTTTCTTGGGGTCTTGGTGTCATAATTAAAAGATATAACACATGTTAAGTGTCCAGCACTCAATAATTATTAATTTCCCTCATTTTCCAACATCCTGTAGGTAAAGAATTTGGAGGGAGTAGTACCATTTAGACAAACAACACTGTAGTTTCTTGAATTATGGTCCAGGACTGCTTCCATTATAAAATATAAAGCGGCATTACAGGCAATTCCCTGGAGGTCCAGTGGTTAGGACTCCACGCTTTCACTGCTGAGGGCCTGCGTTCGATCCCTGTTGCGGAACTGAGATACCACAAGCCATGTGGCGTAGGAAAAAAAAAAAAAAAGGTGGCATTACAGAAGAGATCAAACTCTCTCCCACTTTCCCCTTCAGCACTTGGCTTCATGCAGTGAGATGTTGTAGTCTCAGTGGGATCTGATCACATGAAAACAACATAGTGATAACAGGAGAAGAGATTCAAAGCATAGATGAGGTAGACTTGGTATTGACTGAAGGTGGTAGAGAGAGAAGGTGTCAAAGATGACTCTCAGGTTTCTGATATGAGCAGTGGATTAGACAGTGGTGGTAACCTGCCTCGAAGATGGCCCTGTTGATCCTTGTCTCCTGGTATTCACAACCTTGTGTAGTACCCTTCCACACTGAATCGTGGCTAGCGTGGGTAACCAATAGAATACTGAGAACCTGATGGTGTTGCCTTATGAGGCTAAGTCATGATGGATATAACAGCTTTCTCCTTGTTCTCTTTTGGATCACCTTGCTCTGGAGGAAGCCAGCCTCTCTATGGCGCCCAGAGGAAGGCCTGTGTGGGGAGGAACTGATGTCTCCCACCAAAAGACAGCATCAACTTGCCAGTCATATGAGTGAGCCATCTTGGAAGGGGATCTTCCATCCCCATTCAACCCTCAGATGACTGCTTCCCTGGCCAACATCTTGACTGCAAATTCATGAGAGACTTTGAGCCAGAATCACCCAGCTAAGCTAACCCCAAATCCTTGACCCTTTGCAACCGTGAGATCATCAGTGTTTATTGTTGTTTTAAGCCATTCGATTTTGCGGTAGTCTTTTTCACAGCAGTAGATAACTAATTCAAGCTAACCCCAAATCCTTGACCCATTGCAACTGTGAGATCATCAGTGTTTATTGTTGTTTTAAGCCGTTAGATTTTGCGGTAATCTTTTTCACAGCAGTAGATAACTAATTCAACATTAGTGCCCAGTTGGGGTTTTTTGAAGGAAGGGTGATAAGTGTGGTTTGGGCATATTTTGTTTAAGATGCCATCTAAGTGGAGATATTGAGTAAACAACTATACACAAATGTCTGAAACTCAGAAGAGAGCTGGGCTGGAGATTTAAATCTGGGGGTCCTTAGCATAGGGTTGGTATTTGAAACCAAGAAAGAATGTGAAGAAGACAAGAGAACAAGAAAGGCTTCTGGGAGGAAGGGATAGCTGAACTAAATGTTGGTATGGGACTGGGAGTTAGTCTGGAAAAGGAGCTGGGGATGTGAACTGAACTGGGCTGGGGGAGGAGGGAGGAATTCCAGGGACTTCAGGAATTTAGGGTGTAAATAAACTACTTGTGGAAACTGGTATCTGTTTGAATTGAGGCCATGTGTATTTCTAAGTATCTCCTGAGTGAATGATAAAGTTCTCAGTCCATACAGGCACCCCCTCCAAAGGCCATTCCTGGTATTAAAGGATAAATGAAATTGAAACATAAATATAAATAAAATGTGTGCGGTCAATAAAAGACACACATGCAACAAAGGAGTCTGTTTTGCAGAGGGAAAAATTAGAATTATCAATAACAAAGGAATTGGTAATGTGTTCTGTACCTCCTCAAGCCCTTTTTCACAAGCCAAGTGGTTTGAAAAATAGGTAGTCTACCCAGCTAACTCGTTCATTTCTACGTGTCCTGGTTGCTACGCTGAGTCTATACTAAAATAAAGTTTTGACATTTATATATGGAATGATATATAAAAAGTGGCATAGAAAATATCTAGAAAGATTTTAGATATGGGTTAGATAATGACTCAAATGTGAAGTACAGAAGTAATAATCAGAAAAAAATGTATAGATATTTACAGGTACTCTATACTATTAGATTAGCCCAGATGACAAGGGTCTATGTACACCATCCCTGTGTTCAGTAGAAAAGAGGAACATGTTTTCTTCTCTGGCCATAAACATGTGAGAAAGGATTAACTCAGCTACCTGACTTTTGAAATTTAATGGATGTATTTATGGAAGAATATTAGAGGTGACTGGTCTTGTTTCAAAAACGCTAAATTTCCTGAACCTGGACTATGTTTTCTAAAATTCGAGATGCATTTAGCAAAGCAAAGGAAAAATAAATTCAGGCTGCTAGCTCGGCAGCTGGTCTGGATGCAGTATTTTGCTCTGTTTACTCTGTCAGGAAGCCAGTTACATTTGATTAAATTCTGAAATTAGAATGCATGCATTCTGGAAGATACCAAGCAGTTTCATGCTTTTACCCGTATGGAAAATGTGATTAAGGAAATGAACTCAACGGCTGTAGCATCCGAAGAGATCAATGCAACAGCTGTATTCAACTAGGCTCAGTGGGCTAGACCTTTATTTATTAAAATGGATGGCGTTAGCATAGAAACTGTGTCCACATCACATAACTGCTGTATTGCTCTGAACTCAGGCCGAGAAAGGAGCCAAGTGGAACTGCCATCCAATATTATGGCAGCGGTACAAAATGCAGAGCCACTCTCACACCACGGAGCTAAAATGAAGCCAAAAGGAGAGATAATTAAAGAATTTATATGCACAGTCTTCCCACATCAACATATTGGATTATTTTCAAAATTGCCGGTATGCCCTAATTTGGCAAGATTTACAGAATTCCCCCACAACAATCTGAAAAGTCTCTGTGCTATGGCAACATCTTTTGCTTTACCCGAAAGGAAGTAGGCTATGAATAATAATTTATATGTGAAATACTGTCAGAGGTCAGGTATAACCAGATAACCCAGGCAAAAAATACCTCGTTGTGTTCATTTACTCAGTTAATAAGAGGTAAAATGGTAGGATTTTATTGGAATATACTTAAATTGGCACCTGTGATTGCCAAGTCTTCGCTTTGGACATATAGGCTTGTTAATAGTTTGAAAAATGGAGATAGAATTGAGTATTGAAGCTGTGAAGCACAGAAGGGAGTGTGAAGGGACTGTGATCTAAGAGATGCTGACCCAGAGGACTGTCTAGATAAGACTTCCTAGAAGCAGCAGTACGTTGATATGGACCTCACGTTCTAGGATCTAATCTTCAGCTTCATAATCAAGGAAATCTGTGTAAGGGTCTCCAAATGTAATTAGATTCTCTGGGCTGTTCCATGCTAACCAAACCCACAAAAAGTAAACGCGTAAAGCAGAGTGCCGATAATCACAGGACCTTGTAAAGCTCAGGTGAGCTGATGAATACATTCTCTTCCTAAAGACATGCTACATAGATGTTTGCTTGGTCAGCTTGGAGCCAGAGCAAGGAGAGCTAATGGATCTCACTCGTCAGTTTTATCTGGCTTCGTATTCTTCTCTATGGATCAGATATTCATGTTCTTACATTGGCGGACACTCTTCCTTTCATAGGAGAAAGCGAAGCAAATTCTTACCTATTGAACTGTTTTTTTAGAAATACCACGTAGGCTATCCTTTCTGTTAATGCAATCTTTGTTTGATATGGTTTAAGACAAATGATTCAGCAGAGCTAATACAGTTGTTCATTACCCTAGAGTATCCCTTGTACCTGGTTATCATCCATGATTATGTTGAAATGATCCACCAGGAGAACAATGCAGGAATTGATTGATTGATGTCTTGTAGTTAAAAATATGAACATAACCTAATTGAAGTTAACATGATTAAACAATAAAGAGACTAATAATGTCTTTATTAAAATACTTTAGATTATTTAAATTTAAACAATTTTTTGATAAAAATTAACAATTATTTTGTAAATTCAGAAAAACAGAATCAGCATATATTATACAAAATGTCATCACCCAAAAATCACATTTTGGCACAATTATTCTTAGTCTTTTCTCTATATATTTTGTTTATATAGGTTAGAGCCTATCATATATACAATTCTACATCCAGCTTTTGTCATATATAACATAAATGTCATTACACAAATAAATTCCTATGTTATCTAAAACTTCATATTTGAACGGATAAATGGAATGCCAATCTTAAATCAGAGGTTGCAAGCTCAAATGGTATAAGGGGCCAGGTAGGTAACTAAAATATGTGAAATGTAAGGGTATAAGACATAGGGGTAACTGAAAACATATATCCCACCAAAGGTATTCAAATTTAGTTTTATTTTTAAATATATGACAGCAAAATCAAGTAGAGAAAATAAGCAAGCCACAGAAGAATATGTACAGTATAATATCATTTATATTGTTTTAAAACAGGTAAAACAATTCTGTGTTACACTTAGAGATACACTAGACATGCACATGTAATGAAAGTAGTTCTAAAAAGTAAAGCAGGGAATGCAAAACGCCAAATTCAGGACAGTGATTATGTCAGGTGGGAGGAAGTGATGTGAGCACAAGGTTATCAAAGCGAGATAAACAGAAGAGATTTTTAAGAGCAGGGTAATATTTACAGTTGGGTAGTAAGCACCCAGGTGTTGACTGAAAAAAATGCACATCCTAAAAGTTGAGAATTGTTTCATTTGGCAGACTTTCTGAGGACTTCAAGCCCCAGAGGCAGCCTCTCAGATAGATAGCTCTGAGGGACTGCTCTGAAGAGGTAAGGGAGGAGCAAGGATACATAAGAGTTTTGCAATAAAGACCAGGTAGTCAGAACATCAAAAGATTATTGTTAATTAAAGAAAACCAGATATCTCAAGTTAGTGAATTTAGCACTTTTCTATGTATGGGAAGATGTAAGAGTGTGGGCTCACTGAAAACATTCCTTTGATATGCACCTTGGCTATCTAGGGCCAGTATCCCGTGCTTTGCCATCCTGAGGCTCCTCTGGGTGCACCGTTAGGGGGCTGCAATGGCTAAAGACTTGGCAGTAGGCAGCTGGGTTGTCTCCACCCTGAGTTCCCTTAGGGCTCACTGTTCAGTGTGGCTGCAGTGACCTGATGGCCGTAACATCCTTTGTTTACTGATATGATAGGCAACGTTTTTCATTCACATGGGTATTGGTTGCATTTTACTTATACTGTCTTGTACATATTATTGCATATTTTAAAGGGGAAAAAACGCCCAAACTGCTAGCTAAAGAAAACTTCCCTCTGGATTTGGCCACCAGCTGCTAGCTGGCTACCTTAGCACAAGTAGTATAGCATAGTCACCAAGAGTATGGGCTCTGAGGCCAGGCTGCCTGGTCAAACTTGAATCTCCACTCTACCACTAAACAGTTTTGTGCCCTTGGGCAGTTACTAAAATTCTCTGCAAACTAAGGCTCAAAGATCAAACCCAGCCCTTTGCCAATTTTTATAGAACCTCCCAGCTAAGAATGGATTGTACATTTTTAAGTGGTTAGAAGAACTGCCCTAGACCACTGTTATCGAACTGTAAATGGCTTTGGAAATTAGCTTTTGCTACAGGCTTGATAATGTTTCTCAATGAATTAAACGTAAAGCTGTAAAGCCAAACAGCATTTCTACACCATACCTACACTGTGGTAGACTCATTTCAACAACTAACCTTGTTTGAATCACATGCAATCTCAAGCTGGTTTATATACTTTACTATGCTGTTAATAAGTTAAGAAGTAAGATCTCCATATCCAAACAAATTTGCAGTAGATATATTTTCTGAGTTCAGACTACTGTTCAACAGTCTTTTGGGACCTAGATCTAAGTGCAAAGAAAATGCCCGTATTTCAAAGTCCATTTAACTGTGCAGTTGAGGAGCTTCCGCCTAAACTTCAATTGAAAGCAATTAATCTACAATGTAATGACATGCTTAAAGGCAAATATCAGAATTTAATAGAATTGTATAAATGCCTTCCAAGCAATGAATATGCTCAATTAAAACCATATGTTCATGGACCGATATCAGTATTTGGCAGTACCCATGAAAAGAAAATTTCAAAGGTATTTTCAAAGATAAAATACATAAAATTCATTAAAAATCAGCATTTTCAGATGAGCATTTGCTATTGATTTTGATGATACGGAATACCAACTTTGAATTCCAGTTAAGCAAAAAGAATTCCATCTTCTCCTTAACAGTATTAGTGTTACTGAACCAAACTTGGGTCCACTCGCCTGTGCGCAGTAAAGCCAATCTACTGACGCTGGATTGTGGTGAAGGAAAGTGCAGCGTTTATCGTAAATGCGCTAATACAAGCAGGATGGTGGCTTGTGCTCTAAAACCCCAAACTCCCCAAAGGGTTTCAGCAAAGCATTTTTAAAGGCCAGGTGAGGGGGGCGGTGGTCACAGGGTATGTGGTCAGCTCATGCACAATGCTCTGATTGGTTTATGATGTGGTAACAGGGCTGTGTCACAGGGGTTAACGTTATCAATCCTTAGGTTCCAGTAGGTCTGGGGCTCAGGATCATCAAGTAGTTAATTTCTTCCATTTGCTGGTGGTTTTAGCATCTGTAAAACAACTCAGGAAGTGTGCATCAGTTACTATTATCTAGGTACTTCAGAGAGGATCTAAAGCAGAGGATATGGAGGAGGAGTCTGTCCTGGGAAGGCCCCATAGGGTCCTCCCCGGTTACATTAGCATTACAAAAAATTGTATCAATTATTATATTTTGAAATTCATCAATACAAATTTTGCAGAAATTTTTCTTGTTACGTAAATACCTACATAATAGCCTCAATTTTGCCTCTTGGATTACAAAGTCTAAAATATTTACTACCCGGCTTTTTATAGAAAGTTTGCCAATCCCTGCCATAGAATGACTGTGAGGATTAAATAATCCTTGTGGAAATAATCAGTAGCGACCTGGCATGTAGTAAGCACTCTTTTTTTTTTTCTTTTTTTTCCTTTACCTATCATCTATTTTGGACACATAGTTTCCCTATTTTAAAAATTATAGGTAGGGGGGCTTCCCTGGTGGTGCAGTGGTTAAGAATCTGCCTGCCAGTGCAGGGGGACATGGGTTCGAGCCCTGGTCCAGGAAGATCCCACATGCCACGGAGCAACTAAGCCCATGTGCCACAACTACTGAGCCTGTGCTCGAGAGCCCGCGAGCCACAACTACTGAGCCCATGCGCCTAGAACCTGTGCTCCACAACAATAGAAGCCACTGCAATGAGAAGCCCGCATGGCAACGAAGAGTAGTCCCCTGCTCGTAGCAACTAGAGAAAGCCCACACGCAGCAACGAAGACCCAACGCAGCCAAAAATAAATAAATTTTAAAATTAATTAATTAAAAAAATTATAGGTAGGGAAAAAAATTAATACATTAAATATTTATGTGCATAAATATTTGTCCACATCTTGTATTAGGTTATGTTCCTAGAGGCAGGTTGATTTCAAATCAAAGCACACTTTTAAACAAAACTTATTACTTTTTTACTTATAAACTGAGGTGTTTAATATAGTGAAAAATTAGAACAATACTAAATACTCAGCTCTTGGAGAATGGTTAAATAAATGGTATAGTTATAGGTCAGAATAATATTCACATTTGGTCTCCAATTAAAATACAGAAAGTGAAAAGAGTGTAGTTCTCAGTCTAACAAGATAAAACCAGGTAAGCTACAAAGGCATGGCTTTTTTTTTTAATTGAAGAAAGCTTATTTTATCTTATCACAATTACTCTTATTCCTGCACTTGCCTTCCTGGAATGTTCCATTTTGCGATTTTGATTCCAAGGAGAAATAGCCTATCTGTGAAGTTCATTTATTCATTTAACAGGCATTTATGAAATATCTACTCTTTGGGCACTTAATAGGTACGAATAAATACAAAGATAAATTTAGGCAAGTTGTCTGCCCTCAGACAATGTAGTAGGGGAGGTAAGAAATAGATTATACCTCTATCCCTGGAGTTAGGTGTGAAGCCTCACCCCAAATACATGAACAGAGGATGAGGCAGAAGTTTCCAAGGAAAGGAAAAACCAAGGTGCTCCTATAGATGGATAACTAGTTGTTAGGTAGACAGAATATCAGAAGTCACCACACTTTACCAGTTCTGTGAGTCAACACAGTCCATTTTTTGCCTAACCTGGTTAAAAAGGGTGTGTCCTTTGCAACAGTAAAAACTTTAACCTATCAGGATGGATAAAAACTTAACTGGCAGAAAATGAGAAGGACAAGCAACTTAGTTAAAAGGTCTAGGATAGGCATAGACACAGAGGCAGAAAAGAGCAGCAGGCACCCGGGGGAATTAAGAACATGAAAGAAGGCTGGCAATATAGCTTGGTCAGATTATGGAAAGTCTTAAAAGTCTGTTTACAGAGTGTGCAGTTTTTAAAGCTGCACTGCTTCAGTTACTTTCAGGTCTCTGGGAAGATGAAGACAATTATTTTTCCCCTCTGATTCAGAAGAAGTGTATTTTGAAGTAGGGCTGCCTTCAGATATTCCAGTGAAATAAAAGCCAAGTAAACAATTATTTCTTTAACATTACACTATTAGCATACTTAATAACTGCACCTACCCGTATTCATCAGGGGAAGTTCCTAACGCCTTTCCTTAGTAACAAAGCCAGTCTTGATCCTCAGTGGCTGGGAATCTGCAGCTGCACGCTTGCCTCCATCCTCCCACCCAATCACCAAGGACATAGACAGGTACCAGAAACCATGTGGAATAAAGATGGGGTTGAACTTTGTCAAATCATGAGTGAGGAAACCAACCCACTTGCATAACTCATAACATTCTGGAAACTTATTAAATTCTGCCACACCATATAAAAATCCATTTCTAATACCTGACGTGGGGAGCCAATGGAGCTTCTTAGGTACGCAGCATTTCTAATTGTTTCTGTAGAACTGAGGCTCCTCAGGAAGATAGGTAGTATGCAAAACTTTTTAATTTATGGACAAATACATTTGTGAATCATTGGTTAAAATGAAGTTACACAGGTTTCCTTTTCTAAAGGAATTATCAGACCCTTTAACATGTTATTACACATTATGGCACCCTAAGAAGGTGATAAAACATGCATTTGTCAATTTTATCGACCTCGTCTTTTTTCCAAAGAGTATCTTGTATTTCTAGTAGAGGTTCTATGGAATATACTATGGGAAACACTGGAAGAGTTTATGGTACTGTAAAGTTATAATTTAACTATGCGATCAGAGAGATATGCTTTGGGCTTATTGATCTGGAGCTATATATATTTAGGATGCAGAGAGACAGAAGCAAACAAAACAGGATAGATGTTCAGGTAAATACAGTCCAGGTGATGAAAGTATATATGGAAACATAACATAAATACATTGTGAAGATAAAATGAGCAGGACTTTGCAATCGAATTGACACAGGCGATAAAGATAGGAAATAGGTGGTATGAAGTCGTAGATACTCAAACTTACACATTTGGTTGGCTAGGAAAATGAGAGTACTTTTCATGGAAATTAGGAAGACAAAAGCTGCACCTAAGTGGGATCTAGACAGGTTCATCAAAGGAATAAACGACACAATTTTGTTCGAAATACAGTTGAGCCTCACCATTAAGTCTACCTACTCTTCCCTCCCATAGGACTTTCCTCCTTTTCTTTCTTTTCTTCCTGCTGAGTTACCCCTCTTACAATTAGGCTTAGCACCAAATCTGGCTATTAAGGGAAAATCTCCTTGGCCTCCTTTTTTTCTATACCCCAAATGGGCATTCTTTTTAAGAGTTTTAGAGCTGATGAATAGAGGAAGTAAATATACTAATAGGACTTCCCTTTGACACATACTAGTCGGTTGCTTAGTATGATATAAAAAACAATGGCCAATTAGAACAAAAAGGAAGTTACCATGGCTTTTTAAAAACTTATGGAAGTATTAATTTGGGGGACTATTTTTTGTCTTAGAAAATTCATCTATTTTAGAATGACAACATGCTATACTTAAGCAGTGATATTAAATTAAAAGTAATTTTGTACACTAACATGGATTTTTAATAACATGGACTACTCTTGGGAAAACTTAGTTGTTTCATTTAAAGAGGTTTATGTTGGTCCTTGCTTCCACAATAGTCTTTGTGACTCTAGGCAGATGCTGTAACTTGGACACCAGTGCAGATGTTAAGAACAAGGAGAATTTAGACATCCATCGGCTCAGATTTAAAATTATGGAGCGTCGGGACTTTCCTGGCGGCCCAGTGGTTAAGATCCCGTACTCTCACTGTAGGGGGCGAGGGCTCGATCCCAGTCCAGGGCACTAAGATCCCACATGCCGCATGATGCAGCCAAAAAAAATAAAATGATGGAGCAGTAATGTGAACAAGGTTCTCCTCTTATCAAACAAATTTTTTTCATATCATTTTCTTTCTGGCACATATACACTGTTTATTATTCAATCAAAGCCCTACTCCTGATGACCCTAGGTGAGAACAAACAGAAATCAAGTCACTCCCACTGGATCCTCTTCCTCTTGTGTGCTTTTGTGCACGTTTATGCCAAACTTTTGCTCCTTTGTTTACAAATCTCAGCCTTCTTTCCCTGAAGCTAAGGAATATGGCTTCAAAGGTGTATTTAATGTTGTACCATCTCCTAGGGTGATATGATCCAACGTGGCTGCCTAGGGCAGCCCCTATTTATGCCCATTGCCTAAGCATAATTAATTGATAGCCCGCCTTCCCCTCTCAAGTGCCCTGGTTTACACAGTAAATATGGTCATCCTATGTATTGGATGTATACATCCTATACAAAAATGTATACCTCATTTTTCACTTCTCACCCCCCCCAATTCTCCATTTTCAATTTTAATCAAGTTCATGATTTAAAGTATAGAATTAAAGGTTAAATGGGAAAGAACTGAAGAAGTCATTTATAACTTTTCATCTTATAAAATAAGAAGTCTTATTTCATACTTGACAGAATTTAGCCTCTACGTGAACTTTGGAGAGTTATTACCCTGTGAGGTGGTATTTTCCACCATCAGCCATCTCTAAGTTTTATGAAAATCCTTCTTACCTTCAGCCTTAATTTTATTATTCTTTCCCAATCTAAAATTCTTAGCATGTAGCTTTGGGATTCTTTCTCAACCACACCCAGCCTAAGGAATCCATGAATTAACTTCTTTTCAGATATCTATTGATGGAATAGCATTAGTTAGCTACTATCTTTGCGAGAATTGAGAAAAGTCACTCAAGTCATTTTTGGTGTTTCGTGATTCAAATGAGGAACCTGGGTTGAATGGCTACAAGGCTCTATCTAGCTGTATGACCTTGGAAAGTTTACTTCATCTCTTTGTGCCTTGGTTTCTTGGCAAAAAAATGAAAGCATAATACTTTTGTTATGGGCTGTTGTGAGAACTAGATGACATACATAAAGCTCCATAAGAGCAGAGACCTTATCTATCTTGTTCACCACTTTATTCCAAGTGCCTAACATAGTTACTAGCAGGCACAGTTACTAGCAGGCACAGAGTAAGTGCTCAATAAATATCTGAATAAACAATGAATAATCGCCTCTAGCACATTGCCTTGCACATATTACGCATAGCTACTATCCTTTCAAACGATTTTCTTATGACCTGGTTTCCAGACCTCTCACTGTATTGATCACTCTTACAGAAGCTCTCTGGTTTGTCAATATTCTTAAAATGTAGTTCTCACAATTCAATTGTTTGGTGTGTGGTAATTTTGCTTTATCTGAACATAATTACAGACCAGAGTCCGCTGGGAAAAAGCTACACTGCCTGCTTACATAAAGAGTTGCCACTTACAAAACCCACTAGATTTCTCCCAATACCACCCTTTAAACCTTGGAGAATGTATGGTTAAGACAAAATTATGAGCAGATAAGGAGCGATCAGCCAGATATGGGAAGAACCGGGATAGTGCAGTATTACGGAGAGCCATGGCAACCAAGGTTTATTTTCATCACTGCACCTAATGAACAGTCCAGCGTGGTGATTATTAGCCTCTCCATCTTGAGTACACTCCTTGATCTCCTTGATAGCAGGGCTATGTAAAGTTCATCCACAGTGCTTAGCACTGAGGAGATCTTCAAATACTATTATAGTGGAATGGCAAAAGACAAACGAGAAAGTTTAAGGAAGATGCTAGAGTGAACAGATGAGCAGCTTCCTAAGAGGAAACTGTAAGATGAAGGTTTCCAATTTTTGTATAGTTTGGGACAAGATTCAGATTAAGGAAGCTGGGATTGAATGTGAGCAATAAAGTGACAAATATAAGAGTAAAAATTCATTTGGAACTTTTGGCAAATAAAGAAATGTAAATTGGTTTAATAATTTGAGAGAGGAGCAAGGTTTAGGTTTTGCTTTTGTTGTTTTAGTAGAGACTGAAGTTTGCAGATATTCCTTAAGAAAAAGTGGAGGAGGGGAATGGAAGAAGTCGTAAGGACAAGATGATAGAAGTGTTGGGCCATAGGTGGGAGGATACGCCACAGTAATAAACCAACAGAAGTAAAGGCAGAGGGAATAATCTGAGGTAGAAGGGTAGGCATGTAAGGAAACTCGGAATTATAAGTCTCAAAGTAGGAGAATCTGCCAGGGAGGAGGTGTAAGACCTGTGGAAAGCAAGACAAATTTGGATCCATTGTTGGGAGGATAAAAGGATTACTGACCTCTGTGAAGGATGATCCCATCCTTTGTGACTACCTCAGAAAAAATCTCTGCTGCTCCTCCCTTCCGATCTGATCATCATGGCTGTTTAAAACCATCTGAATCAAGTAACTGTAAACATTTTACTTTGCGCTAGGCTAGAGTAACAGGACTACCACGCATTTTTATATTAAACTGAAAAGACGTCCTCTAAAAATAAGACTTCGGTTGCACCAAAAAAGTATTTTAGAGAAGCCTTGTTCACAAGCTGAGGGGCGGAGAAGAGGTATTCATTTTAAGCTGAAAGACGGGCTGCGCTAACACCTCCAAGTGCCACCAGACGCTGTTGCAGGACACTTCTTAGGAGGTCGAGTTTAACCGCACGGCCCGGGTAAGGTGAGAATCTGGCTTGGCGGCTTCGGCTCCGCGCCTCCTGCTCCCTTCCCTCTGTAAAGCGGGACGGGCTCCCGCCGCCACCAGGCGCCCGACGGCTCTCAGTCCGGAAGTTCAGCCGCACAGTGGACCGAAGAATAGGTTCTGGAAGAATCTCCTCGGGACTGGTAACGAGGAAGCTGTCTCCAGAGACCATCGCCAACGCTAAGGCCGACGAGCTGAGGTCGCCGTGGGAAGAGCGGTAGGCCACCAGGCCTCTTCGATCGCCGGCAGACAGGGACACGTAGTTCAGGGCCATCTTCAAACACTGCCCGCAGTATCTGTGTTACGTCCCACGGTCAAGGCAGACTCTTCGCGGCTCCACTGATCAGTCCAGCCGGTCTCCAAACACTGAGACCGACTTCATCGGAAGCCATCACCTGAGCGTCTGCAGATCAAAGACCCACTTTAACCCAGCGCTCTCCTCCCGAGCATGCGCAGTCCGTCAGCGCACGTTGACGCCGCTGAGAGCCGACGTGATTGACGTTTACGTCTGTGACGCCTGGGAGCGCGAGGACGTGGGGTTTCTGAGAGTGCGCAGTGGGTGCGTCGGCGGCGACCCTTCGGCCTTTTTCGGGAGGGGACGATGCTGAGATGGGGGCGGCGGCAGCGGAAGCGGATCGTACTCTCTTTGTGGGCAACCTTGAAACGAAAGTGACAGAGGAGCTCCTTTTCGAGCTTTTCCACCAGGTAAGCGGCTGGGATCAGCCTTTCCCTTTCGTTTTCCGGCCCGGGTAGGGCCCGGCCCAATGGCCATCCCCGCTTTCCTGGCTCAAGCGGCACGGTTTGTCCCGGCACCGGACAGGTGGGCGGGCTGGAGGTGGGGGTCGCGCTTAGAAAGGGAGGCGCTCGCTACGTGTCGCTTTATTAGAAGGATCCTGGTTAGTTCAGGCCGAAGTAACGACTAAAGGTGGTGGAGGGTCCTCTGTCGGGCATTCACGTGGTAAAGAGTCAGTGCTCTTAAGCGACCTCGTACGCGTGGGTCCTTCGTTGAGCTGTGCTTTTCCTCTTCCTGCTTTTCTCATCTTCCGCTTGTAAATTTTATTTCAATTTCTTTCTTAGTATCCGTTTTCCACTTAAGTTTCTTACGAAGTTGCAGCAAAGACAGACTCATAAATACTCTGTAGGAGAGCGGCACTGTAGTGTTTATGTATTAAAATCCGTATCAAGATGCGTTAAACCTGTTCCCTCCAGTTCTGTCTTTCAGCAACTGGTAATGTTTGATTAGTCGATACAAAAGTGAATTTTTAGTTCAAGAAAACTACTTTCTCTTACTCTTGATAAAGGTTAATTTCCACGCAGTGGGATAATGATGGATGTTGGTGGCCTTGTTAAAGTCATAAAGTGCTGTGAAATGTAAATTCAGTCGGTGATTGGGTTTCCGGTTCCTTATGGGCTCCCTCCCTCCAAGTAAGTTAATCTAATTTTCGGTCATATCTATAGGATCTTTAACCGAGATGGAAATCCGAGTGTATCCATTTTTAAAATTAGAGTCCTTGGTTACATTTTTGAATTTTTTAAACTTTGTAAAATTTGATTATTTTCCTGAAACTGCCTTACTGAAATTCTGAAAACTTTTTTTGTCTGTAGGCTGGGCCAGTAATAAAAGTGAAAATTCCAAAAGATAAGGATGGTAAACCAAAGCAGTTTGCGTTTGTGAATTTCAAACATGAAGTATCTGTTCCTTATGCCATGAATCTGCTTAACGGAATCAAACTTTTTGGAAGGCCCATCAAAA
Organism: Lagenorhynchus albirostris; assembly: GCF_949774975.1. Taxonomy (NCBI): domain Eukaryota; kingdom Metazoa; phylum Chordata; class Mammalia; order Artiodactyla; family Delphinidae; genus Lagenorhynchus; species Lagenorhynchus albirostris. The sequence continues at coordinate 90,817,625 of NC_083103.1, forward strand.
TTCAGTTTAGATCAGGTAACTATTCACTGATGATGTTTAGGAGAGAGGTTGTTTGCCGCTTTGTTTTTAATTTTGTTATTTAAAGAACCTATCTTTGGATGAAAATGCTTTAAGCTTTATGAATAGTAAACTTTGTATATCCCTGAAAATGGGTAACATTGACAGTATGGATTTTGAAAGCTGTAATTTTAAAATGAGAGTTAACATTTCAGTTTGGGTTTGTGAAAAGAACATAAACCTTATTATTAAAATGACTGAGTTTGGGTTCACACTCTAAAAGCACAAGGATTATTTCCTGAAAATACTTTTCCTGACTGCTTTGTAATTTACTTTTACAAATTTTGATGTGTGACCATGTAAGGATGAAACTTTCCTTGTAGTCATTCTTACAATTTAGTGTGGGGATCAGAATACTATGGCCAGATTGGGTATTTATACATTGGAAAGTACCTTATTTGGAACCCTTTGCTTTGGGTATATTTGGTATTAAACACTTAACAGTTTTCACTCTGATGAACTATAAAGCAATTTACTGAAATTTGAGGTTTTCACTTTTAGCCTATGTCTACCTTTTTCGGAGTGATTGGGCTGAGGGATACAAAATTTCAAATTAAGTTTTTTATCAATAAGAATTTCTCAAATTGTTTCATTTTAGGAAGTAGCCATGCCTCACAGGAGGTCAGTTCGTCATATCCCCAGCATCATGTTGGAAGTTCAAGCCCTACTTCCACATCTCCTAGCAGGTAATATTTCTCACCTATTTTTAAAATCATTTATCAGGAATTTTTTTAGGCAGTGACTTCAAAATGCATAGTGAGTGATTGGTTTCTTTCTTTATGCTCCTACCTCTTTATTCTTCTGCTATATTTGCTATGTTGGATTATAGTTATATATGTATCTATTTTAAGGGGACTATAGGCCCATTATATATAGTTCCCTTAAAATAGGTACGTACATAACTATATTTATGTTCATTTGTAAAGACATACCCACACCCACATACATGTATATAACTGAGACGAAATTTCTCAAAACATTACTTAGCCTTACTACTTGTAGTATCCTCTATTTTCTATTTTATTTTATTTTTCAAAAAATCACATTAGTTTTATGACCACTAAATGGTTGTTGCTTGCAGTTTAAAAATACCTGTTAGTAAACAGACTACTGGACTAAGAGTTCATAGAATCGGATTCTGGATCTGTCTCTACCAATTGTGTAATCTTGAGCTAGTCTATGTCCCTGTCTTACCATTTGTAAGGAAAAGAAGTTGATTTGAATGATCTCTGAAATACCTCTTAGCTACTGAGGATTGGAAGAGGTACTATATTTATATTTACTAATAATTTTCTTTGGGGAGGCTGATATTTTGTCAGGGACGGTTTCTTCCCGGTATGTCCATAGAGCTATTTATCAATTTATGGCTTCATTCAAGAAAAAGTTAATAAATACCTGTCACCTGTCAGGTTCTTCACCAAGTCCTTTGCACCTATGATCTCATTTATTCCTCACGGTAGATTTATGAGGCAAGGATTATTATTATCTCTACCTTATGTATGAAGAAAATGAAGGTTGGGGGTTAACTTGCTCAAGCGTGAACTGCTCATAAGCAGTGGGCTTGTTTTCAAACCCAGGCAGTGTGATTGAGCACACCCACCATGATACGAGTAGAAAGTTTCTAGAAAGTTTTAACAAGGAGAGGTAAGTGAATGAGGACTTGAAAGAGGGCAGTGTACCTAGATCATAATGAATAGAAAATGGAGAGTAGTAGATGATACTGTTGAAGTAGATAGAGGCAGAAGATACAGGGTCTTTCTTATAGGCCATAATTAGGATTTTGGAATTTCACCCTAAGAACAGTAGGAAGACATTGAAACGTTTTCAGTAGGGTAGTAAGAGGAACAGGTTTGTATTTTAATGAGTTAGTTGGTTGTACTGGGAGAGAATGGATTGAAGGGGACAAGGGTGACTAGGAAGCTGTTGGTAGCAAGGTATTGGTGTTAGTAGCAAGGAAGCTATGGGAGTGAGGTTGCTGCTTTGGATTAGGGTAGTGCCAAGAGCTGGAGAGAAGTGGGCGGATATGAAAAGAGTTTGGAAGGTGAAAATTGTAAGAGAGCAGTAATGTGAAAAGGGTACCCTCTTAGAGTCTTTTCTTGCCAGCTGAAGTTAATTGTGTTTAAATGCTTTTCAGTGTAGTTGGAATTCGAAGCATCTCTAACCACTTTTATGGACTCTTGAAAGGTATCTTAGGTGGAGGGAAAAAAAAGAGTTTTTAACCCTTCTTAGAAATTCTTGGGGAAAGAAATATGCAAGTAAATACTGTAGTTTTAATCAAACACTAGAGTGTACCTGATTTTTATACTCTCTGTAAGTAAAATTATACTTTTTACCCCCTTAGCATACAGGTACGTAATCCGATTTGAGAAACCCAAATACGGCACTTCCCTGGCGGCCCAGTGGTTAAGACTCCGCACTTCTACTGCAGGGGGCACGGGTTTATTTTATATATTTTTTTTATATACATATATATAAAGAATAAAAGTTCTTTTTAAAAAAAGTAGCTTTCTTTACAGCATACAAATAAAATCAGTTCTGCTTAAAAAAGAGAAGAAAACCCAAAATAAAAAGATCTAAACTGTAAGATAAATCTTGATGATTTGATTCTTGGTGATTTAATTCCAAATCTTGGTGATTTGATTCCAAAGGCATATTTTAAAATAAAATTAAAACCTTTCTGAGTTTTTCTGTAGAGCAAGTTACCTCTATAGGAAGTGAGGAATAAGGTTTAAGTCCTTAAGATTAATATTCTTTTTATGTTACGGAACTCCTTACTCCCCCAAACCTATTATTCTTTCTTCTTATCTCAGTAAAGGTCTACCTAATTGCTCAAGCCAAAAATCTAGATTTTTATCTTTTAGTTCTTCTGGTTCCCTCACCTGTTATGTCTAATTGATCAAATCCTTTTCATTTTAGTTCTCAGTCTAGGCCTTTGCATTACTGGCCCAGGTATTGACAATTTTTTTTCTATAAATTGACACAATTTTTTTTTTCTATAAAGGACTAGTTTCTTCTGCCATTGTAGCACCACACAGATAATAGAGCCTGGCTAAGTTCTAGTAAAACTTTGTTTACACAAACTGAGTTTGGCACACAGGCTATAGTTTGCTTCCCCCTGCACTAGTCCTTCCCTCAGCTGGAGTGTGTTGCCTCCAGGTAATCTTGTTCAGCTGTAACTTCAAATGTCTCCTTTTTAGAAAGGCCAGTCCTGACCAGTCAAGCTAAAATAGAACCGCCTATCTCTCTCACCTCAACTTGCTCTTTAGTCATTTCTTACTATGTCTTTATAACCATGTGAAATTGTCTTGTCTGAATCCTTACCCCAGCTCCATGAGAACAGATACCTTGTTGGTCTTGTTCATTCCTGTCTTTGAAGACTGTGTCTTGCTCAGGATTGGTATGTAGTAAACATTTACTGAATGAATGATTATATGTTGGTTTTCTTACTTTTCACAGGTACGAAAGGACAGTGGATAACATGACTCCATCAACACCAATAATTCAAAGATCTTTTTCTTCTTCAGAAAATTTTCAGAGACAAGCAGTGGTAAGCTGATTGTTCAATTCGAGTTGCTAAAAAACTTGTACTTAGTTAAAACATTCATTCTTAATTCTTAAGTTCATTTCTTAAATTTTAGTTAGACTAGCATGATCTTCGTAGATCACTCATTTTAGTTTTCACTGGGCTGAAATATATATTTAAAAGATTGAAGATAAAAAGAACTGCTTGTCACATTTTTATTTTTCTTTAACCATTTTTGGTGTGATGTGTGTGTGTGTTGCAAATATTGGATACTCATTCTCTGATGTTCTTGCAACCTGTGCCGAGTAACTTCTCATCACGTACTGTCTTTAATACTTAATACGTTAATATACTACAGTCTTCTAGACCACCTCCCTTGTGAACATGCCATTTTTTTCTGTAATAATATCACCAATGATAAAATCTTAAGTATCTTTTGCTGTTGCATCTTTGTCTTTGATCAGTCTCAGATCCTTCATTCTTTTCTTTTTCTTACGTTTGTTTCTTCCTTTTTATTTTCTTTGCCCAAATCACAATCTTGAATTGTGGTCCCTAGGCTTTTGTATTGCACAGGTCTGCAGAATAAAAATATAAGTGAAATAAAATAAAATTGAGAAACCAATATAAAGAGATATCAACTTTTATAATATCAACATATTATATATTTTTCTTATTTTGCTGTAGACCATTAAAAAAAATCATCATTAGCTAATGTCTGTCCACAGGCAGAATTTGGGAACCACTCGTCTAGTCACTTAGTACTTGTATCTATTTTCTTCTCACTAGTCCATCTCACACACCATTTCAAAATTACTATTATAACTCTGTTTTGCTTATCTTCCTGGTGATTTTTTTAATATAAATTTCGTATTTTATTTATTTATTTTTGGCTGCATTGGGTCTTCGTTGCTGCGTGCAGGCTTTCTCTAGTTGCGGGTAGCGGGCTTCTCATTGCAGTGGCTTCTCCTGTTGCGGAGGACAGGCTCTAGAGTGAAGGCTCAGTAGTTATGGCGGCGCATGGGCTCAGTCGCTCCGCGGCATGTGGGATCTTCCCGGACCAGGGCTCGAACCGGTGTCCCCTGCATTGGAAGGCGGATTCTTAACCACTGCGCCACCAGGGAAGCCCTAACCTTGTGTTTTTGCTCCCATTATCTGATTCCAATAAACCTTTCTAGCTTTACCGTCCATTAGTCATGGCTCATGAGATCTATAACCTGTCTTAGCCAGAATTACTTGCTATTCTATGAACTATTCTGTGTTTCCCTGTTATTTTTGTTTGTGCAGTCTTCTTTCCTTGACATACCTCCCCCTTAAAATATTTTCCTTAAAGAAACTCCATCCAGGGAATTCCCTGGTCGTCCAGTAGTTAGGACTACACACTTTCACTGCCGAGGGTGTGAGTTCGATCCCTGGTTGGGGAACTAAGACCCTGCAAGCCGTGCGGCATGGCCAAAAAAAAAAAAATTACATCCATACTTTCAATACTCAGATCATATGTCGCCTTCATTAAATCCTTCCTAAAGATACTGAGCTTTTGCTTTTAATGTGTTCATCATACAGTGATTTACATTATAGTCGTTTTGTAGTACTTCTTCCCTTCTAAATTATATTCTGGAGGACAAAGAGTAGTAGTACAGATATCTTGTAGGTATACATTGGAATGAATGAAGCTATTGTACTACTTTAGTTGTGTTTACCTTAAGATTCAGCTAGGCAAGAATGATTTTGCTTTTCCATTATTGTGTTCGTTTGACCATGGCTTGATATCTGTTGCCTTTGCTATCTAGAAATATTTGTGGTTAACACATTTCCTTCTTTTTCTCTTCGCTCAGATGAACAGTGTCTTGAGACAGATGTCATATGGAGGGAAATTTGGTTCTCCACATCTGGATCAATCAGGATTTTCCCCATCAGTTCAGTCACATAATCACACTTTTAACCGGTCTTCAACCTCCCAGTGGCGCCAAGATACACCATTATCACAGCGAAAAGTCAGACAGAATTCTCATACCTACGCAGTGGATAGACATTATAGCCGTGAACAGCGTTACACTGATCATGGGTCCGACCATCATTACAGAGGAAGCAGAGATGATTTCTTCTATGAAGAGAGAAATCCCGATGGCTGGAGCCATGACTATGATAACAGAAGAGACAGTGGTAGAGATGGAAAATGGCGCTCATCTCGACACTAACAAGTGTTAAAAGGATGTTTTCATAGTGTCATTCTAGGCCCTTTTTGTTAAGTTGTTCCTGGGAATGTTTTCTTTAAAAAAGTCTATAGAGCAGCTTTACAAGTTGGCACATTTCTTTATAAAATTTTTAAAACCTAATTGCAGTCCAATACAGAAATGAGAATTGTGGTTCTAGTTTTATTACATTAATAACCTTTCACCTCAGGGTTTTAAGAAGAGGAAAGGGTTTTATGCTAAAGAAAGGGCACAATTCCTAATCATTTTAGACAATTGAGGAAGGGATGTATTATTTGGATTAGTTGTATTATGAAGCAAATATTTTAATTATCTGTTACCTTTTTGTATTACAAGAAATTTCTTGTTAGGGAGTCAGATTTTTGGTGTATATAATGGAAAACATTCAAGTTGATAGTCTGAAATGACTCAGTATTTTGTTACTAAACGAGAAAATGTAAATTCAGTGATTCATTTTACTAATATTTGAGAAAACCTTTTGGTCAAGTTTGGGGCTAAATCATATTATTTAACTTAGAGAACTTAAGTGTAAGTTCTGTGACATGATCTTGAGTTTTACTGTAAGTGAGCATACAAGTATACATCTACACATGCTATTTCATTGTAAAATTTTAGAATTTGCTCATTAAAACATGTTCGATGGGCTTCCCTGGTGGCGCAGTGGTTGAGAGTCCGCCTGCCGATGCAGGGGACAGGGGTTCGTGCCCCGGTCCGGGAAGATCCCACATGCCGCGGAGCGGCTGGGCCCGTGAGCTATGGCCGCTGAGCCTGCGCGTCCAGAGCCTGTGCTCCGCAACAGGAGAGGCAGCAACAGTGAGAGGCCCGCATACCACAAAAAAAAAAAAAAAAAACATGTTCGATGTATGACTGAAGTCACTCAGGAAGTTAAATATCTCTAAATATTTTTTTTACAGTAAAAATACAGTGTTAATGTAAATCTTTTTCTGAAAGAACAAAAATGTAAATGCATAGTCAGATAAAATAGTAAAATGTTTTACTGAAAGTATTCTTTTTTGGGAAAAAAGGTTCATGAAACCTTTAAGTGATGCCTCTTATCACTCAAATTTCTAAACTTTTAACATTTTCAAAGTGCAAGGACACATTTTATTATGGAGATTGTACAGGGTTCTTTTTTGTTTGAACATTTGAAAGAATTTAGTCTAAAACACTTTGATTTAAAATTTTTAAAATCTTGTTTAACAAAACTTTTATGTATCAATATGCCGTTTCCCTTTCATTGTAGAACTTGTTTATAAAAATTAATTCCTTGAAAAATTTGGATTCTTTTTAATATTAACTACAACATTTGTACTATGTTGCTTTTTAATATATTGAAAACAAAAAGGAGGGGTGTGTCTTTTTTTTTGACATCACTAACATTGTACACAAAAAGCTAGCAGCGTACTTTTATTCAGTGATTGCGTGGTGTTAGAGTATCCTGAAATATACCTTTTGAACATATCAAACTTATATTTTAGAATCAGATTTTCAGTAACACATGGTTTATGTTTCTGAGCACTGTAAACTAATTTAGTTACTCTCCCTAGTCTCTAGGAGTTTGTACATTTGGTTTTCTGTTTCTAAATGCATGCAGCTTTTCTGAGTCCAGGTAAATGGAGCTAGCTATCCAATTACTCAGCACAGAGCGTTCAAATCAAGTTTCTGTTTGCTTAAGCAGTTTCATAGTAGAAGGATTTGTTTCCAACGAGCCTGTTATTTTCAGGTGTCTGACCTATATGAAAATTTACTCAGTAGCGTTTGTAGATATTAACAAAGATTAATACTGCTTTATTGCAACTTATCTGTGGCTCAGATCTGTTCCTGTTTCACAGGTGACCCTGGTCCAGAATAATTTTTTTCTTTAATGGTTTTTGGGACACCCCTTCTGAGGTTCCAGTGAATCTTTCACTTCACCCTCATCCAGTTGAAAGTAACCAAACTAAATATATGTACTGTGTAAAGAGATAGAACAAGACAGCCACAAAGAATTGAATATAGCTGGTGAGACAATTCACCGAGGTATTGCGAGCTGCAGGAGTAGAAAGGAAGAGATTGTTTTTATGGAAAGCAGTTTCTCCCAGAGTGTGTTCCATGAAACAGTACTCTCACAAGGTGTTCTGCAAAAATAACAGGGTTCTGTAGTCAAATGTATGGTAAACATTATGTACTATCTAACACCGTGACTCTCTTAATGAGAAAATGCCATAAAGCTGACAAGTGCTGCAGCAATGTTTATACCTAACAGTATTTTTTGAACTTACTTGACCCTTTCTTTACCCTTTTATACATAACACATTAAGATCCCCCCAAAGAATCTCTGACTCCACCCTTTTCCATCTAGTCAATCATCAGAAAATTTTATACCACTTTCTGATTACGTTGTGTAGGCCCATCTTATCTGTATCCACGGCCACCATCCTAGAATGGGCAATCACCATTGCAACAGGGTTATTCCAACAGCACCCTAATGTTTGCGTGCTAATTTATGTATTCCTATAGTATTCCCTGTATTTCTCTTACAGCCTTCTTATTGTATTAAAATTTTATTTTTATTTGTATCTCTCTAGATGTCTCCATGAAGTCCAGGACCTCATTTTTTCACCACTGAATTCCTATACATAGGAATATATAGGAATATATATAATACATAGTAAATTTTTGCTGAATAAATGAAGGAACGTTTGTCAAATAATTGAAAAAAGGAGGCTTCAACACTGAAAACTTCTTTGGTATAGATTTCCGAACCCTGAACCATCATTGCATCCTATTATAAAAATTGTATCACAACATACTGTGCCTCTAATACACTCTAGAATTCTATTTGTTTTTCAGGTTGTTAAGAAGTTATTGGATCTGTATTCATTAAGGTTTTCTTAAAATAATTGTTTACCTTAGTTGGGTTTTGGAATTGTGGTTCTGTTAGTTTTGTAGAATGAATTTATATCTTTTTTTGTTTTTTTGTTACAAAGGCATTTAGTTTATTCTCATCAGTATCACTGATATTCTCATGGTTCACATTTCCCAGGGCGGCTCCTCTTCTTACAGTAGTTAATGTTTAATCTCACTTATGGGCCGGAGGAGGGGCTGGGCCCAGGGCAGGGAGGGTGTTGGCACTCCCCGCGGACGAGGCGGGTGATCTGTGCTTCGTGAAAGAGACATGGGTGAATGGGCGGCCGGGGGACGTGGAGGGGGGCCCCCAGAGTCTTTTTGCGTTGGTCAGTGATTCTCTATTCATGTTCCATCCTGGCTGCCCGGGGGGTGGGGGTCCATGCAGCTCAGGGCAGGGCAGGGCCAGGGGAAGGGAAAGCAGGAAAAGCAGCAGGCCGCCCAAGAGCGGGGAGGGCAGGGCGGGAGGGCGCAGGGGTGGCTCCTGGGGTAAGGCACAACCCTGTCTTTGGCTCTCCTGGTGAGGAGTTTCCTCCCCTGTGCCCCTGCCCCGCCCCTCTCCCCCGCCCCCTCCCCAGACCTATACACACAGTCCAGGGAGCCAGGGGCACCTCCTGGAGTCCCTGAAACAAGAGCACTCTGCCACCCAACCCCGTGCTGCAGGGGTTCGGAGGAGGGACGGGGCAAGCCCCACCCGAGGACAAGGCCAGGAGGGGCTGGACAGGGGCCTGCCCAGGACAAGGGGGGGGGAGGGAGAAGACCCCAGTCCCACACAGCTGGCCCCCGCTGAGGCCTGGAAGGAGGGGAGCGCCCGGGGACTCCTGCTTCCGTTGGGGGTCTGGCTGGAGCCCCAGCCCACCCCTCGGCCTTGGTCGGCCCGGCAGCTTGCCAAGTGACCAGGATGTTGTGCTTTGGGATCTACGCTGGGGTGGGGTGTCGAGGCCAGGATGAGGGGGCAGGGGAGGTGCGACTAAGGTGCTTGTGCTTTAGCTGGGGCTGTCGACCCCCACCCCCCCGCCCCACGCACTCGGGCCGGCTGAGGGCTAAGGTACTGGGGCTGGGCCAGGAAAGCAGAGCGCCAGGGCCCCGCTGGACTGACCCTCCCCCTCGCAGCAAGCAGATGTCAGGAAGGACCCGCTCCCCGCAGGCTGGCAGGGGCTCCTGGGGGGGGGGCGCAGGCCTCCAGGTCAGATCCCAGTGGTCCAGCTGGCCCCCACCCCACCTCCTGTAATCCCCTTGCCTTTGGAGAGAGAGAGGCTGCTGGGAGCAATGGGCTAGTCAGACTGCTCAGAGACAGAGGCCTTGAGAACCAGGGCTGGAGACAAAAATGTGAACTGCAAAGAAATGACATCCACCGTGCGTGGGGAGGGGTGCGGGGGGGGCGTTAAAAAACAAAAAGAACCCTCCAAGTTTACACGTAGAACTCAAAAAATCCACAAAACCACTGGCGGAGCTAGGCAAGGATAGAAAGAGAGGAATGGTAAAAGAAGATTCGGCAAAGGATCTGTGACCATGAAGCGGACCCGGCGCTGCCAGGAGCTGGACTCAGCCAACCGGACCTTGCAATGTAGCCCTTGGGGGGAGGCCCTGGGGTTGAGTGGAAGCCGGCCAGACCCACGGGAGGCCAGGCAGAGCGGGGCCTGGGGGGCCCCCCTCGTCAACGCGCGCCCCCACTCCACACACACGCGCACATTCAGCCTGCCCCCGGCTCCCCACTCCGTCCTGCCTTCCCCAGCCCCGAGGACCGAAGGGGACATCAGACACGGTCCCGTTGGTTTGAAAAATAATAGGAATCTTATACTTCAATATTTCATTAGCTAAAAACATGTTTTAAAAAGTATGTACAGGGGCTGGGGGCTGGGAGCCCTGCCTTGGGGGGTCGGGGGTGGGGTGGGGAAGGGAGGGAAAGGCAGCAGCTCCCCAGCCTGCTCCCCTGGGTTCCACCCCTGGTCCTACTGCCTCTCACGTCTTCATCTGTTTAAAAGCAAAACTTCTACACACGCACGCCCGCACACACACACACGCACACCCACACGCTTCTGCGAGCCCCGGAAACCTCTCCTTCTATCCTCAGAGACCCTCGGTCTGCCCCCAAGGGCCCCCCTCTCAGGACCTGCCCCTCTCAGGCCCCAGGGGGCTGGTGGCGGCAAGAGAGGCTGAGCACAGGTGGGGGAAGAGAAGGGCGCTGGGCCTGCCACCGCCCGCCACCTTAGGTCGGTCGTGGAGTTTCTCTGAGCCCCAGTTTCCTCAGTTGTAAAACGGGCAGTCCTCATGGCCGCGCCTACCCCAACCCCCAGGCGCAGGGCCAGACGAGGGAGACAGGAAGGTGCTTTTGGAACGTGGAAGCACTGGGAGGTGGTGGCGGGAGGGGTCCTGAGAACCCGGGGCCCCTGTGAGTCCCAAGGGGCTGCAGGGGGGCAGAGGCTGAGGAATGCTCCGGCTAGGTGGCCCAGCGCCTGGGAAGGGGGTCTTCCCAAGCCCCCCAGGCCAACCCCTCCCTGTGCCTGGCCTGGTGAGTGGGGAGACAGTTGCTCGGGGTTAGAAGAGGGGGAGCAAGAGCCCCCCGACTGTGCACGAGTGTGTGTGCTAGAGAAGGCAACGCAGATCTCGCACCACCTGCCGTCCTCTCCCAGCCCGGATCCCTGATCGGATTGGGGTCAGGGGGTGGGACGGGGGGTGGGGGGTGGGCAGAGGGGCCGGAGCATGCAGTGCCCCCCGCGGGTCCTGGGGAAGGACAGACAGTAGCTCGTCCCCAAGATGGCGGGCGGGTGTGACAGGAGGGGGAGTGTGACGGCCCCGCGGGAGAGTCCGGTGGGGGGGTACTGGACGGCTTCCTCAGCCGAGGGGCCGGCCTCGCCGTCATGGCTGGCCGTCTCGAAGCCGTGCTCCACACCCCTCTTGTCCGGCTCTATCTTGCCCGTGTAGCTGACGAAGGTGGTGTAGGCGTCACCCTCGGCCATAAGCAGCTGGACCTTGGGGGTCCAGCTCTTCCTCACACTCGGCGGGCGTTGGTGCACATGTCGGCTGCGATGGCGTTCATCTCGCTCTCGTTGAAGCTGGGAGCAAAGTTCTGGCAGTAGTACTTGACAGCCTGGAGGACGCGACCATCCAGCGGTTTGCTGCTGGAGCTGTTCCAGGAAGAGCGGACGCCGGTGCCACAGCTGTTGGCCAGCGTGTTCCGGTCAAAGAAGGAGGCCAGGAGGCGCCACAGCAGCACCTTGTGCCGCGTGCCCGCGCTGACGTGGCAGTTCATGAGCTGCGCCCGGGTGACGTACACGCTGGTGCCTGTTACCAGCTCCAGCTTCTCAGAGGGGTCACCCTCATCATAGAGCCTGGGGTGCAGCAGCGGCTGCCGATCTGGTTGATGAGCTCAGCAGGGAGAGACGCCAGGTCTTGCCGCACTCGGATGTGATTCCGGGACTCGGGGGGCTACCTGCTCAGGGAGGGCCTCCTCCACCTTCTCGGCGGTCTGGCCTACATTCATCATGCGGTACGTGGCGGACATATAGCACATCTGCCGGTACTGCTCGTCTGTGCCCTCCTCGCCCGCGTCCTCCTCCTTCTCCTCGTGGTAAGAGCCGCGGCTGTCGCTGGTGTAAGCGCTTGAGATGCCCGGGCTGGTCCGCTCCGACGTGCTGGGACCACTCACCACCACTCCGCCTGCCGCTGCCGCCCCGCCCCCAGCCGCTCTGGCGCACTGTGCCGCCGCCACCGCCTGGGCCTGCTGGGGTTGCCGGTTGGCGACCAGGTCCGGCGCGGAGAACTTGGCCATCTTGCGGCCGCCGTTGCCACTGCAGCCACCGCCGGCCTCCTTCTGGCTGCTGTCCCACGGCCGCTTGGCCACGGGCGTGCACTGCACAGAGTCCGACTCCTGCTGCTCCGTCTTGACGCGAGACACGAGGGGCAGTGGGGTGCCGCAGGCCGGCCAGCTCGACGTCTGCGCCACAGGGCTCTGAGGCTCGGACGAGGGGCCCTCCTCGGCGTGCAGGCCCTGGGAGTCACAGCGGGGTGAGCTCACCTTGAGGAAGAACTCTGTGCCCTGCTCCATGATCTCCTGGATCTGCAGGAAGCCCGATGTGTACATGAGCAGGAACTGGTCGCCCATGTTCATGCTCAGCCGGCCCGTGTAGCGGAAGCTGAGGCTCTGCTGTAAGGACTGGGGCTGTGCAGCCGCCGGCAGCTCCATCACCGCACTCCGGCTGCTGTAGGACAGGCCCCGGAAGTAGGAGCTGCTGGCGGCCAGCACGGCCCGGTGGGCCTTGAAGGCAGGGCCCTTGACCACCACCGAGACATCACAGTATGGGCCCTGCAGCCGCTGCTCCTTGAGGCACTCCAGAATGCTGTGGCCGAAGTTCGGGATCTGCATCTGCAGCGTCTGGGCCATGGCGGCGGCGGCTAAGCCGTGGCCGCGCTCCGGCGGCACCCGGCCAGCTCCGCAGCGGCGACTGGGGCCGGGCCTGGGCCCGGGGCGCGCTCTCCTGCGCCGGAGCTACGGCCCCCGCGGCCTCCGCTTCAGCAGCAGCGGCAGCCGCGGCGGCCATTCATTGTGGGCCAGCTGAATTTATATCTTTATTAAAAATCAACATTTCCTTTGTCTTTCCAAATTAATGGATATAGAGTTGTACCTAGTATTTCTCATAATTTTTGTAAACCTCTCTCTCGAGTTATAGTCCAGTTTTAGCGCCTGATATATTTCACCTTCCCTCCCACACCCTGTTCAAGCTTGCTAGACTGTGCTGTTATACACTTTACATTTGTGTGTGTGTGTGTTTGTGTATGCACATACCCCGCACAGAATTGTTTTTGTTTGTTCTTTGGGGTTTTTTTTGTTGTTACTGTTGGTATTAAAACATAGATTTTCTTTTAAGAAGATTTAAATAAGAAAAAAATCTTAACACATTTTCCCAAAGTTACCGTTTCTGGAGCTCTTCACCTTTTGTGTAGCTCCATTTATCCATTTGGTATTCGCCTGCTTGAAGAAGCTGTTTTGATAGTTCTTATAGTGCAGTCTTGCTGGTGATGAACTCTTTTAGCTTGTCCATGTCTGAAAACGCCTCTTTCACATTTGTTTTTGAAATATAATTTGTCTGGGTATAGAATTCTAAGTTGACAGTTTTTTCTTTTCCCCTTTTAATACAGGCATACCTTGGAGATATTGTGGGTTCGGTTCCAGGCCACCACTAGAAATTGAATATCACAGTAAGTGAGTGACAAATTTTTTGGTTTCCCAATGCATACTAAAGTTATGTTTATATTATACTGTATTCTATTGTGTACAATAGCATTATGTCTAAAAAACTCCAGTGTACATACCTTAATTTAAAAATCCTTTATTGCTAAAAAATGCTAATCATCTGAGCCTTCAGCGATTTATAATCTTTTTGCAGGTGGAGGGTCTTGCTTCGATGCTGATGGCTGCTGACTGATCAGGGTGGTGGTTGCTGAAGGTTGGAATGGCTGTGACAGTTTCTAAAAATAAGACAACAATGAAGTTTTGCTGCACTGATTGACTCTTCCTTTCACGAATGATTTTTCTGCAGTGTGCAATGCTGTTTGATAGCATTTTTACCCACAGTGGAATTTCTTTCAGAATTGGAGCCAATCCTTTGAAACCCTGCTCCTGCTTTATCAAATAATTTTATGTAATATTCTATATCCTTTGTTGTCATTTCATTAATCTTCACAGCATCTTCACCTGGAGTAGATTCCATCTCAAGAAACCACTTTCTTTGCTCATCCATAAGAAGCAACTCCTGATCTGTGGAAGTTTTATCATGAGATCACAGCAATGTCGTCACATCTTCAGGCTCCACTTCTAATTCTAGTTCTCTTCCTATTTCCACCACATCTGCAGTTACTTCCTGCACTGAAGTCTTGAACCCCTCATTCATTCAGGTTGGAATCAGCTTCTTCCAAACTCCTGTTAATGTTGATATTTTGACCTCTTCCTCTGAATCATGAATGTTCTTAATGGCATCTAGAATGATGAAGCTTTTCCAGGTTTTCAGTTTACTTTGTCCAGATCCATCTGAGGAATCACGGTGTCTATGGCAGCTATAACCTTATGAAATGTATTTCTTTTTTGTTTGTTTGTTTTTGTTTTTTTGGCCGTGCCCCATGGCATGCGGGATCTTAGTTCCCCCACCAGGGATCGAAGTGGTGCCCCTTGCAGTGGAAGCGTGGAGTCTTAACCACTGGACCGCCAGGGAAGCCCCGAAATGTAGTTCTTAAATAATAAGACTTGGAAGTCATAATTACTCCTTGATCCATGGGCTGCAGAATGGATATTGTGTTAAATGGATGTTGTGTTAGCAGGCATGAAAACATTAATCTTGTCCATCTCCATCAGAGCTCTTGGGTGACCAGTTGCGTTGTCAATGAGCAGTAACATTTTGAAAGAAATCTTTTTTTCCTGAACAGTAGGTCTCAACAGTGGACTTAAAATATTCAGTAAGGAGTGTTGTAAATAGGTGAGCTGTCATCCAGGCTTTGTTGTTCCACTTATAGAGCACAGGCAGAGTAGATTTAGCATAATTCTTAAGGCCCTTAGGATTTTCGGAATGGTGAATGAGTATTGGCTTCAATTTCAGGTCACCAACTGCATTATTCCCTAACAAGAGAGTCAGCCTGTGTTTTGAAGTTTCAAAGCCAGGCATTGACTTCTCTCTAGTTATGAAAGTGCTAGATGGCATCTTCTTCCAATATAAGGCTGTTTCATCTACATTGAAAATCTGTCGTTTCATGTAGACACCTTTATTAATTAACTTAGCTGGATCCTCTGGATAACTTGCTGTAGCTTCCACATCAGCAGTTGCTGCTTCACCTTGTAATTTTATATTATGGAGACGGCTTCTTTCCTTAAACCTCATGAACCAACCTCTCCTGGCTTCAAACTTTTCTTCTGTAGCTTCCTCACCTCTCTCAGCCTTCATAGAATTGAAGAGAGTTAGGGCCTTGCTCTGGATTAGGCTTTGACTTAAGGGAATGTTGTGGCTGGTTTGAATCTTCGATCCAGACCACTAAAACTTTCTCCATATCAGCAATAAGGCTGTTTTGCTTTCTTGTCATTCATGTTTTCAGTGGAGTTCCTTTAAGAACTTTTCCTTTGTATTCACAACTTGTTTAACTGTTTGGCGCAAGAGGCCTTGCTTTCAGCCTATCTCAGCTTTAGACATGCCTTCCTCACTAAGCTTAATCATTTGTAGCTTTTGATTTAAAGTGAGAGATGTTTGACTCTTCCTTTCACTTGAACACTTAGAGGCCATCGTAGGGTTATAAATTGACCTAATTTCAATATTGTTATGTCTTGGGGAATAGGGAAGCCTGAGGGGGAAGAGAGAGAGAGGTTAGGGGACATTTGGAACCCACACACTTATCGGTTAAGTTTGCCATTTTATATAGGCACAATTTGTGGCACCCCAAAACAATGACAATAGTAACATCAAAGATCACTAATTACAGATCATGATAGCAAATATAATAATCATTTGAAAGTTTGAAGTCTTGCGGGAATTACCAAAATTTGACACAGAGTCATATGAAGTGAGCAACTGTTGGAAAAATGGTGCCAATAGACTTGCTTGACACAGGGTTGCCAGAAACCTTCTGTTTGTAAAAAAAAAAAAAAAAAAAAAAAAAGCAATATCTGTAAAGGGCAATAAAGTGAAGTGCAATAAAATGAAGTATGCCTATATTTTTAAAATGTCCTCTTGCATTTTTTCCTATAAGAAATCTGCTGTCATATATGAAAGAAGGACTCTTTCATAAGGGACTACTATGAACAACTGCATGCCAACAAATTAGATAACTTAGATGATGGGACAAGTTTTTAGAAAGATGCAAACTACTGAAACTGACTCAAGAGGAAATAGAAAATCCAAATAGACATAACAAAGAAATTGAATTAGTACTCAAAAACTACCCCAAAAAGAAAACCCAGACCCAGCTGGCTTCACTGATAAATTCTACCAAATATTTAATAAAGAATACTAATTTTTCTCAAACTCTTCCAAAGAATAGAAGAGTAGGAAACACTTCACAACTCATTCTATGAGGCCAGTATTACTCTCATCACAAGAACCAGAAAAACATATAATAAGAAAATCAAACCACAGAGCAATATATCTTATAAATATAGACACAAAAATCCTTAATAAAATAGCAAACAAAACAACCAGAGGTATATAAATGGATTATATAACATGGCCTAGAAGGATTTATCTTAGCAATGTAAGATTGGATTAGCATCCTAAAATCAATTAATATACCACACCCTATCAACAGAATAAAAGATAAATAAAAAACTCAGAATCATCTCAATAGACACAAAAAAAGCATTTAAAGAAATTCAGCACACTTCATGATAAAACAGTTAAGGTAATAATGAAAAGGAACTTTCTCAAACTGATAAATGTCATCTATAAAACACTCAAAAAAGGATTTGCCTATTCTGGACATCTAAGCAGATTCATATTTGTCCTTTTGTGTCTGGCTTCTCACAGTTATCATGTTTTCAAGATTCATCCATGTTGTAGCATTTCAGTCCTTTTTATGGCCAAATGATATTCCATTGCATTGCTATACACTAGATCTTCATTACTTGCGGCTTTATTTGTGAATTCCCCTACTCACTGAATTATATTTGTAACCCCAAAATCAAAAGACTGGTGGTGCTTTTGGAGTCATTTGTGAACATACACACATTATATATACATAATGTGTCCATTTTCTCTAGCTGGTTTTGAGCCATTTGATTATAATGTGCCTTAACGTAGTTTTTTTTCATGTTTCTTTTGCTTTGGGGTTCATTGAGCTTCATAGATCTGTGGGTTTACAGTTTTCATTAAATTTGGAAAAATTTTGGCCATTATTTAAAAAATTCTTCTGTGTCCCCATTTTTTTCTTCTTTGGAAACTCTAATTAGGCTGCTTGATATAGTCCCATAGCTCACTGATATGCTACTTCTTTTTTAGATTATTTTTTCTCTGTGTGTTTCATGTTGGATAGTTTCTGTTGCTATGTCTTCAAGTCCACTAATCTTTTTTTCTTCAGCGTCTAATCAGCAATTAGTTCAAATATACTCTTCATCTTAGACATTGTAGTTTTTCTCTCTAGAAGTTTGATTTGGATCTCTATTTTTCTCATTTTTTTTGTAAGCTTTATTGAGGTACAATTGATAAAACTATAAGATATTTAAAATGTACAACATGATTATACACACACACACACACACACACACACACACACATTGTGAAAGGATTCCCCCCATGGAGTTAGTTAACACATGATTTGGATCTTTTAATATCTTCACTGCTTTTACTTAAAATTTTCAACATATGGAATAAAGTTATAGCAATTTTTAATATTCTTGTCTGCTAATTCTAATACCTTTTATTTACTGTCTCCTTATTGGATGTATTTTCCTGCTTCTTTGCTTGCCTTGTAATTTTGATTGAATGCTAGGCATTGGAGAAATTTACCATGTTGCATGCTTGGTATTTTGTATTTCTATAAATATTCTTGAGTTTTATTCTGGGACATAGTTAGTTGTTAACAGTTGCATCACTTCAGGACTTGCTTTTAAGATTTGTTAGGCAGGATTTGAGAAATATTATGTCTAGGGTTAATTCACCCCATTACTGAGGCAAGATGCTTTTTAATGCTCTACTAGGCACCTCATGAATTAGGAAGTTTTTCAGTCTGGCCAGTGATAGCAGATACCGTTCCTGGTCTTACGTGAGTGTTGGGTAGTATTACTTATACTTCTGTGGGACAATTCTTTCCCCAGGCTTGGGTACTTTCTTCAAACCTGTATGCTGGCCAGTACTCCCATGAATACTGGAGGAAACTTTCTGCAGATCACTAGTTTTCTCTCAGTACAACTTAATCCTCTTCAGTACTGTGTAATGGACCTTAGTGACCTTAGTTTCCCTGAACACTCAGCTTTACCTCCTCAACTTGGAGTTTGCCAAGCTCTGCCTGTCTGCCCCCCTACTACACTGCAGCCTGAAAATTTTCTCAAGGCAGGAAGCTGCAGCCATCATAGAGCTCACCCCACTCATCTCCTGTTTCTCAGGGATCTCTGTCCTTTGTACCTGATGTCCATTGTCTTTGCTTGTGTATTGATTGTTTCAGGCAGAAAGGCAATTCTAATCTTTGTAACTCCCTCTTGACTGGAAGTGTAAGTTAATCCATGGGATTTGATATGTAGTGCAGTGACCATTCTTCATTTTAAATGGTCTGTATTTTTATGTTTGATTTTTTTCCCCTCTAACTTGAATTACTTAGATTCTATTTAGTTATTTCTAAATGACTTTTTTCTCCATGCTTCTATTGTGACCTCTAATTTTATAGCCTTGTGAACAGAAAATGTGGCCTGTGTGATAAAAACTTGTAGAGAGACAAACCAGTTCACTAGATGGATGATCACAGGATTTTTCTAGGTTGCCTGGCAGTGAGCTAGCAGGACTGAACCCACAGCCCAGGCCCAGCTCTCCAGGGGCTGCTGAGAGAATCTGAAACCACATCCATCGTTCCTGGCTGACCCTCCTGCCTGTCAGTTTCATCCTGCTCAAAGTGATGCCTGCTTGATGTTTCTTTTCCCAGCTCTCATGATGGTTCCATAGATGTCTGAAAAACACTTGTGAAGTATTCAAGTTTTCTAGAATTCACATCCTTTTTTTTGTTTTTTTTACAGTTGTCTTGCACACAATCTGACAGGAAGTTTTTATAATGATATATCCTTACTGGATCTTTTCAAAGTATTCAACTTAGTTTTCTAGAAACAACTACTATTTTTCACATTCATATTTTATTGGTTTATATAATATTTAAATTAAGAACATAGTCCTAGCATAGGACTTCCCTGGTGGTGCAGTGGTTAAGAATCCACCTGCCAATGCAGGGGACATGGGTTTGGGCCCTGGTCCAGGAAGATCCCACATGTCGAGGAGCAACTAAGCCCGTGAGCAACAACTACTGAGCCTGAGCTCTAGAGCCCATGAGCCAGAACTACTGAGCCCGCGAGCCACAACTACTGAAGCCCGTGCGCCTAGAGCCCATGCTCCACAACAAGAGAAGCTACTGCAATGAGGAGCCTGCCCCTGCAATGAAGAATAGCCTGCGCTCACCGCAACCAGAAGAAGCCCATGCACAGCAACGAAGACCCAACGCAGACCAAAAAAAAAAAAAAAGCTAGCATAAGCAGGATTGGAACAACTCAACAGATTGGAACAGCTCAATGCTGGAGAGGGTGTGGAGAAAAGGGAACCCTCTTGCACTGTTGGTGGGAATGTAGATTGATACAGCCACTATGGAGAACAGTATGGAGGTTCCTTAAAAAACTAAAAATAGAACTACTACTTGATCCAGCAATCCCACTACTGGGCATATACCCAGAGAAAACCATAATTCAAAAAGACACATGCACCCTAATGTTCATTGCAGCACTATTTACAATAGCCAGGTTATGGAAGCAACCTAAATGCCCATCGACAGACGAATGGATGAAGAAGATGTGGTACATATATACAATGGAATATTACTCAGCCATAAAAAAGAACGAAATTGGTTCATTTGTTGAGACGTGGATGTATCTAGAGACTGTCATACAGGGTGAAGTAAGTCAGAAAGAAAAAAATACCATATATTAACACATATATGTGGAATCTAGAAAAATGCTACAGATGAACCTGTTTGCAGGGCAGAAATTGAGACACAGATGTAGAGAACAAACATATGGACACCAAGGGGGGAAAGCGGCAGGGGTGTGGGGATGGTGATGTGATGAATTGGGCGATTGGGATTGACATGTATACACTGATGTGTATAAAATTGATGACTAATAAGAACCTGCTGTATAAAAAAAAAATAAAATTCAAAAATTCAAAAAAAAAAAAAGAATACCAGACAGTGATGAAGTACCAGAGAGCAGGGAGGTAACACGATCTGATAAAAAAAAGAACAAGCATGGGTGGACATACAGGAGTAGCTTACTAGCCTCCAGCCTTCAGCATGTCAGGGACTTTGATGTTTATTACAGGAAGAATAGAGAACATCAGTTGTGTAGGGTTAAAGTTAAACATGCTTCTAATATGGTAGGTAAGTCCTGTTAATTATGTTTTTCAAACCTTGTATGTTTTTTTTCTTCTTGATCTTTAAATTCTAAAAGAGATGATTTTAATTTATTTTCTCTGAGTAGGTCTCCCAGTTTTTGTTTTATGTATCCTGAAGCTATGCCAGATAGAAAGAGAAACACGACATTTCTTTACACGTACTATAACTTTTATCAATGTAAATATCCTTGATCCATTTTCATGCTATTAACTATGAATTCTATCTATTATATTACTATATCACATCTTTATTTTTATTAATATTTGCCTGCTATGTCAGTCTATTAGTTAATTTTTAATACTTCATGATTTTAGGAGTGGCTCTCGTATTAAGATATGTTTTGATTTATTTCTGTTATACTTCCTTGTGTGTGTGTAAGATTGATTACCTTTCCTTTGCTTTTTTTCTTCCTTCTAGTGCAGCATTTCATAACCCTGGATGCATACTAGGATCACCTAGGAACCTTTCAGAAAACAATTTAACATCTAAACTTTACCCCAGAATCTCCGGGGAGGAGAGTGGTTATCAGCATTTTTTTTTAAAGCTTGTAGCATGAAGTCAGGATTGACAACACTAGTTTTTCTATTCCTGTAGTGCTTCTTCTTAAGTTCTCAACAATCACATTTAAAATTATAATTTTCTATCAGTGGATAGACTGAAACAGCTGTGGCAGTCAAGGTAAAATCAGAGAGGCAGAAGTAAGAGCATTAATGAATAAGGAACTTATTATAGGGATTCAAGTTGACGCAATTGTGATTGCTGGTGGAACAATTTGTTGCCTGCCTCTGGTATTGGCCTGAAGTCATTATAAGTTAGCCAGCCCAGCAGTTGGGAAGGAAAGCTGAACAAGAACAGGAGCAGGGACAAACTGGAAACTGCTGGGGGGAAAAATAATGGAGACTGTATCTGTCTGTCTTTCTCTACCTCAGATGACTTGTATGACCTGAAGCCTGCAGGCTGGGTGCTGCGCCACACCACCAAGGTGAGCCAGGAGATCAGCAACAACATGCATGAGGTACCACAGTGCCCGGCACCCTCCACCAAGCTTCCACAGTGTGGAATATATGGCTGCTGCTTCCCTTATGACTTCTGGGTCTCCAGCACATTTCTCTTGTTGTGAACTGCATTGTAATTCTGAGACTAACTTCTTGGAGTTAGGCTAACCTTCACAGGTTGAGGGCTTAGTCCTCTGTGAGACTGCCCTCACTTCAGACACAAGCTGCGACTCCTGGATTCCCGGGCCACCTGCACTTCTGAACAACTGGCTACAAATTTGGGGGTTCCCACTACCCCCTCAGGTTTGATAAGTCACTAGAGTGACTCACAGAACTCAAGAAAGAGCTATACTTATGGCCACAGTCTTATGATAGCAAAAGGCTGCAAATCAAAACCAGACAAAAAAGGAGAGACACATAGGGTAGGCCTTGGGAGGGTCTCAAATGGGAAGTTTCTGTGTCCTCTCCCCAAGCAGTCAGGAAGCATCACACTCCTGGCATATCAATGTGTATTACCAGCCAGGAGGCTTAGCCAAGCTTCGAGTCCAGAGTTTTATTGGGATTCTATTACCCGAGCATGATGGCTTGAATTCTTGGCCATGTGATTGAAGTCAATCTCCAACCCCCAACCTTCGCCCCCCACCCCATGGAGGTTGAATTGGTAGAATTGGTATGACTTGGCTCAGAGCCCTAACCCTCTAACCACATGGTTGATCTTTCCAGTATGGCCAGCCCCGTCCGGGAACTATCTAGGGGCTCGACAGCCATGAATAACAAAGACACACCTATCCCTTGGGAAATTCTGAGAATCTAGAGATTCCCTCCCAGAAACCAGGACCAAAGGCCAGTCAAATGCTTGACTATACAATGCGAAAGCTAAATGGAAACTAGACATGTACCGGAATTCTGGGGAGCATAGTTCCAGCTTAGATGACACTGTGCAACACCATCACAACAGTATTATCTCTGACTCCCCTGCACCCCACCAAGAAAACACCCTTAATATACTGCCACTCTCCTTGGTGCCTCTCTCTCACTACCAGCATACAGACCAACTCCAATGCTTTATCACAATCACGTGGATTTTAGTTTCGGATTGCCATTAATATTTTAAAATATTATCCCTTCTCTTTTTAAGGAGTTACTTCTTTTTCTTTTTTAATAAATTTATATATTTTATTTATTTATTTTTGGCTGTGTTGGGTCTTCATTGCTGCACATGGGCTTTCTCTAATTGCAGTAAGAGGGGGCTATTCTTCATTGTGGTGTGCGGGCTTCTTATTGTGGTGGCTTCTCTTGTTGTGCAGCATGGGCTCTAGGCACGCGGGCTTCAGTAGTTGCAGCACATGGGCTCAGTAGTTGCGGCTCGCAGGCTCTAGAGCACAGGCTCAGTAGTTGTGGCACATGGGCTTAGTTGCTCTGCGGCATGTGGGATCTTCCCAGACTAGGGCTCGAACCTGTGTCCCCTGCATTGGCAGGCGGATTCTCAACGAAAAGCAAAGGTTAAAGTCAAAGAAACAGATCGAACATGGAGTCCGATTTAGCTCTTCCCTGTTACAGAAACAACAGTTTAGATGTGGCCAATACAAGTGAAAATAATATATTAATTTTTTAGTCTATTTCTTTTCCCTTTAGAATGGAATGCAAAGGCTAGTTTAAGGTCAGTGCAAAATTAGTTGCTAGGAAATGGAAGATGTCTTTCTGTTTAGGATATTTGGGATTAGTAATCAAAGTATTCTCTAATGTGAAGTACATACAGTACATATGTCTTATTGTTTTTATAGGAAGCAAAATAGGTACAATAAATGCCAAGAACAAGATAGTACTGAGGAATTTGTAGAGATTGCAGTTAAAGTGTTTCAGAAAGAGGGATCCCTTCCACAGCCCAAGAGTGGGCTTTTTTCCAACACTCAGAAATGAATTGTCCAAGGAGACACATGTGCTGACAAAGCAAGAGGCTTTATTGGAAAGGGGCGCCCGGGCGGAGAGCAGCAGGGTCAGGGAACCCAGGAGAACTGCTCTGCCACGTTGCTCTCAGTCTCGGGTTTTATGGTAATGGGATTCGCTTCCAGGCTGTCTCTGGCCAATCATTCCACCTCAGGATCCTTCCTGGTGGTGCGCACATGGCTTAATCAAGATAGATTCCAGTGAGAAGGATTATGGGAGGATGGTAGGACATATGGACTGGCGTCTCCTCTCTCTTTTTGACCTTTCCTGAATTCTTCTGGTTGGTGGTAGCTTGTTAGTTCCTCATTCCTTACCAGGACATCCTGTTGTAAGATGACTCATGCAAGTGGTTACTATTGTGCCTGGCCAGGGCAGGCGGTTTCAGTCAATGGTTCCCCTAACAAAAGCAATGCTTAAATTTAGCAGTATCACTTTGATAATTTTTGTAAAAGAAAATCAAATGTGTGCAATTAGATGAAACAAATAGGTCATTAAAATTTTTAGTTGTGGCACAGATGACTAAAATTCAAAAGTAAATGATAAGCTCTGAAGAGGGTCTGATTTCATGAACATACTTCTGATATATTAGTTTATTTGTTGTTAATGACAATTTTCAAAAATGGAAGGGCCATTTGATTTAAGCTAATGATACAATATTCCCAACAATTATATTTCCACATGAAGTTTTGTTGTTGTTGCTATTGTTATTGCAAGATTTCTCCCCTTTCAAAATTAAATACTGTGTTGTTATGGGTATTTAAAATTCAATGCAAGGGTTTGAAGATGGTACTTAATTTACCGTGTAGAAATAAAATTACTGTTGTCAGCACTTATGTTTGAAAAATCTTGTCAGGACAATTGAATTATTTTGAAAAACAGTGTTCATTCAAAGGAGAGGATTTCATTTGTTAAAATGATCATTCTAAGGCTCATCTCAACAACTGTGCTTTTATGTTTTGTTCTCCCAGAATCTTTTGCCTGTATCCTTTTCTCAGCTTCACGCCTTTCTCCACCTCTTTCCCTTTAACTTCTTGACCTTTTTCCTATCAGCTTGTACTCTTTAAACAAACCCATTTTCTCTGTTACTACTTCTCTTCCATTCTCTACAAGATATCAAGAAAGGGCCTTTATTACCTACTTTCTCAACTTTCAGATTCTCTTATTTGTTTCTCAAGTTTGCAGCAGAATTTTGTGCTCTAATGACCAAATACAATGACATCTTGCAGACCTCATCCCGAGATGGATACCAATGGCTTCACACCTTCATTCAAAATTTTCTTCCTTTATTTTCTGTGTCAATGAAAAAAATTAATCAAGAGTCATTCTAAGAAAGAAATAGTTTTATTTGAGCCAACCTGAGCATTATAACCCAGGATACAGTCTTTCAGAAAGCTCTGAGGACTGTTCCACCTGTTAGAGGTCAAAGCACAGTCATATAAGTTTTTGAGACAAACGGATATACATCAAAGGGCTATATGTCAAAGTAATATATTGACAGTTTACATAGTCCAAAAAGGTGAGTAGTGATCATTGTGATCCCTTATAGGATTAAGGAAGGAATGTTACCACCTAAGGAGTTACTGTAACAGGGAAGAACAAAATCTGACTCCATGTTGGATCCGTTTCTTTTACTTTGACCTTTGCTTTCCATTGCTTTTATTCTGTCTATATATGTAGGCATACATAATGGCCTGCCTCAGGGAACCCTGCCCCTCTGCCTGAATGTTAAACTAAAGTGCCTTTGTTCAGCTCACAGAGAAACACCCTGACCCTGCTCACCTGTAAATGGCTGCAGAAAAGAAGAAATAACACATCCTCTCCCTGAGGCTGGCCAAAACCAGGAGTATTTTGCAAGACTTATGGCCTTTTTACTTTACTTCCTCACCTCCTCCCCATCTCTGCTCTATAAAAGAAACTAACATCCAGACCCTGATAAGATGGTGCTCTAGGACACTAGTCCACCATCTTCTTGGATGCCCGACTTTCCGAATAAAGTCGCTATTCCTTGCCTCAACAAGCTTCGATTCGGTAACATTACCTTGCTGGCACTAATGAAACAGGAGGGAAGGGGGCAGGGCACAACCTTTGAAAGAATGACATAGTCTGAGGACATGACATAAACTGCTTAGAACCAAATGGGTCCAAGATGACAGACAAGTCAACTTCAACTAGACCTGGAGCCTCAGTACATGCTCATTGTAACACATCAGCAAGCGAAATGACACACCCACAGGTCCCATGACAGTTCTAAGGCTGAACATAAGGATAAAAAAGTGGGCGGTGGCTCAATTCCTGGAATTCCCTGCCCCTTCCTGAAATAGCTGGAATACTCCTCCCACTCATTAGCCTATGAAATTACCCACCCCTATGAAAACTGACAACCCCATACCCTGATGCTGCTCTCGCCTTCTGAGATGGACTACACTCTGTCTGTGGAGTGTTTCTCTCCAAATAAATCCACTTCTCACCTATCACTTTGTCTCTCACTGAATTCCTTCTGCGATGAGACATCAGGAACCTGAGCTTCATTAAGTCCTGAAACCAAGTGTATGATCTCAGTTGGAAGACCATGGGGTTTTGGCCGGGTTCAAGTCCTGGCCTCATCGGTTCAAGTCCCAGTCTGAGGTGCGTGGTTTCACTAGGAGAAAATTGCTTCTTTCTTTTTTCTTTTTTTTTTTTTTTTGGCTAGTAGACATTCCTGTGTCTTCTAAGGAGATCTAGTTAATGTATAATGCAGAAGCGTAGTGCACACTAAAGGGGCAGGGGTAATGGCTCAAATGGCAGAGAAAATTTTACATTAATCTTCTTTTTTGGTCCTGCATTAAAATAATTTTATTCAGCATCTGTAATGCTGCATTTTCTTGAACCTCTTCCTATCATTTTGACCAACAGTTATCTGTCTTTCTAAATTCCTTTCTTTACCCGCCACTTCTTCTGTAAGAGTTGGGGATTACATTAGGTTACAAAAAAACAAAGGTTCAAAAATAGTGGCTTAACATAATAGGGGTTTCTCTTTCACCTATACCAAGTTTCTAGTTAGTATGGAAGTTCCCTTAAGTCACCATGCATAGAGAGACCAAGGTGGCTCCCATCTTTCTGTTTCACCATCCTCACCACTAGTTCCATGCTCAAGATCACATCACGTTCCAAGAGAGAACCTGGGCCTTCACCACCACATCAAAATTCCAGGTAACCAGGAAGGGTAAAATAACACCTCCAACTCATATCAATTCCCTTAAGAAATCTTTTGGAAATTCCATAATATCATTTGCCAGAACTTAGTCACATGTCTATACCCAGCCACAAGGACGGCAAAGTGCCCTGTTAAAACCAAGAAACGTGTTATTAATGGAGATGCTTCTAAAGATAGCTGCATATTTGCTAGATAACGATCAGTCTCTGCCACAATCTGTTTTCTCAGACACTGCCTACATGATCAGAAATGATCCATGCTTATAAATGGTGAGTGGAGTGGGCTTATTAAGTAATAATAACAATGATTTATTTATACTATTTATTAAGCACCCACCATGGGCAAGGCATTGTGCTGCCTTTATGCATGTTACCTCAAACTTTTGTAGTAATTCTTTAATGAAGTCCTGCTATTACTATTTTAAGGAGGAAAATGAATCTCAGAGAGATTAGAGTCAACTTGTTTAAGGATGTATGGATAGAAGTGAGCTGAGGTTGGGTTTGAATTCAGCTAGTATGGTTCCAAAGCCTATTCTCTTTTTCATTATACATGGCCCACACTGAATATTCATATTCATAGTCTTTTGTCCAGTCATGTGGCATTGACATTGGACTATTCAAAATTATAGAATTGTTTGTTTGGCTGCAATGACAATTACTACTTGATTTAAGCTTTTTATCAAGACAGAGATCACCAGGTCAACTGGTACCACAGGGAGGCGGTTAAATCTCAACTGTTGTATGGGTGCAAATGAGGTCACACTGACAGAAGGAAACAACTTTCTGTTGCTCTCTGCCTGAGAAACACGGGACCTCAGCTCTCTGCAAAATCTCCTACCTAGGTATTTCAAGGCTTCCTAAACAGGTCCACCCACTCCCAAAATACTGCCTTTGTTGTGCTGGGCTGTGCATGTCTAACATCTGTCCTAAATCTTGAAATTTTACCCCACTTTTTATGGAGAAATAAGAGAGGCCGGGTACAAGAGGCCAGAACTGTTATGCCAGTGGTACTTCCTCCACATGGAAGGAAATATCAGGAGTGAGAAGAAACATTCCTCTCTGCTCCCCATCTCTATAACTGTCTTGCTTCAGTTTTGCTTTTTGTGTGTGTGTGTGTGCTAGCAGAGAGCTCAAGTAGGGTTGTGTGATACCATTATTAATGTGCTTTTCATTGAAAAAGCTATTTTAGAATACCTCTCTGTTCTTTAGACATGAGTCAAGTAGGGAATAAGCCAGGAGACAAATCTACTACTGATAGTTGCTGTTCTGTCAGAATTCTTCTTTTTCTTCCTCTTACTTTGTCAGCTTTTGTGCTGCACTGTGCTCTTTGTTTCTGGTTGCTTTTTCTGTTAGCTGATTTCTCTCCCAGGATACTCCTTACCCTTCCAAGAAACAAACTTCTGGTAGGTTTGCTACACCAGTTTATTCAATAGGTGCCAACATACACAAATCAAGCTGAGGATCCTCTTTACATGCTAATTAGATTCTTAAATTTGCAAAAACTTAAAATCCTCAAGGTTGGCATGGGCCTAAGGTATTTTGCAGACAATTTGCAGTCTCCTCTCCCCTAGCCTTCAGCTACTCCCTCTATGTAGATGACCTCCAAGTGCATGTCTCTATCCCTGCCCTTGTCCCAGCAGCCTGCTAGATATCTCTACTTAGTTGTGTCCCTTGAATTGCAACTTGAACCTGTCCAAAGTGAAACATCAACCTTTCCAGAACGGAACTCATCAACTCTTACTTGTTCTTTCTGTAATTTGTTCTCTTCAACTGGTTTCTCTCTCACTATAAGGGCTAACCATTCTAGTTGCTTAGATCCAAGATGTTCTATCTCTCTGGGATTTTCTTACCCATAATATGTGTTGTCAAAGTTCTCTTCTTTCAGGATCTAATCCAATTTCCATCCTGCACCTCTTTGGTCAAAATGAATCCTTTTCCCCTATATCCCAGTATGACTCTCTAATTCTTTAAAGCATTGGCATGATCTCCCTTGTATCAAATTTTGTATCTCCTGATTTTTGTACAAAAATACATTAAATGAGCACCTACTATATAATGTATTAGATATTCTCTATGTGTTTATTTAGTCTTCATACCATCCATTTTACAGATGGAAAAATTAAAGCTGTTTCCTTATCTGCAAAAACAACAACAAAAACTAAAAAACAGGGACTTCCCTGGTGATGCAGTGGTTAAGAATCCACCTGCCAATGCAGGGGACACAGGTTCGAGCCCTGGTCCAGGAAGATCCCACAAGCCACGGAGCAACTAAGCCCGTGCACCACAACTACTGAGCCTGTGCTCTAGAGCCCGCAAGCCACAACTACTGAGCCCACGTGCCACAACTACTGAAGCCCACTCACCTAGAGCTCATGCTCTGCAACAAGAGAAGCCACTGCAGTGAGAAGCCCGCGCACCATAACGAAGAGTAGCCTCCGCTCGCTGCAACTAGAGAAAGCCCGTGCACAGGAACGAAGACCCAATGCAGCCAAAAATAAATAAATAAATAAATTTATTAAAACAACAACAAGAAAAATACAACTCTAAGCCTAAAATGAACCATTAATATTTTAAATACTTCTAGTGTCTGGTATAATGTCAGCTTAATAAATGTATTTTTCCTTTGGCATTCTAGCACAGTGTTTGATACATACTAAGTATTCAGTATTAAATATCATGTATCATACAAAATGTTTATTGGACTACATTGAGGTAAGATGAAAATCAAATTTCATGAAAACCTATAGAGTGTCCATTTTGTACAAGGCGTAATTTTTTTTTATGAATTAATTTATTTTTGGCTGCGTTGGGTCTTTGTTGCTATGCGGGGGCTTTCTCTAGTTGCGGCGAGCGGGGACTACTCTTCGTTGCAGTGCTTGGGCTTCTCATTGCGGTGGCTTCTCTTGTTGCGGAGCATGGCTGTAGGCACGCGGGCTTCAGTAGTTGTGGCTTGTGGGCTCTAGAGCACAGGCTCAGTAGTTGTGACGCATGGGCTTAGTTGCTCCGCGGAATGTGGGATCTTCCCGGACCAGGGCTCGAACCCGTGTCCCCTGTATTGGCGGGCGGATTCTTAACCACTGTGCCACCAGGGAAGACCTACAAGGCATATTTTATATTTGGCTTGAACTTTTTACAGTGATAGAGTGTAAAAGGCAAAAGATTTAGCATCCTTTATTCCTCCCCAATATCACCAGAAGGAAGTAAACAACAGTTATCAGTTATCAGCAGTGAACATGATGTCAACATTTCTCAAGACAAAGTATCACAAAGCAGGAAAAGAAGAGATACTATCACCAAACAGGTGTTCATGAGGTATTTACTGCCTATTTAAAAATGCTTTATAGGACATTTAAAAACTGTAGGACAGTTTACAGGTTGGTTCTTTTTCTTTTTAGAGTTCAAGATATCTATGAAAAATCTATTAACTTTTATGGCACTTGGGAGGATGAGGCCAAAACATCTCAGAAGGTACTTTTCAGGGAGTGTGAGGAAACCCTAGATAACCAGCAAGGATCAGATTACTCATGCTAATCAGGAAGGGCTGGCTCAGGAGCAGGGTAAGGAGACTGGCCTTGGTGGGGGGACTACAGAGCACCCTCTTTGGTCCCCAGTTGCACTGCTGCTGGGCAACCAGCCAGGGCTGCCCCTAAGGATACCAGACCTTCCCTCACCAAAGAGTCTCTGTTGTCCAATAGCCTCCAGGACCCACTGCCTACAAAGCTCATGGAGAAAACCAACCCCAAACCTGGAGAAACTGATAACATGAAATAGGAAGGGAGAAAGGCAAAAAGAAATAATGGTGGTGATGGTGGGTTTTGTTTAACCTTTGCTCGGATGCAAAGAGAAACAGCCAGAATGACTACTAACTAGTATTACTACCATTACTATATGGCTCTGTGCTAGTCCTCTACAAGTATAAAAATTATTGTATTCTGGAAATTAAAGTCAAGTTTAATAGGATGGTGATAAAGCATATCAGATAAAGCTCACTGGGGACATGGTTGTAACAACATTAGGTTTATGAACTTGCTGTAACAATCAACATGAGGAACCAGGGGTCTCTCCTAAGAGGGAGTAGGGAAAGACTTTTAAAAATAGGGCTTGGGGATTCCCTGGTGGCGCAGTGGTTAAGAATCCGCCTGCCAATTCAGGGGACACAGGTTCGAGCCCTGGTCTGGGAAGATCCCACATCCCGTGGAGCAACTAAGCCCGTGCGCCACAACTACAGAGCCTGTGTTCTAGAGCCCATGTGCCACAACTACTGAGCCCACCGCCACAACTACCGAAGCCCATGCGCCTAGAGCCCGTGATCCACAACAAGAGAAGCCACCGCAGTGAGAAGCCCATGCACCGCAACGAAGAGCAGCCCCCGCTCGCTGCAACTAGAAGAAAGCCCGCGCACAGCAACGAAGACCCAACGCAGCCAAAAATAAATAAAATAAAATAAATAAAACATTAATAAATAAATAAATGAAAATAGGGCTTGGATGATTCTAAAGAAGAACCAGGGGAAGTAGGGGTTACCTCTGGTTTGATTATCACAGTAATCTCTGCCCAGGAGGTGAGAGAATCAAAGCAGGGCTGGAGAAGTCCGGGTAAGAAAGCAGCAATAAAAAAATAAAATTAAAATCCATGTAATTATTCACAGTAGTCGAAGGGTGGAAGCAACCCAAGTGTCCATTGAGTGATGAGTGGATAAATAAGATGTGGTAAATATATACAATGGAATATTATTTGATCTTAAAAAGGAAGGACATTGTGACACATGCTACAACTTGGATGAATTTTCGGGACATTATGATAAGTGAAATAAGGCAGACACAAAAGGACAAATATTGTATGATACCCCTTATATGAGGTACCTAGAATAGTCAAATTAACAGAGGCAGAAAGTGAAATGGTGGTGGCCTGTGGCTGAGAGGGGCATGGGTGGAAACAGGGAATTAGTATTTAATGGTATGGAATTTTCAGTTTGGGAAGATGAAAAAGTTCTGGAGAAGGATGGGGGTGATGGTTGCACAACAATATGAATGCATTTAATGCCACTGAACTGCAGACTTAAATATGGCTAAAATGGGAAATTTTATGTATGTATATTTTACCACACACACACAAAAAGTAAAAAAAAAAAAAAACAACACAAACACTTAAAAAAGAAGTAGTGATCTTTAAATAAGGGGAGGGTTTGTGTAGCCTTGGCCATGTCTTGTTAGAAACAGATCAGAACTGAGTTGTAGTCCCAACTCAGATCCTTACTAACAGCATGATCTTGAATGAGCTGAATCCCCTCTCACCCTGGGCCTCAGTTTTCTCCTTTATGGAATGTGGGGTAAGGCTGAATCATCCTCAGAGTCCCATCTAGCTCTAACAACCTGGGGCCCTTGAGGCTGGGCAAGTGGGGGTCTAGCGGAGCTGCTGTGCTCACCTCCACCCTTGTGACCTTAAGCCCAGAGAGACCAGAAACATCACAGTCTGACTACCAGCAGTGTTGAAAAGCTGACTCAGGTCCTGTTTCCTTAGAAACTATAAATTTAAGATAAATGTGGAATGCTGTGTCTGGAAACCTCTTATCTGAATCTCTGCCCCTGGGTTGGAAATCGAGGTAGTTTCTCTGTATCAAAGTGACACACATGGCCCAGATTCTTTAAGAGGAGCTGTTCTCTCTGAAATGACTTCAAACAGCAAAGTTTCTCATAGCCTATGATTTTAGAGAACAAGATTTATCGGCATTTTACCCTTGTTAATTAACAAAAGCAGTTTTTATAGGTTCATGACAGAATTGAAAAAGCAAACTCTCTGAGCAGAGTGGTGTGGCTTTAAGATAAATTCTGTTGTGAAAGGAAAAGGGAACGAAATGAGTTCACTGTGGGACAAGGCTGCTTTCAGATTCTAGAGCCCCATGTTCTTCTGTCTGCCCTCCCTCTTTTCCTTTTGGCCACGCAGCTTGCAGGATCTCAGTTCCCTGCCCAGGGATTGAAACAGGGCCATGGCAGTGAGAGCCCAGAAACCTAACCAGGGAACTCCCTGCCCTCCCTCTTAGTTACATGGTTTCGATTTGTGAATTTGATGCGTACATTGTTCTGCTTTGGGACAATAACCTTTAAGATTACCAATCAAATTGTTATTATACACAAAATCCAATAAACTATAAATCTCCTTACATTATAATACCATTCATTTAAAGTGTGTCTTTATGTTAAAATGAAAGTACATTACTATGAAAACTTGTTTCAAAGAAGTCCACACATAATTTTAACTCCCCAATATTTTTAAATTACGAGCATGTTTTCAGGATACAAGTTCTTTAATGTAAATAGCATTTCCTAAGTTGTAAATTGTGATAAAACTGATCCATGTTCCAGTAGTAACTTTGAAAACAAAAGGTGTTCTTTGAAAATTTATCAATGTTTCCAGAGGATAAAAAGCACAATTGATAAAAGTTTATATACTTCAACTGATTCTACTTTCTATGAATCAAGTTTAAAACAAAGAAAAAACTACAGAAGAAATGTAGACTACTTTTTTTATTTTATTTTTTATTAAATTTTTATTAATTTTTTTTTTTTTACTTTTGTAGACTCTTATAAAGTAGGCTACAAGTGAGTAAAAAGCTAAAGCAAAACAATGTGACTCATCAGGCAGTGCAGTTAGAATATATACCATTTGTGTGTGTGTGTGTGTGTGTGTGTGTGTGTGTGTGTGTGTGTGTGTGTGTGTGTACACATAAAACTGCACACGATTTGATGACACTTAGAAGAGATTTCCTCTGTGACCTGGAAGGTGGTGGGCTGGGTATACCTGAGAAGTTGAAGGTGAAATCCAGGACACTGCATTATTCTTACAGCTCTTCCTAGGCAACAAAGTTTCTCTCTCACAAAACCAGCTCACGAGGTATGAATTACTATACGATGGACCACCAGCTCTGTAATTAGTGGCAATACGGCTTTCAGAAAAATACACAGAGGGTGTAATTCCAGGCTGAGACCAAATGTTTGTGACAATGTCGCACTCAGCACCCCGACTTGCCACTGAGTAGCCAAAGATTTAAGAGACTCAATGCAATTTGATACTCCAGGGTCGAAAGATCTTGTTGGTGGCCATCTCTACTCGTGGAAATAATGGAAACTATAGCTGTTAGTGGAGGAGATTAAAAATACTTTGATCAAAACCAAAGCAGATTGCAGAGCGAGCAAAGCTGTTTTTAGTTCATTTTAATTTAATTTGCTGCATAGATTCGTTATACACGGACGAGATTTAACCTTGAAAACTTGTAAGGGTGGACTAGGAAGTCATTACCACTGACATCTAACAGCTGAACTGAAACACAGACCACGGCAAGCCCCTGTGTAAGGAATAAGAAGTAACCCTTTGCCTATGAAGGAAAGGGACTTTTTAGTCAGCACCTACAGCGTGCTAAGTGATCTCTTGGATAAGATCTCATTTAAGGATTTCTAAAGGACTTGTTGATAGTGGAAATCGTCTTCTGGACTGAAAAAAAGCACACCGCCCTGCTGTTTCATGTAAATGAGAAAAATACCCAGTGTGTGGAGTTGCAAGTAATTAAAAAGAAGGGGGGAAAAAAAGAAAAAAAGATACATTAAAAAAAAAGGTAACCAGGTCTCTTTCGACTTAACAAACTAAGAGAGTTCTTCCTCAACTAGGCGATTTACAACTAATCCAAATTCAGGAAATAACTCCTGAAAACGAATAAACTTAGTTCTGAAAAACATGCGCGTCCAGTAACATCCGAAAACACGTGGCGGGGGCGGGGATATCAGGCGCAACAGCAGGCAAGACTCTAAGTCCCATCATCCCATTCGGCAGCTAAGCGGGACTGTTCAGGGCCAGCCGGCGCACTGGATGCTGGGACTTGAGGTTTTTGCTCCTGCACCTACCCGCGGGTTTGCGACGTTTAGTGACCATCGCGCCTGCGCCAGCGCCGGCTGAGAGACTGCGGCCGTGGCGGCTTGTGCCGGGTGATGCTAGGCGGCTCCCTGGGTTCCAGGCTGTTGCGAGGTGTGGGTGGGACTCGAGGGCCGTTCGGGGCGTGGGGTGTCCGTGAAGCTGGCGCAGCCATGGCGGTGGGGGAGAGCATGGCTCAGCGGATGGTCTGGGTAGACCTGGAGGTAAGTCCGGGCGGTGGGGCGTGAGGGGAGACGAGTGAGGTTTCGCGCGTGGGACAGAGTAGCCGAGCCTGTTCGGGGAGAGTGGCAGTCTCTGGGTCTCAGGTGTGACAGGTGAGCGCCTCCCGGCTGTGGACGGCGCGGGGCAGGTCGGGGGGGGCAGGAGTCCTGCGGGTGTTGGGGACTGTGCCGGACTGTGGGGTTTCTTTTCCAGAGGGTGGAGTCATCCATATGGCTTGCCCTAGCCCCCAATTCCGCTCAGATGTGGACCTCCCTAACCCTCTGATGGACTCAGGGTCACGGGGGTAGGGGTGCGCACAGCGGCTGTGCTAGACCCCAGTTCCCCAGTCTCCCAGAACCCTAGGTTGTTAGAGCTAGACGGGACCCCGGGGATGACTCAGCCTTACCCCACGTTTCCTAAAGGAGAAAACTGAGGCCCAGAGAGAGGACTCAGCTCATTCAAGGTCGCGCAGTTAGTGAAGGTCGGGGTTGGGACTACAACCCAGTTCTGATCCCTTTAGGTTTTCCATACTCAGCCAAGGACTCCCCTCTCCCTTGAGCCTCAGTTTTCTCATATATGAAATGGGGATCATAACACTAGATTGTGATGAAGACCAAGTGGTGCAATTAACATAAAAACTTTGTAAACTCTGCAGAGATGTAGTAATGTTAGTTATCTAACTCTTCCAAAATTGAACGCTGTCAGCACTCAATTTTGCTTACTTTGCATCGGCCCCAGAGTAGGACTGTGATGCCTGGCATGTAGCAGGCCCTTGGTAAATGTTTATTGAATAAATAACTCATAATGAGTGCCTTGAGGACTTGCTCAAGGAGCATCATTGTCTCTTTTATCCTGGCTGTGGGATATAAATTGAATGTGATTGAGGGATGTCCTGTTAAATAAACTTGGATACAGTAGGCCAGAAAGACGGTTTTGTGTGTGTGATGTATTTTTTATTGCAGATGACAGGATTGGACATTGAGAAGGACCAGATTATTGAGATGGCCTGTCTGATAACTGACTCTGATCTCAACATTTTGGCTGAAGTAGGTTATGCCTTGTAATACAACCATACTGTTTAGAGTGTACTTTGGAAATCTAAAGATTGGTGCACCACCCCCCCATCTCTTTATTTAAAAAATAAGAAAACTGAGGTCCCTGTAGATTAAGGTCCAAAATAATGTTCTAGGTCATGGTGGGCTTGGTACTAGAACCAAAGTAATCCATCTCAGAGCCTAGTATTTTTCTGTAGTACTGCCCAAAATTAGGAACTATAAATGCTATCATTTGCTAAGAGCTTACTGTGTGCCAGGTACAGTTCTAAGTGCTTTACATGTATTCACTGTTAATCCTCACAGCACCTATAAGGTAGGTACTGTTATACTCACTATGTATAGAGAGAGGCTTTGGCAGACAGTTGTTGGGTAATTTGCCCAAGGCTACCTGGCTAGTGATTGGGAGAGCCAGGAGTTCGACCCAAGCAGTCTGAGCAAAGTGCTCCCAACCAATAAGACACTCGACTGTGGTCCCACCAGGGTTGGTGACTCATGCCAAAGTTGATTTCTTTATATCATCATCTTAGCTTATATATAGCTTAGCTTATAACTCCATATATCCAGTTTCTACGTTTTCAGCTAGGACCTGTGATTCGTCTAGATCTATATTAAGATTTTAGACTTTCTGTTGATACAGAATCATAAAATATCCTCCTGTTGACATATTGGGCATGATTAAGGTTTTAACATGCTGCTTTTAACTGAAACATTAAGCAAAACAAATAAAACACACCTGTTGCCTTTTGGCCACTCACAAAGCATTTAATAAGCATATGAGAACGTCTGATTGGTAGAGGGTGAAATCCTGGGCCCTGAATAACTCTGTCAGCAGTATTCGGAGGTGGTGAGAAACTCTAGAATAGGAACCCAGTAGGGATGTTTTGGGGAAAGACAGTTTTGTTAAAATAAGTTTCCAGAGGGTCGGATCGATGTGCTACTGGCACTGGATAAATTTCACAAGTCTACAGTTAAGACTTGTACTTATTTTCCTGGTTAGGTAAGAGAGGGGAGGAACCATTTTAGATGAATTGCTACTTTCATGGAGTACCAGGCATACATCTTGGAGTACCTCCTGATACATCAGCTGGAGGGGAATCGTGAGACTTTGTATCTCACTGTAGCAACTACCTCTTTTTTTTCCAAAACAAAACAAACAAAATAACTTTTATATAAACCTTGAGTTTTAGGTTTGGTTGTTTTTTCCTGTCACTTGGAATTTCCTAGATATGAATAGTGAAGAGAAGTGTGTTTATTTACCAGCCCTGCTTACCCTTGTCTGAAGAAGAGTTTTTCCCTTAGACTGTTGATACAATGTGAAATACTGACAGTTTAATGGACCAATTAGTTGATATGTACCCTGGAGGAAATCGGGGTCTGTAGTCACACAGCTGCACATGAGGGTGGCATTTGTAAATAGACCCAGTCTAATGAGGATAAGGATTTTTTTTTTAACATCTTTATTGGAGAATAATTGCTTTACAATGGTGTGTTAGTTTCTGCTTTATAACAAAGTGAATCAGCTATACATATATCCCCATATCTCCTCCCTCTTGCGTCTCCCTCCCACCCTCCCTATCCCACCCCTCTAGATGGTCACAAAGCACCCAGCTGATCTCCCTGTGCTATGCGGCTGCTTCCCACTAGCTATCGATTTTACATTTGGTGGTGTATATATGTCCATGCCACTCTCTCAGTTCATCCCAGCTTACCCTTCCCCCTCCCCATGTCCTCAAGTCCATTCTCTGTGTCTGCATCTTTATTCTTTTGAGGATAAGGATGTTTAAAAAGAAAAAATTGCT
Source organism: Lagenorhynchus albirostris (assembly GCF_949774975.1). Classification (NCBI taxonomy): domain Eukaryota; kingdom Metazoa; phylum Chordata; class Mammalia; order Artiodactyla; family Delphinidae; genus Lagenorhynchus; species Lagenorhynchus albirostris. Next base: position 90,855,527 of record NC_083103.1, read on the forward strand.
TAGGGGCAGTTAGCACTGAAGTGTCAGTTCTGTGGAATATATGTTTTATTCTTGTATACGAGTCTGAGGAAAATGTTTTATGCTAGAAGAACAGACATCCCACCTGGAAATTTTTCTGTAAGTAGCTTAGTGTGCCAAACTGGAATCTAGAGTAAGTTAAATAGCCTTAAGTTGATAGTCGTTGGCTTTTTCCATCATGGTTTGTTAGAATTGTGTTTTGCAATATGAGGTTTTCGGTTTTTTAAAAAATATGTTATCAAAACAGCAAGGTCCTACTGTATTGCACGGGGAACTATATTCAATATCCTGAGATCAACCAGAATGGGAAAGAATATAAAAAAGAATGTATATGTATGTAAAACTGAATCACTCTGCTGTACAGCAGAAATTAACACACATTGGAAATCAACTATACTTCAGTAAAAAAAAAAAACCAAAACAACATAGGTTATCAGAGCAAATTTTTTCTTCTTCATGGAGATTGCTGTCACCAGTTTTCTTGTTTGGCTAAAACTCCTTGTTAGTTGTAGTTGTCAGGCATATTTTAGTCAAATTCTTGCCATTCCTCTCACTAATTGCAAAGTACTTTTACCGCTTTAGTAGTAACCATACCTTGAATTTAGAGAATCTTTTTTCCCCAGAGAGTTCAAAGAACTTTCATATCTGTAATTTCTTTTATCCTGTTAACATCCCCGTGAGGGAAGGGGTTGCGGGGGCTGTTATCTCCATGGTACAGAAGGTAAAACTAAGCCAAAGGTGACTTGCTTTAATGCCACAAGTTGAGCTTCTGCTACTGCTGGGATTCTGTCTGACTCACAGTTGAATGTTCTATTAAGTGGAGCTGAGAATTCCAGCATCACTTTTTTTTTTTTAATCTTTCATGTGTCACCAATTACATTTTGAACTTTTTAATGTGAAAATACTGTTAAAAGTAAACAGTATAGCTTTATGCAAAATACTATGTATAGTAAGTTGTTTTTTGTGCTGTTCTTCTCCTGTCTCATCCCACTTCCCAACTTTTATGTATTTTCTTAGTATTTTCTATGCATATACAAATGTGGTTTTTTTTGTTGTTTTTTTTTTGCGGTATGCGGGCCCCTCACTGTTTTGGCCTCTCCCGTTGCGGAGCACAGGCTCCGGATGCGCAGGCTCAGTGGCCATGGCTCACGGGCCCAGCCACTCTGCGGAATGTGGGATCTTCCCGGACCGGGGCACGAACCTGTGTCCCCTGCATCGGCAGGCGGACTCTCAACCACTGCGCCACCAGGGAAGCCCAATGTGTGTTGTTTTTAAAACAAGTATAAGTGAACTCATAAGCATGCATACACTGTTCTGCAATTTGCTCTTTTCACTTGGCAGTATAGACACTTTTCATAGGGGTTGGCAAACCTTTTCTAAAAAACACCAAATATTAAATATTGTAGGCTTAGAGTGCCACGTACCTCTCTGCCCCATATTTGTTTGTTTTACAACCATTTACAACCATGTTTTACAACCATTTACAAACATAAAAATCATTCTTAGCTTGCTGGCAATTAAAAGAAAAAAAAAGCCACAGGCTGGGGCTATAGTTTGCTGACCCTTGGTGGATACCTGTGTCCTCTGTTGATAGGCATTTCAGTTTTCGGCTGTGTTATGTGTGTGTTTGTTCATTATTTTTTGCTGTCATAAATAGTGCTGGAATGAATGAGGACCACTTTTAGAGTTAACAAAGTCCCTCGCCTTTCTTCCCTTTTCTAGTATATATATGTAATTCTGAAAGCAGTTAAACTCAGAAACCAAGCTTATCCCCATTGATTCTGGATGACTAACAGCTTTTCCTATCCACAGGGTCCTAACCTGATTATAAAACAGCCAGATGAGTTACTGGACAGCATGTCAGACTGGTGTAAGGAGCATCATGGGAAGGTAACATTACCATAAAAGGGGTAGAGGAAGATTGCTTGGCAAGCCTGGGAAACTGCTTGCTTGTTCACTTTTCATCTTTGGGACCTCTCGAGACCATCTTCTCCTGAATGTCCTCTTTTTTCCTCTTCTGCATTCAGTCTGTCACGAGCACATTGCGGATTATCAAGTATTGCTCAAGTCAGTCTTTTGGATAAGGTTAGACATCAACTTTCAGAGAAGGGAGAATGCCGCTCTCCTGTTAAGTTGTTTCTTCCCAGAGGTTATATCCTTGGACTTTGAGCACCATCTTTTCTGACTGTGTGGAAATGCTATTAACAATCAGGAACATAGCTTATTTGACTTGGATTCTTTAAGAAAAAAATCGGTGCCACGATGGCAGTTTCAGTGTGAACTTGAGCTCTGTAAATGGTCCATCTGTGGTTATATTTGCCCATTTTAGAAGTGAAGTTTCCTATCTGGATGCCTTTGAAAACTGACTTCATGTGTCTTGGTGGGGCTGGGGATTCTCTCTTGCAGTCTGGTCTAACCAAAGCAGTGAAGGAGAGTACAATGACACTGCAGCAGGCAGAGTATGAATTTCTGTCCTTTGTACGACAGCAGACTCCTCCGGGGCTCTGTCCACTTGCAGGTAAAATCCAGTCCTATGTCTGCCTTGTAGATAGTCTTCCATCGTAGTGGTTCAAGAGACTGCAGTTCCAGAACGATCAGCCAGGATCATCGTGCCTTCCACTTAACCCTGATTGGGATTATCCATCTTACTTTTGTTGCTCAAATTTCCTTGGGTAATTTATACATGAATATCGGGGAAAGTGCCCCGAAACCTGACATGAGATCTGGGATACCCAGATTAACTCAATAAAAATTTTCCACCTATTTTTATTATGGAAAAATTTCAAATATACAGAAAAGTTGGATCTAGTAGTTGTTCACCTCGTGCCATGTTTATCTGTCTATTTTTTTGGACATTTGAAAGTAAATTGCAGGCATCATGACACTTCATCCCTAAATAGATCACCCAGCATTTCCTAAGAATAAGGACATTTTCTTAAGTAACCACAATATCATTGTCACATTTAAGACGATTAAAAACAATTCAGTAACATCATCTGATACCTAGTCCACATCCGAAATGTCTGTTTGTTTTTTAACCAGGATTCAGTCAAGACTCACGCATTTCATTTGGTTATTATGTCGCTTTAGTCTCTTAATCTAAAATGCGCACCTATCTTTTTTTCCCCTTGTGACATTGACTTTTTAAAGAAACTAGGCCAGTTCTGCTAGGATTTTGAAAGGACTGCCATTGTCAAAGGGAGGCTAATGTCCTGTGGTCGTGTGTTTGTATTTGTATATGTAAGCTGGTATAATAACTAACATTTTCCTTAAATAGTGATTAAAAAGTTTTGACTTTAAGTACTATAGCATGTATTGTATAAATTTTCCCCCTAGCCAATGCAGCTGGTGTCTGTTTTAAAGTTCTTATTTAAAATTTAGTGTCTTTAATATAAATTACTGTGTGGAAACATGAATGTGGTTATGGTTGATTGAAATTGAAATGTAAATAAATGCTTATCTACTTATGAGTTTATCTACAGTTAAACTTTTAGTGTTAGTGGTGTAGATTTTGTGATACTGGGAGAAAATTTGTGCATGTGGTATTATCTAAAGAAGTTACAGATTTGAGCGTTATTTTAAGTATGTGGAATGATAGATTCATCCTTTTGTCCATAAAGAGGCCATTTACAAATTTATTATGAGTTAAACTGTCTAAATACTCTGAAATCTGCACTTGTAATCTAATCAGATACACTCAAACCTAATTTCGAAGTTTTGAGATGCTTTGAGGAATTGTTTGAATTCTTTAAAACAATCACCTCCAATTAAATACAGTTTATGAATTTTTATGTCCTTTTGTATACTACTAGAAATACACAGATGCGGTATGCTTCGTGTCTTTCTAGGAAATTCAGTTCATGCAGATAAGAAGTTTCTTGACAAATACATGCCCCAGTTCATGAAACATCTTCATTATAGAATAATTGACGTGAGCACTGTTAAAGAGCTGTGCAGGTAAGGGCTATATTTAGGATCCATTCAACTGCCTCATTTAGCATGTCTTCCTTGAGAATTTGTAGAGTAATTGAATAAAGGTGTAGAACTGAGGGGGCCAGGTGGGTGTATAACTTCCTCATCCCATTGTCTCTTGAACTGGTGAGAATTGGGAGAAAGAACATCACAAATCTTCCGTATAAATTTCACTAATCTGGAAAATTTATTGAGCTCCCAGTTTCTGCGCCATGTATTGGCCTATGTGCTGGGAACATACAGATGCAAAGCCCTCAAGTGCTTAGAGTCCAGTGAATTGACAGATGTGTAAAAAACACACCTGAGAAGCGTACTGTGTGATGACGTCTCTTAGGGAAAAGTGCGGGTAGAATATTGCGGGCACGAGTGAAGGAGCAGAGACAGCTGGAGTGAGGGAGATAGGGAGTTAGCAAAAACGTCCTGGAGAAAATAGCTTTCAAGTTGAGATTTAAGGAAGAGTGGCCGTTTTCCAGGTATTTAGGGTGAGGAGTGAGCTTTCCAGAGAATGGGCAGAGGTATGAAGATAGGCGGGAGCTGGAAGGTAAAGGTGATGTGATTAGATCATTCTGATTAGAAGGTGGTAAGAAAAGAGGTGGGAGATGAGCAAGACCCCTGCACCATCTTGGAGAGAGAAGAAGGAGCTATAGGGAAATGGCAGTGGGCGGCAGAGAGCAGAGGCCGAGCATTTGAGAGGGTCAGTAGCACGGCATTGAGCGCTTGAATGGGGGCATGAGGAAAAGGAGGGAGGTATAAAGTGATTCCTCGCCTTTCTAGTTTGGGTGGTTAGGTGGATGATGGAACTGATCAGAGATAAAGGGAAAATAAGAGGAAGAGTAGATTTGGCCGATGGGGGAAGGGAGATGTTGAGGACGATGAGTATGACCGTATGTGTGTGTGTGGAGGTGGAAGTGTCTGGTGGATTTTAGGTGGAGATGTCCAGTCGGCAGTTGGATATCCATGACAGAAGCGCAGGAGAGGGCTGGGCTGGAGTGCGCAGATTTAGTTATCTTATACATTGTTGATCTTGCCCAAAGAGAACCTATAGTATGAAGAGAGGAAAGGGAGGAAGGTGGAGTCCCAGACAGGGAGGTAACTCGATAGTCACAACCCAAATGCCTTTTACAAAGTTATTAAACTACTTGAAGGACGTAATTATTCAGTGTATTTGAGACAGTTTCCTTTGAGAGTTCCATTTTTGCTGTATGTAGACGCTGGTATCCAGAAGAATATGAATTTGCACCAAAGAAGGCTGCTTCTCACAGGTAAGTTTGGGTCCTTCCAAGTGCTTGGCCGTCTGACACGCACATAACTCCCGAATTCCTGACTGCTTGAAATAATGTCTCTATTCCCTTGGGGGAAAAGTAAAGGACAACTACATAAAGATAACCTTCTCTTGCTAAGATTATCAGGAATTCTGGTCAGTGTTCTAACATGCCATTGTGAGATATGTATGGTCTTAATGTCTTTATTGCTGTTTTGAAGCTTGTAGTAACTTAGTTTGTAGGTATGTGAAGTGGTCTAATTTTTCTAGTAATGAGCAGTATAATTTTCTTCCCATCAAGCGTATGGATTTGTAGTCATTTAAAATTAGAACACTTTGTGTACAGTTGTGCAACACAGTTAGCCTCACTTAGACACTTTGTAGTTTTTCAGATTGTTTCTTTCTATGTCTGCAACCTTAGGCTGAAGTACACAAGGAATTTAAAGAACTTGTGTATCTAGAGTCCTCTTTCACGTTTTGGTGTTGTAGTCTCTGAGGAAGGACATAAAACCTGGTGGGAGATGTAGCAGCTGGCATTTGTTTCAGCCATGTACCGAGCCCCTACTGTGTACCGTGTACAGTTCTAGCCAAACAGGAAGACCAAGTCCCTGCTCTAAAGAGCCTGGCATTAATGTTTTTCATAGGGCTTTCATGGACTACAGCACAATAACACAGGTCTGGGATACCTCTTGTGAAACAGTTGGGGCTTGATGTGTTTTGGATTTCAGGATTTTTCCGGGTTTAGAAAGGTAGTAATACCCCTAGCAAGGCCTGAGGAAGCACCTCATAATCGAACATATTGCTGTTTCTACAGTGAAATGTACAGATATTCACACCAAATGGCATAACTAATGACTATAAATAGCCTCACATCAAGGTTGGTCGGGTTTTGCCACATAGTGGGCTATAGAAGAACCTTGGGTTTTCAGATCTTTTTTTGGATTTCAGTATTGTGGCTAAGATGTGGTGTACCTTGATTTAGCCAGAGGCTGTATTTTTGACAGCTTCAGCTCTCCGCCGGTTATTGGAGACCTGGGAAGAAAGCAAAATTGTTGCCTTAACCACAGAAATAACTGTCTTAAAGCTCTTGCACTAAAGTTTGTGCAGTTTGGTCTCTAGAAGAGGCCCTTGACAATCAGAGCGGATTGATTTACTTGCACACTGTTCTAATAATCTTGGTTACCTGATTTCTCAGACTACGACAGATGAGAAACAGCGTGTTGGAGGAGAAGAAAGGCTGTTAGATGGAGGCAGGCTGCCACTGATTATAGCACAAATCACCACGAGAGAGGAGGTAGATCCTCTTTTGTGGTTAGATACTGTCTGATAATTGATGTTCATTATGATGCTGGAGTCACGAGTTACGTTTGAGTACGTGATTATATTTTGTGCAGGACGTCATTAAGTATTGTGCAGTGTTTCCCAAACTCCATGCCATGAGCTGTTAATATGCGTTCCACACAGGTGGTCGATTAAGTTTTAGAAATACTGTGTATATAGTACAACCTCCTCTGGGGAATTCACAACACATCAGTACATTAAATGCTTTGCAAAAAACTTCAAAAGAAGAAATGTTTAATCTAGGTTTTCCTAAATTGATTTGACCCCGGAATTTTTTTTTTTTTTTCCCTGTGGAACACCTCACTATCTTATGGAACAGTTTGGTAAACTTTAATCTGTTATAGTTTAGAATTTTTTTTTTAAATCATATTTTAAAAAACAAAGCACTTAAGTTTGCTATGCTGAAATGTTCCACTTCTTGATGATGTCAGATAGTTGCATTTACAGTAGCTCTTATTGTTCTTAAGTTATTTATAAAAAGTTACGCTTTGCCAAATGGTGACCATCTCCTCTGGGTTTCGGACGTTTCAACTCTGCGTGGTATGTTTGCTTGTAGGGCACTTGATGACATTAGTGAAAGCATCAGAGAACTTCAGTTTTACCGAAATAACATCTTCAAGAAAAAAACAGATGAGAAGAAGAGGAAAATTATAGAAAATGGGGAAAATGAGAAGACTGTGAGTTGATGCCAGTTCTCATGCTGCCACCATGTAGTTCTCTGGAAGGACCTCTGGTGGTTTTTCTTTTCCTTCCCCTGGGCTCACGCTGACTGCTTGGGCAGAGCACCTTCCTTCAGTGCACTTGCATCTCCCGATTATTCAAGCACACAGCACCTGGAAATTATTTTTCTCCTAACATGCTGTTTTCATTTATGACACAGCAGCTCCTTTGTAAGTACCAGATCACATCCATCCCTTGGTACATATCTGTATTTGCTTTTAGACCATTTCTTTTGTTTAAAAAAAAAAATAAAGCTAGTTCTATTGAAATGCAACCCTTTTTGTACCATCTGTTCTTTAGTAGTTTAATGACTGGAAGATGATGTTTTTTAATTTTTCTTTTGTAGGTGGTATGCCTAATGTTTAAATGCTCATAATGCCATTAGGAGTGGGTTACGTTCCTTATGTTAAATAGGAAGCGAACTTATTCTCTTTTGCTTTACAAGTCAAGAATAGAATAACTGGAGATAGGCTCAGAGAAGCAAATTGGGCTCATTGTTAGTTATAGTTACTGAACTATCAGAGCTCTGGAATAGCTACTCTTTGCTATATTCAAGAAATTCAAGTAAGCCACCAGACAGTGATTCTGTAGTAATAACTTAAGGCTTATTGAATAGATATTATCCGCAAGGCAGCCACGGTGCTAGGTTTGTAGAATGTAAATAGTTGGCTGCCCTAGGTCTAATGGTCAGCAATTATTTGAGAAAGGATTTTGGTTTGAATATCTTAACTCCTAAGTTTATGTACTTTAGAGCACAGTAGATAGTTTAGTCCTCAGCCAGAGGGTCCATTAGGATCATCTGTCTCTACAACAAATCTCCTTCAGAGATGCCCCCTAAAACAAGGAATCAGAATGGGGCAGGGCCTGCAGGTGACCCACGTCTCCTAGAGAACCACTGGACTAAAAGACTTCTGTGCTGATCTCAGATTCCATCCTAACTCGATCATATGGCCATTATATCAACATAGCAGTGTGATCCTAATGTGAGAGTTACAGACAGAAATCACTGGACTGTAGATTAGAATTACCTCATAATTTCGTTGACTACGTTGTTTAACCTTATACAACAACCTATGAGTGGAGAGAGGCTTTAGTGGTACTTCTCTAAATGAGTAAATGAAGGCTCAAATTCACAAGTGTAGGAAGCGTGAGCTGATGAAAAAAGTTAAGTCTGTTGACTTTTCTGACCAGTGCTTTTTCGACTTCTCAGAGTGGCATGGGTTTTAGCTCAGGTACCAACTACAGCGGGTTGGAAGACAGGATTTTATAGTAGTTAAGAACAGGGCTCTTGAGTCAAACTCTGGGTCCATATCTGAGCTCCGTGACATACTGAGTGACTTTGGCAAGTTCACTTTTCGAAGCCTCGCTTTCCTCATCTCTAAAGTGAGAATGGCACTACCTAACTCAAAGAATTGTCAGGATTAAATTACATACTACACATAGTTCTGAGCTCAGTGCTTGGTACACAGTGGGTACCTTGTCATGATGGCTGATGCATGATGGTGATGGGTTGACTCAGGCCAGGATCTCTGGGAAGGGCTGCTCTGGTCCATAGCTATGGTACCTGGGCCTTTATCAAATCAGTGTTCACTTAATGCCCATGACTGTGATGCTGAGGACTGTTACAAACCTCACTAACAGGGTGACTTTGACCTGTCTTAGTGCTTCTAACTAGAATTTGACAAGATGGTCTCTTTCCTTACTTAGCTCTGAGGAATGTTATCAATTCTAATGTAAGAAGAGATATGAAAACTCTAGGCTTGAGAAAGCGGTTCAGAGGAAGCAGATACTACTATTAATGTCATGGGATTTCTCCCACCCAGCTGGCCTGTTTATTCACCAGGTTCACTGTTTGAGCCCTACCGTTTAGTTCTCTCAAGAATCTTAACTCCTGGTGTTCATTTTGAATCTTGTGTCACAGGAACGGCCAGCTTGCTTTTTTAATCCTGTGTTCTGTAGCTTCGTTACGTAGCAGAATTCTCTGTTATCCCCTAATGGGGCATATGTTAATTTTTAGTAAAATAATTGGCAACCTGTGAGATAAGCCAGTCTGGTTTGATGTAGGTCTGTATGAAGACATGATGGTTCAGTGATTAGTTCATTATTTATTGGTCTGCTTCAAAATAAGAAATTTAAATTTGTAGTGCTGGTAACTATTTCACAAGGGAGTCCTGAGTCTAGGAAGTAATTTCTGTGAAATGAACTGTAATGCAAATCGGTTTAAATATAACTACAGCCTTAAAAATGCTCAGTATGTTTGTTTAGCAGAGCTTGCCACTCCCGTGCTGCTGGGGCTCTTCATTTGGTGGTTCTTCTGTCTGTGCTGTAATTATCCTGCAAGCTGTGTTCTTAGGATCATCCAGATGTACTTCCCCTGCTTTAAACTCGGGAGGTGAATGAACCAGGACCGTGATGATAATCTCCAGTCAGTAGTCCCTGAGTGCTCATGATAATCTAGCCGTTGTACTGAGCGTGTGGGCAAGAGAGACCCTCTTTGGCAGCTTAGCCATGGGAGATAAGAATGGAACTTGAGACACCTGTGTTTCCTCATTTACAAAACAATATATCCCTTTATTAATAAACGAGCTGACAAGTTCATGGGGAAATTGATAGTTTCCTTTGGCACAACTGGTGTTCTTAACATGTATAGGCCTTAAAGAAAAAATAAGGAATAGCTAGTTATAGTGGTCAAGTGCAGTTTTGTCATTAAATAAAATTTGACATATTGATTGCCTTGTGATAGTCTGTGGAAGTCCTAGGTACACTTGAATGCCTATCTTGAACAATTAATAAGTGGCAAGGATGGTGGAAAGTTGGTGGTTGCAAGGATAAGCCGTATGTAGCAAGTTCATGCAAAAGCTGTTATGCTCTGTATCTGTTGATGAAGCAAAAGCTATTATGCTATATATCTATTGATAGATGCTGTATATCTACTGTGAAAATTAATTGAGTTTTAGTTATTTGAGCGAAGTCTTTAATTTTATATGGCTCCTTTTTTTTTTCTTTTTACCTTTTGACCCCTCCCTCCCCCCGCCTTATATGGCTGCCGATAGAACCATAGCGATGGTGGTGATATAAATGAAGAGTTCCTCCCTAGTTGAGTATTTTCTATTGAGTAGAGGAATACTTGAAATTTTCCAAGAGAATAGGTCTTAAATCAACATACATACACACAAGGGTAACTATGTAGAGGTATATAGAGGTGATGGATAAGTTACTTAGTTTGATGGTGATTTTTCCACTATATATATGTATAAACATTAAGTTGTACACCTTAAATATATCATTTCTGTACGTCAGCAGTATCTCAATAAAGTTGTTAATATATACGTTAAAAAGTCTGCAGAAAAGAAGGGATTTTAAGTCTTCATTCCACTAGAAGGCAGGCAGATGCAATAGTTGCTTTCAGCTTGCCAAGTTGAATGCATAGGGCCTGAGACTTAACTTGGTCTTCAAGGATAATTTAATCGGTTAAGTTTTGCACCTGGGTTATAATGGAATTCACTGGCATTCTATGGTATGGAAAATACGAGTCTCTCATTAGGAATGAGCCCTAGAAAATGGGAAGGTTGTGGAGTGTGGAGCAAAACTATATTCTTGTGCAAATGAAAACATACAGCCTAAAGAATCCTTGGGGACCCCGGATAAGTTGCAGAATTTGGGTTGCACAATAATGTGAATGTACTTAATGCCACGGAACTCTACACTTAAAAATGGCGGAAATGGTACGTTTTATGTAATGTATATTTTACCACAAAAAAGGACGCGTAATTGACCATGACTCATTTTCAGAATGATCCTGTCTTAGGACGAAGGAGTAATGGGAGCCAGCTTGGAGGAGCTGAATCTGGGACCCTTGTTTGTGCCCTTGGGAGAAGTGAGTTACTTTGTTTCTCTGATTTGGAATAGCAGGAAGCCGGTAATTTAGGGTGGTGTTTTCTGTTATGTCGGCATCAGAGTGGTATGAGGAATTGCTGGTTTTGTTTACAGACAAGGGAAATTTAACAAATTAATATCCCTGAGGGGCGTCTAGCCGCCTGCTGCTTCTCTCCAAATTTAGCCATGTGGGTTGGGGGAGAGATGTTTCTGAATTCTGAGTTAAGGGTACTTCTTGATTAATCTAGGTTCACGGCCAATCTAGGCTGTCCTGGAACCCAGTCCTATTTTGTTTTTGTGGAAGATCTTTTTCCACTTTGCATTCCATCTCACCAGCTCACAATTCATATTGAGCAGTGGAATTCATTACTAGAGACTGTGTATAGTTTTATATTTTCACTCATCTTGGTTGTGTTCTCTCTGTTCTAAATCATTCATTTATTTTTCGTATACACACTCTCATCTCTACTATTCCAGGAGTTCTAAAGTACCTTATTATATCCTTCTGCCTTCTTATTCTTTTACAGTCTTCCGTGAAATAGGTTGACATGATAGCCCAGTCATTTTTTTTTTTCTTTTGCGGTAAGCGGGCCTCTCACTGTTGTGGCCTCTCCCATTGCGGAGCACAGGCTCCGGACGCGCAGGCTCAGCGGCCATGGCTCACGGGCCTAGCCGCTCTGTGGCATGTGGGATCTTCCTGGACCAGGGCACGAACCCGTGTCCCCTGCATCGGCAGGCGGACTCTCAACCACTGCGCCACCAGGGATGCCCTAGGCTCTTCTTAATAGGGCCCTAGTAAGTGCTGAGTGAATGAGTGAATGAATGACTGTAAGATTTTTACAGCAAATCCTTATTGCAGACTAAAGGAGGGTGATCATGAGTGAAAGGTGGATATCACTGGGGGTGATGGTCAACTGATCAGCTCAGAGACTCTGGAGCGGGATCTCAGTTGGGTGCTCAAGCTTTAGGTTCCGTGTTCCGGGCCCAGAAATTTGGTTTCATCAGTACATCAGCATTATACCAGTCCCTTAAGGAGGAACTTATTCCCAACAAACACACTAGGAACTGATGTGTAATTCTGAATGCTGATCAGTTTTCATGGGGGTTTCCTTTACTAATGACTAAAATACCATGTTAACGTGTGCTGTATGGGGCAGCCCTTTCTCCAGCATCAGGGCACTGGGAAAATGAGTTTGTAATCAGAAGCCTACTCAGTAAATTTAGAATAGGCTCAAGAAAGTCTCAAGGAATATTCTGTATGGGTTCATTTGAGGCTTGATAATGAAATATCTTTACTTCACAACGAAGAATACTTTTTAGATCTTTTTAGAATAACACTGGATTTTTCTGTAGTTTTGGGGTCACTGATTTGCTTCCTCTAGGCTTCCTTTCTCATTATCTTGTTTTGCACAATCTTTCTTTTTCGTTTTGTATGTATTTTTTTTATTTGTTTTGTGTGTCAATTTTTTTTTCTGATTATAAAATAACAAGTGAATACTGTAGAAAATAACCACACTGTAAAGAGAAGACCACCATTGGTATATTGATGCCTATCCTTTTTTCCTTTGTATTTATATATGTAGCAGGCTGCTCAGTGAGGCAGACTTTGAAATGTGCTTTTCCTGCCATAAATATTTAAAGTTGGTAGCAGATTGTGTCAAAGGTGACAGCAAATCATCTTTGAACAGACTTTGGCTTTAGTAAGATCATCAAAATGCCTCATGGTTTTACGATTATAATATACTTTTTTTTTTTTTTTTGCGGTACGTGGGCCTCTCACTGCTGTGGCCTCTCCTGTTGCGGAGCACAGGCTCCGGACGCGCAGGCTCAGCGGCCATGGCTCACGGGCCCAGCCGCTCCACGGCATGTGGGATCTTCCCGGACCGGGGCACGAACCCGTGTCCCCTGCATCGGCAGGCGGACTCTCAACCACTGCGCCACCAGGGAAGCCCCTTGTATTTTTTAATAATGTGAGAAAAGCAGTCAGAATGCAAATAAGTCAAATGGAGATACAAAGTAATCTGTTTAATAATGTAAATGGTTCTCATTGAGGGAGGGTACATCTCAGCAGAAATTTATTTAAATTTTTTATAGAAAATTTAAGACATAATACAAGTTAAAAGACTAGTATAATGAACCCCCATAGACTTTCATCCAGCTTGAACAGTTTGCTCTACTCTTATGTCATCTGTACCCCCATCTGGTCTCTTCCCTCACAGATTATTCTGTAGTAGTCCCCAAACAGTGTGTCATTTCTTTTGTAAATATTTCAGTATGTAGCTCTGTAATGACTCTTAAAAAAATTAAAACAATAACCATGATATGATACTATACCCAAAAATTTCAACAGTGATTTCTTAATATCATATAGCAAGTGTATGCTTCCCCATCTGTATTTCCCATTTAATTTGCATTTGTATCTATTAAAAAATTAAAACAATAACCATGATATGATTACTATACCTAAAATTTCAACAGTGATTTCTTAATATCATATAGCAAGTGTATGCTTCCCCATCTGTGTTTCCCATGTAATTTTGCATTTGTATCTAGTGGGTGCATGAGACTTAGATTTGAGTTTTTACTCTTTCCCTTTCCATACTCAAAATTCTTTGAAGATAGTTGCTGAGTGCAGCCCACATTCCAGGAGGGAGAGGATGAAGCTCCACCTTCTGGAGAAGGGGGGTGGAATTCAGAGAATTATTTTGAAGTCAAATAATTTATTTTTTCCTGGTAGTCTCCTTGGGTCTGGTAAAGAGTTAGAAGACAAAAGAAAGGACTCAGCTGAATAGATGTTCCAGGAGAATGTAAGGGGAAAAAAAATGGCCAAAGGGAGCTCCCTTGGCTGATGAACTGACGGAGCTCTGATGATGAATCTATAATTTCAGGTTTTCTTCTTGTGTGTTGTAATTTATACTTTCCGTGAAATTTGTTAAAAGCCTTCTGTCTGGCATGAACATTAGTTAGCAAAGGAAAATTGAGAGAAGTGAGCAGGTAAAGCTGTAGCAATAAGCTGGTCAGTGGTTCTCAGAGAGCAGCTGTAGAACAGCAGTCACCAGTGAAAGGTGACACGTGACAATAACCAAAACGTAGAAGTCCCTCACGGGAATCCTCAAACATACAGGAGGGACTTGAATTTCCTATCATAAAAGAAGGGGCTTGATTTCCTTTCATTGGATCTTAAGGAAAATATGACCCCAGAAGGCTAGAAGGTTACTCATGATACATATATGTTTTCATAAAGCGAAATGGATATAACATGATGAATTGATTAGGGATTACAGTGTGAAAGTCTTATTACATGGACCTCTCTTTGTTACAAAGTGATAGCGTTTTGGATATAACAGAGAGCCTAATAGGAAAATAGCTGTTGAGTAACTCATAGGAACACATTACTGTTTATTTGAATGGCTGACCACTTAGGTTTTTTTAAAATTAAATTTAATTTTTTATTCTTCTTTTGCTTATTCTTAGTGGCAGTGAATTGCTACCAAAATTGCTAGTTCAAGGCCAATAGTAATAGAATTTTATTTTATTTATTTTCTTAAATTTTAATTTAATTTAATTTTTATTTATTTTTGGCTGCGTTGGGTGTTCGTTGCTGCGCGCGGGCTTTCTCTAGTTGGCGGTGAGTGGGGGCTGCTCTTCGTTGTGGTGCGTGGGCTTCTCAGTGCGGTGGCTTCTCTTGTTGTGGAGTATGGGCTCTAGGCACGTGGGCTTCAGTAGTTGTGGCACGTGGGCTCAGTAGTGGTGGCTTGTGAGCTCTAGAGCACAGGCTCAGTAGTTGTGGTGCACGGGCTTAGTTGCTTTGCGGCATGTGGGATCTTCCCGGACCGGGCCTCAAACCCATGTCCCCTGCATTGGCAGGAGGATTCTTAACCACTGCGCCACCAGGGAAGCCTCCCAACCTTATTATTTTGTAGACCTTTGACAAAATGATTCTCAAATTTATGCTGAGGTTCAAAGGCTTAAGTACTGGCCCACTCTTTTTTTTTTTTTTTTTTTTGGTGCGCGGACCTCTCACTGTTGTGGCCTCTCCCATTGCGGAGCACAGGCTCCGGACATACAGGCCCAGCGGCCATGGCTCACGGGCCCAGCTGCTCCGCGGCATGTGGGATCTTCCCGGACCGGGGCATGAACCCGTGTCCCCTGCATCGGCAGACTGACACTCAACCACTGCGCCACCAGGGAGGCCCCTGGCCCACTCTTGAAGAAGAATGATAAGGTGGGGGAGTTAGCCCTCTTAGATATAATGACTGATAAAGCTACTGAGTTTAGTTGAGTGTGGTATTGTTGCAGGGATAGACAAATAGACCAAAAGAGCAGAATAGAGAATCCAGAAGCAGAACCACACTTTAAAAGACCCTTGATATATAACAAGATGGTTTTCAAATCAGTTTGAAAGGATAGTTTTTTTCCTTCAATAAATATTAATGGGACAATTGGGTACCCATATTCTAATAAATGGAACAGGACCCCTACTTTATACCATACACAAATGAATTCCAGAAAAAATATCTTTGTATTTTCCACATAAGGAAGAATTTCCTAAATAAGACTACCCTCACGCATGCATGCCAAAAGCAAAATAAAATAACGTGCAGTCATGTGTGTGTGTGTGTGTGTGTGTACGTGTGTGTACAGAAACACACATACACATAGCGTACAAGAAAAGATTGTTAAAATGAATTTCTTTTCGTGAAAGCTACCATAAAGACAGTAAAGATACAAGTCGCAAACTGGGTGAAGATAATTACAAATCATATAATTGACAAAAACTGATATCCAGTATATATAGAGAATTCCTACCAAATAAACAAAAATGAAAGAATCTAATAGAAAAATGAGAAAAACATGAGAAAAGGTACTTCACAAAAGAGGAAATCTGAATGTCAATAAACATATGTTCAACTTCCTTATTAATTAGGAAATTCAAATTAAAAGTACAATAAAAAACATTCCTATGAGATTGGTAGTATTATAAAGTCTGATAATACCTGGGATTAAGAATGTGGTGCAGCTGTAGGGATGTATACATGAAACATATAATGTTATAAACCAATGTTACCCCAATAAAAATGCATTTTATTATTTTTTTAAATTTAATTTTATTTTTTGCCTGCACCGCACGGCATTCGGCATTTGGAACTTCCTGGACCAGGGACTGAACCCGTGCCACCTGCAGTGGAAGCATGGAGTCTTAACCAGTGGACCACCAGGAAGTCCCAAAAATGCATTTTAAATAAATAAAACTGGGAAAAAAAGAATATGGTGCAATAGGAACTCTCAGGCACTATTGGTGAGAATGTAAATTGGTTCAACTACTTTGGAGACTCATTTGGCATTACTTAGTAAATTTAAATATGTGCAAATCCTAAAATCCAGTGGTTCTACTTCTAGATTTTTAACCTAGAGAAAATCTTGCACGTATGCACCAGAAGACAAGTATAAGTGGTGTTCATAAAAGCCCTAAAGTGGAAACGATCCAAGTGTTTATTATCAGTAGAATGTATAATTAATTGTGGTGTGTTTATGTGATACTGCAGTGAAAATAAGATCTATAGCTACATGCAGCAATATGGATGGGCTGAAAGAGAGTGATGAGCAAAATATTCAGGCTACAAAAGAATACATGCAATATGATTCCATTTAGGTAAAGTTAAAAGAACAGCCAAGATTAAGCAGTGTAATATATACATACGTGGAACAACTATGAAGTCGGACTCAAGACAGTGGGCTACTTTCATAGGGGAGGGAGAGGATGTGATTGGAAGAGGGGCACACAGGAAGCTTCTAAGGTTTTGGCAATATTTTCTTTCTATAAGTTGTGTGTTTTGCCTAGGTGTTTGCATTCTAAAAATGAATATTCTTTGAAAAATATGTATGTTTTATTTTCACCAGTATATATTTTACAATCAAAATACAATTAGAAAGTTAAATAGGAAAACTTTAACAAATGCATCGTGTATAGAAAGTACTCTACATTTTTTATTTATTATTGTTTTATTAGTTATTAATATCAAAATGTTTCCTTCTAAATATAGCTGTAGCTGCATCTCACAAATTTTTCATGTAGTGCTTTTATCTAGCTTGAAGTCTTTTTAAAATTCGCTCATAATGTTCTCTTTAAAACAAATATTATTTAGTAGATTATAGTTTTTGGGTACATTGGATTGTTCAGTCTTTCAGTGCTGCATTATAGAAAACAGTCTATGAAGGTAGTTTTTATTTTATTTTTTGACATTTATTGAATAAATTTATTTGTAGCTTGAAATAACAAATTGTACTTGGGTAAATAAAAATATCTTTTGAAGTTTCATGCAGTGAAAATAGTTTTGGTATTACAGTTCTGAAACTCTCCAGCCCATTCCCCTCTTTCCCCATTATAGCCTTGATTTTAATATCTCTATTTCTGTTAAGCTGAGGTTTCTTAGTACTGTAACCATAATGATATTACAGAATAGACTATGATATTTTGTGTTTTAACTTATTGTTTAGTGTCAATTTAGACTACCTTCAGCAATGTATGGGAGTGCCCATTTCCTTGTCCCTTGGTGAGTGGTATTGAATAATATCTTTCAAAAATAATTTTTGGCAATTTGAATTATATATATCCTTCACTTATATTTTATTCTTTTTTTTTTTTTTTTTTTTTTGCGGTACGTGGGCTTCTCACTGTTGTGGCCTCTCCCGTTGTGGAGCACAGGCTCCGGACGCGCAGGCCCAGCAGCCATGGCTCACGGGCCCAGCCGCTCCATGGCATGTGGGATCTTCCCGGACTGGGGCACGAACCCGTGTCCCCTGCATCGGCAGGTGGACTCTCAACCACTGCACCACCAGGGAAGCCCTATTTTATTCTTTATATATCTTTCACTTATATTTTTTCTTTATAATTAACGTTTAACTTTTTTATCCATACATTATCCGATTGTCATTCTGTGTGAATTGTTCATGTAATTTTGTATTGTAGAAGCAATGTTTTTCTTTTAATTTTAAAAACCTATTTATGTATTTAGGATGATATCATCCCTTGTTGCAATCCCCCCCCACCCCATTTGCTATTTACTTTTTAATTTCAACTTATTCTTTTTACCTTTCTTTTCTTCCTCTTCTTCAGGAAGAAATATCCCCACATTTTTCATCTTATTTCATGTAGAGCAGTTTAGTCTTTTATTGCAGGGAGAAGATGATCATTTGGCAGAGATAATGTAGCCCAGATTGCAGAATTGAGTTGAAGGTTAAAGAACGTGAGCACTGATCCTCTCCAATTCTGTAAGTAAGTGAATATCACATCTATTCAGACAGCTTTCAGATAATAGATAACTGAAATATAATCTTCCTTATGATACAGTAGTGACCTCAAATTTAAGCATGTCAAGAAAATATGACCTTCTGACTCCTTGACAAAATTTTATCTTAGGTGACTTCATAAATACACTGTGCACATTTTATCAAACAATCCTAGGGAAAACATCTCTGCTATCTATAGCGAAAGAATAACATTGACATTTGGCAAAGGTCAGAGCTTCAGAAATTTAACTTATTAATAAATCTGTGAACTGCTAGTATTTTTATATTGTTGTAAAAGAAAACTGCAGGATTCTTTTTAAACATGTTTAATTCCTACCAAGAGTTTCTAAGCACATTGTTTGTCTACTAAAATCCAATCTGGTCCACATTTTTGACTGGGAAAAGCTAAATCTTTTCTCTTTGGAAAATAAAAAAGAGGCTTTTTTTTTTTGTGGGGGGGGGAGATCTATGTAGGATAGAGGTCTAGGAAATATGTAAACTCTTCCACAGGCTTCCCCACATTCCCAAAACCGACTTAAGATGACTCCAAAAGAGGACAAATCCGAGAGAGCCCTGGAAGTAGGGAAGAAAGCCACATACCCCGATACTAGAGACCATCTGCTGTAATACAGGAGGAACTATGTTGAAAGAAAACATTAGAAATGGCCTGTAATATTGCTTTTTAAAAAATCATCAGTATCACATGAAATGAAGGGAGATTATGGGAGAACCCTACTGAGAGCCCTCATTTAGAGGGGTGAGAGCTAGAGGTGAGGGCTAGAGGTGAGGGCTGTGGGACAAAAAGTAAACACTGTGATATGAATCAACAGCATCTAAAGCAGTTAAACCAAGAGGCCCCAGGATAAACATGGCAACATCAACATAGTAGTATGTGGGCAATGGGCTGCTTATTGATACAGCTGGGCTTTTCCAGAGTGTAGTGCCCCGTGGCCTTAGAAGGAAGGCCACAGCCAAAGCCACAGAACAATTATGTAACAAATACTTACATAGCCTTTATTATATTCCAGGCATTGTTTTAAATTAGTGGTTCTCAGCTGGGGGTGATTTTGTCCCCCAGGGGACATTTGGAAATCTCCTGAGATATTTTTGGTTGTCACAGCTGGGAAGAGGCTGCTACTGGCATCTAGTGGTAGACACCAAGGATTCTGCCCAACATGCTAAAATGCACAGGACAGCCCTCACAGCAGAAAATTATCAGGACCAAAATGTCGATAGTGCCAAGATTGAAAAATCCTGGAAAATTTTAAATAATTTAACAAATATTAACTCATTTAATGCTCATGGCAACCGTTAAGGTAGATAAGTAACTTGCCCAATGTCATCTATCTAATGGAGAGACCAGGCCAAAGGGAGATAAATGCAAGCATTAAAGAGAGGAGCAATTATATTAGTACTAGCCTAAATAAAATTTAAGGTAAGAAGATTTATAGAGAGGATAATTTATTTTTAAAGGAAAGGTATAATTCCCAAGAAAATATTTTAGTCATGAAACTTTGAACACTAAGTAATATGACCCTGAAATATATAAAGCAAAAACTGCTGGACATGTAGGAAGTAATTGAAATATAGTAGTAGGTTTTTTTTTTTTGTAAACAGGCTTATTGAAGTATAATCGACATACAGTAAACTGCACAAATTTAAAGCATATAATTTCATAAATTTTGATATATGTCTATACCTGTGAAATCTTTATCACAATCAAGGTAATGAACATGTCTATCACTCCAAGTTTTCTCCTTCCTTTATAATGTGTAATCCTTCCTTCCGCTCACTTTCTGGTCCTTCCTCCAATCCTTATCTACCTTTGATCTGCTTTCTGTCACCATAGATTAGTTTGCATATTCTGGAGTTTTATGTAAATGAACTCATACAATATATACTTTTTGGGGGGTTATGTTTTCTTTCACTCAGGATGTTTATTTCGTGACTTATCCATGTCATTGCGTGTATCAACAGTTCATTCTTTTTACTGATAGATGGTATTCCATTGTGTGGATATAATACAATTTGTTTATCCCATTCACCTTTTGATGGACATTTGGTTGTTTCCAGTTTTTGGCTATTACAAATAAAGTTGCTATAAACATTCATGAACAAGTCTTTGTATGGACAGATGCTTTTGTTTCTCTTGGGTAAATATCTGAGAGTGAAATGGCTGGATCATATGGTAAGGATATGTTTAATATTCAAGAACTGCCAAGCTGTTTTTCAAAGTTATTGTTCCATATAACATTCCCACCAGCTGTGTAAGAGAGTTCCAGTTGCTCCACATCCTCTCCAATATTTGTTTTGGTGAGTCTTTATAATTTTAGACATTCTAATAGGTGTGTTTGGGCTGCTATACAAAATACCATAGACGGGGTAGCTTATAAACAAAAGAAACTTACTTCTCACAGTTCTGGAGGCTGGAAAGTCTAAGATCAAGTCTCCAGCAACGTTGGGTTCCAGTGAGGACTTGCTTCCTGGTTCATAGATGATGGTATTTTCACCTGTAATTTCACGTGGTAGAAGGGGCGAGGGAGTTCTCTGGGGTCTCAGAGCCCTATTCCCATTCATGAAAACTTTACCCTCATGACCTGAGCATGACCAAAGGCCCTACCTTCTAATACCATCACCTGGGGGTTAGGATTTCAATATATGAATATTGAGGGGACACAAACATTCAGAGCATAGCAGTAGTAGTATCTTGTATTCTCTAATGTAAGTAATTAATGATGTTGAATATCTTTCCCTGTGCTTATTTATCATCCATATATCTTCTTTTATGAAATGTCTGTTCAGATCTTTTATTGATGATATATATGAGAGATTGAGATTGATATAAGGAACTGGCTCAAGCAATTATGGAGAATGAGAAATCCTGTGAGTGAAAGCTGGAGACCCAGGAAAGCCTGTGGTGTAGTTCCAGTCCAGACCCAAAGTCTTGAGAACCAGGGAGCCAGTGTTGTTACGTTCCAGT
Organism: Lagenorhynchus albirostris; assembly: GCF_949774975.1. NCBI lineage: Eukaryota > Metazoa > Chordata > Mammalia > Artiodactyla > Delphinidae > Lagenorhynchus > Lagenorhynchus albirostris. Next base: position 90,876,985 of record NC_083103.1, read on the forward strand.
CAGAGTTTGTAGGCCCAAGAACCAGGGAAGTGATGATGTAAGTCCCAGTAAGTTCTGAGTGCAGAGAAGACCAATGTCCCAGCTCAACAGTCAGGCAGAGAGCCAATTGTATCTTCCTATGACTTTTCATTTTATTCAGGTCCTCAATGGATTGGATGATGCCTGCACACATTGGAAAGGGCAACTTGCTTTACTCAGGCTGCTAATTCAAATGCTAATCTCGTCTAGGGACACCCAGAAATAATGGGACAGTGATTAAATCAGATTAGATTAGATCAAGTGTTTCTAGTTTTCTTGCCTCCTTACTGAGCAATTTTAGCTTTTCATTTTCTCAATATTTCCTTTTCCAGAATAGGGTCTTTGCCCCATCTTTGCAAAACCAAAGAGTGTTTTTGTCAAAACAGTCAGTGTGTTAAAAGTGAAGTAATCCTCTATTTCTGGAGAAATGGAAAAAGTTCTTACAGTTTTAAAATGGCAGATTTTCTTATTCCTAGTCCTTAGGGTTCCCTAAAAAATTGAAGTTTAATTTTATTGAGGGCACTCTATTACAGTGGGTAAAACATTATGATACATTTGAATTAAAAAAAAATTTAAAAAAGATTCCAATTTTTAAAAATTGTATATACAAACACAAAGGTTAGAAAACTGCAAGGGAAATTTCATTACAGACTGTTAGAGCTATGTTTTGGTTTACAAAGCTTTGTTTTGTGTTAGGTGTACATTTCCTTTCTGAATTGTCTAGTTGGAGGAAACTGTTAGAAAATGATTATTTTGTCTTTATCGAAAGCACTCTTGAAATTAGACCTCAGTTTTTTGGGAAACCTTGATGTCTAGAATTGAGGAAATTTCCCATTTAAAAACTCTTAAAGCTGGTCTACCTGGGTACAAATCCCATTTCTGCAGCTAATTAATTGCATGACTTGGGACAAGTGCATAATTCTCTGTGGCTCAGTTTCTTCATCTATAAAATAGGGATAATTCTAATGACTAGAAAGTACCAGGCTGACAGAATATGCTGATGACTTTGTTGAGTGTGTGTGTGTGTGTGTGTGTGTGTGTGTGTGTGTGTGTGTGAGAGAGAGAGAGAGAGAGAGAGAGAGAGAGAGAGAAAACACTAGCAAAGGAAATTGAAAAGGGTCAGCCTACATGGTAGGAGGAAACCAGGAAAGTGTCTTTAGAAACCAAACTAGTTTGTGATTAACTGAATTAAATTCCGCTGTCTAGTATATTAAGTAAGATTTACAGCTACTGTTGGATTTAGCCATTCAGCAGTGATTGGTGACTTTGAGGGGAGCAGATTTGGTGGAGGAGTGGACAAAAGCTTGATTGGAATGGTTTCAAGAGAGAATGGAAGGAGAGAAATAGGAGCAAGAAGCATAGACATTAAAAAAATAAAGTTTTACATTCAAAGTGATAAACAGTATGTAATGTCTTTGAAATAATAGGTGACGTTTATTGAGCACTTACTGTGTGACAGACACTGTTTTAGGCACTTGTATTAACTTGTTTAATGAGGAATAAGAAATACAGCTGGTCCTTGGTTTGCATGATAGTGTAAGACCACATGCACTAAAGCCATGGAAAGCGATCTTGAAAATCAGTGAGAAAGATTAAGATGTGACCTTCAACATTTTCGTCAAAACATTCTGTATTTTTTTTTTTTTTTTTCGCGGTATGCGGCCCTCTCACTGTTGTGGCCTCTCCCGTTGCGGAGCACAGGCTCCGGACTCGCAGGCTCAGCAGCCATGGCTCACGGGCCCAGCCACTCCGCGGCATGTGGGATCTTCCCGGACCGGGGCACGAACCCGTGTCCCCTGCATCGGCAGGCGGACTCTCAACCACTGTGCCACCAGGGAAGCCCAAAACATTCTCTATTTTAACTAGCTCTGTTGTTTATTAATGTATTGGGAAGTGAAAAAAGTTAGTAAAACTAATATTTATAGTACATTGTAATTTAAAACATTAAAAACATTAAAGACAAAAGTGTTTGTTTCACTGTAACATACCAAGATTAGTTTGAACAGTGCTTGCCTTCTCATCTGTGTTTGTACATCAGCTTCCAGCATTTTAGCTTTTCCTCTTTCAGTGTTGTGAAATATTTCCGAGAGTCGATTTAATGTGACGTTTTTGCGGGTATTACTCCCTCTGGGATGTCTCCTCCTTTTCATCATAACCACTTCCTCATTTATGTTTATAAATCCTCCTTCTCTAAGTCCCTCAGGCTGCATATCTGCCCCTCTGTGGGTCTGGGTCTGAGTGTGCCCTGCCTGAGCCTTCTATTGCTAATATGCCAAAGTTAAAAAAAAAAAAAGATACTGAGACCAGGAGGGAGAAGTCAGTGGAGACAGGAGTACAGTGGGCAAGTATTGTACAAGTGGAAAAGACTGTTGTTGTTTTTTAAATTTTATTTATTTATTTATTTTTGGCCGTGTTGGGTCTTCGTTGCTGCGTGCAGGTTTTCTCTAGCTGCGGCGAGCGGGGGCTGCTCTTCGTTGTGGTGCGCGGGCTTCTCATTGCGATGGCTTCTCTTGTTGTGGAGCCTGGGCTCTAGGCACGCGGGCTTCAGTAGTTGTGGCATGTGGTCTCAGTTGCTGTGGCTTGTAGGTTCTAGAGTGCAGGCTCAGTAGTTGTGGTGCACGGGCTTAGTTGCTCCGTGGCACGTGGGATCTTCCCGGCCCAGGGCTCGAACCCGTGTCCCCTGCACTGGCAGACAGATTCTCACCCACTGCACTATCAGGGAAGCCCGGAAAGACTGGTTTTTAAGGGCAGGATATCTCACCCAAACTCAGCTGTGCAGGGTCCTCCAGGTGAATAGGATCTGATGAAATGTTCAAGCAGCTTTAGCTGTTTTTTCTGCTGGTAAACAACTTTTTGGACACAAATTCCCTACCTTTCATTTGGTCAGTCTTGCTGGTGATCGGTGCTGTTGGGGAAATAGAATTGAAAACAGCATCTCTTGACACCGAAGGAAACTGCTCCATAAAGGTTGAAGACGAAACAGTTTTATTACTGAATGAGGGTTTGAGCAGAACGGGATGCACATCACAGGCAGTCAGCTAAAGAGAATGTAAAGGCAGAAGGAAATCTCACCCTCTCATATAGCCAGGCAGATAAAACGTACCTCTACACCATGTTCTCGAGATAAATGGTAACCAGTCCTCAGGTAAGAGGACATGACAGCACCATTTGTCACAAATAGTCCCTCATAGATTCACTTGGTAATTGGGGTGACCATCTGTGTTTGTTAACTGTCTTCATCTGGAAGAATAATGAAGCTTCTCTTCTCTCTATGACAGTAGGTAGTTAGAATTTGGAGCCAGAGGACTAAGTTAAACTCTCATAGAGACTGCGAGAGTGGGCTGTTCTTTCCGTTGATGTTTACATTTCAAAGAGGTGGCTCCTAGGTCCTTGAGAAAGACATTCCGGCGTTGTAAACCTGGCGAGAAGCTTATTTAGCTTTTGAAAAGATTTACATACCTCTCAAAAGGACAGAGAAAGAATTTATAATTACAAGTTTTCTAAAGGGAAATGGAGGGGGGAGGTGTCTTTCCCTATGTGCCATTACAGTACTTAGGATCAGAAAGTCTTTGAACATAGTCCAAAGCTTATTTCTGTTCATATGGTCTCATTGGAGACAGGAGAAGAGCTTGTTGTCAACCTCCAAATAATTACTTTGATTTTGAAGATTATCCTCTCTCCTTTAGGCCACTAATTAATTACTCCAGTCATTGTTATCTGAGCCCTTTCTTTTCTTGGCCTGTGAACTATATCAACAAATGAACATGTTTTCAGGCATGTTCAACTAACAGTGTTAAAGAGAAAGTCCTTTACATTAAATTCTCTTTGATTTTGAGTGGCAATGAATATTAAACAGCAGATGTGCCCCACTGTCCTGCGCACTAGGGATAAGTGCTAAACACGGCGGCTGCGGTGCTTTCCCTCCTGGATCTTACTCTCTGGCAGGGAATCAGTTTAACACACAGGAATCAATGCCCTGAGTACACCTCCAGGGGAGGTACAGAGTGGATAGTGAATAAAGTGCCTGCCTTAGCCCGGGATCTCAAGAAGTCAGATTATGGAGGTCCTGTAAACTTTAGTGAGGATTTGGGATTAAGAATTCAGTGTCTTGGGACTATCCCTAGGGATTTTGATTCTTTGGTTTGGTACAACTTCAGAGCCAATGGTTTTAAGGAGCTCTTCTGTAGGACTCTGGAGCAGTTAGTCCCAACATATCCCTTTGAGAGTCTCTGGACTTCATCGCCTTTGAAAATTTTAAAAGGCAGAGATTGACATAATTGGATTTGAATGGATTGGTGGAGGGAGGGGACAAGAACGGTAGGATAGTTAGGAAGCTACTGCAGTAGTCAAGGAAAGAATGATGGTGGCTTGGATTAGTGGGCATTTAGAGAAATGGACAGTTTTGAGACATTTAGGAGGTAGAATAGGATTTTATGATTGTTTAAATGTGAAAGGAGATTCTGAAGGAGAGGGAGGTATCAAGGATGACTCCCAGATTTCATATTCAAGAAATGGGCAGGATGGTGATATAATTTCCTGAGATAATGAACATTGGAGGAAAAGCATTGGGACTGAGGGGTAGGGATGAGAAGTTCATTTTTTAGACACAGGGACAGCCACAGGGAGATGTTTAGGAGGCAGCTGAATGCAGCAGTCTGGAGCTCAGGAGCTCTGGCTGGTTCTATACTAGAGATGGGGATTTGGGAGCAGTCAGCCGATAGATGGTAACTGAATGGAACAGATGAAATCCCCCAAAGAAAGGCTGTAGATGAGAAGGGAAGAAGGTCTGGAACAAAGCATGAGCCATATCAGGATATATTTTGGTAGGAAGAGGATCCAGCAGTCGATGTTGAAAGGAATGGCTAAAGTGATGGGAGGGAAACTGGGAGAGTGTGGTATCCATGTGGATATCTATGGAGAGTGGCCCTTGGTGATTTTTCTATATTTGTAATTTGGCAAAAGCAAGTTAAAAAACATTTCAGTCTCATTTCCAATCACACGATCCGGAGGGTGGATATTCTCAGTGCCACCTGCAATGGTTTTATCCCAGGCATCAGTCACATTCACAATGAGATCTTAAAACATACCTTTCAGGATAAGTGAGTTAATACAGCCTCAAAAGTCACAAGTCTCTCTCCTTCCATATGCACATCATTGATGTTTTCCATCCCACTTTGGTGTCTGGACTTCTCAGGAGCAGACATTCAATGGCTTTTTTTTTTCAATAAATTAATTTTATTTATTTTTTGCTGCATTGGGTCTTCGTTGCTGCACATGGGCTTTCTCTAGTTGCAGTGACTGAGGGCTACTCTTTGGTGCGGTGCATGGGCTTCTTATTGCAGTGGATTCTCTTGTTGCAGAGCATGGGCTCTAGGCGTGCGGGCTCAGTAGTTGTGGCTCGCGGGCTCTGGGGCGCAGGCTCAGTAGTTTTGGCACGTGTGCTCCGCGGCACGTGGGATCTTCGCAGACCAGGTCTCGAGCCCGTGTCCCCTGCATTGGCAGGTGGATTCTTAACCACTGCGCCACCAGGGAAGCCCTCAATGGCTTTTTGACCCTGTGAATAAAAACACTGATAGGAAATGATCTGGAGTTCCGGCCCAGGGGGATGAGGATGACTGCATTGTTTGCTGCTCTCAGGTCAGTTTCTGGGTGATGTGTTTATCTTTCACTGAGAAAAAATTCAGCGTGATAAAGTCCTTATCTTTTCCACTGAATGTGAATGTTTTTTCTGCATCTAGAAGTACATATTTCTCTTCTTTTTTAAAAAAAGTATTCTTTATAAATCTGCCTGACTCAAAGTTCTCAACCAGGCCCACCACTTGCTCTGGTACAGCCCACCAGCTAGGAATGGTTTTTATATTTTTGAATTGTTTTGTTTTAAGGGATTACATAAATACCTACATAACCTTGATTTTGCCTCTTGGCCCACAAAACCTAATATGTTAACTATTTAGCCTTTTATGGAAACATTTTGCAATCCCTGATCTTAACTACCAAAGACTGAAAAAAAATCTTTTCACTCAAATGGGAAAGGCAACTAGGCCAGTGGTTCTCAAACTTTAGCATAGGTCAGAATCACCTGGAAGCCTTGTTCTGGTACAGGTTGCTGGGCTCCATCCCCAGTGTCTGGAGTGGGACCAGAGAAAGGGCATTTCTTTCTTTCTTTTTTAAATTAATTTTTAAATTGTGTTATATTTGACATATAACATTATATTAGTTTTAGGTGTGCAATGTAATGATTTGATATTTGTATATATGGCAAAATGATCACTACAATAAGTCTAGTTAACATCTGTACCGATACACAGTTACAAAATTTTTTTTCTTATGATGAGAACTTTTAAGATCTATTCTCTTAGCAACTTTCAAATATGCAATATATCAATAGTATTACTATTAACCATAGTCACTGTGGTATGCATTATACCCCCATGACTTATTTACTGTATAACTGGAAGTTTGTACCTTTTGACCCCCTTCACCCATTTTTCCCAACCCCTCCCCCCTCCCCCCACTTCTGGCAACTATGAGTCTGCTCTCTGTATCTATAAATGAGCTCAGGTTTTTTTTTTTTTCTTGTTTTGCTTTTGTATTATACATATAAGTGAGATCATACAGTATTTGTCTTTCTCTGTCTCACTTATTTCACTTAGCATAATACCCTCAAGTTCCATTTATGTTGTCACAAATGGCAAGATTTCATTCCTTTTTATGGCTGAAAAATATTCCATTATATATATACCACATCTTCTTTATCCATTCATTTGTTGGTGGACACTTAGGTTGTTTCCATGTCTTGGCTATTGTAAATAATGCTGCAGTGAACATAGAGGTGCATACATCTCGAATTAGTGTTTTTGTTTTCTTTGGATAAATACCCGGAAGTGGAAATGATGGATGATATGGTGGTTCTACTGGTTTTTTTTTTTGGCCGCACCATGCGGCATGTGGGAGCTTAGTTCCCTGACCAGGGATTGAACAGGGATTGAACCCAGGCCCCCTGCAGTGGAAGTGCAGAGACTTAACAGCTGGACCACCAGGGAAGTACCCTGTAGTTCTATTTTTAATTTTTTTTTTTTTTTGGCCACGTTGCACGGCTTGTGGGATCTTAGTTCCCCTACCAGGGATCGGACCCGTGCCCTCGACAGTGAAAGAGCAGAGTCCTAATCACTGGACTGCCAGGGAGTTCCCCATTTTTAATTTTTTGAGGAACCTCCAGTTACATTCCCACCAACAGTGCACAAGTGTTCCCTTTTCTCCATATCCTTGCCAATGCTTGTTATTTCTTGTCTTCTTGATAATAGCTATTCTAATAGGTGTGAGGTGGTATCTTATGGTGGTTTTGATTTGCATTTTCCTGATCATTAGTGCTGTTCAGCACCTGTAGGCCATCTCTGAGTTGTCTTTGGGAAAATGTCTATTCAGATTCTCTGCCCATTTTCTAACCAGGTTGTTTCTTTTTTTTTCTTTTCCTTTTTTCTTTTTGCTGTTGAGTTGTATGAGTTCTTTATGTATTTTGGTATTAGCCCCTTATCAGAAGTACACGCTTCTTTTATTTTTTAAAATAAATTTATTTATTTATTTTTGGCTGCATTGGGTCTTCGTTGCTGCGCACGGGCTTTCTCTAGTTGCAGTGAGTGGGGGCTACTCTTTGTGGTGCGTAGGCTTCTCATTGCGGTGGCTTCTCCTGTTGCGGAGCACGGGCTCTAGGTGCGTGGGCTTCAGTAGTTATGGCACATGGGCTTCAATAGTTGTGGCTCGCGGGCTCTAGAGCGCAGGCTCAGTAGTTGTGGCACACAGGTTTAGTTGCTCTGTGGCATGTGAGATCTTCCCGGACGAGGGCTCAAACCCATGTCCCCTGCATTGGCAGGCGGAGTCATAACCACTGCACCACCAGGGAAGTCCCTACACGTTTCTTAAGTAATCCACTTCCATGACGGTAGAAACACACACACACACCTGTTACTGATGGTAAATAAACCATATATATATATTTCTATTTTAAAGAAAAGAATAGAATTTGTCACTTTAAAACATTTGACTGTAGTAGCCATATATCTGCCAAGTTTAACTTTCTCGAGCAACTAGTCCCCCCCTCATCCCACCAGGTGAGCTATCATTCTGTCAACCTGTCAGGCCTGGTGCCCTGTCTTTCCACCACATGGGTTGTGGACACATGGCTAGGGGTCCCCTGGGCCAAGTGATTGGTTTGGGGATAGGCACATTGCCCATACGGATTTCTGCCCGGAATAGGTACCTGGATGTTAGGGGAGGAAAATCCTTTGTTCCTGTAGCGGTGGATGAGCTAGAAGGATGTGCCTCTGGGTCTTTGGGCAGCCACCTTTCTTTCTGCATGGTGAAGGGCTTCTCTGAAGAAGGAAACCAGCCCATAACCAGAAGCAAAGTCGAGAGATGAGCTCCGGTGACACAGTGTGAGTGGTGGATCCAGCTCTCACTTTGAATCCTTGTATCCCACTTAATGTGATAATACCCTTTCTTACTTAAACTGATTAGCGGTAGACTGTTGTCATTAACAACTGAGAGAGTCATAATTAATCCAATGACCCAGTGGTTAAAGTATTCACTCTAATGTTTTCAGAGATATTTATTAAACATCATTTATGGGCCTGAAGCCCACTACCCTATTCCTCTATACTTAACATAACAACAACAAAAAAGGGGTCATCAAATTGTGACTTGTTAATTTTAAGTCAGTTAAGAACAGTATTCTCCCTTTCAGGGAAATAAATGATATTTATTACAACAAGAGAAGAGAATATACAATAGTTGCTAATTTTTTTGAGAAATCTCTCTCTAGAAATGATGCTTGCTTGCTGTTTTAATGTTTAAGTAGAGGATCAGTGAGGGACTCTGCCCACTGAACTTGCCTCAAACGAGGTTCTGGAGTTATGATTGGATTCACCAAGGACCATTTATTTCTACCCCAGGGCCTAAGCAAAAATAGTCAGAAACTTCACCCTATTGTGTGCACAGAACTTGGTTGTTCAACCCTTGGTACTAAGTGAGTTCCCAGCTTACAGTGGGGGTGGGATGATGGTGTCACACTGTGGTAGATGGCTGAAAACTGCAAAGTAATATTTAATGTTGCGTAGTCCTGCCTTGGAAATGAGTGAACCTTTGATTGGTGTCCTGAAATTTCCATCTCATTGCCTAACAAATTTCTAAGTTAGCCCAGCACAGAAAAGGAACTCATCCCAGATTTTGGTAAGGTTTTAAAACACATGACAAGATAATCAAATTTTGAGCATGTTGCCTAAAAAGGGCAGATCTCTAGCTCAGATGAATTAAAACTGCAATGACAGAACTTTTTATTAGAACATGTGAAGAGGAAGAATATTTTTAATATTCCTTGTGACAGGAGAAGTGAAATGTTAAAAGTAACTCACAAGTTGAAAAGGCGGATGAGCCCAAATAAAACCATTACCATAGGAAGATCACATTTAAAGAGATTCAAAAAATGATGCTTGGATTTTAAAATTAAGATAGAAGAAACGTACTTTCAGAAACTGTTGGAAAGTAGTCAATCCTGTGGTGTAGAGGTATAAGTCAGTTTTCCTTTCAAAGAGTCATTGATGACATTTAATTTTCTGTTAGCAAATTTCTTCAATCCGTCCTCCTTCCAAAAGGCAACCACTGGGAGGTGAGAACTTATCTCAGTCTTTTGTTTCCCCCCATCTTTTCACTCTCTGGTAAAACAAATACCCCTCATAAGCAATGTTCAGCCCTGACTTTTTTTTGTGTGGTATGCGGGCCTCTCACTGTTGTGACCTCTCCCGTTGCGGAGCACAGGCTCCGGACGCGCAGGCTCAGAGGCCATGGCTCACGGGCCCAGCCGCTCCGCGGCATGTGGGATCTTCTCGGACCGGGGCACGAACCCGCGTCCCCTGCATCGGTAGGCGGACTCTCCACCACTGCGCCACCAGGGAAGCCAAGCCCTGCTGTTTTTTTTTGTTACAGACCTTCCTGTACACTTGCAAGTATCAGAAACATCAGCCATACATTTCTCCTACTTGGCACGTGGAGGAACGGCACGTGGAGGAACGTAGCACAGCTACTTTGTTAAGGATGGCTATGTGCAGGTTTCAGCTGAAAGACATTAAAGAATCTCTCAATTTGTGCTCATTGGCAAGTGGTGGCTACATGTCTGCTCTTTCCTCACCCATTTATCAAGGGCCTGCACCATAGTTCTGCAAGGCTCAGAGATGAAAACAATATCTCCTGCTCTTAAGTAGCCTACAGCCTAGTGTGAATCCAAGTATGAAAGGCAATACTATACAGACTCTTCACCATTGACTCTGAGGTTAGGAGAGCAGCCTTTAGCTCTGAAACAAGGCAGTTAACTGACCTGGACACTCAAGACACTTGCCTTGTCAATATTGTGATTTAATGAACTGAGTTAAGCAACTAGAGTTGTCTCTGAACTGTGGACATTACCTAAGTTCTAATGATAAGATTTCAGACAGTAACTCCCGGGAAATCTCCTCCTTACAAACAAAGGAGTCAACACATGCTGAATATTTGGGATGTTGGAGCATTTTCCATTAGTTTTAACTGTACTTTGAACATTTACAAATCTTCTTTCTCCCTTCCATCCTCCCTACATAACAGCAAATTACATTTCTTTAGTTATTCATCCCTGTTGAAAGCAGGTGCAAGGTGCCTTAGCTAATAGTCTACAACTACAAAGGTCTTGCACAGCTATCTTCCCCCCATAATGCATACCAGATACTCTCATGTTGTCCAGTCTGTCATTCCCATACCTTCCACCCTTGTACTTTGAATCCTTGAACACTTAGACATGGGCTGTCCAGCACTCCTCTGCATGTGTGTCATTTTTTAAGAAGCTTCTTTCAGATGTGGTACATATATACAATGGAATACTACTCAGCCATAAAAATGAATGAAATAACGCCATTTGTGGCAACATGGATGGAACTAGAGATTATTATACTAAGTAAGTCAGAAAGAGAAGACAGATACCATATGATATCACTTATATGTGGAATCTAAAATATGACACAAATGAACTTTTATGAAATAGAAACAGACTCACAGACATAAACAATAGACTTCTTGTTGCCAAGGGGAGGGGTTGGGGAAGGGATGGAGTGGGAGTTTGGGATTAGCAGATGCAAACTATTATATATAGAATGGATAAACAACAAGGTGCTACTGTATTGCCCAGGGAACTATTAATATATTCAATATCCTGTGATAAACCATAATGGAAAAGAATATAAAAAATGTGTATATATGTATAACCAAATCACTTTGCTGTACAGCAGAAGGTAACACAACATTGTAAGTCAACTATGTTTCAATAAAAAAAATAAATAAGAAGCTTCTTTCCAGTAGGAAGTGTGGTTGTCTTATGAGAACTGAGCATGTACAATCCACAAGGACTTTTCAGCATTCTTTCTTGGGCTCCTACCCATTCACTGAGCCAGTTGTTAGTTATAATCTCGCATTGCTAGATTATAATAGTTAGGTTCCTCTCACTGTTCCCAATGTCCAGCTACCAGTAATTTTACTCCTTCCTATAGTTTGTCTTTCTTTCACCAAGTTTCTATTCATAAAACCTTGCTGAACTTATTTATATTCTGTTACCTTTTTATTCTTTCATTTCCCACTACCCTAATCTATGTATTCCCTAATTGGTATATTCCCTGTTTTCCATAGTAATACAAGCAAGAGTAAGATTTACATTTACAATAAGTAGATTTGTTAAAATGGTTTGAAAATTATTCAAGAAATAGAAACTGGCATATCTTGAGGCAGACTGCATTGGTTCAAACCCCAGTTCTGCCTCTTGCTGGTTGGGTTAGTCATTTATTCTGTTTCTTTAAGCATCCAGAGAGTGAGTGTAATAGTGGTACACAGGTTGTATAGAGAGGGTTCTGGCATTGGGTTCAAATCTTCACTGTCACTTATTTGCGGTCTGATGTTGGTCAAATTTACTTAACCTTTCTAAGTCACAGTGTGCTCTTCTGCAGTTCAAGGATAATGATAGCACCTGCCTCTTGGGATTATTGTATGGAATATGATATGCATGTAAAGCAGTTAGCACAGTGCCTGGCACACTTTAAGTGCAGAAAAACATGTTAGATATTCTTAGGAAAAACACACAGCAGGGCCAAAGCTGATAAACTAAAACTCAGATATGTAAAATAGTATATAGCTTTCTAACTTTTTTGTGACTGGATGAATATTGCTTCTGCTATTGAGGGGACAAAAGTGAAATTTCCCATCACAGGTCAATGTCTCTTCTAGTATCTTTCAGATAAATGGTATCTTTCAGATTATTTCCCCATTTTGCTGGTAAATGGACAATCTTGGAGGATTCCTCTCCCTGCCATATTCCTCTTGATTGCCCTGTCTTCCTCATTCTTTACCTCTATCTGGGCACAGAGACACTTACATGACCTCCTGGTAGAAGGAAAGATTTCTATCCTAAGAAAGGGCTTTCTTGGCTGGTTCCCACTGAACTCTGATCCGTGTGTAATTTGTGCCACTTCATCTCTGAGAACCTGCTTCTGTCTTTTCTGCAGCTGTTGTTGATGCCTTTGTGGCTGATGTAGTTTGTGTTTTCTAGTCAAGGAAAGTGCAAGATGACCCACTGATTCCTGAGCTCCCACTTGACTCCTACTGATACTGATGCCCTTATGTGACCCAGCAACATTGCTCCCTTCTCCCCTCCCCTTTCATTTTCATTCTATTATATGTTGGCACAAGGTACCTGCAAGCCATTCTTTTATCAAAGTTCCAAATGGAAAAGGAAATTCAAGTCTCCTCTTTGCTTTTGGCATGACCTCAAACTATCTGGAGTATTTTTATTGCAAACCTTACCCAAGTTTTGACAGTGGGAGATATGGGAGGCAGGGGAACAGAATTGAGGACTCTCCTTGATAACCTCTCTCTCTCCTCTCCCAGCTTCTTTTCCCAGTGGCCAAAGGGCTTTCTACTTTTCCTCTCTATGTGATGGGAATGCCATATCTTCTTTTTTGCCTATTCTATGGGTTTTGTAAGACTCTGATCAAGTTGGCCAGATTTGACTCTCTTGATATATGAAAGATATTAAATACACTTTTGAGGTATTGTCCCCTCAAAAAACAAACAACCAGACCTAGCTTTCAGATCTTTTCTGTTCCTATGTGCTAGAATTCTGAAGATCAAACCTGAGCAATACTTCTCTGTCTCCCCAAAATGTTGAATGAATGCTGTTGATTAGGCAGGATAACACAGCATATGGGAAATGAAACTTACATCAGTTTAATATTTCAAAAATATCATCCTTATTATTTCTGTTCGTTATAGAAAGGGATCATCACAAAGTAGAAAAACATCATTTGTAATCCCATCTCCAGGAAGTAATCACAGTTAATGTTTTCTAGCTGGGTGCTAACTGGGTGACTTAGAGCAAGTTACTTTACTATCTGATGCTCAGTTTTCTCCTTTGCTAAATGGGAATAACTCCTTCTCTTCCTCCTGCAGAGGATTGTTTTGATTCAAGATGGCATTTTTATCACAGAGGGAAATTATTATATACAATTGGTTCTGATTCTTCCTTTCTGTTCCTGTTGTAATACTCTATTATTATAATTTATGTATCTTTATAGTACATTTTAATACTTGGTAAAACAAATATTATACATCTTTTATTATCTTATTATACATCTTTTAAAATAATTTCTGCCAATTATAACTTGTTCTTTTAAATGAACATTGCAATTATTGTGTTAACTTCTTAAACACTTTATTGGTATTTTCATTAAGATTACCTTAATGTTTATGATATTAAACATTCAAATAAACAGATTTTCTTTTCTGGACCTTGGTAAAGTTTGGTAGTTTTCGTCATATAAGGTGTTTCACATTTCTTATTAGAAGTTTCCTAGGCCTTTTATATTTCTGATGGTTGTTTAAAATGTGACATTTTTCCTGTTAAATTTCTGAACTGATTACTGGTGGTATATAGAAAAAAATATTGTTGATTTTTGTATATATGTATATATTTTTAACATCTTTATTGGAGTATAATTGCTTTACAATAGTGTGTTAGTTTCTGCTATATAAGAAAGTGAATCAGCTATACATATACATATGTCCCCATTTCTCCTCCCTCTTGCGTCTCCCTCCCACTCTCCCTATCCCACCCCTCTAGGTGGACGCAAAGCACCTAGCTGATCTCCCTGTGCTATGCGCTGCTTCCCACTAGCTATCTGTTTTACATTTGGTAATGTATATATATGCATGCCACTCTCTCACTTCGTCCCAGCTTACCATTCCCCCTCCCTGTGTCCTCAAGTCCATTCTCTGCATATGCATCTTTATTCCTGTCCTACACCTAGGTTCACCCGAACCTTTTTTTTTTTTTTAAGATTCCATATATATGTGTTAGCATACGGTATTTGTTTTTCTCTTTCTGACTTCCTTCACTCTGTATGACTGTCTCTAGGTCCATCCACCTCACTACAAATAACTCAATTTCGTTTCTTTCTTTGACTAATATTCCATTGTATATATGTGCCACATCTTCTTTATCCATTCATCTGTTGATGGACACTTAGGTTGCTTCCATGTCCTGGCTATTGTAAATAGTGCTGCAATGAACATTGGGGTACATGACTCTTTTGGAATTATGATTTTCTCAGGGTACATGCCCAGTTGTGGGATTGCTGGGTCGTATGCTAATTATATTTTTAGTTTTTTAAGGAACCTCCATACTGTTCTCCATAGTGGCTGTATCAATTTACAATCCCACCAACAGTGCAAGAGTGTTCCCTTTACTCCACATCTTCTCCAGCATTTATTGTTTGTAGATTCTTTGATGATGGCCATTCTGACTCGTGTGAGGTGATATCTCATTGTAGTTTTGATTTGCATTTCTCTAATGATTAGTGATGTTGAGCAAATTTTCATGTGCCTCTTGGCCATCTGTATGTCTTCTTTGGAGAAATGTATATTTAGGTCTTCTGCCCATTTTTGGATTGGGTTGTTTTTTTGATATTGAGCTGCATGAGCTGCTTGTATATTTTGGAGATTAATCCTTTGTCAGTTGCTTCCTTTGCAAATATTTTCTCCCATTCTGAGGGTCACCTTTTCATCTTGTTTATGGTTTCCTTTGTAGTGCAAAAGCTTTTAAGTTCCATTAGGTCCCATTTGTTTACTCTTGATTTTATTTCCATTACTCTAGGAGGTGGGTCAAAAAGGATCTTGCTGTGATTTATGTCATAGAGTGTTCTGCCTATGTTTTTCTCTAAGAGTTTTATAGTGTCTGGCCTTACATTTAGGTCTTTAATCCATTTTGAATTTATTTTTGTGTATGGTGTTAGGGAGTGTTCTAATTTCATTCTTTTACATGTAGCTGTCCAGTTCTCCCAGCACCACTTATTGAAGAGTCTGTCTTTTCTCCATTGTATACTCTTGCCTCCTTTATCAAAGATAAGGTGACCATATGTGTGTAGGTTTATCTCTGGGCTTTCTATCCTGTTCCATTGATCTATATTTCTGTTTGTGTGCCAGTATCATACTGTCTTGATTACTGTAGCTTTGTAGTATAGTCTGAAGTCAGAGAACCTGATTCCTCCAGCTCCGTTTTTCTTTCTCAAGATTGCTTTGGCTATTCGGGGTCTTTTGTGTTTTCATACAAATTGTGAAATATTTTGTTCAAGTTCTGTGAAAAATGCCATTGGTAGTTTGATAGGGATTGTATTGAATCTGTAGATTGCTTTCGGTAGTATAGTCATTTTCAGAATGTTGATTCTTCCAATCCAAGAACATGGTATACTTCTCCATCTGTTTGTATCATCTTTAATTTCTTTCATCAGTGTGTTATAGTTTTCTGCATACAGGTCTTTTGTCTCCTTAGGTAGGTTTATTCCTAGGTATTTTATTCTTTTTGTTGCAATGATAAATGGGAGTGTTTCCTTAATTTCTCTTTCATATTTTTCATCATTATTGTATAGGAATGCAAGAGATTTCTGTGCATTAATTTTGTATCCTGCTACTTTACCAAATTCATTGATCACCTGTAGTTTTCTGGTAGTATCTTTAGGATTCTCTATGTATAGTATCATGTCATGTGCAAACAGTGACAGTTTTATTTCTTCTTTTCTGATCTGGGTTCCTTTTATTTCTTTTTCTTCTCTGATTGCGATGGCTAAAACTTCCAAAATTATGTTGAATAATAGTGGTGAGAGTGGGCAACCTTGTCTTGTTCCTGATCTTAGTGGAAATGGTTTCATTTTTTCACCATTGAGAACAATGTTGGCTGTGGGTTTGTCACATATGGCCTTTATTATGTTGAGGTAAGTTCCCTCTATGCCTACTTTCTGGAGGGTGTTGAATTTTGTCGAAAGCTTTTTCTGAATCTTTTGAGATGATCATATGGTTTTTTATCCTTCAGTTTGTTAATATGGTGTATCACATTGATGGATTTGCGTGTATTGAATAATCCTTGCATTCCTGGGATAAACCCCACTTGATCATGGCGTATGATTCCTTTAATGTGTTGTTGGATTCTGTTTGCTAGTATTTTGTTGAGGATTTTTTCATCTATATTCATCAGTGATATTGACCTGTAGCTTTCTTTTTCTGTGACATCTTTGTCTGGCTTTGGTATCAGGGTGATGGTGCCTCATAGAATGAGTTTGGGAGTGTTCCTGCCTCTGCTATATTTTGGAAGAGTTTGAAAAGGTTAGGTGTTAGCTCTTCTCTAAATGTTTGGTAGAATTCACCTGTGAATCCATCTGGTCCTGGGCTTTTGTTTGCTGGAAAATTTTTAATCACAGTTTCAATTTCAGTGCTTGTGATACATCTGTTTATATTTTCTATTTCTTCCTGGTTCAGTCTTGGGAGGTTGTGCTTTTCTAAGAATTTGTCCATTTCTTGCAGGTTGTTCATTTTATTGGCATATAGTTGCTTTTAGTAATGTCTCATGAACCTTTGTATTTCTGCCGTGTCAATTGTTACTTCTTCTTTTTCATTTCTAATTCTATTGATTTGAGTCCTCTCCCTTTTTTCTTGATGAGTCTGGCTAATGGTTTATCAATTTTGATTATCTTCCCAAAGAACCAGCTTTTAGTTTTACTGATCTTTGCTATCGTTTCCTTCATTGCTTTTTCATTTATTTCTGATCTGATCTTTATGATTTCTTTCCTTCTGCTAACTTTGGTTTTTCTGTTCTTCTTTCTCTGACTGATTTAGGTGTAAGGTTAGGTTGCTTATTTGAGATGTTTCTTTTTTTTGACGTAGGATTGTATTGCTATAAACTTCCCTCTTAGAGCTGCTTTTGCTGCATCCTAAAGATTTTGGATTGTTGTGCTTTCATTGTTATTTGTTTCTAGGTATTTTTTGATTTCCTCTTTGACTTCTTCAGTGATCTCTTGGTAATTTAGTAGTGTACTGTTTAGCTTCCATGTGTTTGTATTTTTTACAGATTTTTTCCTGTAATTGATATCTAGTCTCATAGCGTTGTGAATGGAAAAGATACTTGATACGATTTCAATTTTCTTAAATTTACCAAGGCTTGATTTGTGACCCAAGATATGATCTATCCTGGAGAATCTTGCATGAGCACTTGAGAAGAAAGTGTATTCTGTTGTTTTTGGTTGGAATGTCCTGTAAATATCAATTAAGTCCATCTTGTTTAATGTATCATTTAAATCTTGTGTTTCCTTATTTACTTTCATTGTTGGACCTGTCCATTGTGAAAGTGGGGTGTTAAAGTCCCCTAGTATGATTCTGTTACTGTCAATTTCCCCTTTTATGGCTGTTAGCATTTGCCTTATATATTGAGGTGCTCCTATGTTTGTACATAAATATTTACAATGTTATATCTTCTTCTTGGATTGATCCCTTGATCAGTATATAGTGTCCTTCTTTGTCTCTTGTAATAGTCTTTATTTTATTTATTTATTTATTTTTATTTATAATTATTTTTTTTTTTTGCGTTACACAGGCCTCTCACTTTTGTGGCCTCTCCCGTTGCAGAGCACAGGCTCTGGATGCGCAGGCTCAGCGGCCATGGCTCACGGGCCTAGCCGCTCTGCGACATGTGGGATCTTCCCGGACCGGGGCATGAACCCACGTCCCCTGCATCGGCAGGCTGACTCTCAACCACTGCATCACCAGGGAAGCCCAGTAGTCTTTATTTTAAGGTCTATTTTGTCTGATATGAGAATTGCTATTCTAGCTTTCTTTTGATTTCCATTTGCATGGAATATCTTTTTCCATCCCCTCACTTTCATTCTGTATGTATCCCTAGGTCTGAAGTGAGTCCTTGTAGACAGCATATATACGGGTCTTGTTTTTGTATCCATTCAGCCAGTCTGTATGTCGCTTGGTTGGAGCATTTAATCCATTTACATTTAAGGTAATTATCAATATGTATGTTCCTTTTAACATTTTCTTAATTGTTTTGCGTTTGTTATTGTAGGTCTGTTCCTTCTCTTGTGTTTCCTGACTAGAGAAGTTCCTTTAGCATTTGTTGTAAAGCTGGTTTGGTGGTGCTGAATTCTCTTAGCTTTTCCTTGTCTGTAAACCTTTTAATTTCTCTGTCAAATCTGAATGAGGTCCTTGCTGGGTAGAGTAATCTTGGTTGTAGGTTTATCCCTTTCATCACTTTAAATATGTCATGCCACTCCCTTCTGGCTTGCAGAGTTTCTGCTGAAAGATCAGCTGATAACCTTATGGGGATTCCCTTGTATGTTATTTGTTGCTTTTCCCTTGCTGCTTTTAATATTTTTTCTTTGAATTTAATTTTTGAAAGTTTGATTAATGTGTGTCTTGGCATGTTTCTCTTTGGATTTATCCTGTATGGGACTCTCTGTGCTTCCTGGGCTTGATTGAATACTTCCTTTCCTATATTAGGGATGTTTTCAACTATAATCTCATCAAATATTTTCTCAGTCTCTTTCTTTTTGTCTTCTTCTTCTGGGACCCCCTATAATTCAAATGTTGGTGCATTTAATGTTGTCCCAGAGGTGTCTGTGACTGTCCTCAATTCTTTTCATTCTTTTTCCTTTATTCTGCTCTGTGGTAGTTATTTCCACTATTTTATCTTCCAGGTCACTTATCCGTTCTTCTGCCTCAGTTATTCTGCTATTGATTCCTTCTGGAGAATTTTTAATTTCATTTATTGTGTTGTTCATCATTGTTTGCTTGCTCTTTAGTTCTTCTAGGTCCTTGTTAAACGTTTCTTGTATTTTCTGTATTCTATTTCCTAGAATTTGGATCATCTTTACTATCATTACTCTGAATTCTTTTTCAGGTAGGCTGTCTATTGCCTCTTCATTTGTTTGGTCTGGTGGGTATTTACCTCACTCTTTCATCTGCTGTGTGTTTTCTCTGTCTTCTCATTTTGCTTAACTTACTGTGTTTGGGGTCTCCTTTTGTCAGGCTACATGTTCTTAGTTCCCGTTGTTTTTGGTGTCTGCCCCTAGTGGCAAAGGTTGATTCAGTGGGGTGTGTAGGCTCCCTGGTGGAGGTGAGTAGTGCCTTTGTTCTGGTGGATTAGGCTGGATCTTGTCTTTCTGGTGGGCAGGACGGTGTTCAGTGGTGTGTTTTGGGGTGTTTGTGACCTTATTATGATTTTTGGTAGCCTCTCTGCTAATGGGTAGGGTTGTGTTCCTGTCTTGCTAGTTGTTTGGCATAGGGTGTCCAGCACTGTAGCTTGCTGGTTCTTGAGTAGAGCTGGGTCTTAGCGTTGAGATGGAGATCTCTGGGAGAGCTTTTGCTGTTTGATATTACATGGGGCCTGGAGGTCTCTTGTGGACCAGTGTCCTGTACTTGGCTCTCCCACCTTGGAGGCTCAGGCCTGACACCTGGCCGGAGCACCAAGACCCTGTCAGCCACTCGGCCAGGTACGTGGAGAGTTTCTTGCCTTTTAGAAAGTCTGAGGTTTTCTGCCAGCGTTTAGTAGGTGTCCTGTAGGAGCTGTTCCACATGTAAATGTATTTCTGATGTATTTGTGGGGAGGAAGGTGATCTCCATGTCTTACTCCTCCCCTATCTTGAAGCTCTCTAGACTTTTGTATATTTTAAACTAATTTTAAACTAATTACCTTAATGACTTCTACTAGTCAATTTTCATTTGATTTACTTAGGTTTTCCATTTAAAGAAGCATGATCTGAAAATAGAGAGTAATTTGTCCCCATGTTTCTAAAATTTACCAATTAAAAGAATTCTTCTGTCCTTTATTGCATTGGCTAGAACTTCCAGGAAAGTGCTAAATAATAACCAGCACACTGCTCTTGTTGCTAAATTTAATGGGAATGGGCTCTAGTATTTCATCATTAACTCTAATATTGGCTATCTCTATACAATAATTATTCTCTAATTGATTAAGGAGGTTTTCCTCTATTGTCAGGAAGCTTTTGTATTTATTTTTTAATCTTTGCATTTATTAAAAGAACTATTTTTAATCTTCTGAGGTACTGAAGTGACTAATTAACTGGCTGGTATATTTTACATGCTACTGGATTAGCATGTTATATAGGGAGATTAGTTTGTGATTTACATTTTTGTGCTCTATTTGTTGGACTTGGGGATTAGAGTATTGCTGGTTTGGGAAAATGAATTGGGCAGTGTGCCATCTTTCTCTGTACTCTGGAACACTTTAAGTGATATGTGAATTATCTTTCCCTGAAGCTGTGCTAGAACTCACTAGTAAAGTTGTCTAGACATGGTACTGCATTTGGAGTTATTCCCTAGGCAAAATTTTCCATTTCTTCCACGGTTATTGGTATCCACATGGACTAGTTTCTCAAATCATTTCTGGAAGGTTATGTGTTTTTTAGAAAATCGTGTGTTTCATCCTTATTTTTGGAATTTTTAGCTTAGAGTGGTGCATTTAAATTTCTTATAGCATTACTGGGTACTTGTATATCTGTGAATAAAGCCTGATTCTCATTTTTAATGATTTGCATATATTTTCTGTTGTCTAAATCTGTAAGCTTTGTCTATTTTATTGATATTTTCAAAGAAATTATTTCTCGGATTTATTTATCATATCTATTTTTGTTTTCTGATAATTTCTACATCATTATTTTTACATCATTATTAATGCATTTCTCTTTATCTCTCAGGTTTCTCTTCTTTTTTGACATTTTTTCCAATTTATTTTCATTTTCTGTTTTTAAAAATAAATATATTTAAGGCTGTGAGATTTCTTCTGAATGTAGTTGTCCTCACCATATCAATTTTGATTTGTAGATGTTGTTGCTTTTATAGGTGTAATGTTCTATAGCTGCACTTATTTTTAACTTTTGTAAAAATTGAGTATAATTTACAAACATTGAAATGCACATATTTGAATAGTACAATTTGATAAGTTTTTTATTGAAGTAAAATTTATGTACAGTGAAATGCATTTCTTAATTGTACCGTTTGTTGAGTTTTGACAAGTCTGTGTAACCAACACACCAAGCAAGATGCAGAGTCCCTCCCTTGAGCTTTCCTTCTGCCTGCTTCCAATCAGTCCCCCACTGGGCAACCACTGTTTGGATTTCTATCACCAGAGTCATTTTTTGATTCTCGAACTTCATATGAATGAAATCATACAGTAGTACTCTCTGTGTCTGAGTACTTTCCCTCAGCATAATGACTTTTAGGTTAATCCATATTGTTGCTTGTATTAGCGGCACATTTTTTTTAAACTGCTGAGTTTTAAAATTACTGAGTTTTAAAAATTGTATCGTTTGTACCACAGTTTGTCCTATGTCCTCTGGATGGACTTTTGAGGTGTTTCCAATGTTGGACTATAATGAATAAAGCTGCCTGGACATTCCTGTAAAAGTCTTTTTGTGGATATGTTTTCATTTCTTTTGGGTAAATACTTAATGGCATTGCTGGCCCAAGGGGTAGATGTATGCTTAATTTTAAAGAAAGTGCCAGTCTTTTTCCAGTAGTTGTACCATTACAGACTCCATCTGGAAATGCATGAGACTCCAGTTGTTCACATCCTTACTAATAATTGGTATTGTCAGTCTTTCATTTTAGTCATTTTGGGGGGTATAAAATAGAATCTCATTGTGGTTTTAATTTGTATTTCTCTGTTGTCTAATGATATTAGGCATCTTTTCGTGTGCTTCTTCTTGGCCATTTATATAGCTTTTTTTGTTAAGTGTTCAAGCCTTTTGACTATTTTTAAATTGGGTTGTCTTTTAGTTATTTGAGTTGTAGGAATTCTTTATATTAATATGTTCTGGATATAAGTTCTTTGTCAGATTTATGATTCTAAATATTTTCTTCTAGTCTGTGGTTTATCTTTTCTTTGCAGTGTCTTCTGAAGAATAGGAGGTTTTAATTTTAATGAATTCCCTTCTTGTAATTTTTTTTCTTTTATGGTTATTGTTTTTTGTGTTTCATTTAAGAAATTTTTACCTACCTGAATATTGCAAATATATTCTATATTTTCATGTAGAAGCTTTACAGTTTTAGCTTTTTTTGATCCTATCATTCATTCCAGTTAACTTTTGGGATGAAGTGTAGAGTCAGGATTCATTATTTTTTACCCAGTAGCTCTTTGGTTGTTCCAACACCATTTGTAGAAAAAACTATCCACTTCCTATTGAATTATCTTGGTGCCTTTGTTGAAAATCAGTTGAGAATTTCCCTGGTGGCGCAGTGGTTAAGAATCCGCCTGCCAATGCAGGGGACATGGGCTCGAGCCCTGGTCTGGGAAGATCCCACGTGCCGCAGAGCAACTAAGCCCGTACGCCACAACTACTGAGCTTGCGCTCTAGAGCCCACGAGCCATAACTACTGAGCCTGTGAGCCAAAACTACTGAAGCCTGCGCACCTAGAGCCTGAGCTCCACAACAAGAGAAGCCACCTCAGTGAGAAGCCGGCGCACCGCAACGAAGAGAAGCCCCCACTCGCTGCAACTAGAGAAAGCCTGTGAGCAGCAACGAAGAACCAATGCAGCCAAAAATAAATAAAATAAATTAGATTAAAAAAGAAAGAAAATCAGTTGAATGTATCTTGTAGGTCTATTTCTAGACTTTCTAGACTGTTTCTGTAGTTGCAGGTTTGGTATTCTCTTTGACCCATGAATTGCTTAGGAATATGCTGCCATCTTTAACAACAACTCTAACTTATGACCCTGAAGACCATTATGTTGGAGCCAGATCAGGACTGAGGCCGAGTAATAATGTCATCCTCTAAAGCAGTAGTTCTAAAATTTAGCAGTGTTACACAGGGAGTTAACAAACAAGAATAGATTTGGGGACCCTATTCCAGACCTAATTTTCAGTGTAAAAACTGGAGAATATCTCTTTTTAAAAAGCCCTCCAGGTGATTCTAAGACGTCCAGTCAATTTGAGAACCATTGCCCTAAGCACCACCTCTTACAACAAAGAGCAGACTTATAGTTACATGCTGAGACCTCAGTGGGTTCAATCTGTTCCATTATTTCAGTGTATAGACTAGACCTTCAAAAAAGGGAAACAGAAAATTAGCCTGTTACTTCTTCAGGCATTGAAATGAACATGAACCTCACATCATCTTTGAATGACATTCTTTTTAATTTGGGAGGACGTAATATCTATTATTGTTGTGGTGTAGTTAAGAGATTTTTTATGTAGGAAACAATTGGATTCTGGATGACTGTTTTGCTGTTCAAGTATGGTGACTTAAAGTTTTAGGGAGAACTGTTTGGGGCATGGAGGCAGGTGCCTTATCTATTCCAGGGCTAATGGATCAGGGAAGCTCCAAGAAAGCCAAGAGAGCTGTCAAATGAAGTGCATTACAGTTCAGGACCAGAGGGAAGGCTTTTGGAGAGACTTACGATCTCATTATATTGGTGAGACTATTAAAAAAGGAGCCCAGCTTCCGTGCTCCTTAGTTGTGGCATGTGAACTCTTAGTTGCAGCATGCATGTGGGATCTAGTTCCCTGACCAGGGATCGAACCTGGGCCCCCTGCATCGGGAGTGCAGAGTCTTAACCATTGTGCCACCAGGGAAGTCCCCTAGATGGTTTTCTTGTGTTGTTGTAAATCTGGATTGTGAATCATACTATGGTTGGTGAGATTTACCATGGGAATTATGTGTGGTTTGGTTTGAGTGTGTGAATTCAGAAAGAGTTTGTATTTGTTTCTGTCAAGTTCCCCTAGGGAATTAGCCCCAGCTTACTTGCTTATTTATTTACTTAGTTATTGGATTGAGGTTTCCTGAATTGAACAGGTAGTATGGATTAGAATTTCAGATCTTTATCGAGGCAGGTCTGTGCTTACTAACTCATAAAGGGAGACTTCCCTTTTTCTATCAGAATCTAGGACAAGACAGACAAACTTCTTTGTCATCTTTCCTGGGTATATTTTTTTCCAGTTCTCCTTTTCTCTGAGAGTAGCCATTTGAAGGTTTAGGCTTATGCAGGGATTTCAGGCCCCTTTCTTCCTGTCTGAGTGAAAATAAGAAAGCCAGTGAGGCTGGAGGGTAATGAATGAGGGACAATGATGGCAGGATATGAAGCCAGAGAGGTAATGAGAGGCAAGAACATGTAAGGCCTTGTGAGTCAGGACAAGATTTTTTGCTTATACTCTCAGTGAGATGAAAAATCATTGGAGGGTTTTGAGCAAAGATATGACATGCACAAATGTGATCTAATTTGTATTTTAAATGGATTTGTCTGGTTGCAGTTAGAAAATAGACTATGGGGCCCAAGGATGGAAGTAGGGAGACAAAGTTGAAGGCTATTGCAGTATTGTGGGTGAGAGGTGATGATGGTGTACACTTGGGTGGTTATGGTGGAGGTGGTGAGAAGTGGTAAAATTCTGGGTATGGTTTGAAGGTGGAGAAAATAGGATTTGATAATAAACTGAATATTGAATATATGGGAGAGACTTCAAGGGTTTTAGACTTAGACAACTGGCAAGAAATGTATTGCTATTTGCTGAGATGAGGAA
Source organism: Lagenorhynchus albirostris (assembly GCF_949774975.1). Classification (NCBI taxonomy): domain Eukaryota; kingdom Metazoa; phylum Chordata; class Mammalia; order Artiodactyla; family Delphinidae; genus Lagenorhynchus; species Lagenorhynchus albirostris. The sequence continues at coordinate 90,901,929 of NC_083103.1, forward strand.
GACTGGATAGAACAGTTTGGTGGAGGAAAATCAAGAATTTGGTTTTGGACATTTAGATCATAAGCTTGAGATGTCTGTTAAGCCATACAAATGGAGATGTAGATTGACAGTTGAATTTAAGATGGTGGGACACATGAGAGGAAATGTCCACATTATATATATAAATTTGGTAATTGCCAGGTTATATATGATATGAAATTCTATGGGATTTTATAAGATTATTCATTTGAAAAAGATGTTATAAATCACCTAGAATTTCTGGGTATTTTGAGCAGATGTATTTTTAATTAGTTAATTAATTAATTAATTAATTAGGCTGCCTTGGGTCTTCATTGCTGCACGCAGGCTTTCTCTAGTTGCAGCGAGTGGGGGCCACTCTTCGTCGCGGTGTGCGGGCTTCTCACTGAAGTGGCTTCTCCTGTGGCGGAGCACCGGCTCTAGCTGTGTAGGCTTCAGTAGTTGTGGTGCACATGTGCTCCACGGCATGTGGGATCTTCCTGGACCAGGGCTTGAACCTACGTCCCTTGCATTGGCAGGCGGATTCTTAACCACTGCGCCACCAGGGAAGTCCTAGCAGATGTATTTTTAGATTACATTGTCTCTACTGTGTTAGAAGAAATAAAAGTATATATATATTTTAAAATGCAGTAAAATACATATAAACGTAAAATTTATCATCTTAACTGTTTTTAAGTGTACAGCTTAATAATGTTAAGTATATTCACATTGTTGTACAACCAATCTTCAGAACTTTTTCGTCTTGCAAAACTGAAACTCTATGTGCATTAATAACTATTCCCCATTCTATTCCTCCCAGCCCCTGGCAACTACCATTCCACTTTCTGTTTATATGAGTTTGATTACTCTGGATACTTCATATAAGTAAAATCATACAGCATTTGTCTTTTTGTGACTGGCTTATTTTACTTAGCGTAATGTCTTCAAGGTTCATCCATGTTATAGCATGTGTCAGAATTTCCTTCCTTTTCAAGACTGAATAATATTCCTCTGTGTGTGTGTGTGTGTGTGTGTGTGTGTGTGTGTGTGTATCAATCACATTTTGTGTATCCATTCGTCTGTTGATTGACATTTGGTTTGCTTTCACCTCTTGGCTGGTATGGTAAAGCTATTATGACCATGGGTGTGCAAATTCTCTTTGACACTCTGCTTTTAATTCTTTTGGGGATATTTACTTAGAAGTGGTATTGCTAGGTCATTTGGTGATTCTATTTTTAATTCTTTGAGGAACTGCCATACTGTTTTCTATGGTGGCCACACCATTTTACATTCCCACCAATAGTGCACAAGGGTTCCAATTTTTCCACCTCCTCGTGAGCATTTGTTATTTTCTGTTTTTAAAAATTTTCTATAGCAGCCACCCTAATGGGTGTGAGATGATATCTCATTGTGGTTTTGACTTACATTTCTTTAAATGATTAGTCATTTAAATCATTTCTTTAATGATTAGTGATATTGAGCATCTTTTCTTTGCTTGTTGGCCATTTGTATATCTTTTTTGGAGAGATGTCTTTTCAAGTCCTTTGCCCATTTAAAAAATCAGGTTGTTTGGATTTGTGTTGTTGAGTTGTAGAAGTTCTTTAATACATTCTGAATATTAGCTCCTTATCAGGTATTTAATTTGCAATTATTTTCTTCCATTCCATAGGTTGCTTTTTCACTCTGTTGATTGTGTCTTTTGATGCACAGAAGTTTTAAATTCTGATGTAGTCAAATTTACCTAATTTTGCTTTTGTTGCCTGTGCTTTGGGTGTTATATCCAAGACATCATTGCCAAATCCAATGTCATAAAGCTTTCCTTGTTTTCTTCTAAGAGTTTTATAGTTTTAGGTCTTAAATTTAGGCCTTTGATCCATTTTGAATTTATTTTTTTCCATGGTCTAAGGTAAGGATCAAACTTCATTCTTTTTGCATACGGAATCCAGGTTTTTCAATACTTTTTGTTGAAAAGTCTGTCCTTTATCCATTAAATTGTCTTGGCACCCTTGTCAAAAATCATTTGACAGTATATGTGAGGGTTAGAAATATATTCTTGTTCTCTCCTTTCTGTGGATGAAAAATGTTGCCTGCCATATCAGTAAACAAAGCCCTAGGCCACTGCAGCCACCCCCTACTGTGCGCCCTGAGGGAAGTCAGGATGGAAAGCAGGGCACTGGCCCTACCTAGATGGTTAAGGTGCATATAAAAGGAATGATTTGAATAGCCCAGACTCTTGCATCTTCCCATACACAAAAAAGCTCACTAAAGTTATTAACTTGAGATGTCTGGTTTTCTTTAATCAACAGTAATCTTTTGATGTTCCAACTACCTGGTTTTTGTTGCAAAAACCCCTATGTATCCTTGCTCCTTCCTTACCTCTTTGGAGCTGTCCCTCAGAGCTATCTGAGAGACTGTCTTCCAAGCTTCAGTCCTCAGTTTTGTCCATCAAATAAAACATAATTCTCAACTTTTAGGTTGTGCATTTTTTTTCGGTCAACATCTCCATTAAACAAGTCCATTTTTATTTTGCCTACTAAATATCTTCTGAATCTCCCTACTCCTCTTTATTTCTGCCAGTGTCACCCTGGCTTATATTATCATCCTATCATCCAGGTTATAGGAATAGCCTGAAAACTTGTTTCCTCCTTTACTTAAAAAAAAAAATTACCCCAACAAACCAGCTTTATTGTGATATAATTCACATAGCATATATTTACCCATTTAAAGTGTACAATTCAGTAGTTTTTAGTATATGCAGCCATCTCTAAAACCTAACTGTAGAACATTTTTCTTCTATCCCAAATCACAAATACTCTTGACCCACTATAACCTGTCATCCAATTTGCAGCTAGATTGATCTTTTTTTTTAAAGCTAATCTGATTATGTTCCCCTCCCCCATTTCCCTACACAAAAACCCCCTTCAATGGTCTACTATCTCCTTACAATAGACCAAAATCTTTGGTGTGGCTTTCATTCCACACTGCCGCCTGCCCTCCCCCCCCCCCCCCCCCCGCCCCAATATCTCCAGCTCCATTTCACATCACTCTCTCCCATAATACAGCACTATGATATGGCCACACCATGCTTTACCCTTCCTCATGGATTTTCAGATGCTTTTCTTTTTCTCTGCCCCATCCCTATCTCTATCACCTTCCCAACTTTTATATGTCAACTCAAATACTGCTTTCTCAAGGAAGGCTTCCATGACTGCCCTTCCCCCTACCACACATCCAGATGAGCTTAGGGTCCCTCTGTTAGCCTCAGATTCCTCCTCTAGAATATAGGCTCCATGAGGCCAGGTGCTGGTACAATCACTGTATCCCCAGTGCCTAGCACGGTGCCTGCCAGTTTGCAGACATTTCATTTGTTCAGCTAATATTATTGGGTGCTCACTATTTGTCAGGCACCTTTCTAAGTGAAGATATGCAAAAGAGCATGGCTGGAAGTCTGAGTCCTTGACTGTAACTACCTCCAGAAGCTACCAAACACTGGCTGTGTACTAGGTCTGGTGTGGGAAGTGGGACAGCTTTCCCCATGAGACCTGTCAGATAAAGCCTTTGCAGTTACCTGTGGTCAGGCCTGAAAGATCATACATAGGATTTTGGACAGGAGCTGGACTCCTCAGAGATTAGGGGATGTTTTTCTCTTGAGAAATTGGACGGGCCAAGAGAAAAGCTTCCAGGTACTGGTGTGTGTGTGTGTGTGTGTGTGTGTGTGTGTGTGTGTGTGTGTGTGTAGTCCACTGAATAGGCCTTTTGCCACCTTATCACTGCACAGTGAGATGTTCCTGTTGACCAGCCCCATCCATGTACATAGAGCATCCATGTTGATTTTCAAGTGCCCAATGAAAAGATATGAGCAGACATCTAAGGATTTCAGGTATTTGATGAATACCTCCTACTTGAAAGAGAGACTAAATAATCACACAGATAAAAGAAATCCAGAAGCAACAGGGACAATGTAAAGAATAAAATAAAATTTCAAAAAATGTATCATCATAATAATAATCTGAATGTTTTCGTCATGTAAGAGAAAATATTGCATCCAGGAAATAATGGGATGCTGTGAAAAAGTATAACCAGAGAACAATTAAGAGCTCTAAAATGAAAAGAAATATAGTGACTGAAAAAAAAAAATCAACAACAGAAGTGCCAAAAGATAAGATCAAGAAAATCTGGCAGAAAATATAGCAAAAGATACAGTGGTATACAGTAGAAAACTTAAGTTTACAAGGTAAATCCAGGAGATACAATAGACTATTAGGAATTCCAGAAGGAGAAAATAGAGAAAATACCAGGAAAATATAATATTTCTGAAATTAAGAGTAGTAGCCTCCAGTTTGAAAAGTTCTAGGGTGTGTCCAGCACAATAAATGAAAAAAATCCCTACTCCTACCCACCTTAAATTGAATAATCACAACACCAGGGTATAGAGATGATTTGAAGAAAAGAGATGAGGAGAAAAACAGATGACATAGCAAGTATTAGGAATCATAATGGCACCAAACTCTGTAGTTAGAGAAAACTGAAAAATAATGGACTTTAAAATTCTGAAGGAGAATCATTAATCAACTCAGAAATCTAAACCCAACCAAACTTTCCAAAAAGTGCCAAGGTAGAATAAAGATAATTTTAGATAAGCAAGAAGTAAAAATTAAATTTTTCTTTTCTAAGAAAGTTTTTGAAAGATATGCTTAAGCCAAATGAGCAGTAAACTCAGGAGACTGGAGATGCTGTACAGGGAAGTGGTGAGGAGTTCCTAGGTCATTTTCTTCCTTGTATAGCAGGTGGAAAGCAGTCATTCCCAACCAGAATAGGTGGCAAAAGGCTCCGGGCAAGAATTCTGCAGGGATAAAGATAGACTTGAAACCTTATCTGATGCCGTCAATGTTTTGGAAAATAAGAATGGAAGAATTTTGACAGTTATGATGGGGGATGTGGACAAATTAAAGATAAATACATAGAAAACAAAGCAAATGAAATTCCAGTAAAACCAAAAAATTTGTGTTTTTTTGGAGAGGGTAAGGAAGGTGTACTACTTGGCTCAGCAGATAGCAAAATTTAATTAGCAATGCAAAACACTATTAAGTTAACTTAGTAAAGCCCTTGTGTATAGTTAGAGAAAGTAGTAAAGGAAAATGTGGTGCAAGTGTGATGTAAGAGAGCGAAATCTTTTACAACCAACCTAGGGAATTGATATAAAATGCCAAAATGGCAAAAGGAAGACATAGCAGTGTTACAAACACTGCTAGAGACCTACCTGGGGTCCATTCTTCTCCTAACAGAACATACGGTAGCAACATGCTTAGCAAAAAAATTTTATTTCCTTGCCTTTCTTGTCAGTAAGAGTGGTCATTTTATATCAGTCTAGCCAGTGATACATGTGACACATGATCAGAAGTCTTTGGGTGGCAGATGCAGCTGAAATGTGTCCTTTGCCCTTCCTCTTCTTGCCTGGAATACAGTTGAATTGCTGGAGGTGCAGCATCCATCTTGAGACACTGAGGTGACAAGGATGAGAGAGAAAGTCATGTGCTAATGAGGGGAGTTAGAGCAGAAAGGTCTCAGATGGGTCTTGATGGCATATTGGGTCGTGTGCCATCCCTGCTTTGCCTCTGGGCTTCTTTTACCTGAGAAAATCCCTGATTTGTTCAGAAAATTGAGATTTATTCAGAAAATTGAGTCGATTGTTCATAAAGTCGAGATTTGTTTAGAAAATTAAGTTGATCAAGCTACATAAGCATAATAGCTAAAAAATATGGTGGTAAATAATGTTTAAAACAGTTAAAATAATTCAGACTGATTGTATGGGGGGATGGGGAGAGTGTGGTAGAAACTGCTGGGTTTTGGTACAATTGATGCTGCAGTGAGCTCAATTTGATGTCTTGGACCACGCATATGTATTAGTTTAATAAACAGATTAATAAGAAAGAAGACTATCTTCCTGCATGGAACACTTTGATATCTTCCTATTTCACTTGAAATAAAATCCAAACTCCTTTAACAGATTCTTCATGATATGGCTGGCCCCGGCCACCTTCCCTCCTCATCTTTCATCATCTTCCTCCTTGTCTAACTCCCAGCCTCATTACCTTCTTTCAATTTTGTAAACGCCCTTTTAGTAAATTTGCACATGAAGTTTCCTCTGGCTCATTCAGGAGCCCAGGAGGAAACATGACAGGCGCAAACTTGGTGACCCAGGAGAGTTTAATAAAGGCGAGATTTAAGGAAACCAACACGGGATGATGCAGTACTTTGGGGCCTACAAGGGCAGGGAACTATCCATCCCCAGGCCTGAACCACCTGTAATGGAGAAAATCACCTGACAGAACTGTGGCCTTTAGGAGAATAACGCTGATAGCCCACAGGTATTTGAACACTGAGAGTGCAGCGCTCACTGTTAATGAAAAGGACTGGAGTGGTTGCTATAGGAGAATGTCTCAATGCACATTAGTGTGAAAGCTTGCTTGCGCTATGTAAAAGTCTCTGCCCTTCTTGACTGAGTCTCTGGTGGTCACATGATCAGGGCCTCACAGAGCATGTGTTGAGGCCTCATAGTAAAAGACTTCTTTTTTAACAAAATTTTGTTGAAGTACAGTTGATTTACAATGTTGTGTTAATTTCAGCTATACAGCAAGGTGATTCAGTTATACATATACATATATATTCTTTTTCATATTCTTTTCCATTATGGTTTATCACAGGATATTGGATATAGTTCCCTGTGCTATACAGTAGGACCTTGTTGTTTATCCATTCCATATAGAATAGTTTGCATCTGTTAATCCCAGACTCCCACTCCATCCCTTCCCCACCCACTACCCTTGGCAACCACAAGTCTATTGTCTATGTCTGTGAGTCTGTTTCTGTTTCATAAAGGTTCATTTGTGTCATATTTTAGATTCCACATATAAATGATATCATATCGTATTTGTCTTTCTCTTTCTGATTTACTTCACTTAGTATGATAATCTCTAGTTCCATCCATGTTGCTGCAAATGGAATTATTTTGTTCTTTTTTGTGGCTAATATTCCAGTGTGTGTGTGTGTGTGTGTGTGTGTGTGTGTGTGTGTGTGTGTATACCACATCTTCTTTATCCATTCATCTGTTGATTGTTTCCATGTCTTGGCTATTGTAAATAGTGCTGCTATGAACATTGAGGTGCACGTATCTTTTTGAATTATAGTTTTGTCTGGGTGTATGCCCAGAGTGGGATTGCTGTATCATATGGCAACTCTGAGGAACCTACATACTGTTTTCCATAGTGGCTGTACTAATTTACATTCCCACCAACATTGCGGGAGGGTTCCCTTTTCTCCACACCCTCTCCAACATTTATTATTTGTAGACTTTAGTAAAAGGCTTCTTGGACACGAGTATCCAGGTTCTCACACAGTTCAGCACTTGAATTTAAAACCAGGGCGCAATCAGTATTGACATGGGAGGTGCCATTGGCAAACTGGCCTGTGAAGATCACCCTGTCATAGCCTTGGTTCCTTGCCCTCCAGAGAGCCAACACCCCTTCACTGGGGAGGATGAGCAGGACAGACAGAGACACCCGGCCCTCCCAGAACAGGGTGAAGCTGACAAGGTAGGTGCCATTGTTGAAGTCTGTCACCTTTCCCGAAGCGCCTGCCTTCAGGGCTGAGGAGGACATCCTGGCCCTCAGGAAATCCCCGCCATATTCCTTCCTGCGTCCCAAGTGGTTCCTCACCTCCAGCAGGACGTCTAGCTGATCCCCCCTGCAGTATGTGTCTCGAGGGCTGAGGAGGGTGGCTTTGCTGTGTGTGGCGCTGGTGGTGGAGCTCACGTGGGTGAAGGGTCTGGGTGGGATCAGCTGGTCTAGTTTCTCCTTGATCCCCTTTATTCTCAGCTCAGTCTCTGTTGGTGAAACTGCTGGATCCAGTGGTACTTCATGGTGTAAGACCATTTTGAAGGTATTTCTGTGATGCATAAGGGAGGCATCTCTTATTCACACCAAACTTGAAATGACAAAGACTGAGACATATTCTGTGTACACAGCTGAGCCTGTCTCTGTTAACCTTAAGGTTGGATTTATATCTTTATTAATATTTTACCACCAAAGAGTCCAGTCCAGGAATTTCCATAATTAAAGTGCAGAAAGCTTTTGGTAAAACCTATGTGTCAGTTGTTCCATTACTATTCCACTACTATTCCATAGGCTATTAAAGCCCATTAAAAAATATTTAAAGATATTAAAAGAATTCTTTTGATTAAGAAGTGGTTACAACAGTACATTGAAAGAATTAAATATTAAGAAATATTTCACTATGTGTCCTAATAAAATGAAAGGAAAAATCATAATAAAAAATAAACATTTTTAATAGTGAAATGTCAAGTTTTTTTGGTAGGTACCGCATAAACAAGGTACAGAATTAAAAAGATACAAAATGGAAAGAAGTATGGAAGGAGCCTCCCTCTTTCATTCCTGTCTCCTGCCACACAGTTTTCCTCCCAGGATTAATCACTCTTATCTCTTTTATAAATATCTTTCCAGAGCCTATGTATATATACACGTGTGTGCACATACACACACACACTACATATATTCTCTTTTCTTTTTACGTAAATCTTTTTACGTAAAAATTCTTTTTACGTAACATTATATGCATTGTTCTGTGCCTTGCTTTTTAATGTAAGGATATATTCTGAATATCTCTTCATTTTAGCACATACTGAGCTGCTTCAGTCATCCATTAAGATGGACACAAAGTATTTCATTGAATGGATGTATCATTCTTTAACAGTCACCTGTTGGTGGACGTACAGATTTTCCCCATTTTCTGCTAATATGGAAATTAATAACCTTGTACATTTACTCGGAAGTGGAATTACTGGGTTGAAATTTAAGGACATTTTTTAATGTGTATGTTCTAAAATATGGAAAGGTTTGTGGGTTTTTTCTTTTGACCACACCACGCAGCATGTGGGATCTTAGTTCCCTGACCAGGGATGGAACTCATGCCCCCTGAAGTGGAAGCGCAGAGTATTAACCACTGGACCAGCAGGAAGTCCAGGTTTGTGTTTTCGTTCTCGTAATTATCTTTACATAATATAACAAATATGTGCAATAGATTTACATAACACATTTAATATTCTTTTTTCAGCAATATCTGTTGACTCCCTACCATAAGCAGTGACCAAAATTATTTACACTGTCTTGCCCCAATTTCCTCCTCTCCACTACTGTATTTTTGTTCTTTAAATTATTTATCTTTGTGTTCACCCTATTTCCTTAAAAGTGTGTGTTTTAATAAAGTTATATGTATTATATGTATAACTATATACAGAATATTCTATATATACTATGATATATATATAGTACTATATATTATATATAATATATATTATCTATAATGTATAGCATATTATACTATAGTATATATAAGTACTATATGTAATAAATATATAATTGTATTATGTATAACTTGTTTATTAAAACACATATTTTTAATATTTATGTATATATATGTGTGTGTACTTATTAGCTTTAAAAAGTATCTTTAAATACCAGGCTGAAAATGATAAAGAAATCTCTCCACCTGCCCTCCACCATCTTTTGTTATTTATAACATTTCTGTGTTATCAGAGTTTATAATATCTGTGTGTCAGAACACACAACATTTATGGTTTTCCACCATAATCTCCCTAGTTTTGTTTTGGTTTTGGTCAGTACTATAGTTTAGTGGATTCAGTAATTGTTGTCATTCTATTTGTAAGAGTTTTTCATCATTTATCCCTTGTTTAACTGAGGCTGGTCTTCTACATTTTAAAAAGAAGAGTTCATAAGGACTATATAACCTGTGTTTGTTGTAATAGTTAGATTTTTTTTAAAAAAGTTTGAATCTATAAATAACCTGAGATTCATTTGATACGTGGTATAAGGTGAGAATACAAATTAACTTGTAATCTCCAGCAGTGTATGATATCTAGAGAAGCAATTTTGCTTATTATTTCTTTAACCTTCAGAAAAACGCAACTGTACAAGGGACAAATTAAGAATTAAAATATGCTTTCCTTCTAGGAAACTGAGACTTCAAACAGAAAAACATCTTCAATGAATTTGAGGATTTAGGGGAGAAAACAGTTCAAGTAATTAGCTACAGAACCTATGTTGGGAAGAAAAGGAAAATTGGGGCCAGGCGGAGTCTTATGAGTTGAAAGAAAATGAAAGAATCAAGGAAACAGTGCCTGGGACATAAAAGGCTTCAAGACATTTTTGTTTACTGGATTAGTGAGTGAATTCAAGGTGTAATGAGAGGGAGAGTACAGGCATACCTTGGAGATATTACAGATTTAATTCCAGATTGCAACAAAGCGAATATCTGCCTTAAAGTGAGTCACGTGAATTGTTTTCCCACTCCATATGAAAGTTATGTTTACACTATACTGTCATCTCTTAAGTGTGCCATAGCATTATGTCTAAAAAAACAATGTCCATACCTTAATTAAAAAATACTTTATTCTGGGCTTCCCTGGTGGCGCAGTGGTTGAGAGTCCTCCTGCCGATGCAGGGGACGCGGGTTCGTGACCCGGTCCGGGAAGATTCCACATGCCGCGGAGCGGCTGGGCCCGTGAGCCATGGCCACTGAGCCTGTGCGGCTCCAGACTTTCTTGCTAAAAGTGCTAACCATCATCTTGCCTTCAGTGAGTTGTCATCTTTTGGCTGGTAGGGGGTCTTGCCCTGACGTTGATGGCTGCTGACTGATCAGGGGGGCGTTATTAATTGGCCTAATTTCAATACTGTTGTGTCTCAGAATAGAGAGGCCTGAGGAGAGGAAGAGAGGGGAATAGCTGGTGGGTGGACCAGTTGGAACACACACAACACTTATCAATTAAGTCCATTGTCTTATATGGGTGCAGTTTGTGGTTCTCCCAAACAATTATAAGAGTAACATAAAGATCACTGGTCATATATTGCCATAACCAATAAAATAATAATGAAAAAGTTTTAAATATTGCAAGAATGACCAAGATGTGACGCAGAGATACAAAGTGAGCAAATGCTGTGGGAAAAATGGCACCAATAGACTTGCTCAAGTCAGAGTTGCCACAAACCTTCAATTTGTAAAAAATGCAATATCTGGACTTCCCTGGTGGCCCAGTAGTTGAGACTTCGCCTTCAAATGCAGGGGGTGCGGGTTCAATCCCTGGTCAGCGAATTAAGATCCCACATGGCTCGGGGCCAAAAAGCCAAAACATAAAACAGAAACAATATTGTAACAAATTCAATAAAGACTTTAAACTTGGTCCACGTTAAAAAAAATAACTTAAAAAATGCAATCTCTGCAAAGTGCAATAAAGCAAAGTTCAATAAATCAAGATATGCCTGTATTAAGTGTCTGTGGTTAAAAAGTGTGAGATATCAGTTGGGTGATAACAAGGTTCCAGGTGTGGCCTGTAAAGTGTGTTGTCAAGATATATTAGATATGAAGGTCCCTGGTATGTAGAAAGAAAAAAATCACCAGAAGGCTTGAGGTTTGGATTGATTTGGGTGTGGGATCTAAATTCTTTCTGGGCAATGGAAGAATTTTTTGGGAGGCGATGAAGACTTAACCAGCTACATAATTATTTTGTGAATATGAGGAAACAATCAACTCTATGAGGTAAGTCCTATCTTATAGTTATTTCATAGATTAGGAAATGAAGCAGGAAGATATTAACTAATTTGCCTATGGCCATAAGAGGAATAACTGCCAAAGTCAAGATACAAGTCCAGGCAATCTGACTCTCAAGCTTGTGATCTGACCATACTGCAGCCCCACCTCCAAGCGTGTGTGTGTGTGTGTGTGTGTGTAGTGGTGGTGGGGCAGGTGTTGTTCGTTTATGTGACTGTGACCCTAGAGGATGGTGCAGAGGCTGAGCAGCATGATACTCCTAGATTTGGTCACATCAACCAGAGCCTGTCCTATAGGGCAGCTCAGGGAGCTCTGGAGTCTGTCTTGCATGTATAGTTTAGAAGGAGACTGTTCCATTCCATAGTTACCCTCATCCCCTAAGACTGAGCTGGGTCGCAAGGGGAGGAGACTGAAAAATTTTTGAAACTCTTAGGCATTTCAGAAACTGTGATATTTCTTTAAAATGTACTGGACAATTTATCCATTTGTTCAACAGACATTTTAGAATCTGTCTTTACTAAGCATAGTAAGGGGCATTCAAAGCAAGATCCCTACTCAAGAGTAATATAAAATTTAGTTGGGGACACAGGTTAAGGCAAAGTAAGTTTAACTCTATCCATCTCATTTACTTTAGTCTCTCAAGTTACAAAATTGGGTGTTAACAACTGAGGGAATATTAAATCTTTCCCAATTAAAAAAACTTTCCCACCCTCAGTATATCACCAGGCAATTTAATGCCATGTTCTTGGTCTGACCTGGGATAGGCTGAATTCTGAGAGAGGTTTTATTGAGAAAGTGCAGAACCTGAACCTTTAAAAAAAAAAAAATCTTTGTGGAATTCTTCAGTTGTAAAGATGATCCATACATGTAGCCCTAATATAGGTGCTAGCAGTGTTTTACGAATCATCTTATTTGAAAACAAAGCAGACAAGGGAGGGCCTGCATATATAGGCACATGGAAGATGAGCCCTTTTGTACATGCTGTTCCTTCCAGAACGCTTTCCCTCTAGGTTGCTCCCTTTGTAACCCTTCTTTTGCGTCCCTGAATTCTACTCATTTTCTGGTATTATTTCAGATATTACTTCCTCCAGAAGCATTCTCTGGACTCAATGCTGGGGGGTGACTCTGTTTCCCCTAGCATCCTTTCGTAGCAGGTATCACACTGTATTGCAATAGTTTGATACTGACTGGTATTCTCTCTTGTTTAACATTATGTCCACACCCCGAGGCTGCCATATAATAGTTGTTGAGTAAACAAGTGTTCATTTAATGAATGATTCTCAGAGCAGAACCTCGTTCTTCCTACAGTTGCTTCAATATCTTCTTTTTTTAAAAAAAATTAATTAATTAATTAATTTTTGGCTGCATTGGGTCTTCGTTGCTGTGCACGAGGCGGGGCTACTCTTCATTGTGGTGCGTGGGCTTCTCATTGCGGTGGCTTCTCTTGTTGCGGAGCACAGGCTCTAGGCGTGAGGGCTTCAGTAGTTGTGGTGCACGGGCTCAGTAGTTGTGGCTCACAGGCTTTAGCATGCAGGCTGTTGTGGCACACGGGCTTAGTTGCTCCATGGCATGTGGGATCTTCCCGGACCAGGGCTCAAACCCGTGTCCCCTGCGTTGGCAGGCGGATTTTTAACCACTGTGCCACCAGGGAAGTCCCTCAATATCTTCTTGATGGGGATCTTTTAGGTTCTCAGTATGTGTCATTAGCATAATCAAAAGGAGGGAAATCAAAGACAAGGTGATTGCATTGCAAGTGGCTGCATGTAAATTTTTGGAGAAAACTCAACTCTTTTCTCCAAGGATCCCTGGTTCCTTTTAGTGAGGAAGGCTTCTTAGAGACCACAGTCTAGGTGCTAGGAGTGATTATTGCTAATGGGTTATTTTTGCTTCTGGGCCTTTTCACTGGATAGAGCTAGGAAATATGTCTATTTGAAAATAAAAAGAATCATGAGCTTATACAGATGTTTCCAATTCAATTTTTGAAAAGTTTGTTTTAACGTCTTTAATTTTTTTTACTTGCATTTTTCTTTTTCACTAAAAACTCCATTTCCTGATATCACTAACATAAAAATTTGCCTTATCCAATAAAATGTAAAAAACAGTTACAAAATAATAATATCAGTATTAGTTCTAATAAAAAGACTGTTGTGTGAAACTTGGGATTTTTTTCTAGCTCTATGTATCCTTAGAATATATTCAACCATGGAAGTACAGTCAAAATGCTGTGTTCTTAAGTCTCTGAAACACAGAAAAACATAGTTTTGTGTCACCAACTTGACTTACAGCTAGGTTTATTTATTTACTTATTTTTTCATTTTTAGGAATTTTTTTCTTTTTGGTTTAAGTTTTTAATACATAAATCATATATATGGTTCCAAAACCAAAACTATGTAACAAAGTATAAAAGAATCTTGCATCTATACATGTCCCTTCTACTCTGAATTCTGCATGCCTTTATGGATTAACTTTTTATTTTTCATCCAGTGGTTCTGTTGTTGTTATTGCAGTTATAAGCAAATACAGCTGTGTCTATCCTTCCCTTTTAATTACCTAAGAGGTTGCACACTATGTACTGCAACTTTTCTCATTTACAGTATATCCTGAGACTAACAACATTAGTTTGTAGAGCTCTCCCTATTCCTTTTCATGGTGGCATTGTGTTATCTTGAGAAGATGTATCGTAATCTGTTTGGTCCCCTATAGATGCACATTTTGTTTGTTTTCCAACTTTTTGATATCACAAACAGTGCTCCAATGAATAATCTGTGTAGAGTTGTTTCATAGTTTTGTTAGTGTCTTTGAGAATGCTGGGTCAAAAGGTAAATACATATGTACTTTTTCCAAATATTGCCAAATTTCTCTCCACCGGGACTGTACCATTTTGAATTCCCATCAGGATGTCTGAGAATGACTGTTTCTCCACAGTCTCTTCAATATCATATGTTTTCAAACTTTGGAATTTTTGTCATCTTGATAGAAGAGAAATGGTATCTCAGTGTAGTTTAGATATATATTTCTTGTTCTGTGTTTAAGGGCCATTTTCATTTCTTCAACTAAATTGCTTACTCTTATCTTTTTCTAATTTTTCTATCTGGGCCTTTTTCTTTTCAATTTTAAGAACTTTTTATATAATAGGCATAATAGTTTTTTGTCAAGGATGTAAGTTGCAAGTGTTTTTTCTCTATTTGCAATTTATCTTTTTTTTTTTTTTTTTTATTGCGGTACGTGGGCCTCTCAGTGCTGTGGCCTCTCCCGTTGTGGAGCACAGGCTCCGGACGCGCAGGCTCAGCAGCCATGGCTCACGGGCCCAGCTGCTCTGCGGCATGTGGGATCCTCCTGGACCAGGGCACGAACCCGTGTCCCCTGCATCGGCAGGCGGACTCTCAACCACTGCGCCACCAGGGAAGCCCTGTAATTTATCTTTTGACTCTGCTTATGGTTTTCGGGGGGACATGTAAAATGTTTTTATTTTTACATAGTCTGACTTATCAATCTGGGGTTCTAAGTTATGTGGACACAGAGAAAAGAGAAAGTACTTTATTCTATGTATTACAAATGTCTTTTCACAGTTTTTGGTTTATTTTTTTGCTCTCTTAATGGTATCTTTTGATAGCTGTTCCTGATTTTAATGTACTAAAACTTACCAGTATTTCCCCTTCTGATTAGTGTCTTTGGAATTCAGTCTAAGAAAACATTCTACCTGGAAGTCATAAAGTTATTTTCTTATATTATCTTCAACAGTCCAGGAACTATTTATTACTGTGCTGATCAAACTATGCTCTGAGGACCTGTGCTAATTCTGAACTGTTTTTTTACTGGTCCATGATGAGACAAGTACAGAGATTGAGAGTATGCATTCAGAAACTTTTATGGTGATGTGACATTACATAGCGTGCAAGAGGACTCATCTTGCTGATAGTTCTGGTATGATTGAACTCATGTGGTGAGTCAGGCATCTGAGATTTTGGATATTTTTAAAAACATGGCTCTTTTAAAAAATAATTAATTTATGGCTGCATTGGGTCTTAGTTGCTGTGCGCATGGGCTTTCTCTAGTTGCGGCGAGCTGGGGCTAATCTTCATTGCGGTGCACAGGCTTCTCATCCCGGTGACTTTTTGTGCAGAGCACCGGCTCTAGGCACGCGGGCTCCAGTAGTTGTGACATGTGGGCTCTAGAGCACAGGCTCAGTAGTTGTGGTGCACGGTCTTAGTTGCTCCGCGGCATGTAGAATATTCCTGGACCAGGGATTGAACCTGTGTCCCCTGCATTGGCAGGCGGATTCTTAACCACTGCACCACCAGGGAAGTCCAAAAACGTGGCTCTTTACTACAGAGAGTGTGAGATGTATTCTTCGAGAAGCTTGATTGCTTTGCTTTTCGCATTTATGTCTATGATCTCCCAAGGACTGTAGGGGTCCAATTTTATTTTTCCCATATGGGTACCCTGTTTTCCCAGAACTATTTATTGAAAAGGGTCACTCACTGCTTCCCTCACTGCTCTGCAATGGTCTATTTGTCAGGAGCCAAGAGTTCTGTTCTCTGTATTCTGTTTCATTTGTCATGTTTCTCTTTGCACCAGTACCACACTGTCATAATTCTATAAATAGCTTTAAAATAAGTATTGATATCTGGAAAAGTAAGTTCTGTAACCTTCTTTTTTTAGAAGTATCTTGATATTTTTGGCCCTTTGAACTTTCTTAGAAATTTTAGAATCATATTGTCAAATTATGCATGTGCACACAGGTACACACACACACACAACCTGTTCAGATTTTGATTGGAATTGTGTTGCATTTATAGGTCTGTTTAGTCTTTCAATTTGTGGCTGGAGAGTGGTATGTGTGTGTGTGTGTGTGTGTGTGTGTGTGTGTGTATCTTACACATTGTTGTATTTATTCCTATCTTTTGGGTTACTCAGTGTTTTTGATAGTTCACTGAGTTGTACTTTTAAGTTTTGTGTACACTCCTAAATATATTGTTATGTTTTACAATAGTGATGGTTTTAAAACATGCATTTACAATAGGTCAAAAGTCCCAAATTTCTAAAATTAAATATAATACAACATAAGATACCATGGGATTTTAATTATATTTTCTAATCATCTATTGCTACTATGAGGGAAATTATTAATTTTTGTATGTTGAGCTTGTATTAGGTCACCTTCTAAATTTTTATATTTAGCTCTTTTTTTAAAGAGAATGTTCTTTTTAAAGAGAATGTTTCTTAAAGTGAGTGATCAGATAACCAGAAGAGTTACTTCTGTTCTTTCTGACACATACAGCCAGGACACTGTTGAATAGAAATAGTGACAGGCATTCATGTTTTCTTCCTGACCTTAGTCAGAAACGTTTGTTATGTTTCATTCACTAAGTGATGTTTATTGTAGTTTTCTGGTAGATAAATTTTAAGTTACAGGAGCTTTCTTCTCTTCCTAGTTTGTTACTAGTTTTCCCCTCAACTTCCAAAGAATTTGTGTTCAAGTCTATCAAGATTTTTGTTTTAAACTAGGTGCTGGCAAACTATGGCCTAGAGGTCAAATACGTTTTACCACTTTTTGGGGGGGGACCCGTCATCTAAAAATGGTTTTTGCATTTTTAAAAAGTTGGGCAAAAATCAAAAGAAGAATAAAAGTATATGAAATTCAAAATTCAATATCCATAAATGACGTTTTATTGGAACACAGCCATACTCATTCGTTTACATGTTGTCTTGGCTACATTTATGCTTTCATGCTACAATGGCAGAGTTGAGCAATTGTGACAGAGGTAATGGCCTGCAAAGCCTAAAACATTTGCTATCTAGCCCTTTACAGAAAAAGTTAGATAACCCCTGTTTTAGACCATCATGATGATCACTTTTATTCTCTTTTACCCTACTAAAGTATCAAATAGGATGCTTTCCTCCACAAGTAATAGAAATCATGACCCAAATTTTACTTACAGAATAAAAACATTCACATGTAGACAAGCTCTGGGCATGGCATAATCATTCTTCATGTCTGTTTTTTTGGCTTTGCAGCCTATATTGGTTGTCTTTGTTCTTAAGTGTCCTCCCTGCCCAGATGGAATCTTTTAAATTTGATTTTCTTTGTCCCTAAAATAAGTAAAACTTCTCTGACAATACAAATAGGATTATTTGCCGACTGGTCCCTAGGGATTTTGTATATTGTTTTAACAAATGTAGTTTAAGTACATGTTAGTCTGATTTCCAATCATATGATCAGGTGTGTGGATACTATTGGTGCCATATGCAATGGTGCTATCCTAGGTATCAATGACACCTACATTGAAATTTTTGAAAATGTCCTTCCTGGTAAGATATTGAATGTTAACCGTGGATGTCTCCAAACCTCTTTGTGTCTATGTGTATCTCCCTGATGTTTTCTGTTTTAAGGATCATTTTAATGTCCGGGCTTTTTAGGAATAGTCATTCAATAGCCTTTCCAACACTGATGGCCCTGCGAATGAAAATGTCAACGCGGAAGGGTCTGAAGTGCTAGCCAAATGTGGTGATGGCTGTGTTTCTTTGATGATGATGGCTGATATCTGGTCAGTTTCCTGGGATATAATCCTCATCTTTCACAGAATAGGAAAGTGATAAAAGGGTAGCTATATTTTCCCCACTGACTCGGAATGTGTCTGTCTTTCTGTATCCAGAGGGAATTGTTTCTTAAAAATTCTAGTTCCATGAAGATAAAAAATTTTAGTGCTGATAAAAAAATAAATAAACCTTCTAACTAGAAGGACATGATTAATATTTTTAAAAAGAATATCCTACCATTTCAAATGCTCACCCATCAAGATTATTTCTGACTGGATAGAGTACCTGTTCATATGTGTGAAGTGTCAATCAAAATGTAAAGTTTTCATTGGAATTTATAAACAGGAACAACATTTCTTCTGAGAGAGGGAATACAATATATTCTAAATTAAAAGGCTCAAATCTAGAAAGATAAGTGAAGTTGAAAATAAAACAGCCAAAATGAGAGAATACTTATTAAAAGTATTATTAAATACTTATTAAAAGTATTTTTATACCAGCCTGAATTTAATACTTATTAAATACTTAATACTTATTAAATACTTATTAAAAGTATTTTTATACCAGCCTGAATTTCTAAAAGAATATAAAATAGTTACATACTTTTTACAACTTTGAGTAGGTAGTGCGTCCACTACCACAGGGTAGAGTCTCCCAGGAGGTAAATGAGTTTTCCTTTTAAACATCCATTTATCTTAATTGTATTAACTGAATCTTGAAGTTCTATCATTTCTTTGCCATCTTTGCTGATGCTGTGCTGACTTAGACCTTGGTCTCTAACCTGAATATCACTGGTCTGACAGTTGGTGTCCTTGTATAAAATCACTTACCCTTGTTCAATTAACGAAGCAATAATTTATTTCTTCTGTGAACGTTTTTTTCATAGGAATATTTTTAAACATTTTAAAAATAGCTTAAAAATAACATATCCACATTTTAAAAACTTCAAAAAAGCTTAAAATATCTAACTTGAATTCATATTTTTAAATAGGATTTTGCTAAAAGTGACATGCAGCAGGCAACACAAACCAATATTCTTAGATTTTTCCAGTGAGTTCCATTAGAATTACAAGCTCTCTTGGCACATGGTCTGTCTTCCAATGTATCTCAGGTAGCAGTGCACCAAGAGTTTTGCTATGGGGTAACAGAGATCATCAGATTCCTTACCTGTCATGCTTCCTCGTCACTTGCTGTGTCACTCTCCTACCACTAGACCAGTGCATCGTATTTTGTTTTGTTTACATCAGCACTTCTGTACTAATATCATATTCTGTATTAGATAGGAAGAAAATAATAATGACTTAAAAATACAAACCTATTTATCCCTCATATAACAGTCATATAGTGAGCAAGCCAGGACTAATATGATGTTGCATGGTGTCAGGGATTCCAGTTCCTTCTGTCTGCTTGTTCTGCTTTTCTTTTTTCAGGGGGGCTGGTGTGATACTCTTAATTTTATTATTCCTTTTACAACTTTACTGAGATTTAATTGGTGTACAAAAAAACGCATATACTTAACGTGTACAGTTTGATGAGTTTGAACATGTGCATAAACCCATGATGCCATCACCACAATTAAGGTGCTGTTCTTAACCTATGACTTCAATCCCACGGTCTAACATGGCTCTTTCATCTCTTACCATTATATCTACAGTTCAGCCAGTAGGAAGGGGAGGGCTAGTTGTTTTACTTTTAAACGCATGACCTAGAAGTTTCCCTTATCATTCCACTCACAATCCTGGCAAAAATCTAGTTATGGCCTTAACTAGCTGAAAGAAGGCTGTGGCCTTTAGTTTGTGACAATGGACCCAGCTAAAATTATGGTGTTCAATTACTGAAGAGGGAGAGGGGAACGGATATTGGGAGACCACCTGCTTCACTTTCCGTGCTTAGCCCCATGTAGGCCTTGTGGTCTCTGGTTGCCAATGTCCACATAATAGTCATCAACATGGTTGTTCTGTGCATGTAACCTTTGGACAAATGGCAAAATGGTGCTGATTGCAGAACTGGAAAAATTCTGGATTAGCTATTCCTTGATGACCTGGAGGAGTTGTTAAGTCCTGGAGATTTTGGCCTGCTAAAGAGAGTTTTCATAATCCTATGAAATTCCTGTGTTGGAATTTCCATGTGACATGTTTGACCTTCTATGATGTTTGACATCATCACATCCTGGATGGCTGAATATCATAACCGTGGAAACTTAACATTGCTCTACCCATCCTAATAATGCACTGGCATACTTTGGTGAGAAAGATAGCCTTTGAGTTTATTATCATAAACCATATCTTGTATAATATTAATGTGTCAGGGTATTCATTTTTGCCAAGTGTCAAACTAAGCGCTCTGCAGGACTATTTCAAATATATAGCAAATTCTCTTATGATCAGTCTTACATGTTTATTTTACTTGATAATTTTAGAATAGGCTTGAATATTTTTAAGAGTATGTTAGTAATAGTTTTAAGATTCCATTGTATTTATTGATTAGTTTAGGGATTGTGGCAGGCAGACTAATGGCCCTCCAAAAATATCTACTTTATAATCCCTGAGACCTGTGAATATGTTACCTTCCATGGCAAGTGGGACTTTCCAGATATGATTACGGGTATGGGTTTTGAGCTGGGAGATTATCCTGGATTATCTGGGTGGGACCAATCTGAATCACTTTAGTTATCAAAAGTGGAAGAGGGAAGCAGAAAAATGGGTCAGAAAGATGTGGTGTGAGGACTTGACCCACCATTGTAGCTTTGTAAAAAAGGAGGAAGGGGGCTGCGAGGAATGTGGGCAGCCTCCAGAAGCCTGAAATGACAAGGAAACTGATTCTGCCCTAGAGCCTCCAGAAGGGAATGCCGTCCTGCTACACCTTAATTTTAGCCCAGTGAGACTGATGTTGAACTACTGAACTACAGAACTGCAAGGTGATACATTCTTGTTGTTTCAAGATGATACATTTTTGTTGTTCAAGATACTTTGTTACAGCAACAATAAGAAAATAATGCAGAGATGATTGACATTTTTTTCAGTATCAAGTCATCCCACCCAGAAACAAACAGTATTTTTTATCTATTTATATAAATTTTATTTTATATCACTTAGTAGCAATTTAAATTGTCTTTCTGTAGGTCATGCACATTTTGTTAAATTGTGAATTAGCTCTTTAAAGTACAAAGCAGATTGCATCACTCTCTTCCTTCATTGTTTTTTTGTAGCTTTCGAAAACTTACTGAATAAACACTAAAATCCTCAGCTTTGTACTTGAGAGCCTTCCATGATTTAGCGTCTTCCTTTTTTAGCCTCATGCTTCACCACATGCTCTCACTCCTTTGGGCTGTTGAACAAAGTTCATGATGATTTTGCTCCTGAGTAGAGTTACCAGATTAAAAAAATACAGAATACTAAATTGAATTTGAATTATTTTTAAGGAGCAATAATTTTTTAGTGTCAGTATTTCTCGTGCAATATTTTCCCTTTATCTCATGTCATATGCATAAGAAATTAGGAATTACTGAAATTGAACTGACACTTTGTATTATTATTTGCTAAACCTGGCAACCTTACTCATGATCTTTATGAGTTTTCTCTTTCACCTCATTCCCTGTCTACAGATATCCTTTGGGGCTAAGTCAAATACCACCTTATCATAAGCCCTTCTGCCTTTTTACTTCCTTCATAGAATTGGTAGGTTAAATGTCTTTCAGATTGCAGCCTTGCTGAACATTTATTTTTCTCCATTTGCCCATAACGCCTCATATCTGTTAGAATCTCAATAAACATTTGCTGAATAAATGAATAAATATTAGGCAATAAATCAGTTGAGGTACATCTCAAAATGATTGTTATTGGTAAACTCTTAGGCTTTAAAGAAAGTTATTTTAAAGCTAAGTATAAACATTGTTCTTTCATAAGTAACATGGCTTTGTGTTTAACACTAAAACACATTTAATGAAACGGAAAACTCCATATAAAACTGCTAAGTGCATCCACTAAAGGTTAGGAAGGTATGCCCACAGAGAATTCGGCTAACTAAACCAAAATGTTCCTACTCTGAAGCTGTGGGTATCCATCAGAGATTTGTACAGAATGTCCCCCAGACAGAATCACTGACTCTAGGAGATGCATTCCTGGGTTTAAATATGGATGTAGGATATGAATACTTTCCCCTTTGGGATAAATTGAGATGAAATCTGTTATAAAGAGAGTTTGAAATAATTTCCTTGAATTGATTTCTCTCTTTAAAATCCAAGGTGATTGACACCACAGACCCCTGCTAGGAATGGTGTTCCTGGAAAATCGTGATTGCTAGGGTTGATTCTGATAAAGTCTCCTCTGTGTCAGAATGTCTCTTAGAAGATCCATGCCAAGCACCACCTACCACAGGACAAAGCAAACTTACTGTTATATGAGGAGACATCAATGTGGTTAAGATGTTTCATCATTTCAACTCCTATACTGGACCTTCAAAAATATAAGACAACAAACTACCCTGCTGTCTGTTGACACAATACAAGTAATAGAAGCTTGTGAGTGAAGGATAATTTAAAATTTTCTACAACTGCAAGCTATTATGGTTGTTGTAAATATTGTATCTATTGGGCATTGTATATGAATTAGGATTTTTTATTGTATATCCATTGTATATGCATTAGGAAAACTATTTACCTTTCTGGGAGCACCTTGAAGTCCAGGGCAGCTCTGCTCTTCTGTCACATGCAATCAGTGTGTCCTGGAATTTTAGTTTCAAAGTATTTATCTAATCTGAAAGTCCTCCTCTCTCTCTACTTACACATCACTTATTCAAGTTCATACAGTATTTTTCTCAGATTACTGTCAGCCTCTAGCCAGGCCGTCTCAATTTTATCCCATCTAAATTCTTCAACACAACTGCCAGAGCATCCTTTCTTATTGCAAATGCAACTGCATTACTGCTTAAAATCTTTTATTTTAAAGTTGTTTATTTAAAATCCCCATCACTTACCTAAGGAGTTCAGGCTTCTTAGCCTGGCATGAAGACCTCTTCTCATAGGGTTCCTGCTTCCCTCTTTATATATGTTTTCTGCTATGTTTACCTTCCATTTTTCCTAGAAACTTGCTTTCCGAGGGTTGTAATCTTTATGAAGGAAGGTAATATATTTGCCTGGTCCACTGCTGTGTCCCTGATACCTCACAAAGTGGCTGGCAGAAAGTCATGTTCAGTCTGATGCATGAATAAATATACACTGCATTTCTTTCCTCCAGTGGATGAAAGACTCTCTGACTCTCCTACTTCAAAGCTCTTACGCTCCCTTTGATTCACTCTTTGTTCCAGTCCTGTGTACATGTGTAGGTAAGCGGTAGCAGGCAGAAAGGGGACACGGGGGAATGGGGACCCAGGTGCCAGGTAGTACAACGGATATAAGTGGTACCTGATTCGCTACTATGGATGTCTCTTCAGGTTCAATCCAGAGAAAGGAAGGGATCAACACATTTTCATCCTTACTGGGACTTAGGCATAAGGACACTTACTGGGTAGGAAGAGATTTGGTGAGGGGTACCATCAGAGATCAAAGGGAAAGAACAGAAACCCAACTGTGCTTTTACTTGTTTCAGAAGGGAATCAAAGACTATTGATCAGAAGCCAACACTTGGATAACTCTGTAAGATCTGAAATGCATGTTATTTTTCCATGTTTGCTATCCATACTTTACTTCCTCTTAGCATATTTTTTGGGAGCTTAAGGGGAAAAGACTGTAAGCTTGACTTAGAAAACTGCTGAGAAAGGGGTTGCTGAGAACCTAGCATTCCACTCTATGGCCAAGCTTAAGGAAAGTGAATTCCCAGGAAAAGAAAATGGATCCCTAGGGGGAAAAAAAAGAATGGAAAGGGAAAAGGAAATGGATTGAGACTTACAGAAAGTTAGAAAAGTAGCCAAAGAGTCTGGAACTGATAGGTTGTCTCAGGGATTGGCCCACAGGTTCTGGGATTTGTGGTGGCATATAAGTTATCCTTTGTAAATTCCCAAAGTGACTCATGAAGTGTTTTGCAACTTATGGTAGAGCTGGCAGACCAGGAAGTAAGTATGTTTGTGAGGAATGGGAGAAAATCTTGGCATTGACACTGCCATGATTGATATGAGAAACATGCTTACACCCCAGTTTATGGAGGTCTGTTCAACCGGAGGCTTCCGAAAATCACTAGATCACAACTCAGGGAGTATGGAGGACTCCTCCAACCTGATATCTGAGAATATCTGAGAATACCTGATCTTGAGATCAACTGGGGATGACCAGTAGGAAGGAGTTGGATCGTTGGAAAGATGACTCAGGTTGCAGTGTGGACAATGGATTAGAGAGGGTAGGCTAGGCAGAAAGGAATCTGTGACAAGTAATCTAGATGAGATGATGATGATCTGAACTCAGGTAAGAGCAGTAATCATGGAGAGAAATGGATAAATGTGAAAGATACTTAAGAGGTAGAATCTACAGAATATGATATGGGGGATGAAGAAGCATGGATGTTACCATACACTTATCAAGGAATCCTTTTCTGGTGTAACATCTATTAACTAACACAGCAGAATACTTTTCCATTGAACATATTTTGTAGAACCTAGGTCTACAGTAAAAGATATGACTGAATCTAAGAATACCAGTCATCATGGAGAAGGACAGGCATATATAATATAGTTCACCTTGGGCAGCCCTCTTTTATTGAACATCTGAGTGAGAATGCCAACCCTGGTGGTAGGAGTCATGAACAGGGGGCTCAGGAAGATGCCGCATACCTGATCAGACCTTAAAGAGGCATCTGAGAGGGTCATGCTCAATACATATATATATATTTTTGCGGTACGCGGGCCTCTCACCATTGTGGCCTCTCCCGTTGCGGAGCACAGGCTCCGGACGTGCAGGCTCAGCGGCCATGGCTCACGGGCCCAGCCGCTCCGCGGCACATGGGATCTTCCCAGATCGGGGCACGAACCCATGTCCTCTGCATCAGCAGGCGGACTCTCAACCACTGCGCCACCAGGGAAGCCCCATGCTCAATATTAATTGAGGTAGGCAATGTAGCTCTGCCTGTGGGCACCTCTCAGGGTATCTAAAAGTATACTTAGCTATGAAAAAAAGCTTCTTCCTTGACAGTAAGATAAGAAATTTCTCCATTCCTGGTGGTCATGTCAGTCAGGGCCTCACAGAGTGTGTGTTGAGGTCAGAAAGTAGAATTCTTGGACACGAGTATCCAGGTTCTCACACAGTTCAGCACTTGAATTTAAAACCAGGGCGCAATCAGTATTGACATGGGAGGTGCCATTGGCAAACTGGCCCGTGAAGATCACCCTGTCATAGCCTTGGTTCCTTGCCCTCCAGAGAGCCAACACCCCTTCACTGGGGAGGATGAGCAGGACAGACAGAGACACCCGGCCCTCCCAGAACAGGGTGAAGCTGACAAGGTAGGTGCCATTGTTGAAGTCTGTCACCTTTCCCGAAGCGCCTGCCTTCAGGGCTGGGGAGGACATCCTGGCCCTCAGGAAATCCCCGCCATATTCCTTCCTGCGTCCCAAGTGGTCCCTCACCTCCAGCAGGACGTCTAGCTGATCCCCCCTGCAGTATGTGTCTTGAGGGCTGAGGAGGGTGGCTTTGCTGTGTGTGGCGCTGGTGGTGGAGCTCACGTGGGTGAAGGGTCTGGGTGGGATCAGCTGGTCTGGGTGGGATCAGCTGGGATCCATGATCCCCTTTATTCTCAGCTCAGTCTCTGTTGGTGACTTTGACAGGCTCGGTGATGTTTTAGGGTATGGGGACTTTGTGGAGCTGTTCCAGTGGCGGAGGGAAATGGGTAAGTTAGAGTGAACCAAACTGAAGGGGCAAGGAATGTGACATACTATGAAATGAACCTGTCCAAATAATTTTTACTTATTCTGTGTTTGAATATTTATTTACATATTATCATCAATTTTATTTAAACTCTGACAATTTTGAATAAAATGTATACTACACATTTATCTTTAACCTCAGTGTTTTTGAGAATGCCTGAACAGTTGTAGATAAATATATTAAATCCAAAATATAGAGCTCAGAGAATACTTATGAGTAATAAATTGATTCCAGTGCATTTACTCTTCCTTTTCTTATACATCTTATCACCAGTCATCATTACCTTCTGTTAGTTCTACTTATGTATATCTTTTACCCTTGTCTAATAGTCTTTTCTTCCCCAACTGTATTATAGTTCAAGTCACCATTGTTTATTTCCTGAATTGCAGAAGTCATTCCAAGGGTCAAAGCTTCAGTTCCGCTTTCTCCCCAATTAATTTTCTCCATTGTTGCTAAATCAGTCCGTCTCAAGCAAAACTCTCTTCACGTCCCTCCCTGCTTAAATCCCTTCAATGGCTTCTCATTACCCTGGGGGTAAAGTCTAATTTTGATATGGCTTTATGCTATGACCTCTTTTTTAACTCTCTCTAGTTCCTGCCACTCCTTTTTTGCATTCTATTGATACATTTTAATGAGTAACTGTTTTTATTATCTGGAGCTGACCTTCCTTTCCTTCAGCTCTCACTCTTTATTAATACACCTCTTCCAGGATGGCTGGCCACCTCCACATTTTCCCCCAAACCACCTAAACATCCGTTAACTTCTTACTGAAAAATCTTTAGAACCTTAGAGGTTACTTTTTATCCTTTTAGCACTAGATCATGTTTTTATAGGTTCTCAAATTCAGTAATTTCCAAATCTTATCGATAGTCAGAAGTGCCTGCAAACTTTTCTAAAAATATGGATTCTCAAGCTGCAGCCCAGATCAGCTGAATCATAATCACTAAATGCCTTGCCCGAGAGTTTATGTTTTTCAAAAGCCTCACATGAAATCAAGTCAGGTAATTGTGAGAACAATGGTTATAGACTGGTGGTTGTCAACCCTTTTGTACTTTAGAACACACATAAAGCTTAGACAAAAAAAATAGGTCCACTGCACCCCAGCAATAAAATCAATAAGACCCACGTGGTTGGTACAAAGCAATAGAGTAAATCAAAAGGGACAAGAAACAAGAAAATGAGATATAATTAAAAATAAAAATGAACAGAACCCAAGTTCCTTTCAAGGTCAGGAATAAGACAAAAATGTTATCCACTTTAGAAGTCCTGAACAATAAAACAAAACAAACAAACAAGTGTATGAAAATTGTAAGGGAAGAAGCAAACTGTCTTATTTTTCATTTTTCTTTTCTTTTTTAATTTTATTTTTTGCAGATGTTGTTATTGTCCACCAAAAAACCCCCACCAGAGTTAGCAAATTGTTAGCATTTACAGAGTCACAAAGGAGCTGGATACAAAATAAACTTGTAAAGATAGCATTTATCTATACCAGTAATAATCACTGGAAAATACAATAGGAGATAATCTCTGACCTTGTTGGAGGCATTTTGAAAACTCTTTTAAAGAACATTTTTAAAAGACCTTGAACGAAAAGCTTTAACATTTTTAAAAGTAGTAGAGCCTAATATTATAAATTTGTTAATTTTCCCTCAAATAATTTAAAAATTCTATGTATTTATTTTTTAATTGAAGTATAGTTGATTTACAATATTGTGTTAGTTTCAGGTATACAGCAAAGTGATTAGGTTATATCTATCTATCTACCTACATATTTCTGATTATTTTCCATTATAGGTTATCACAATGTATCAAATATTGTTTCCTGTGGTATACAGTAAGTCTTTGTTGCTTATCTGTTTGATGTACAGTAGTCTGTATCTGTTAATCCCATACTCCTAATTTATACCTCCCCCTGCCTCTTTTTCCCTTTTGGTAACCATAAATTTGTTTTCTATGTCTGTGAGTCTGTTTCTGTTCTGTGTATAGATTCATTTGTATTATTTTTTAGATACCACATACAAGTGAGATCATATAAATTTGTCTTTTTCTGACTTCACTAAGTATAATATTCTCTAGGTTCATCCATGTTGCTGCAAATGGCCATATTTCATTCTTTTTTAATGGCTGAGTAATATTCCATTGTATATACATACAGAGCATGTATACCTCTTCTTAATCCAGTCATCTGTTGATGGGTACTTGGGTTGTTTCCATGTCTTGGCTATTGTAAATAGTGCTGCTGTGAACATTGAAGCACATGTGTCTTTTCTAATTATAGTTTTCTCCAGATATATTCTCAGGACTGGAGTTGCTGGATCATATGGTAGCTCTATTTTGAGTTTTTTAAGGAACCACCATACTGTTTTCCATAGTGGCTATACCAATTTACATTCCCACCAACAGTGTAGGAGGGTTCCCTTTTCTCCACACCCTCTCCAGCATTTGTTATTTGTAGATTTTTTTGATGATAGCCATTCTGATAAGTGTGAGGTGATTTCTAATTGTGGTTTTGATTTGCATTTCTCTAATAATTAGTGACATTGAGCATCTTTTCATGTGCCTGTTGGCCATCTGTACGTCTTCTTTGGAGAAACGTCTATTTAGGTGTTCGACCCATTTTTTGATTATGTCGTTTGTATTTTGTTATTGAGTTGTATGAGCATTTGTGTATTTTAGAAATTAAGCCCTGGTCACTTGCATCGTTTGCAAATATTTTCTCCCATTCTGTAGGTTGTCTTTTCATTTTGCTGATGGTTTTCTTTGCTGTGCAAAACCTTATATGTCTGATTAGGTCCCATTTGTTTATTTTTGCTTTTATTTATATTGCCTTGGGAGACTAACCTAAGAAAACATTGCTATGGTTTATGTCAAAGAATGTTTTGCCTATGTTCTCATCTAGGAGTTTTACGGCATCATGTCTTGTATTTAAGTCTTTAAGCCATTTTGAGTTTATTTTTGTTTATGGTGTGAGGAAGTGTTCTCACTTCATTGATTTACATGTGGCTGTACAGCTTTCCCAACACTAGTTGTTGAAGAGACTATCTTTTCTCCATTGTATATTCTAGCCTCTTTGTCGAAGATTAATTGACCACAGGTGTGTGGATTTATTTCTGGGCTCTCTATTCTGTTCCATTGATCTATATGACGTTTTTGTACTAATACCACATTGTTTCTTTTTTTTGGCCATCCTCACAAAATGTATTTATTTATTTATTTTCTTATTAGTCATCCATTTTATACACATCAGTGTATACATGTCAATCCCAATCGCCCAATTCATCACACCCCCACCCCCCGCCGCTTTCCCCCTTTGATGTCCATATGTTTGTTCTCTACTTCTGTGTCTCAATTTCTGCTCTGCAAACCAGTTCATCTGTACCATTTTCTAGGTTCCACATATATGCATTAATATACGATATTTATTTTTCTCTTTCTGACTTACTTCACTCTGTATGACAGTCTCTAGATACATCCATGTCTCTACAAATGACCCTATTTTGTTCCTTTCTATGGCTGAGTAATATTCCATTGTATATATGTACCACATCTTCTTTATCCATTCGTCTGTCGATGGGCATTTAGGTTGCTTTCATGACCTGACTATTGTAAAATAGTGCTGCAATGAACATTGGGGTGCATGTGTCTTTTTTGTGTGTGTGCGGTACATGGGCCTCTCACTGTTGTGGCCTCTCCTGTTGAGGAGCACAGGTTCCGGACGTGCAGGCTCAGCGGCCATGGCTCACAGGCCCAGCCGCTCCGCAGCATGTGGGATCTTCCCAGACCGGGGCACGAATCTGTGTCCCCTGCATCGGCAGGCGGACTCTCAACCACTGCGCCACCAGGGAAGACCTGCATGTGTCATTTTGAATTATGGTTTTCTCTGGATTTATGCCCAGTAGTGGGATTGCTGGGTCATATGGTAATTCTGTTTTTTAGTTCTTTGAGGAACCTCCATACTGTTCTCCATAGTGGCTGTATCAATTTACATTCCCACCAACAGTGCAAGAGGGTTCCCTTTTCTCCACACCCTCTCCAGCATTTGTTGTTTGTAGATTTTCTGATGATGCCCATTCTAAGTGGTGTGAGGTGATACCTCACTGTAGTTTTGATTTGCATTTCTCTAATAATTAGTGATGTTGAGCAGCTTTTCATGTGCTTCTTGGCATCTGTATGTCCTTTTTGGAGAAATGTCTATTTAGGTCTTCTGCCCATTTTTTGATTGGGTTGTTTGTTTTTTTAATATTGAGCTGCATGAGTGGTTTATATATTTTGGAGATTAATCCTTTGTCTGTTGATTCATTTGCAAATATTTTTTCCCATTCTGACGGTTGTCTTTTCATCTTGTTTGTAGTTTACTTTGCTTTGCAAAAGCTTTTAAGTTTCATTAGGTCCCATTTGTTTATTTTTGTTTTTATTTCCATTACCCTAGGAGGTGGATCAAAAAAGATCTTGCTGTGATTTATGTCAGAGTGTTCTTCCTATGTTTTCCTCTAAGAGTTTTACAGTGTCCAGTGTTACATTTAGGTCTCTAATCAATTTTGAGTTTATTTTTGTGTATAGTGTTAGGGAGTGTTCTAATTTCATTCTTTTACATTTGCTGTTCAGTTTTCCCAGCACCACTTATTGAAGAGACTGTCTTTTCTCCATTGTATATCCTTGCCTGCTTTGTCATAGATTAGCTGACCATATGTGTGTGTGTTTATCTCTGGGCTTTCTATCCTGTTTTTGTGCCAGTACCATATTGTCTTGATTACTGTAGCTTTGTAGTATAGTCTGAAGTTAGGGAGCCTGATTCCTCCAGCTCCGTTTTTCTCCCTCAAGACTGCTTTGGCTATCCAGGGTCTTTTGTGTCTGCATACAAATTAAAAAATTTTTTGTTCTAGTTCTGTAAAAAATGCCATTGGTAATTTGATAGGGATTGCATTGAATCTGTAGATTGCTTAGGGTAGTATAGTCATTTTCACAATATTGATTCTTCCAATCCAAGAACATGGTATATCTCTCCATCTGTTGGTATCATCTTTAATTTCTTTCAACAGTGTCTTATAGTTTTCTGCATAAAGGTCTTTTGTCTCCCTAGGTAGGATTTATTCCTAGGTATTTTATTCTTTTTGTTGCAGTGGTGAATGGGATTGTTTCCTTAATTTCTCTTTCAGATTTTTGATCATTAGTGTATAGGAATGCAAGAGATTTCTGTGCATTAATTTTGTATCCTGCAACTTTACCAAATTCATTGATTAGCTCTAGTAGTTTTCTGGTGGCATCTTTAGGATTCTCTATGTAGACCTTAGACCTGTATTGCTGTAAACTTCCCTCTTAGAAGTACTTTTGCTGCATCCCTAGGTTTTGGAAAGTTGTGTTTTTATTTTCATTTGTCTCGAGGTATTTTCTGATTCCCATTTTGATTCCTTCACTGACCCATGGGTTTTTTAGTAGCATTTTGTTCAGTCACCCCATGTTGTGTTTTCTCCGTTTTTCTTCCTGTAGTTAATTTCTAGCTTCATGCTACTGTGATTGCAAAAAATGCTTGATATAACTTCTGTCCTCCAGAGTTTGTTGAGACTTGTTTTGTGACCTACCATGCGATCTGTCATGGAGAATGTTTCATGTGGTCTTGAAAAGAATGTGTATTCTGCTATTTTTTAATGGAAAGCCTTGTAGATGTGTGTTGACTCCAGTGGTCTAACGTGTCATTTAAGACTGCTGTTACCTTACTGATTTTCTGTTTGGATGGTCTATCCATTGATGTAATTAGGAGTGTTAAAGTCCCCTGCTATTATGCTATTATTGTCAATTTCTCCATTATGTCTGTTAATATTTGCTTTATATATTTAGGTGGTCCATGTTAGGTGCATGTATGTTAATAAGTGTTACATCTTCTTCTTGTATTCATTCCTTTATCATTATATAATTCCCTTCTTTGTCTTTTTTTATAGTCTTTGTTTTTAAAGTATTTTTTGTGATATGAGTATTGCTATACCTGCTTTCTTTTTGTTTCCATTTGCATGAAATATCTTTCCCCATCCTCTTGCTTTTATGCTGTGTGTGTCTTTAGCTCTGAAGTGAGTCTCTTGCAAGCAGCATATGCGTGGGTCTTGGTTTTTTGTTTTTTGTTTTTTTTTTAATCGGCCACCCTATGTCTGTTGTTTGGAACATTTAGTCCATTGAGTTTTATTTTTTTAAGATTTAATTTTATTTATTTTTGGCTGCGTTAGGTCTTCATTGCTGCACGTGGGCTTTCTCTAGTTGTAGCAAGCAGGGGCTACTCTTCGTTGTGGTGTGCGGAGTTCTCATTGCAGTGGCTTCTCTTGTTGCAGAGCATGGGCTCTAGGCGTGTGGGCTTCAGTAGTTGTGGTGTGCAGGCTCAGTAGTTGTGGTTCATGGGCTCTAGAGCACAGGCTCAGTAGTTGGGGTGCACAGGCTTAGTTGCTCCATGGCATGTGGGATCTTCCCGGACCAGGGCTCGAACCCATGTCCCCTGCATTGGCAGGCAGATTCTTAACCACTGCACCATCAGGAAAGTCCCTCCATTGACATTTAAAGTGATTATTGTAAGGTATGTACTTAGTGCTATATTGTTACTTGTTTTCTGGTTGTTCTTGTAGTTCTTTTCTGTTCTTTTCTTCATGTTTTAGTTTCTTCCCCTGTGGTTTGATGATTTTCTTTAGTGGTATCCTTGTGTTCCTTTCTGTCTAGTTTTTATGTATCTATTATAGGTTTTTGGTTTGTGGTTACCATGGGGTTTAATATATGTTAACCTATAACTATATCTTTTAAACTGGTAGTCATTTAAGTTCAAACATATTCTAAAAGATCTATAATTTTTATTCCCCTCACCCATGTTTTGTGTTTTTGATGCCATATTTTATATCTTCATGTTTATCCCTTAACTCTTTATTTTAATTATAGTTGATTTTACAAATTTTTGTCTTTTAATCTTTGTACTAACTTAAGTAGTTGATCCACAGGCTTTACTATATATCTGCCTTTCCTAGTGGGATTTTTCTTTTTCTATAGATTCTTTTTTTTGACTGTATTAGTGAGATTTTACTTAAAGCATTTTGAAATTTTTTGTGAGGGGGCTTGAAGGTGGCAGAGATAATGTTTTACAAAAGAATTTTTCCCCCATTATTTTTCTCCTGGGGAGAAAATAGCATCTTTTCAGATGGGCTCTTTCTCTTCTACCCTTGACTTAAATGTCCTCGGTGCTATAGATTCTTACTTCTAGTTGTAGCCTTTTCTTTTCCACTTAGAGACAACCCTTTAACATTTCTCTTAAAGTAGATTTAGTATCGATGAACTCCTTTAGTTTTTGCTTGTCTGAGAAGTTCTTTATCTCTCCTTCAATTCTAAATAATAATATTCCTGGGTAAAGTATCCTAGACTGCAGATTTTTCTATTTCAGTACTTTGAATATATCATGGCGCTCTCTTTTGGCGTGCCATGTTTCTGCAGAAAAATCAGCTGATTTTGTATGTGACTGTTTGTTTTTCTCTTGTTACTTTTAGAATTCTTCTATTTCTTACTTTTGCCATTTTAATTATATGTTGTGTTCTGGGTTTGTTTGGGTTCATCTTGTTTGAGACCCTCTGTGCTTCCTGTATATGTTTCCTTCTTCATGTTTGGGAACTTTTCAGCCATAATTTCATCAAATGCATTTTGATCCTTTTCTCTCTCTCTTCTCCTTCTGGGCCCCTTACAATACCAGTGTTAGTATTCTTGATGTGGCACAGGTCCCTTAAACTGTTCTCATTTTCTTAATTTTTTCTTCTCTTTGTTGTTCTGATTAGGTGATTTCCATAATTCTGTCTTCCAGACCACTTATGCATCTTCTGTATGAGCTAGTCGGCTGTTAATTCTTACCAGTGTGTTTTTCATTTCAGTTATTGTACTCTTCAGGTCTGACTGGTTCTTTTTTTATATTTTCCAATTCCTTGTTAAAATTCTCACTGTGTTCATCTATTCTTTTCCCTAATTCTGTTAGTGTTCTTATTACTAATTCTTTGAACTCCTTATCTGGTACATTATTTCTGTTTCATTAGTGGGTTTTTTTTTTAAAGGGGTTTTCTCTTGTTCTTTCATTTGAAACAAATTCCTCTGTCTTCTTAGTTTGCTTAACTTCTCTATGAATTAGGTCAAATATTACCTATTTTGATCTTGAACCAGTGTCCTTATGTGGAAGCATCCTCACACAGTCTGTGTGTTCCCAGTGAGTTTGTTTGGAGAGCTGGATCTGGCATAAGCATGAATCATGTCTTCCCCCAGGGCATGCTGGCGGCTATCGCCTTGGTAGGAGGTGGGGCTGGAGACTGAAGGACTAGAACTGGAGCTAGGTGTGAGCCTGGGTTTCTCCTCTTCTCAGTTGCCACCACCTCCCTATTGGGGGTGGGGTCTGTTCCCTAGGTACTAGAGCAGATGCCTTGAGGTTTGGGTCTGAGGTGGCTCCATTCCCTCTAAGTGTGTGCTCTCCCCATTCTCAGCAGCAGCATTCTTGCCCTAGAGGTGAGCTATGCTGGAGCAAGAGGGGCTACTGTGGGCACTTGGTGTGGGTAGAGGCATGAGCTGTGGTAGTCCTGGCCTCAGTCAGAGTTCCAGACCACTTCCTATGTGCTGCCTCCACAAGTGTCAGCAATGGCCACTCTTGCCCCATTCAGATGCCATTCTGGGTCTGAGCCAGCTCTGTCCCTCACAACTGCACACTCCCCTCAGCCACTACAGCTGCTGCTCTAGTGTGGAGCTTTGCCATGGGGCAAGAGTGCCTAGAGTGGGCGCATGACTCAGGCTGGGGCTTGTGCTGGGGTGGTTGTGGGAAACTGGCCAGAGTCCTGTGCAATTTCAGTCAGCTTCCTCCACCTTGTTTTGGGAGTAAGCAAGTGTGTGTGTGCCCTTCATGAGCAGAGTCTAGGTTTCTTACAGCCCTCTTGTTTGTCCCACTGATTTTCAGACCAGCTAAGGGGACTCATCTTCCTGGTGTCAAAGCCCCAGGTTTGGGTTGCCCAATATGTGTCTCTACCTTAGATCCTTCGATCCTCAGGGAGGATCTCTGAGCTTGTGTAAGCCCCCTCCTCATCTTTGTCCCCTACCAGGGGTGCCGGTCCTGACCTGATTGCTTCTCTTCCCTTCCTACCCAACTCTGTGTGGATCTTTCTTACAGCCTTGGTTGTACAAGAGTCTTTCTGCCAGTCTCCAGTTTGTTTTCAGTGAGAATTTTTCCACATGTAGATGTATTTTTGATGTGTTAGTGGGGGGAGGTGAGCTCCACATCCTCCTACTCTGCCATCTTGATCTCCCCCTGATTGGAATTCTTAACCCTTAGAGTCCTTAAGTCCAAGTGGAAACTAAGAGGTTAGCAATTGTGGACTGTTGGTCACGCTAGCATTCTGATGATTGCCAAATTTATAAATACATTTAATAATTTCTGGATGTATATTCTTCCTTATAGTAAATTTTTCAATGCCTCAAAAAACATGTTTACTAATTAACCCAAATATCTTTAGTTCCTCTGTAAAAGGAAGCCAAAAGTGGTTAAACCTATGTTCAGTAATTAATGTTTCAGTATTTTATCTTAGTTGAAAATGATCTAGCTATTCGATGAATAGTCATCATTTAACTTATCTGAATATAACTTTAACATTTCAAGTTTTTAAAAAGATTTAGAAACAATTTTTATGTAGACTTATCATAAAGCATAATTACTGTTGAAAATTTCATTAATAAACTTTTATATGTATTTAATTTACTTATTCTTGGCAATCATGTTTAGATTACTTATGAAAGCTTCACGTGACATTAAATGCTAATCATCATCTTATCTTTCTTGCTGACAAATTATGTAACAGAGATCATGTGAGCTTATTTAACTTTTAGTAAACCGAGGTAGAATAGAAGTTGTATATCTATATTATATTTGAATACGAAAACTTCCTGTTTTAATTAAACCAACAAACTTAAACTAGCTTTTATTTACTAAAGATTATCCTAGATCACATGAACCTGAAAAACATTTCAGTAATTTCTATATTCCTGAGAGTATATTTAATTTAAGTCAATCAAACAGAGCTCTTTACAAATTCATTTTGGCAATACCACCCAGAGGTAGAAAAATATCACATATCTATAACATGCATACATAGACATACATAAACATACAGACAGATGCAAGCAGAGATCTTACAGCTTTCATTTAAAAATTTTAGCCATGACACATATATGATAATGCAAAACTCACTAGTTTATAAAAGAACAGCTGGATCCAAATTGTGTATCTGGCAGATAGAATAAGTTCAGGTTACTTGCTCAGGTGGCTTAAACTTTTCACTAATATTGGTAATGAAGGTTTTTAAGATTTTTTTTATTCACCTAGTTTCCAAATAGCCTTTTTTTCTCTCTCTTTTTTTTCCCCTTCTGATAAGAATGACCTCCCTGAAGTTTGCATTTTAAAGAGATGGCCCTCATTTCCTAGAGAAGACAGGGTAGAACATTTAAATATATCTCAAAGGCACAGAGAAAGAATATAAGTTTCTCCAAGAAGGGCTTTTGTTTCCTAAAGCCTGAGTTTTTTCAATACCTACAAGCCTTTTGAGATGAAGACGGGATGTTTGGGGATTGGTAAAAAAGGATAGCGGAGATTTTTCGTTCTTCTAAAGACTCAATTTGTAAGACAAGTTGTACAAGTTGTCTTCAGTTTGTCAGACAGTTTTTAATTCCTCAAAGATTGGGTTGAGGGACTTCCCTGGCGGTCCAGTGGTTAAGACTTTGCCTTCCAATGCAGGGGGTGTGGGTTCAATCCCTGGTTGGGGAGATAAGATCCCACATGCCTCAAGGCCAAAAAGCCAAAACATAAAACAGAAGCAATATTGTAATTGCTTCAATAAAGACTTTAAAAATGGTCCACATCAAAAAATCTTAAAAAAAAAAAGAGTACATTATCTTCAACTTGCTTCTTTATATTTAGCCGAAGATCTTCAGCTAAGATAGAAGTGAAAAGGTTCCTAGGTTCTCTTTGTAATGTTTCAGTAAATCCTCCCACAAAGGGTTCAGAATGTTTTTCTTTCCCTCTGGGCATGTAGTTTCATTTTAGATTAGGGACATGGCCAAAAAGGAAAGTTCCTATTAGGC
Organism: Lagenorhynchus albirostris; assembly: GCF_949774975.1. NCBI lineage: Eukaryota > Metazoa > Chordata > Mammalia > Artiodactyla > Delphinidae > Lagenorhynchus > Lagenorhynchus albirostris. Next base: position 90,939,070 of record NC_083103.1, read on the forward strand.
TCTGAATATCAGCTTTTAATTTGGTCAAATTCTGGGAATTTCCCAGTGGTTAGGACTCCATGCTTTCACTGCCCTGGGCCTGGATTCAGTCCCTGGTCAGGGAACTAAGATCCTGCAAGGCCACGTGGTGGCTTTATTTTAAGATAAAATAAAATAAAAATTGGCCAACTTCTCACCATAAAGCTACTTTAAAAAATCCTTTCAAATATCTTGTTAGGTTTTAGCCAGGACAAATAGTATTTACTCCTGACCGTACTGAACAACTCCATGGACATAAGAAGTGTTCCCAAAGAGGGTGCAAAACATACTACTTTCCCCAAATTCAAAGATAACCAAGAGAAAGAAAGACAATTGCCCTGAGAGCTGGCAGCAGTTGGTTGTACCCTAGCTGTAAATGGAGTGCAAACCCACATTTCTGTCCAGCCATGTGTAGTCAGTGGGGTGTGAGCCACAATTCTATCTGGGCATTTTTTAAAAAAAATTTTATTGAAGTATAGTTGATTTACAGTGTGTGTTAATTACTGCCGTACAGTAAAGTGATTCACTGTACATTATATATGTATATTATATATATTCTTTTAAAAATATTCTTTTCCATTATATATGTATATTATATATATTCTTTTTAAAATATTCTTTTCCATTATGGTTTATTATAGATTATTGAATATAGTTCTCTGTGCTATAGAGTAGGACCTTGTTGTTTATCCATTCTATATAAAAAAGCTTACATCTGCTAACCCCACCTCCCATTCCATCCCTCTCCCTTGGTAACCACCAGTCTATTCTCTATGTCTGTGATTCTGTTTCTGTTTCATAGATAGGTTCATTTGTATCATATTTTAGAATCCTCATATAAGTGATACCATATGTTATATGTCTTTCTCTTTCTGACTTACTTCACTTAGTGTAATAATCTCTAGTTGTATCCATGTTGCTGCAAATGGCATTATTTCATTCTTTTTTTTATGGCTGACTAGTATTCCATTGTATTGATATATATGTACCGCTTCTTTATCCATTCATCTATTGATGGAAGATTAGGTTCTTTCCATGTCTTGGCTATTATGAATAGTGCTGCTATAAACGTAGGGGTGCATGTACCTTTTTTGTTCTGTTTTTTTTTCTTTCTTAACATCTTTATTGGAGTATAATTGCTTTACAATTGTTTGTTAGTTTCTGCTTTATAACAAAGTGAATCATCTATACATATACATATATCTCTATATCTCGTCCCTCTTGCGTCTCCCTCCCACCCACCCTATCCTATTCCTCTAGGTGGTCACAAAGGACTAAGCTGATCTCCCTGTGCTATGTGGCTGCTTCCCACTAGCTATCTACTTTACATTTGTTAGTATATGTAAGTCCATGCCACTCTCTCACTTCATCGCAGCTTACCCTTCCCCCACCCCATGTCCTCAAGTCCATTCTCTATGTCTGCATCTTTATTCCGGTCCTGCCCCTAGGTTCTACAGAACCATTTTTTTTTAGATTCCATATATATGCGTTAGCATACAGTATTTGTTTTTCTCTTTCTGACTTACTTCACTCTGTATGACAGATTCTAGGTCCATCAACCTCACTACCAATAACTCAATTTCGTTTCTTTTTATGGCTGAGTAATATTCCATTGCATATATGTGCCATATCATTATGCATTCATCTGTTGCTGGACACTTAAGTTGCTTCCTTGTCCTGGCTATTGTAAATACAGCTGCAATGAACATTGTGGAACATGACTCTTTTTGAATTATGGTTTTCCAGGGTATATGCCCAGTAGTGGGATTCCTGGGTCGTATGGTAGTCCTAATTTTAGTTTTTTAAGGAACCTCCATACTGTTCTCCATACTGGCTGTATCAATATACATTCCCACCAACAGTGCAAGAGGGTTCCCTTTTGTCCACATCCTCTCCAGCATTTATTGTTTGTAGGTTTTTTGATGATGGCTATTCTGAATGGTGTGAAGTGATACCTCATTGTAGTTTTGATTTGCATTTCTCTAATGATTAGTGATGTTGAGCATCTTTTCATGTGTTTGTTGACAATCTGTATATCTTCTTAGGAGAACTGTCTGTTTAGGTCTTCTCCCCATTTTTGGATTGGGTTGTTTGTTTTTTTGATATTGAGCTGCATGAGCTGCTTGTATAGTTTGGAGATTAATCCTTTGTCAGTTGTTTCATTTGCAAATATTTTCTCCCATTCTCGAGTTGTCTTTTCATCTTGTTTATGGTTTCCTTTGCTGTACAAAAGTTTTTAAGTTTCATTAGGTCCCATTTGTTTATTTTTGTTTTTATTTCCATTTCTCTAGGAGGTGGGCCAAAAAGGATCTTGCTGTGACTAATGTCATAGAGTGTTCTGCCTGTGATTTCCACTAACAGTTTTATAGTGTCTGGCCTTACATTTAGGTGTTTAATCCATTTTGAGTTTATTTTTGTGTATGGTGTTAGGACGTGTTCTAATTTCATTCTTTTACATGTAGCTGTCCAGTTCTCCCAGCACCATTTACCAAAGAGTCTGTCTTTTCTCCATTGTATACTCTTGCCTCCTTTATCAAAGATAAGGTGACCATAAGTGCATAGGTTTATCTCTGGGTTTTCTATCGTGTTCCATTGATCTATATTTCTGTTTTTGTGCTGGTACCGTACTGTCCTGATTACTGTAGCTTTGTAGTATAGTCTAAGTCAGGAAGCCTGATTCCTCCAGCTCCGTTTTTCTTTCTCAAGATTGCTTTGGCTATTTGGGGTCTTTTGTGTTTCCATACAAATTGTGACATTTTTTGTTCTGTGAAAAATACCAGTGGTAGTTTGATAGGGATTACACTGAATCTGTAGATTGCTTTGGGTAGTATAGTCATTTTCACAATGTTTATTCTTCCAATTCAAGAACATGGTATATCTCGCCATCTGTATCATCTTTAATTTCTTTCATCAGTGTCTTATAATTTTCTGCATACAGGTCTTTTGTCTCCTTAGTTAGGTTTATTGCCAGGTAGTTTATTCTTTTTGTTGCAATGGTAAATGAGAGTGTTTTCTTAATTTCGCCTTCATATTTTTCATCATTAGTGTGTAGGAATGAAAGTGATTTCTGTGCATTAATTTTGTATCCTGCTACTTTACCAAATTCGTTGATTAGCTCTAGTAGTTTCCTGGTAGTATCTTTAGGATTCTCTATGTATAGTATCATGTCATGTGCAAACAGTGACAGTTTTACTTCTTCTTTTCTGATCTGGGTTCCTTTTATTTCTTTTTCTTCTCTGATTGCTGTGGCTAAGTCTTCCAAAACTATGTTAAATAATAGTGGTGAGAGTGGGCAGCTTTGTCTTGTTCCTGATCTTAGAGGAAATGGTTTCAGTTTTCACCATTGAGAACGATGTTTGTGGTGGGTTTGTCATATGTGTCCTTTATTATGTTGAGGTAGGTTCCTGCTATGCCTACTTTCTGGAGAGTTTTTATCATAAATCGGTGTTGAATTTTGTTGAAAGCTTTTTCTGCATCTATTGAGATTATCATATGGTTTTTATCCTTCAATTTGTTAATGTGGCGTATCACATTGATTGATTTGTGTATATTGAATAATCCTTGCATTCCTGGAATAAACCCCACTTGATCATGGTGTATGATCCTTTTAATGTGCTGTTGGATTCTGTTTGCTAATATTTTGTTGAAGAATTTTGCATCTGTGTTCATCAGTGATATTGGCCTGTAGTTTTCTTTTTTTGTGACATCTTTGTCTGGTTTTGGTATCAGGGTGATGGTGGCTTCATAGAATGAATTTGGGAGTGTTCCTCCCTCTGCTATGTTTTGGAAGCATTTGAGAAGAATAGGTGTTAGCTCTTCTCTAAATGTTTGATAGAATTTGCCTGTGGAGCCATCTGGTCCTGGGCTTTTGTTTGTTGGAAGATTTTTAATCACAGTCTCAATTTCAGTGCTTGTGATTGGCCTGTTTATATTTTCTGTTTCTTCCTGGTTCAGCCTCGGAAGGTTGTGCTTTTCTAAGAATTTGTCCATTTCTTCCAGGTTGTCCATTTTATTGGCATAGAGTTGATTGTAGTAATCTCTCATGATCCTTTGTATTTCTGCAGTGTCAGTTGTTGCTTCTCCTTTTTATTTCTAATTCAGTTGATTGAGTCTTCTTCCTTTTTTTCTTGATGAATCTGGCTAATGGTTTATCAATTTTGTTTCCCTTCTCAAAGAATCAGCTTTTAGTTTTATTGATCTTTGCTATTGTTTCCTTCATTTTTTTTTCCATTTATTTCTGATCTGATTTTTATGATTTCTTTCCTTCTGCTAACTTTGGGGTTTTTTTTTGTTCTTTATTTCTCTAATTGCTTTAAGTGTAAGGTTAGGTTGTTTATTTGAGATTTTTCTTGTTTTTTGAGGTAGGATTGTATTGCTATAAACTTTCCTCTTAGAAGTGCTTTTTCTGCATCCCATGGGTTCTGGGTCATTGTGTTTTCATTGTCATTTTTTCTCTCGGTATTTTTTTATTTCCTGTTGATTTCTTCAGTGATCTCTTGGTAATTTAGCAGTGTATTGTTTAGCCTCCATGTGTTTGTATTTTTTACAGTATTTTTCCTGTAATTGATATCTAGTCTCATAGCGTTGTGGTCAGAAAAGATACTTGATACGATATCCATTTTCTTAAATTTACCAATGCTTGATTTGTGACCAAAGATATGGTCCCTCCTGGACAATGTTCCATGAACACTTGAGAATAAAATGTATTCTGTTGTTTTTGGATGGAATGTCCTGTAAATATTAATTAAATCCATCTTGTTTAATGTGTCATTTAAAGCATGTGTTTCCTTATATATTTTCATTTTGGATGATCCGTCGATTGGTGAAAATGGGGTGTTAAAGTCCCCTACTATGATTGTGTTACTGTCCATTTCCTGTTTTATGGCTGTTAGCATTTGCCTTCTGTATTGAGGTGTTCCTATTGTTGGGTGCATAAATATTTACATTTGTTATGTCTACTTCTTGGATTGACCCCTTGATCATTATGTAGTGTCCTTCTTTGTCTCTTGTAATAGTCTTTATTTTAAAGTCCATTTGTCTGATATGAGAATTGCTACTCCAGTTTTCTTTTGATCTCCATTTGCATGGAATATCTGTTTCTATCCCCTTACTTTCAGTCTGTATGTGTCCCTAGGTCTGAAGTGGGTCTCTTGTAGACAGCATATATATATTGGTCTTGTTTTTGTATCCATTCAGCCAGTCTGTGTCTTTTGGTTAGAGCATTTAATCGATTTACATTTAAGGTAATTATCGATATGTATGTTCCTGTTACCATTTTCTTAATTGTTTTGGGTTTGTTTTTGTAGGTCTTTTCCTTCTCTTGTGTTTCCTGACTAGAGAAGTTCCTTTAGCATTTGTTGTAAAGTTGGTTTTGTGGTGCTGAATTCTCTTATCTTTTGCTGTCTGTAAAGGTTTTTTAAATTTCTCTGTTGAATCTGAATGTGATCCTTGCTAGGTAGAGTAGTCTTGGTTGTAGGTTTTTCACTTTCATCCCTTTAAATATGTCCTGCCACTCCCTTCTGGTTTGCAGAGCTTTTGCTGCAAAATCAGCTGTTAACCTTATGGGGATTCCCTTGTATGTTATTTGTTGCTTTTCCCTTGCTGCTTTTAATATTTTTTCTTTGTATTTAATTTTTGATAGTTTGATTAATATGTGTCTTGGTGTGTTTCTCCTTGGATTTATCCTGTATGGGACTCCATGCGCTTCCTGGGTTTGATTGACTATTTCCTTTCTAATGTTAGGGAAGTTTTCAACTGTACTCTCTTCCAATATTTTCTCAGACCCTTTCTTTTCTCTTCTTCTTCTGTGATCCCTATAATTTGGATGTTGGTGTGTTTAATGTTGTCCCAGAGGTCTCTAAGTCTGTCCTCAATTCTTTTCATTCTTTTTTCTTTATTCTGCTCTGCAGTACTCATTTCCACTATTTTGTCTTCCAGGTCACTTTTCTGTTCTTCTGCCTCAGTAATTCTGCTATTGATTCCTTCCAGAGAATTTTTAATTTCATTTATAGTGTTGTTTATCATTGTTTGTTTGCTCTTTAGTTCTTTTAGATCCTTGTTAAATGTTTCTTGTATTTTCTCCCTTCTATTTTAAAGTTTTTGGATGATCTTTATATCATTACTCTGAATTGTTTTTCAGGTAGACTGCCTATTTCCTCTTTTTTTGTTTGGTCTGGTGGGTTTTTACCTTGCTCCTTCATCTTCTGCATATTTCTCTGTCTTCTCATTTTGTTTAACTTACTGTGTTTGTGGTCTCCTTTTTGCAGGATGCAGGTTCATAGTTCCCTTTCTTTTTGTTGTCTGCCCCCAGTGGATGAGGTTGACTCAGTGGATTGTGTAGACTTCCTTGTGGAGGGGTCTGGTGCCTGTGTTCTGGTGGGTGGGGCTGGACCTTGTCTTTCTGGTGGACAGTGCTATGTCCGGTGGTGTGTTTTGGGGTTTCCGTGAAGTTAGTATGATTTTAGGCAGCCTCTCTTCTAATGGTGGGTTTGTGTTTCTGTCTTCCTAGTTGTTTGGCATGGGGCATCTAGCAGTAGAATTTGCTGGCTGTTGGGTGGAGCTGGGTCTTAGTGTTGAGACGGAGATCTCTGGGAGAGCTCTCACTGATTGATATTACATGGGCTCAGGAAGTCTCTGGTGGTCCAATGTCCTGATCTTGGCTCTCCCACCTTGGAGGCTCAGGCCTGACGCCAGGCCAGAGCACCAAGTCCCTGTCAGCCACATGGGTCAGAAGATAAGGGAGAAAAAAAAGAAAGAAAGAATAATAATAAATAATAATAAATTGAAAAAAATTATTAAAATGAAAAAATAATAAAAAAACAAAAGAAGAGAGCAACCAAACCAATAAACAAATCCACCAATGATAACAAGTGCTAAACACTAAACTAAGATAAACATAAAAATCAGAAACAAATCAGTTGCCAACAGCAAGCCCCAAGTCTCCAGTTGCTTCCAAATCCACCGCTACAGTTTTGGGATGATTCATTGTGTATTCAGGTATTCTGCAGATTCAGGGTACATCAAGTTGATTGGGGGGATTTAATCCACTGCTCCTGAGGCTGCACAGAGAAATTTCCCTTTCTTTTCTTTGTTCACACAGCTCCTGGGGTTCAGCTTTGGTTTTGGCCCAACCTCTGCGTGTATGTTGCCCTCAAGTATCCATTCCCCACCCAGACAGGAGGGGGTTAAAGTAGTGGCTGATTAGGGGGCTCTTGCTCATTCAAGCAGGGGGGTAGGTAGGGGTACGGTAGTTATAATTGGAATGCGGGGTGAGCCTGTGGTGGCAGAGGCCAGCATGATGTTGCAACAGCCTTGGGCATGCCGTGTGTTCTCCTGGGGAAGTTGTCCCTGGATCACGGGACCCTGGCAGTGGTGGGCTGCACAGGCTCCTGGGGGGCGGGGTGTAGATAATGACCTGTGCTTGCACACAGGATTCTTGGTGGCTGCAGCAGCAGTGTTAGCATTTCATGCTTGTCTCTGGGGTCCAAGCTGATAGACGTGGCTCATGCCCACCTTTGAAGCTCATTTAGGCGGTGCTCTGAATCCCCTCTCCTCGTGCACCCTGAAACAATGGTCTCTTGCCTCTTAGGCAGGTCCAGACTTTTTCTCGGACTCCCTCCCGGCTAGCTGTGGCGCACTAACCCCCTTCAGGCTGTGTTAATGCAGCCAACCCATCTTCTCCCTGGGATCTGACCTCTGAAGCCCAAGCCTTAGCTCCCAGCCCCCACCTGTCCCGGCAGGTGAGCAGACAAACCTCTCAAGCTGGTGAGTGCTAGTCAGCACCGATTCTCTATACAGGAATCTCTCCACTTTGCCCTCTGCACCCCTGTTGCTGCGCTCTCTTCCATGGCTCTGAAGCTGCCTCCCCACTACCCCCATCTCTGCCATGAAGGGACTTCCTAGTGTGTGGAAACTTTTCCCCCTTCGCAGCTCCCTCCCAGAAGGGCATGTTCTGTCCCTATTCTTTTGTCTCTGTTTTTTCTTTTTTCTTTTGCCCTACCCAGGTACGTGGGAAGTTTCTTGCCTTTTGGGAGGTCTGAAGTTTCCTGACAGCGTTCAGTAGGTGTTCTGTAGGAGTTGTTCCACATGTAGATGTATTTCTCATGTATTTGTGGGGAGGAAGGTGATCTCCACGTCTTACTTCTGTGCCATCTTGAAGGTCTCCCCCAGCATTCGGTTAGTTTTTAAATGCTGGACTCAGTTTTGACTGAGTTCTGAGTAACAGTACTGATAGAGCCTTAAAAGCAGAAAAAACAAAAACAAAAAACTGTTCTCTCTTTATTCTAACAGTTGTGTGGCCTATATAAAATGATATTTATGATATAGCTAGTGGGAAGCAGCCGTATAGCACAGGGAGATCAGCTCGGTGTTTTGTGATCACCTAGAGGGGTGGGAGAGGGACGGTGGGAGGGAGACACAAGAGGGAGGAGATATGGGGATATCTGTATATGTATAGCAGATTCACTTTATTATAAATCAGAAACTAACACACCATTGTAAAGCAATTATACTTCAATAAAGATGTTAAAATAAAAATACAGACTAAGAGACGTGAGAGGTTCCAGTAAAGGAAGTGGTCAGCTGTGGTAAAAGATAATAAAAAGTCTCTTGCCTCTTCGGCAGTTCCAAACTTTTTCCCGGACTCCTTCCCAGCTAGCTGTGGCTCACTAGCCCCTTCAGGCTGTGTTCACGCAGCCAACCCCAGTCCTTTCCCTGGGATCCGACCTCCGAAGCCCTAGCCTCAGCTCCCAGCCCCCACCTGTCCCGGTGGTTGAGCAGACAAACCTCTCAGGCTGGTGAGTGCTGGTCAGCACTGATCCTCTGTGTGGGAATCTCTCTGCTTTGTCCTCTGCACCCCTGTTGCTGTGCTCTCCTCCATGGCTCTGAAGCTTCCCACCTGCCCACCCTTGGTCTCTGCCAGTGAAGGGGCTTCCTAGTGTGTGGAAACTTTTCCTCCTTCACAGCTCCTTCCCAGAGATGCAGGTCCTGTCACTATTCTTTTGTCTCTGTTTTTTCTTTTTTCTTTTGCCCTACCCAGGTATGTGGGTATTTTCTTGCCTTTTGGGAAGTCTTCTGCCAGCGTTCAGTAAGTGTTCTGTAGGAGTTGTTCCACATGTAGTTGTATTTTTGATGTATTTGTGGGGAGGAAGGTGATCTCCACGTCTCACTCCTCTGCCATCATGAAGGTCCCCCCTGTAAGGTATTTCTATACATGTTCTGCTCTTTGGTTGGATTGTGAGTACTTTCTGGGCAGGGATCAAATCTTATTCTTTCTTGTTTTTCTAAGTTTGTCAAGTCTTTTACGGTAACCACTTTTATCAATATCATTGTTTATATTCCAAAGGAGCAAATCTTTTCTGGCAACACAAAGGGTACAACTCATATGTCCATATTCTCTTTTCCTTTTTAAGGCTGCAGTCATCAATAGATAAAGGTGAAAAATACAATCTATGTCCCTAAATTCTTCATTTCTAAGTCAGAGCATCAAAATATTTTGGGATACACATCTCATGGCCTTTGGCAGATCGGATGAATCTTGGAGGCTCTGTGTCATATCATGGATTTATTGTCCTAAAAGAGAATATGTCTCTATTACATGCCATGTCATTTTATACATAAACCTCTTCCTAATTCTAAATAGGTGGATATTAGCAGCTATTGCATCTCGCTTCCTCCCTGGCAAATGTGAAAGGAATCTTTATTTTATTCAGCTCATATAAACTGAGCTATTGATATATTCTGGGCATTGTTCTAGATGCTGTGGGCAAAGCATTTAGTGAACAACACAAGGCCCTTACAGTTAGGGAGCTTAGAATCTAGCATTGAGTAGAACAGGTAAAAATCACATATATGACCTAACTTAATGAGAGCATTTTGGATAGTGATACATAGTCATATGAAAAGAGAACATGGCCAAGTAATTAACTAATGGAGAGATGGAGAGACCTACTTCTATATTGTGTGGTCAGGAAGAATGATCTCTCAGGAGATAGTTGACTGGAGACTGGACTGACAAGAAGACAGCCTTGTGGATCATTGGAAGGAAATTTAGAAGCCATTGAAAGATATCACCTAAGGATATGAAATAATCTGATTTCCATTTTAAAAGATCAATCTGGCTGCTTTGTAGAGATTGACTTGTGAAGTGTCAAGATTATAAGCAGAAAGACCAGTCATTTCCTAAATCCAGGAAAGAAGTGGTATAGCTTGGGCTAGGATGGTGGCAATGGAAGTAGAAAAGAAGAGACAGATTTTCTACATATATTTTAAGAAAATATGGCAGGACTTTGGAATGAGTGAAAGAAATGGATGAATCAAGGATAGCTTCTAATTACTGTATGGATTTTACTAACATTTTTTGAATTGGAGAAGACTGGGGACAAATGTGTTCTGGAATATAAATCAAGAATTCCATCTTGATCATGTTGGGTTTGAGATGCTTCCTAGACAGGCAAATGGAGAGTTAAGTAAGCAATGGGATATGCAAGTCCTAAGCAGTGGGATATGCCAGTCCTAAACTCAGTGGAGAGATCAGACCTGGAGACACATATTTAGAAGTCATTGAATACAGGTAGTATGTAAACCCAAGAGTGGATATCACCCAGAATGACGGCATAGATAGAACAAAGCAGGTGGTAGGACTGAACTCCAGGGTATTCCGAATTTAGAGGCCAAGAGGTGGAATTAGCAAAGGAGAGTGGGAGGGAGCCTCCAGGGAGGCCGGAGGAAAACACAGAAAGAGTCATGTCTCACAAAAAAGGAAAGTGAGGGTTTAAATAAAGAAGGTTTATTCAACTTGGTTAAATTCTACTGAGAGGCTGAACTGGATGAAGATAGAGAAGCGGCCATTGGGATGAACAATATGAAGGTGACTTCCACAAGAGGAATGTAGAACACAAGCCCAACTGGGATATGTTGTAACAGAGAAGAGTAGGTAGTGAGGACATTTTCAAGAAGGTATTACGCAAAGAGGAGAAGATATGTGTCAATATCTGAAGAGAAAAGTAATATCAGGGGATATATATAATTTCTACTTATAATTTCTATTTTTTTTTGCTTTGTAGTCTCCTATTTATTTCTTAAAATATTAGCTCTTTACCATATCATTAGAAATTTTATTTTTATTTTATTAAAAAATTTTATTGCAATATAGTTGATTTACAATGTTGTGTTAGTTTCTGCTGTAAAGCAAAGTGAATCCATTATACATGCACATATATCCACTCAGTTTTAGATTATTTTCCCATATAGGTCATTACAGAGTATTGAATAGAGTTCCCTGTCCTATAGGCCCTTATTAGTTATCTATTTTATATATAGCAGTGTGTATATGTCAATCCCAATCTCCCAATTTATCCCTCCCCCTCTTATCCCCTGGTTTGTTTTCTACATCTGTGACTCTACTTCTGTTTTGTAAATAACATTTGTACCCTTTTGTTTAAGATTCCACCTGTAAGAGGTATCATATGATATTTGTCTTTCTCTGTCTGTACTTCACTCAGTATGACAATCTCTAGGTCCATCCATGTTGCTGGAAATAGCATTATTTTGTTCTTTATTTAATGGCTGAGTAATATTCCATTGTATACATGTATCACATCTTTATCCATTCCTCTGTTGATGGACACTTAGGTTGCTTCCTTGTCCGGCTATGGTAAATAGTGCTGCAATGAACATTGGGGTGCATGTATGTTTTCGAATTATGGTTTTCTCTAGGTATGCGCCCAGGAGTGGGATTGCTGGGTCGTATGGTAGTTCTATTTTTAGTTTTTCAGGGAACCTCCATACTGTTCTCCATAGTGGCTGTTACCAATTTACATTCCCACCAACAGTGCAAGAGGGTTCCCTTTTCTCCACACCCTCTCCAGCATTTATTGTTTGTTGATTTTTTGATGATGGCCATTCTGACCAGTGTGAGTTGGTACCTCATTGTGGTTTTGATTTGTATTTCTCTAATAATTAGTGATGTTGAGCATCTTTTCAGGTGTTTTTTGGCCATCTGAATGTCTTCTTTGGAGCAATGTCTGTTTCAGTCTTTCACCCATTTTTTAATTGGGTTGTTCATTTTTTTGATATTGAGCTGCATGAGCTGTTTGTATATTTTGGAGATTAATCCCTTGTCGGTTGCTTCATTTGCAAATATTATCTCCCATTCTGAGGGTCATCTTTTTTGTTTTGTTTATGGTTTCCTCTGCTGTGCAAAAGCTTTTTTTAATAAAAAAAGTAATTTATTTATTGATTTATTTTTGGCTGCATTGGGTCTTTGTTGCTGCACACGGGCTTTCTCTAGTTGTGGTGAGCGGGGGCTACTCTTCATTGTGGTGTGCAGGCTTCTCATTGCAGTGGCTTCTTTTTGTTGTGGAGCATGGACTCCAGGTGCATGGGCTTCAGTAGTTGTGGCACACAGGCTCAATAGTTGTGGCTCATGGGCTCTAGAGAGCAGGCTCAGTAGTTGTGGCGCACGGGCTTTGTTGCTCCACAATATGTGGGATCTTCCCGGACCAGGGCTCAAACCAGTGTCCCCTGCATTGGCAGGTGGATTCTTAACCACTGTGCAACCAGAGAAGTCCCTGTGAAAAAGCTTTTAAGTTTAATTAGATCCCATTTATTTATTTTTGTTTTTATTTTCATTACTCTAGTAGGTGGTTCAGAAAGGATATTGCTGCAGTTTATGTCAAAGAGTGTTTTGCCTATGTTTTCCTCTAAGAGTTTTATAGTGTCTGGCCTTTTATTTAGGTTTTAATCCATTTTGAGTTTATTTTTGTGTATGGTGTTTAGGAGGGTTCTAATTTCATTCTTTTACATGCAGCTGTTCAGTTTTCCCACACCATTTATTGAAGAGGCTGTCTTTTCTCCATTGTATATTCTTCTTCTTTGTCATAGATTAAGTGACCATAGGTGTGTGGGTTTATCTCTGGGCTTTCTATCCTGTTCCATTGATCTATATTTCTATTTTTGTGTCAGTACCATACTGTCTTGATTACTGTAGCTTTGTAGTATAGTCTGAAGTCTGGGAGCCTGATTCCTCCAGCTCCATTTTTCTTTCTCCAGATTGCTTTAGCTATTCGGGGTCTTTTGTGTTTCCATACAAATTGTGATTTTTTTTGTTCTAATTCTGTGAAAAATGCCATTAGTAATTTGACAGAGATTGTATTGAACCTGTAGATTGCTTTGTGTAGCATAGTTGTTTTCACAATATTGATTCTTCCAATCCAAGAACATGGTATATCTCTTCATCCATTTTTGTCATCTTTTATTTCTTTCATCAGTGTCTTACAGTTTTCTGAGTACAGGTCTTTTGCCTCCTTAGGTAGGTTTATTCCTAGGTTTTTTTTTTTTTGATGCAATGGTAATTGGGATTGTTTCCTTAATTTTTCTTTCTGATCTTTCATTGTTAGTGTATAGGAATGTAAGAGATTTCTGTGCATTAATTTTGTATCCTGCAACTTTACCAAATTCATTGATGTGTGCTAGTAGTTTTCTGTTAGTATCTTTAGGATTTTCTGTGTATAGTATCATGTCATCTGCAAACGATGACAGTTTTACTTCTTCTTTGCCAATTTGGATTCCTTCTAATTCTTTTTCTTCTCTGATTGCTGTGGCTAGGACTTCTAAAACTATGTTGAATAATAGTTGTGACAGTGGAGATTTTTGTCTTCTTCTTGATATTAGAGGAAATGCTTTCAGTTTTTCACCATTGAGAATGATGTTTGCTGTGGGTTTGTCATATATGGTCTTTATATGCTGAGGTAGTTTCCCTCTGTGGTCAGTTTCTGGAGAGTTTTTATAATAAATGGGTATTGAATATTGTCAAAAGCTGTTTTTGCAGCTATTGAGATGATAACATGGTTTTTATTCCTCAATTGGTTAATGTGGTGTATCACATTGATTGATTTGCGTATATTGGAAGAATCCTTGCATTCCTGGGAGAAATCCCACTTGAACATGGTGGATGATCCTTTTAATGTGCTGTTGGATTCAGTTTGCCAGTATTTTGTTGAAGATTTTTGTGTCTATGTTCATCAGTGATATTGGCCTGTAATTTTCTTTTTTTGTGTGGTATCTTTGTCTGGTTTTGGCATCGGGATGATTGTAGCCTTATAGAATGAACTTGGGAGTATTCCTTCCTCGGTAATTTTTTGGAATAGTTTGAGAAGGGTAGGTGTTAACTCTTCTCTAAATATTTGATAGAATTTGCCTGTGAAACCATCTGGTCCTGGACTTTTGTTTGTTGGAAGATTTTTAATCACTGTTTCAATTTCAGTACTTATGATTGTTCTGTTCATATTATCTATTTCTCCCTGGTTCAGTCTTGGAAGGTTGTACCTTTCTAAGAATTTGTCCATTTCGTCCATGTTGTCCATTTTATTGGCATATATTTTCTTCTAGTAGTATCTTATGATCCTTTGTATTTCTGTGGTGTCTGTTGTAACTTCTCCTTTTTCACTTCTGATTTTATTGAGTTGAGTCCTCTCCCTATTTTTCTTGATTAATCTGGCTCAATGTTTATCAATTTTGTTTATGTTCTCAAAGATCCAGCTTTTAGTTTCATTGATCTTTGCTATTCTTTTCTTCATATCTATTTCATTTATAACTGCTCTGATCTTTATGATTTCTCTCCTTCTACCTACTTTGGGTTTTGTTTGTTCTCTTTTCTCTAGTTGCTTTAGTTGTAAGATTTGGTTGTTTATTTGAGATTTTCTTGTTTCTTGAGGTAAGATTGTATTGCTATAAACTTCCCTCTTAGAACTGCTTTTGCTGTATCCCATAGGTTTTGGATCATCGTGTTTTTGTTGTCTTTGTCTCTAGGTATTTTTGATTTCCTCTGTGATTTTTTCAGTGTTCCATTGGTTATTTAGTAACATATTGTTTAGCCTCTGTTTACTTTTTTTTAAAGATACAAACTATCATAACTATTATTAGAGCATGGTCTTGTTGTTTCCTAAGGAAATGGCCCAGTAAAAAGGAGTGAGTTGATGACTGTCACAGTTATCAATGCATTGCCTCTCAGCTCCAAATTCACCCATCAATATATTCTCTGCAGTGACAGACAGAATTATTTTAAGTACCTCTCCTTAAGGTGAGCGTGTTGTCGAGCTTTGTCATTAGAGGACATTGGAGGGACAGTACAGGAGGAAGGCACTATCCCCTGTCACTGCCTACAACAGTGGGTGGGCATTGTGAGTATGGAGAGTTCCAGTGGAGCTCTTCCTGTCTTGTTCCTAGAACCAGGCAATTTCTCAGTGACCTTGTAGGCTTGTCCTTTCCCAACAATAACTTTCCCTGGCTTTCGTACACAGAAAACGACAATCTGTGGCTTCCTGCCAGTGAAGGCCTCCTGCTTGCACAGGCCCCGATTCCCTCTGTAGGTCCCTGGGCAGGTCAGCTGTCCCGACCCCCACCCACTTTACATGCCCCCACCCCTGCTTGCTGATCACCTGTATTCCATCTGCACTACAGAGGGTCACTTTCTGCTTGCCCAGCAATTGCAGACCATCTGTGACCTGGACAAACCAGTGATCTTTTCCGCTGCCCAGTGGGCTGAACTACATCTTCCTCAGCAGGGTCTGAATTCTAGCCTTGGGGAGGGCCCCTTCCAAGTTGCTCCTTCCTTGGATACCCTCTCTCTTCCCTAAGGGTACAATATAGAGTTTCCTTCTATCTTACAGTCACTCGTTTATCAGAGTGTAATAATTTTTTATATCAGACGTCCTGTAATTTTTAATATTGTCAGTTTCCTCTCAGTATACTCTTTAACATCCTTACCTCTTGATAATAATCATTTCCCTTGGAAATATTTACCTTTTTGTTTCCTTTAGAAATATTTATCCATCTTGTCTAAGAATCCATTCTATCCAAAAGGCTGTGTGCCAGTAATTTTTACTTGTTTCTCTCATTGGAAGACCAGTTTGCAGTTGCTACAGACATACTGCGCAAGCATCTCAGACAGGAAATGACCCACCAAACATCAAGCAGACGTGGCAACAGTTACTCTGTGTTTATAATGATTCATTTTGAGAAAAACTGATTCATTTTTGGGAAGAACTGAAATCATTTTGGATTTCCGCTAGAAAGTGCTCACTTCTGAGGTCTATCATTCTGAATGCATTACCCTGAGCTTGCACTTCCTCTTAGGGTTCACACATTACAAACAAATACTTCTTCTCTTTTCTTTTCTTTCAAAAAAAAATCTCTGGGTCACATTCTAATTTTAGTTGCTCTTCTAAAATTATAGTCCTCTGTGTTCTTTAAAAAAAAATCTGCCCCTTTAGCAAGACCTTCAGTGACCCTGCCAACCTTACCCAATTGGAGAGTGGTAATGGAAAGTCACTTTATTAATAAAAGAAAACAGATGCTGTTCCAAAGTTCCATGGTTTCACAACTGTTGTTCATTCTGACGTTAGCAACTATAGCAGTCTGTGATGATGCCTGAGATATGTTACCAGTCCCTCTCTCCCTCCCTCCCTTCTTTCTTTCCTTCTTTTCTCTCTCGCTCTCCCTTTCTCTTTCTCTCTCTCCCTTCCTCTCCCCTTCCTCCCTCCCTATTCTTTCCCTCCCTCCCTCCCTTTATTTTCTTCCTTCTCTTTCTCCTTCTTTTCTTCCTTCTCTCTTTCCTACCCTCTCTCTTATTTTCCTTCCTTTTCTCCCTCCCTCAGTTGCCTTCCCATTATAATTAGGATAGAATTCAAACTCCTTGCCATAGACTACAAAGGCCACATGTGATCTGGCCCCTGCCTTCCTCTCTAACTTCTTCTCCCTCCATACTTCTCGCACTGACAATACTCCAGGCATAATGGTCTCCTGTTCTTTAAATAAACCAAGCTCCATCATGTCTCAGGGGTTTGGCACTTGCCATTCTTTCTTAAGGATTGCTGTCTTCACTTTGTCTCATGGATGCCTCCTTTCCATTATTTTGATCTCCCTTGTAATGGCTTCTCCTCTGAGATGCCTTTTTGAAATGCTCTAACTAGTCACCTCCATCACCACCATGCTGTCACTCTGCATCACATTACCCTATTATATACTTTGTTCATACTACTTTAGTAGTGTGGGATTATTTTATATCTTTTTTGTTTATCTTTTTCCTTTATTACAATATAAGTTCTTTGATGGCAAAAAATTCATGTGCCTTTTGGACCACTGTATCCCTAAAGTCTTGAATAGTTCCTGACACATGATAAGGGACTTACTATTGACCATCTGTTTACTGGGCACTGAACTGTGAATTGTGGTTCATGGGCAAATAAGTAGAAAAATTATTATCCCTTTCCTGAAGGAAACTGGATAAATGGATTTAAGACATTCCTATTATAATTGTCTTTTCTTAGATGGAACAAGAGTACGTCAGGGGCCCAGTGATATCTGGGGCATGGTTTAGAGGGAAAAATTAAAGAAGGATATTATACCAAAATACTTTATAATAATTATATCACCCTATTCAACTGAAATTCTCATATTCTTTTTCGGTCAAATTTTGGGAAGGCCTATTACAATGCAAGTGAGGGTGATGAAAATAGTAACCCATATGTGTAGATTATAGAAACCAATGTTGATTATCTACATTATGGTTTTCAAACATTTTAAGCAGTAGAACCTTTTTTTCAAATCAAAAGCCTACCCAGAAGCCCAATAAACATGGGTAAAAATGGCTGATATTCTGGCTGAAGTGGTGTGGAAGAACTGGTACCCTGCGCACCGAGCACTTCTCCTAACTCCTGTCCCTTCAGGCAGTACCTGCAGCACCACCCAGAGCTGCACAGAGCAAGGTTTGAAAATCACAAATCTCAGACTAACTCCTTCGTTTCAGAAACTGAGGCCCAGAGAGCTGAAGTGACTTATCCAAAGTTATGTAATTACTGTCAACAGAAGGACTGAAGCCCGGCTCTCTGAATCCTAGAGCACTGTGCTTTCAACTGTTTTATCTGGTATTCCTGAAGGATAAATTCTATAGAATAGATTAGCTCCTAGCAGTGGGAGTCCCTCTAGGGAGAGAAATGTCAGAGGATTTCAGTATCCAGAGGGTCTTGCTTCAAATTCTGTTGCTCCTTCAGGACCATGTACAGGGAGCATTGCCTCAAAAGACTTCTCTTCCCACTTGGAAATCATCTTGAACTTGTCTCGTAAATAAGGAAATGGGACTACTTTCTCCAAATATTTATTTTATAATGACTTTATTGCTCTGAATTTCCATGCATCACAGAGAACTTTTAACCATTAGGTGTCTTGACTTCCTGCTTGTGAAAAGTGGCATGACTCTGATCAAGAAGTGTAGCTCCTTTTCATAAGTATTTTTGTGTTTATTTGTAAGTGGAAGCCCAAATTAGAAATAACTGATTTGGTTGAGTTGCTGGTTAATAAATCAGCCATAGTGCAGATTTTCTCTTGTTAATTGAGAGTTCAGAGCCAACAGCATCTGGCATGATAGCAAACACTTAATAGATGTCTTTAATTAAGTGGATAAATTAAAGTGATATGTTTTATCTAGCAAATAAAGTTTAACAATATATTAATCTGATTTCTGACTACAGATTGGAGCGGGTGGACATTATTTGTGCCATATGCAATTGTTATATCCCAGGCATCAATAATGCTCACATTGAGATCCTGAAAAATGTCCTTTATGGCAAGATATTGGATGTAACCATGAAAGTCACTAAATCTCTCCACATCAGTGTGCATCTCCCTGATGTTTTCTGCCTTGATGATAACCACAGTGTCTGGGCTTTTCAGAAGAAGGCGCTGAACTGCATCATGGATACTGAGGGCCCTTCGGAGAAAAACATTAATGGGAAAGGGTCTGAAGTGCTGGCCCAGAGAGATAACAATGATAGTACTTTTTCCTCCTCCAGTTCTGTCAATAACCCGAGCGATGTACTCAATCTCTTTGACTGAATAGGCCAGTGATACAACCAAGGGGTAACTATGCTTTTGCCACTGGATTTTGATATTCTTGTCCAAGTCCACAGCAAATTGTTTTTGAAATTTTCCAGATTCATGCAGATCCACTGACTTCAGGGCTGATGACAAAGGAAAAAAAGTTACACAGGTCATAAAAATAGAAGAAAAGATTTGGTATTTATGATTAAATAAATTAATCCTGACTAATTTATTATAGGTTTAAATGAGAGAATAGTTTGAAAATTATTGAGCAACCAAGAGTGTTATACAAATAAGAAATTATATCTGCCCCTCTGTAGAACCATGTAGAACCAAATCGACTGGCGATGGTGAGCACTGAGATCACTTCACTGGAGGATGATGGAGTCACTTTTGTGGGTATTAGTTTTGTACGTTTTGCTAACTATAGACTAAGTTCATTTGAAGATAGAGAAAGATACCAATTGATGTCTTTATATTTCAAAAAACAAGTAGCCCTATTTCCCCAAGTCCTCTGTAAGTTTCCTTAAGACTGGAATTATATTTTATACTTCTGTGTTTCTTTTACATATGCATGAAATGGCACTGAATACATCATCTATAATAATAATATTACTACTCATTTGTGAAGGACTTTACAGTTTACAAAGCATTTATTAGGACTGATATATTCATTTACTTCAAAGCTCAATATATATGCATATATATATTTAATTGCCATATTGTAGAAAAGAAAACCAAGAGATGAAATGACCTGTTCAAGATTACACAACTAGTAAGTGACAGAATCTGTACCTAAACTTGAAGTTTCTCACAATTCTTGTGAAAGTAGTCT
Organism: Lagenorhynchus albirostris; assembly: GCF_949774975.1. NCBI lineage: Eukaryota > Metazoa > Chordata > Mammalia > Artiodactyla > Delphinidae > Lagenorhynchus > Lagenorhynchus albirostris. The sequence continues at coordinate 90,958,799 of NC_083103.1, forward strand.
ACCCAATCTTAAAACCTTTGAAAAGTATAATATGGATAGAAGAAAATGAAGTCCCTTCATTTTTCATCGTATTAATTAGACCCTTGTCAAACTATCAAGGCCAGCTGCTTTGTAGCTAGAACTTCTGAGGAAAGTGTGTAGTAAAGGATTATTAATGCTTTGTAACATGTATCATCTTAGAAGTAAAGGGCTGCACTTAAAATCTTAACCAGTGTGGTTTGAAAATAGTGATGCTGGAGGGTTGGGTGGAGGAAAAGGGCAGAATTTTTTCTTCATTCCGCTTCTAACATATTTCAGTTTCCTTTTCCAAAGCACACTGTAGCCATACAATTTAACTTTTAACAATATGTGCAACAGATGTTTTGCTACCACAACTTGAAAGGTCAGCCAAGAGGGTAGGTAACTCAATAATTTAGTACTTTCTATAAACTAAGAGACCCACAGTTATAGGATGTGATGCTAGAGGTTATCCCCAGACCCTTAATTTTATAGATGAGGAAACTGAGGTCTGGTGGAGTTTAGTCATTTACCAGAGGTCACAATTTAAAACTCTCCCCTTCTGTTGGAGGGGATCCAAGGCCCTACTGATTTTCCCTTTTTACTGGGAGAATCAGCTTACACCCTAAGTTGGAGATCACAAGAGTGGCATCCTGTCAGGAAGGCCAGCAGGGAGCCACACCAGCTGCACTGTCCCCAGTGGTAAAAGCCAGGGTCCAGGACAGGCAGTGACAGTTTTCCAGGTAAGAGTGCTAAGATCTACTAGTGGATTCTGAATTAGTATTGATGCATTCTTGGTTTAGTAAAAGGAGCAACTGGACTAGGATTCTAGCAAATGGATTCTAGCCCCAACTCTGATGTGAACTAATGATAATCATTGCAATAGCTGTTGTTTACTGGGCACTTTCTGAGTGCTCATGTGTCTTGCAATGTGTTAAATATTTTATAACCATTACCTCATTTACTCTTTATAACCACCGCCAGCTGCTGTTGTTATTTTTAGTTCATTGATGAGGAAAATAAGTACTATGCCCAAGGTCATGGCTTCTAAGTGGCACAATCTAGGTCTGTTAGGCTCCAAAGCCCCTACTTTTAACCACTGTGCCTACCTGATGTGAAGCCATTATCTTACTCCTAGCATCTGTGCTTCCATGATATAATAATAGTGATGACAGCTTACACCAAAGGGAACTTAGTATGTAGCAAACGGTATTCTAAATGCATTGTGTATATTACCTCGTTTTACCAGGTGGGTACTATTTTCATCTCCATTTTACAGATGAGGGAACTAAGGACAAAATCACTATGTAGTTATGTAACTTGCCCAAGCCCATCCAGCTAGGACATGTAGAGGCCATATTTTGATCCCAAGACATCTGGATTTAGAATCCACACCCTTAATCATCATGCCATCTGTAGAAGGTGGACAGTATAATATCTTATTATTGTCTGCTCTGTCCATGATTTTCTGAGCATGCTGGATAAATACTGAAGTGTGAATTTTGCAGGGATAGGCATGGAGTAAACCTTTTTCTAAACTGGCTCCCTTCTAGTCAATAAATGTATTCTTTTAAAGAAAAGACAATGATGTCTTGTGAAAAGTGTTGGTGTGCTGTGATTAACAAATATGAAAAAGAAGAGGCATTTCCCATATTCATTTCTCCCCTTGAAATGAAAAAGATGTTTCTGAAAAGGATATGAGTAATAGCTTAGACAGGCATACTCTTGATACTGCTTTTGAAGTATTCAATCCACTGGCGGATCGTGGAATCTCCCATTAGATGTATGAATTTTCCTCTCAGGCATTCTTTCATTTCGATTGGAGCCAAACTACAGGAGACAGGATTCCATGTGTCTTTCCAGACATATCCACTGGGGATTGTGGATGCCATTCCAAACTTGCATTTCTTTTTCATTGGAGCTGTCTTTTCTGCTAAAGAATCAACAAGATAGGATCTTCTAAAATATCACTTTACCCATCAGTATTTATTAAGAACCAACTGTCTTTTCTAAGTATCCTTTTAATAGGGTGTGAGGATGGAGGAAAAGCCTTATTGAAGCATCATTATCTTAATGGAATACTTATTTTTCAGAAAAAATTTTCTCTGATAAGAATTTTCTAAATGATACCCATTAATGTTCATTACAGAGAACGAGATTTCTCCCAGGAAAAAGGCCTTCTAGGTAAAATTTAAGTATTTGTTTGCCTTCTTATGAAAGGAAAGACATCAATTCTTGCTTAGTAATGAAAACTCAATTATCTTGTCATTTTATCCCACTTTACCCCCAAGTTTATCACACACTGTCCTAGTGTGTTTTTTGTTTCTGTTTTTCTTTCTTTCAAAGAGCTCAGATTTTTATTGAACGTGTTACTAAAGAGGTTTAGTCAAAAAGACCAAAGCCCATGTCATCATCAGACTCTTCAGATTCTTCTTTCTTTGCTTCCACTTTCTTCTTTTCAGCTGGGGCAGCAGTGGTGGGGTGGGCGGGGCCTGCTGCTGGGGCAGCACCAGCTGCTGGGGTAGGTCCACCAGTCCCCACGTTGCAGATGAGGCTCCCGATGTTGACATTCGCCAAAGCCTTTGCAAACAAGCCTGGCCAGAAAGGTTCAACATTTACACCAGCTGCTTTAATGAGGGCATTGATCTTATCCTCCGTGACCGTCACCTCAGCGTCGTGCAGGATGAGGGCCAAGTAGATGCAGGTGAACTCCGAGACAGAGGCCATGGTGGGGGCGAGTGCTAAATGGGGGCTGCCGGGTGTGGTGCTTGTCGCCAGATGAAGTGAGGGCCTCTCCCCAACGCGGCTTTAGCTTCCTCGGAAGGATGGAGCACCTTAGCGGCAGCTGAGGACTGTCATAGTGTCTTAAATGCCACAATCAAACTGTAAATCCTTTAAGTGCATGGAAATATAAAAAAAATTAACAACTAATTTGGTTTGGGACCTGGACAGTCCACATGGATATGGCTGTAGGCTGGAGCAGAGTCCTGGAGGTCCAGAACAGGCCAGGTATTAACCCGTTAGTCACTGGTTTGTGAAGAGTCTGGGAATCTGATGGACTGACGTATCTAGCCTTGGTGGTCTTGGGGCAGTGATTATCCACCAACCAAAGGAAGTGGTTTAATATTTTAATAACCGGTATGAGTATCCTTGTGTATCCTGGGTGAAAAATGCCATTTCTACCTGTAGGTCGTATATACACTTCAGTGTAAATGAGTTCAGTAGCAATTAGCAAGTTGTTAATGTCGAATTTAAAGGGACACAAAAGTTCTTGCCTTAAATCATTTTAGATAATGATTTCCTAGGATGTTTTGAGCCAAAGAAATTGAAGAGCAATTAATAAATATAAGTGTGGAATTGCTATTTTATATGTTAAAATGTTTGAAAGGCGGCAAAGACAAAGAGGGGGAAATTGTAATGAATTGACTTATAGAGGGCAGGTTAGAAACCTCTAGATGGTGATTCTTGTGCTTGTAGCAATGTGGGAAGTGCTGATGGTGGTGGTTTGGGAATAAGACCTAGGTGCAAATTAGGAGAGAGTTTTGACATTTGAAGGTTGATGTGTCTGATGGGCAGGTTATCTGTTGCCTGATAGATAATGATAAGATTGATGATGAGAGTTATATTTATTTATTTATTTTTATTATTTTTGGCTGTGTTAGGTCTTCGTTACTGCACGCGGGCTTTCTCTAGTTGTGGCGAGCGGGGGCTACTCTTCCTTGTGGTGCACGGGCTTCTCATTGCGGTGGCTTCTCTTGCTGTGGAGCATGGGCTCTAGGCACACGGGCTTCAGTAGTTGTGGCACGTGGGCTCAGTAGTTGTGTCTCGTGGGCTCTAGAGCACAGGCTCAGTAGTTGTGGCTCACGTGACATGTGGGATCTTAGTTGCTCCGTGATATGTGGGATCTTCCTGGACCAGGGCTCCGTGACATGTGGGATCTTCCTGGACCAGGGCTCAAACCCATGTCCCCTGCATTGGCAGGCGGATTCTTAACCACTGCACCACCAGGGAAGCCCTCACGATGAGAGTTATAAAACAGGTTTATGATTCTATTCATTTATTCACTTAGGTAACTGGCATCTTGACCTACCATAGACCAGCCTGATAAGCAGAGTAACAATAGGACAGGTAATAGTGAATAAGTCCGCAAAAAGAAGAAATGCTTTAAATGGGACTAGTACTAAGTACCACCCGTCAAACACAGGGAGAACTTACTGTTGCATTTGGAGACAGTAATGGCGCCAAACTTTTTCATCATCTCTATACCCACATTTGACCTTAACGAGACAAATATAGAAATTAATCTGCAGGTGGCCCCAAGATCAGGAAACACAAGAAGCCACATTACCCATTGCTTCAGTTATTTCTTGTGATAATAACTGACTACTTTGCCCACGGTTCCAAACCATTTATTAAATTTACATTTCTTGGCCTATTAGTCCAGGGAGTACAGATCCCCAGAAAGTGTACAAGGTAAGTTTTTGAGAAGCAGAAAAAATATATTAGATCCCATGCATATTCACACATGTCTATTTCTCCTCCTCTTTTAATTTTTATTTTATTTATATTTTTTGTTTCAATGATAAGTGTTAAATATCCCAAACCTTTAGGGACTACTGGAGAGTGGGCACTGTCCCCAAATGAATTCACAGACCTTTTCTAAAATGGCTCTTCACAGAGTCCCTAAGTTGATATACTCATAGCAGTTTCCTTTAGATCAACAGATAGGCCAAATCATTACTATATTTGCCCGGGTAGTCTCCAGAAATAATTATTTACCTTTCAAAGAGGCTTCTTTCTTGTTTGCTAAGATAAGACACGGCCTTGTTTTTGGAATGCATGTGGGTGAGTGCAGCACAGGGTATATGTGGAGGCTTCACGCAGTAGAAGGCTTCTTGGTCTCGACTATCCAGGTACTCACACAGTTCAGCACTTGAATTTAAAACCAGGGCGCAATCAGTATTGACATGGGAGGTGCCATTGGCAAACTGGCCTGTGAAGATCACCCTGTCATAGCCTTGGTTCCTTGCCCTCCAGAGAGCCGACACCCCTTCACTGGGGAGGATGAGCAGGACAGACAGAGACACCCGGCCCTCCCAGAACCCGGCCCTCCCAGACACCCGGCCCTCCCCTCAGTATTGACATGGGAGGTGCCATTGGCAAACTGGCCTGTGAAGATCACCCTGTCATAGCCTTGGTTCCTTGCCCTCCAGAGAGCCGACACCCCTTCACTGGGGAGGATGAGCAGGACAGACAGAGACACCCGGCCCTCCCAGAACAGGGTGAAGCTGACAAGGTAGGTGCCATTGTTGAAGTCTGTCACCTTTCCCGAAGCGCCTGCCTTCAGGGCTGGGGAGGACATCCTGGCCCTCAGGAAATCCCCGCCATATTCCTTCCTGCGTCCCAAGTGGTCCCTCACCTCCAGCAGGACGTCTAGCTGATCCCCCCTGCAGTATGTGTCTCGAGGGCTGAGGAGGGTGGCTTTGCTGTGTGTGGCGCTGGTGGTGGAGCTCACGTTGGTGAAGGGTCTGGGTGGGATCAGCTGGTCTAGTTTCTCCTTGATCCCCTTTATTCTCAGCTCAGTCTCTGTTGGTGAAACTGCTGGATCCAGTGGTGCTGCAGGACATGATTTCATGATGAAATTCCTGTGATGGAGGGAGATGGGCAACTTGAGTACAGTCCATAACTGAAATGACAAGGAATACAATAAAGAACAAAGAAAATGTGCTTATTTAATGTAATAATTTTGGTAGGTTAGCCAACTTCTCTTTTATAAAATGATGGGAGGTACAAAAATTAAAAATATATTGAGATTTCACTATTTCTGTTTTTTTTTTTTTTTTTTTTTTTTTTGGCTGCACTGCATGACTTGCAGGATTTTAGTTCCCTGACCAGGGATTGAACTCCAAGGTCCTTGGGAGTGAAAGTGCAGAGTCCTAAGCATTGGATTGCCAGGGAACTCCCATCAGTGGCTAATCTATTTTGAATGAGCCACTCCACCCTAAAGAGCCCTGGGATCTTCTTCCTTAAAGTGGTGATCATAAAATATACTTTCACTGGGCAGTCATGGAGACCAAATGAGAAAATGCTTTTTAACTGCATAGCAGAGAACAAATGTTTATTGTTCAATTATTTTTTATCTTAAAACTAGAATTCAGTCATTTAAATAAATCCTTAAGAAAATGTTTAAGAAGCATGGAAATTTTATGTAATATACAATTATCTATTTTTTTCTATTTCACTTGTTACACTTTGATTAAATTGTGATATTTATTAGTAATTTTCAGATTGCTTTAGCTAACAGCACATAAGAAGCATAGGCTTATAAAATATTTATTTTCTAATCATAAAATAACACTGATTTATTATTAAAAACGAGAGAATGCCACAATTCTATAGGAAATAAAAGTCAGTCACACCAACCATTGATAACTACTCTTGCCGTTTGGGTGATTTTATCTCATCCTCTATATAACAATTTCACATGATTGTGAATAAACTGAATATTTACCAATGAATTTTGATTTAAAAAAAAGTGTAATTAAAAACTTTCCACCTTATGTCAAAGGACCACATAATATTCCAGCCTATGGAATATTTCACTTATTCCTGTCTTTTTAGATATTTATTGCATTCAGCTTTTCTCTATTACTTACGATTCTGTAAAGAACACTTTTTGGTATAAATCTTTCATAGTAATATCTCCAAATTTCCAATAAAGGCAGAATAGCTTGTACTGGACTAACTATGATTAACATTGTTACTGTTTTATTATTTGACACGTGAAGATTTTAAAAAATAAAAACATTTTAATTTATCAAATAAGAGACAGTAATAGCAAACATTTATTATGTGCCAGGTACAATGCCAAATGTTTTTCATATGTTAGCCAATTAATCCTCACAATAATATATGGGGAATTTATTTTTATGACCCAATTTTCAGATGATGAACCTGGTTCACAGCGAAGTTAAGGGACTTAGCCAAGCTTGTATAGCTAGTCAGCAACAGAGTCAGGTTTTAATCCCAGGCAAGTATCTCTAAAAATGAGCTACCCAGTGTGGCAAACATGCAGTAAGACTAAAATTCTCTTTCACTGTTGGTTTAGGTGTGAATGGCACCACATTTCTGGAAAACAGTTCTATAGCATATGTACAAGACCTTTAACAATGTTCACTGCATTTATCAATAACTCTATTTCTGAGAACTCAGTGAGTCATAGTAATATCTCCAAATTTCCAATAAAGGCAGAGTAGCTTGTATTGGACTAATTCTCCTGTAGAGAACAGTGATTAGCTCTACAGAAGGGACAACACTGGACTTGCATTTTAAAAAGTGCTGGGGCTTCCCCAGCGGTCTAGTGGTTAAGACTCCACACTTCCACTGCAGGGGGCACAGGTTCGATCTCTGGTAGGAGAACTAAGATCCCACATGCCAGCGGCGGGATCAAAAAGAAAAAAAGAGACAACTGCTAACTAAAGTTCTTCAAGCTGAAGTGAAATTACACCAAAAAGACACATAGATCTTCAGGAAGGAATGAAAAGCACCAGAAATGATAAATATATGTATTAATATAAAATACTGTGTGCTTATCTCCTAGTTTCTTTAAAGTGCATACAATTATTTAAGAACTGCAATTTTGTAATAATATGACAACTATAGCATAAAGAATGGGGGGAATAAATGGAAATAAATGGTTGAAAGGTTATTACAGATTACATGAAGTAGCACAATATTAACTCTAAAAGTTAAGAATGTGTATTGTAATCTCTAGAGAAACCACTTTAGAAAGACAACTTAGAGCTGTAAAAATAATAGAGAAACTGAAAGGAAATACTAAAAAAAACCAACAAAAATAACAACCCAAAATAAGGCAGGAAATGGGGAACAGAGGAATAAAAACCAGAATGGCTGGGCAGAAAACAAATAGCAAAATGATGGACCTAAATCCACCCATATTAATAATTCCATTAAAAGTAAGTAGACTAAACACTTCATTAAAAGTCAGAGATAATACTCTTCCTGGGATTAAAGTAGTGTAATCAAACTCAAAAGAAAAAAAATACTGTTTTGGAATAGTTAGAGTGTGAAGATTTTTAAAAGACAGTATGTATAAATAAAATAATGTTCTGTAGTCAACGCATTCATTTATGTATATTTTAATATTTTGAAATATTTAAAATATTTTGATATTAAAAGTTATAGTTTGGCATTAAAATTTATGGTTTTATCAAATTTTGCAAGAATTTTTATTAAATGAATTTGTGATCAATGTTTCAATATTTGAGATAATTCATTTATAAAAAGGTGAAGCTGTTATATTTTCACCTATGTGATTAGTAATACATTCTAGAAAGAAAGTTTTACTAGAATGATATTAATAAATGAAGTGTTAAATTTTTTTAAAGGCAGAGATAAAACAGCAAGACCCAACTATTTGCTATCTACAAGGAATGTAGTTTAAGTATAAAGATACCTATAGGTTGAAAGTGAATGGATGGAAAACAATATACCATGTAAGCATAAAAAAGCTAACATTAATGTTAAAGTAGATTTCAAATGGATTAAAGACCTAAATGTAAGGCCAGAAGCTATCAAACTCTTAGAGGAAAATATAGGCAGAACACTCTGACATTAATCACAGCAAGATCCTTTCTGACCCACCTCCTAGAGTAATGGAAATAAAAACAAAAATAAACAAATGGGACCTAATGAAACTTCAAAGCTTTTTCACAGCAAAGGAAACCATAAACAAGACCAAAAGACAACCCTCAGAATGGGAGAAAATATTTGCAAATGAAGCAACTGACAAAGGATTAATCTCCAAAATTTACAAGCAGCTCATGCAGCTCAATAACAAAAAAACAAACAACCCAACCCAAAAATGGGCAGAAGACCTAAATAGACATTTCTCCAAAGAAGATATACAGACTGCCAACAAACACATGAAAGAATGCTCAACATCATTAATCATTAGAGAAATGCAAATCAAAACTACAATGAGATACCATCTCACACCAGTCAGAATGGCCATCATCAAAAAATCTAGAAACAATAAATGCTGGAGAGGGTGTGGAGAAAAGGGAACACTCTTGCACTGCTGGTGGGAATGTGAATTGGTTCAGCCACTATGGAGAACAGTATGGAGGTTCCTTAAAAAACTACAAATAGAACTACCATATGACCCAGCAATCCCACTACTGGGCATATACCCTGAAAAATCCAAAATTCAAAAAGAGTCATGTACCAAAATGTTCATTGCAGCTCTATTTACAATAGCCCAGAGATGGAAGGAACCTAAGTGCCCATCATCGGATGAATGGATAAAGAAGATGTGGCACATATATACAATGGAATATTACTCAGCCATAAAAAGAAACGAAATTGAGCTATTTGTAATGAGGTGGATAGACCTAGAGTCTGTCATACAGAGTGAAGTAAGTCAGAAAGAAAAAGACAAATACCGTATGCTAACACATATATATGGAATTTAAGAAAAAAAAATGTCATGAAGAACCTAGGGGTAAGATAGGAATAAAGACACAGACCTACTGGAGAACGGACTTGAGGTTATGGGTAGGGGGAAGGATGAGCTGTGACAGGGCGAGAGAGAGTCATGGACATATACACACTAACAAACGTAGTAAGGTAGATAGCTAGTGGGAAGCAGCCTCATGGCACAGGGATATTGGCTCGGTGCTTTGTGACAGCCTGGAGGGGTGGGATAGGGAGGGTGGGAGGGAGGGAGACGCAAGAGGGAAGACATATGGGAACATATGTATATGTATAACTGATTCACTTTGTTGTAAAGCAGAAACTAACACACCATTGTAAAGCAATTATACCCCAATAAAGATGTTAAAAAAAAAAAGTAGATTTCAAGACAAAGAGTATCACCAGACATAAAGATGGACATGTCTTAGTGATAACAGCATCAATTGGTCTGAAAACATAGCAACCTTAAATGTGTATGTGCCTACGTATCCATGTATTTATATGTGAAACAAAAATGGACAGAACTAAAGGGAGAAGTAGAAAAATCCACAGTCAGGATCAGAAATGAAAAAATCTCTCAGTAGTTGCTGCAGGAACTAAATTAAAAAATAAGTAAGTACCAAATGTAAAATAGCTAGTGGGAAGCACCTGCATAGCACAGGGAGATCAGTGGGGTGAGATAGGGAGGGTGGGAGGGAGGCGAAAGAAGGAGGGGATATGTATACATATAGCTGATTCACTTTGTTATACAGCAGAAACTAACACAACATCGTAAAGCAATTATACTCCAATAAAGATGTTTTAAATAAAAGAGTAAGTACCTAGAGGATCTGAACATTATCTTAGTAACATCTTTTAACCATACAGTACATTATCAGATGGTTTTAAACTGCTACAACTTCACATGAAAATTATAAGTGATTTTCAGTATGGTAGAATAATATTCTCTGCACAATTTTTTTTTAGTAGAAAAGTAACAGGAAAATTCTGATTCAAGGTGGAGGAGTAAGCACATATTATAGCCTCGATTTCCCACCATAAAATTGTATAAACGGCAGAAAAGAACTTAAAATTTTCTAATTGTTCTGGGAAATAGGAAGAGATACCTTATATGGACCAGAACTTATAAGCAGTCTCCTGAAGAACGAAATGCAGATGAGATTAGATCAAAGAAGGAAACCATGGCTCCAACGCATGTAGATGAGGCTTTGGCAAAAGAAGGAAGTCACTGCAGGGACATTACCAACATGGAGGAGGGTGATAACTGGAATAAAAAGGGGTGAAGGGGAGGCTCACAGGAGGACAAACCAGGCAGGTTGACACCTCCTTATTTCCCCACCCGTGCCTGGGCCAGACAGCTAGAAACAGGGACTTCTGTACTCTGGTGAGAGTAAAAACTACAGATATTTAAGCTGGAGAGGTGGGTAGGACCCAGTGTGCCTGGCAACCCTTTAGAAAAGTGGGGAGCGTTTGTTGCCCTGCAGCACTTTTTGCATCTCTGCCACAAACATGCTGGAGCAAACAGGTAACAGCACTGCACACTGGCCACCACAGAATCTCAGGTGTAAGAAAGTACACAACCAAGAATTAGCAAAAAGTTTTCATGAAATGTAACTCATGAGAGGGACTTCCCTGGTGGTCCAGTGGTTAATACTCCATGCTTCCATTGCAGGGGACACGGGTTGGATCCCTGGTTGGGGAACTAAGATCCTGCAAGCCACGTGGCGTGGCCAAAAAAAAAAAAGTAACTCATGAGAGAGAGGTATCAGGTTCAACAAAGAGGAGACATCCAAGGGAACAGAATTAATAGAAAAATCAAAATTTTAGAACAAGTATACTTTCTGTCCTCAGAGAGATCTAGACTATATTGGATCTGTGAACTAATGAGTCTTTCAAGATCTTGGAAAGTAAAATCCTACTGTTCCTTATGCAAAAGTCAGTTGGATTCCTTTACACCAGCAGTAAGCAATTAGAAAATGTATTTAAAAGGACACTATTGACAACAGCAACAGAAAAATTATGAAGTACCGTGGTATCACTCTAACAAAAGACGTATAAGACCTGAATGCAAAAATTATAAAATTTAGTGAAAGATCTTGAAGAAGACCTGTATAGATGGAGAGAGATTACATGTTGATAAACAGCAAAATAATATTATAAACATATCAGTTTTCTCAATTTGATCTATATGGCTAATGTCATGGACTTATAATTTAAGTAGAATTTTTCACTAAATTTGACAGTCTGATTCTAAAATATATAAGAGAGTGAAGAGCCAAGACTGGCCGAAAACTAAAGAAGTTTTCAAAACTAATTATGAAGCTCTGTTAACTATAGCCATGTGGTATTGATACAGGGAAGACAAATTGTTCAATGGAATAGAACGAAGAGCCCACAGAGGGACCTGTATTTATTAGAGATTTTGATATACAACAAAAATGACATGATAAATCAGCTTGGAAAGGAAGCATTACAAAATAAAAAGAGCTGAAAAAGTGGTTATCCATATGGAAATAAAAGAAAAATCAGCAAAAAAAAAAAAAATCCAAGTACATTACAGGGCTAAATGTCTAAAGCAACCTTTAAAACTTTAAGTAGAATATTTAGATAAATAATTTGATGTCGGCATAGGGAAGGGTTTATTAGTACTCAAGAAGTATTAACAGTAAAAAGTATTAACCGTAAAAAGTATTAACAGTATTAACAGTAACGGTATTAACATAAATTTTACTACATAAACATGAAAATATTCTGTTGTTCAGAGGTTCCTTGGAGAAGGTGTAAAGACAAGCTAAGCATTGGGAGAAGACTGTTGCAATGCAGATATAAGTGACAAAAGAAGAATGTGTGTATACACACACGCACACACACACGCAATATTACCCTCTCTCATATTGCATGATTATTTTCAAGTACCTTGGCTCTTAAAGGTGTGTAAGCTGTTGAAACTCCCCTACTACAATCTATAGGTCTGTTTGTTTGGACTTTTCTAGAACAGATGAAGTGTCGAGTAAAAATGTACTTTTGTAAAACACATAAAGAAAGCAGTTCCTACCTTTGTGGAGTTTTGGAAAACTGTAAAAGTGATCCAGGAGGCTAATATAAACAACAACACCAACAGTGACTTATGATTTGTTATTCTCATTGTCATGATTGGGATCCTAAAAGAGACAATACAAAAACGGGCACAAAACCAGGAAAGAAATGCAGAAATACTTGAAAAGTTTATGCCTCCTGATTCTTTTTGTCCTCGTATGAGTTACTCCCAGAATTGAAACTTGGTCCTCCTGCTGCTCTTGCTGTCTCCCAGCTGCCTTTATTAGCTTGTACCTCAAGAGAGTACACAAAACGATATATGTGCTCTTTGCAGTTAGTATGTTTTCCTCGTCATCTTCTGAGAATGGAGCCCACCATGGACTGTAAGAAACTGAGCAACTAAGGGCCTGATGGATGCAGGGTTGCTCATGCTTAGGGGAAGTTTCCAGGCTATGTGTCATCTAACAGGTTTCCTATTCTCTTCCCTTAAACAGGAAGAGCAGACACAAAACATCCCAATAAATACTGACTCTGATAATCACATTCTTCTGGGGCCCTTTTAATGTAACTTGATTTTTCCAGCTTCCTTTTTACTAATCTGTTAATAGGTTCCCCTTTCTTGTCTTACCAGCCTTTCTAGCACCCCTCAAGCTTGAAAAGATTTGTTTTAAAATTCAGATTTCTCTCTTTCTTTAAAAAATGTTTTAGGCTTTATCAACGTTTTCTATGGTTACATCTTCATTTCTGTCTTTGCCCTGGAATTTCAAGTTGTCTTTTAAAATCAGATGGCTTAAACACTGCCCTTCTAAAATTTTCTCATCTCTCAAAATTTTCTCTCCCCTAGAAGCACCTCCTACCCTAGATCCCCAGTTTATACATAGACATTAGAAGTTTCTGCACCCAAGAATAAATGTTACTCCTTTCCCTGACCTCCCCAACTTTGCAAATATTTTCATACCTTTAGTTTAAAGACTGCTTAATTCCATACACAGGAACTATGGTGAGCTGGGTGGTAAGGCTTTGTTCTGAAGCCACCGGTGTATTACGGGTGTACCTCTCCTCTGTGCCAAGACATATCACAGGTGTAAATTGCAGTCTGCGTACTTTGAGCTTAGATCCAGAATACTCTGCTTGTTTCAGGTAAGGTGAGTATCAGGCTTGCCAGCCCCACCTTAAGGAGGTTCCTGGATCACAGCTGCAGTTCTCAGTTCATGCAGAGGTGGGGAGGAGAAATGAAATTCTCAGTGTGGTTAAATTAGATAATTTTAATGTTCTTAGACTTTATTAATTTTAGTAAGTGTGCAATAAATACCTGACAAGAAAATGTGAATGAATCTGGAAGTTTGAATGAATTGTCATCTGTGAAAAGCTGAACCATTTAATCTCCACCTGAGCCTCATCGTCAAGACCCAGTTGCCAGATTCTGGTGCGTATTATCTAGTACAGAGTAGGTACCTGGTAAAATTTGCTGAATTAAGAAAGAACCTCAAATACAATGTAGGCAAGACAATGATATTGATTCACTCTGAGAGGCACTTCTGTGACTGCCTCTGAGAGTGACCGCTTACAGTCATGGGTTTGAATCCATCTGGGATTTGTATTCTTGAACCGATAGAAATGATGCCAGAAAAAGCATGTGCCCAGGACAAATGCACCAGCGCTCATAGGACGCAGTAGCTGATTACACTGTGGATCCTTCCACAGTTTCATTAGTGCTGCCCCACACAGGAAGTTAAACATCTTTAAACATCTACACCAATCCTTTCAGTCATATGTATAAGCAAGAAATCAAGACCTATTTCACAAGGATCTTTAGGATTTTGATAATGCTCCCAACATCCTTCATCATGCTCCATGGAACTGGCCTTAACAATACTTTCTTATGTCTTTACATAATGACTGTTGGAAAAGCTGTTTAACCTTATACAACTGGTCGAAGTTGCTCACTTCTTCCCTAGGGAGTCTCTAATAATAGATAAATATTTGCAGTAGGTCTGGTTTGGCGGCTCCGTAGGAGACCAGTGCCAGCAACCACCCAAGTTCACAGCCTACTCTGAGACACAAGTTCACAGCCTACTCTGAGACACATTAAAATCCATGTGGATTTTAATTTTGCTTTAGTCATATCAATCTTGATATTTAATGTTAACCTGGGGTTAGTTTAATAGAAATGCTTGACTTGAGGAACTGAGAGCACAGAGGAGAGTTTAAATGATTTGTCCAGGTCATCCAGTGAGCTTTTTTTTTACATCTTTATTGGAGTATAACTGCTTCACAGTGGGGTGTTAGTTTCTGCTTTATAACAAAGTGAATCAGCTATACATATACATATGTTCCCATATCTCTTCCCTCTTGCGTCTCCTTCCCTCCCACCCTCCCTACCCCACGCCTCCAGGTGGTCACAAAGCACAGAGCATCCAGTGAGCTTTGAAACAGAGCTGAGACCAGGATTCCTGCCACTTTGACCTCTGATTCAGAGCCCTTTTCACTACTCAGCGTGACTCCAATATGTATGGTAGAAGCAAGTTCAGGTAGATCCTGTGGTTCATATATTTATTGTTCAATATATTTAAAAGAAAAGGCTCTTTTTTTTAAACCATGTTTTCTTTCAGTTTGCTCAAAAGCCTGGTGTGAGCACGATATATGTGCTCTTTGCAGTTAGTATGTTTTCCTCATCATCTTTGAGCAGTTTCCTTTCCCTTACATTTATGGGTCTAAATGAGTAGTCTGAACATGAGAGCTCAGTCAGAAGTAGGAACATAGAGCCATGAGTTCACACAATAAAATATAACCCAGGAGAGCATCAATTCTTTGGGGGTGTGAATAGGGTAAGAGTAGTCTTACCTTGGCAGGGGTCTAAAGGAGCCCAAGCAAAATGGGCAAAGCAAAGAGTAGATGTCCAGGAAACACGCAGTGGGGACTCAGCCACAAGTTAGGGAAGTGGCTGCCGTGGCCTCAGGAATCAAACAAGATGCACCCCATTGCCAAGGAGGCTGCACTGAATGGTGGGAAGTCTTGTGTCCATGGGATCTGAGTACAAGGGGAGGAAGGATGAAAGAAGATGCAATAGCAAGAAGTCTCAAGGTTCCAGCAGTGAGAACTTGGCATAGGACTCTATGTCACTAATGTAATGAAGAAGGGCACAGGCTGTGCAGCTCAGCCATGTTGGTGGTGAGGGGAAAGGTCAATGCTGAGGCAGACACGTGATTAGATAACTCACCATGGCCCCAGATTTACTAGTAACAGATCACCATGGCCTCTGTGCCATTTTCAGGTATTGTGCGAAAGTGTACGAAGTTCAGAGGGACTGCCATGCCCAGAGCTCTCTTTGAAAAAGGTGGTGAAACAGAGTTTTAAGTCTGCTTCATTATGCCTAAGTCATTGTTACCTGGCCACCTATAACAGAGATGAGCACCTGTTTCAAACTTGGCATGAGATGCCTGCCAAATATGGATGCTCCCTTTCAATGGTGACTGCCTGCATTCAGATCTCCTATTTGCTGGAATGTGAAAGAGACACATACATGTGGAGACGGAAGAGCTTGGTGGGTGTAGATGGAAGAGACTCACGGATTAAATAACAACAGCTAACATTTATTCGAGGACTTACCAGGCACTGTTCTAGTGCTTTTCATGCACTAACCCACTTAACCCTCAGAACTACACTGTGAGGTCATCACCATTTTCAGATGAGGACAGTGAGGCACAGGATGTTTAAACATTAACTAAGTTCACAGAATCAGCACCTGGAAGAGGCAGGCTATGAAGCCAGATCTCCAGAGCTGCATTTTTATCCACTCCAAGGTACTGCCAGCAGGCATGAGATAGCAGAAGACACAAGGCAGCAGGATCCACAAAGCAGAGAACACAGAGAGTAGAAATTAGTTAGATGTTCACAGCAGAAGTCGGAGAAGCAGAGGCAGAAAGGCACTACCTGGTGGAGCACAACGAAAACCTGTGCCAGCTGCTGGGGTTGTTTCCAGCTCACTACCAGGGCTGCATCATGCCCTAAAGTCTCTTTCAGTTAGGTCCTCAGCGGTGCTTTCCATCTCTGTGAGGCACTGGAGCATGTTGGGGGCCGGGAGGAAGACTTTTATCTCACCCTCCAAATTCTCAGACAGGATTCAATTCTAAAATGTGAGACACTGGCCAAATTACATGAAACCAGCTAGTACACATATTGCAAAAACAAGTTATTAGATTTTTATTCACTGGCAGCAGGAAGCAATATATTTTCCAGGAAGTTGAAAAAGTGAGACACAAGAAAACTGTGAGCATCTTTTTCAAATGCCCTTAACTTTGATATTTTAGTTATCGTAGCAGCACGTGTCCAGGAATTTTTGTGGATAAGTAAATGAATGTGCTTGTTCAGACAGTGATGTGTCTGGTTTCCTGAACAACTCGGATGGATTTGCACAGCTTGAACAAGAGAATACGGACATCTGACCACCTAGTCAGTTTTTGACCAAACATTGAGTAACAGGTTTGCCCGGCTGGGACTTTACCTCCAAGGTAGAATGAAGAGGAACTTATTTTAAAATTCTGCAAGAAGTCTTGGCCTTCAGGTTTGACTGGAACGCTTATACTACTCAAGACGCTTTTAGTTATATGATTGTAAAGCAAGTGTATGCCCCTTTTTTATTATGAAAAACATGAATGAAGTGGAGCAAGTTAAATACAGACATTTCAGAATGAAAAGTATTCCATTTCCTAATATAAACAGATCCATTGTCAAGGTACATCATTTCTCTGCATTAGAACACTGCAGGAATAGTTGGAATAGTCAAGATCTGCTGATGAATCCTAAAACCACTGGGTGAAAGTTTGAGGAGAAACAAGAATATCTTTCCACCAATACATTTATTAATTTCAAAGTGAAAAATAGTAACTTTAGGGAGAAAATCAGCGGACACCGGCTTACACAAGTGGTCAAGGTTAATATCAGCAGTAATAAGATGTATCTCCTTTCATGATGTTGTACCGAGAAGGGCACACCACTTCTGTGGTATTCTTGAGAAAAATGCATGACCCCAATCTAATTATGAGAAAATATTAGATAGGACAAAATTGAGGGACATTTGACAAACTGACAATACTATTCAAAAGTGTAGCGATCATGAAAAATAATGCCAAATTAAGCAGCTTTCAGAGATAGGAAGACACTAAGGAGACACGATGACTGAATGCAATGTGGCTTCCTTAGATTGGGTTCTGGAACAGAGAAAGAGCATTCGTGGAAACACTGGTGAAATTCATACAAAGTCTGTAGTTTAGCTACTAATCTACCAATGTTAATTTCTTGATTTTGAACGTTGCACAATGGTTACACAAGATGTTATCATTGAGAGAAGCTGGCTGAAGGGTATATGAGAGCTCTCTGTACTATTTTTGAAACTTTTCTGTAATTATAAAATTATTTCAAGAGAAAGAGTTTAAAAGCTTTCTCAAGTGGAGAAAATATTTCTCCATGAAATGGTTCATTTCCCCCCAAATCATCTACTAAATAACTTACCAAATAGACTATCATGTTCACACAGATTGGTGCTGCCACTTCTATCATTTCATGTTGCCATCTATACCTGCTGTATTTCTGGGCTTTATAATCCTGTTTGGTCTATTTTTCTGTAAATGTTATTCTTTTGGGTTTCATTTTGCTTTTTTTAAAAACATGGCTTTATACAAATATAAAGATACAACATTTTATTATCTTCTGGGGTGAATCTCCTTTTGTTGCTCTCGTTTTTCAAAATTAGTTTTCCATGTACTTTTTTTTCCATATATTGTTAATAATCAGTGTTCCTGTGAGGCAGCAGGATGGGATACTCATAGAGGGTGTGATTCCCTCACATGATCCAGCCCTGGAGATGCCACAGAAGTGAGAGGAGGTGATGTATTTGAGACATTAATAAAAACTGTGAGATATCCCTAGGAAGTCCAAGATAACTGGGTTCTGTTGTGCCTGATGGAGGTGAGGGTTTGGGGAGAGGAAGCGAACCCAGGGAAGGAAACAGCTGGAAGCCATGGGCAGGATAAAGATTGAGGCGAGCATTCTGAGTCCTTTTAATCTCCTTATAATACCCTGGTTAGAACAATGATTGCCACCTTGCTACCGTAGGGCAGAGAAATAGCATCTCTCTGAGCACCTGATTGGGGGCAGTGTAGCAGCATCAGGCACCACTAGGGGACCCTAAGAGTACAGAGGAGAAACCTACTTGTGCAAATGAATGAGCTAGTCCTAAACTTTAACTTCTGCCCCATCACTGCTGGGGGCACTACTGTCATTCTGTTTGGGACAGTACTTCATTGTGTGGGATTTTTCTATGCGTTATAAAAAGGCATGCTTAGTACCCCAGCCCCTTGCCCTAAATGCCTGTAGTAACCCAATGTCAATAGAGCAACCTCCAAATTTCCCTCACACATTTCCAAATACCTCCTTTGGTTGAGAACCTCTGGTTTAGATGACTAGATCATAAGAGGATGACAACTCTTGGGAAAACTGTACTTGGGTCGAGGTACAGAAAAGTCACTTAGGGTTGGGTGTGTGAGTAACAGAATGGAAAATTGTTGAGGACAGATCAAAACAGGCTCTTATTACTAAAGAATCCTTTTAAGAACCCCTGCAAATTCACTACCAATGGCACAAGCTAAGGCTTGGAATTTGGCCTGTTCTCCTAGGAAGACATTACCATTGATAGCCAATAATTTCAGGGAAATGTGACCTCACAGGAAAAAGTAATGAGACATCTGAAGAGCACAATCACTATATAAAAAAGGAGAAAAGTAATGGGCCACATAGACCGAGAATTAGAATTAAGCATAATAAATATCATTTGAGAGAGAGAAGAGATACCAATTGCTTGACTGTAAAGCACAAATGAGCAGTCATAAAGAAGAACTAGTGGAAGAGTCTCGGTCTACAATATGTAATAACCAAAATAAATAATAGAGTGCAAGAGTAAAATGTATACAAAAATAAAATTAGTAACCTGGAAGATCAGGTTGAAGAACTCTCCAGAAATCATCAAGAAGAAGTTGAAAGAATGTGAAAGACAAGTTAAAAGATATGGAGCAAAGAAATAAAAATGTCAATATCCATATTTAATAAGAATCCCAGAAAGGTAGGGTAAAAACCAAGGAAACAAACAGAGACACTACATTATTTTCAAGTACGTGTGAAAATCAAAAATACTGAGTCACAAGGGAACGCTCAACAACTTTTAAATTCATCATTTATATGTAAAGCACAATGAAATCATAAAATATTTGACAGTGAATAGCAATGAAAGTACTTTATGTCAAATGTTGTGGAAATCCACCAAGTCGTACTGAGGGGGAAATATATAACTGTAAATGCAGCTATTAAATAGCAATAAGAATTAACACTAAATGAGCTAGATGTCCAAGTCAAGAATAGAAAAAGAACAGCATAGTAAACCCAAAGAAAGTAGAAGTAAGGAATTCACAAATGTAGGAGCAGATACTAATAAGAGATAAAACAGAGGAACAATAGAAATGATTAACAGAATAAAAAGCCAATTCTTAGAACAAAACTAAAAATGAGCAACTTTCTAGTAAATCTGATCAAGAGAAAAAGACAATATATATAGGACTCCAGCTGCTGAACGTAGGAGGATAGAGGAACAATTTTTCCTCCCTGACAACTACATTAACAGTTAGATAAAAGAAATGTGATCATTTCAATTGACGCTGAAAAATAAGACAATAAAATGCAACACTCATTCATAATTTGAAAACACAACAATGTAAAAACAACCTCTTAGCAAACTAGGAATTGAAGGAAACTGGATTAGTATAATACAGGATGTTTATTAAAGCCCTACATCAAATATTACATTACACTTACCTGTGAAATTTTAGAAGAATTCATACTCAAGTTAGTAACAAATTAAAGTTGCTTGTCATTACAACTTTTGTTCAATATTTTCATGGAGTTGTAGCAAAAGTAGGAAGACCTAAGGGGGAACAAAAAAGGAATGACAGAAGAGACAGAAAATGAGAAAATTGTCTGTTTGAAGATGACATAAAAGATATGATAATCCACAAACTATTAGAAATAATAAGAAAATTTGGTCAAGTTGTTTGATATAAGATTGTAAGTGAGTTGAATAGTGTCCACCCCAAATTCATGTCCACCTGGAATCTCAGATTGTGACCTTATTTAGAAATAGGGTCTTTGCAGATGTAATTAGTTAAGGATCTCAAGATGGAATCATTCTCAATTTAGGTTAGGCCTGAAGTTCAATGACTGGTGTCCTTGTAAAAAGAAAAGAGGACACAGAGCGAAAGAGGCCATATGGAGATGGAGGCAGAGATTGGAGTCTGTTGCCGGAAGCCAAGAAATGCCTGGGGCCACTAGAAGCTGAGGCAGGTGAGCAAGGATTCTTCCCTAGAGCCTTCAGAGGGAGTGTCATCTTACTGACACCTTGATTTCAGATTCTAGCCTCCCAAACTGTGAGAGAATAAATTTATGTGGTTTCAGCCACACAGTTTATCGTACTTTGTTATGGCAGCCCTAGGAAACTAATCAACATATAAAATCAATTGTATTCTAAGCAGTAATAATGACCAATTAAAAATATAATAGTAAAAACTTCTATTTGCAGTAACATCTAAAATTAAAACAGGATATAAAACATTTTTATGGGCAACATTGTGAAACACTGAAAGAAGACCTGAATAAATGAAATGGTATGTCATGTTTATGAATAAGAAAGTTTAATATCATGTGGATTGCAATTCTCCCCCAAATTCTATCAGACCTCTATATGATGACTAATTATTATATGGAAGAGCAACAAGCCAAAAGTAGGAAACCAAACTTGTAGAAGAAGCTTAAAATGAACGGCCTATCCTACCAGATAACATTTTATTAAAAAGCAATTGCAATTAAGATAGTCTGGTATTGGGGGTTGGAGTCAAGATGGCAGTGTGGGAAGACACGGAGTTTGAGTCTCCCTACAACTAGGGTGCCTGCTGGACACTGGTAGGGGACCTTGATGCCCAAGGAGATGGGAGGAACCCGTGAGCAACTGGGTAGGATGTGGGGGGGTGGGTGAGCGCGGAGGAGAAGTGGAAGCCGGACAGGACTGGTGCCCCTGAGGGGTGGCTGGGAGGGGGGAGTAGTTCCCATGCCTGGAGGGACCCTTAGGGGCTCAGAGGATCAGGGGAGGCAGGGCAGGTGTTTCTCCCACTCACTCAGCCCCAGGAAATGTGTTGGGCTCCCGGGCCAGATCCCCTGTCCTCCATGGCCCCCTCTGGGCCATGTTGGTCCTAGGGGTGTAGGAGGAAGGTGGGGGGAGAAGAGGAGAGGTGGACCAGGAGGGTCCCTCCAGGATCAGAGGATCAGGGGAGGTGTGGCAGGTGTTTCCCCTGCCCACTCGGCCTGGAGACCTGCTGGGACCTGGCCTCGTACTTCATTCTCCGGGGCCCCCTCTGGCCTTGTGGGTCTTAGGGGCATGGGAGGGAGGGAGGAGGGGGGAAGAGGAAGAGAGGCAGATGGTGGGGGGTGACCCTCCAGGGCCAGAAGATCAGGGAAGGTGCAGTGGGCATTTCCCCCATCCACTCGGGCCCTGGGAAGCCTGCTGGGGTCCTGAGCCTGGTTCTGTGTTCTCTGAGGCCCCCTCCAGCTCTGGGGGTCCTAGGGGCATAGGAGGGAGGGAGGGAAGGGGGGAGGGGGGAAGAGGAGTAGAGGCAGACAGGGAGGGGCCCTCCGGGATTGGAAGATCAGGGGAGATGCAGAGGGTGTTTCCTCCACTCACTCCTCCTAGGGAAGCCTGTTGGGCTTCTGGGTCTGGTCCCCTGCCTTCTGGGGCCACCTCTGGCCACATGGCTCCTAGAGGCATAGGAGGGAGGGAGGGGGGAAGTAGAAGAGAGGCCAATGGGGAGGGGCCCTCCAGGATTGGAGCAACAGGGCGGAATGCACCTAGCATTTCCCCCACCCACTCAGGCCCAGTGAGCCTGATGGGGTCCTGGACCTGGTCCTCTGACCTCTAAGTCCAGAGACACTCCTGGGCCCCTCCTGCTGCATTAAGCCAAAGCACCCGCCCTCCCCCAGGGCCTCTTCTGCCCAGTGGGTCCTAAGCATAGGCCCCACCAACCCCCTAAACCCCACCCCTGCCTAAGCCACACCCCCCAGAGCCAAGGCCTTTTCCAGCTTTTTTTTTTTCTCCTCTTTCTTACTATTGTGGTTCTGTTTTACCTTCTGGTTGTTGTTTCATCTATATTTTAATTTTTTAATGCTTTCTAACATATCTGTTAGTTTTCTAACCTTATTTTATTTTTTACTCTTTGTTATTGTTCTGCTCCTTTCTTTCTTTTCTTTTTTTTTCCTGCACTGTGAGGCTTGTGGGATCTTGGTTCACGGGCTGGGGGTCAGGCCAGAGCTCCTGCGGTGGGAGCTCAGAGTCTGAACCACTGGACTAACAGAGAACCTGACCCCAGGGAATATTCCATGGAGTGAGGTTTCCCAGAGGTCCACATCTTGGCACCAAAACTGAGCTCTACCCAATAACCTACAAACTCCAGTTCTGGAAGCCTCAGGCCAAACAACCAGTAAGACAAGAACACAATCCCACTCATCAAAAAAATGAGATGACAAAAAATATGTCACAGATGAAGGAGCAAGGTAAAAACCTACAAGACCAAATAAATGAAGAGGAAGTAGGCAACCAATCTGAAAAAGAATTCAGAGTAATGATAGTAAAGATGATTGAGAATATCGGGAATAGAATGGAGGTATGGATTGAGAAAATACAAGAAATATTTAACAAAGATCTAGAAGAATTTAAGAACACACAAACAGATGAACAACACAATAACTGAAATGAAAAATACACTAGAAGGAATCAATAACAGAATGACTGAGGCAGAAGAATGAATAAGTGAGCTGGAAGACAGCGTGGTGGAAATAACTGCTGAGGAGCAGAATAAAGAAAAAAGAATGAAAAGAATTGAAGACAATCTCAGAGACTTCTGGGACAATATTAAATGTGCCAACATTTGAATTATAGGGGTCCCAGAAGAAGAAGAGTAAAAGAAAGGGTCTGAGAAACTATTTGAAGAGATTATGGTGGAAAACTTCCTTAACATGGGAAAGGAAATAG
This sequence comes from Lagenorhynchus albirostris, assembly GCF_949774975.1. Lineage (NCBI taxonomy): Eukaryota > Metazoa > Chordata > Mammalia > Artiodactyla > Delphinidae > Lagenorhynchus > Lagenorhynchus albirostris. Next base: position 90,982,449 of record NC_083103.1, read on the forward strand.
TCAACCAAGTCCAGGAAGCTCACAGAGTCCCATACAGGATAAACCCTAGGAGAAACACACCAAGACACATATTAATCAAACTAACAAAAATTAAATTCAAAGAAAAAATATAAAAAGCAGCAAGGGAAAAGCAAAAAATAACATACAAAGGAATCTCCATAAGGTTATCAGCTGATTTTTCAGCAGAAACTCTGCAAGCCAGAAAGGAGTGGCAGGATATACTTAAAGTGATGAAAGAGAAAAACCTACAACCAAAATTACTCTACCCAGCAAGGATCTCATTCAGATTTGATGGAGAGAAATTTAAACCTTTACAGAGAGCAAAAGCTAAGAGAATTCAGCACCACCAAACCAGCTTTACAACAAATGCTAAAGGAACTTCTCTAGGCAGGAAACACAAGAGAAGGAAAAGACCTATAATAACAAACCCAAAACAATCAAGAAAATGTTAATAGGAACATACATATCGATAATTACCTTAAATGTAAATGGATTAAATGCTCCAAACAAAAGACACAGGCTAGCTGAATGGATATAAAAACAAGACCCATATATATGAAGTCTACAAGAGACCCACTTCAGACCGAGGGACACATACAGACTGAAAGTGAGGGAGTGGAAAAAGATATTCCATGCAAATGGAAATCAAAAAAAGCTGGAGGGCTTCCCTGGTGGCGCAGTGGTTGAGAGTCCGCCTGCCGATGCAGGGGACACGGGTTCGTGCCCCAGTCCAGGAGGATCCCTCATGCCGCAGAGCGGCTAGGCCCGTGAGCCATGGCCGCTGAGCCTGCGCGTGCGGAGCCTGTGCTCCACAGCAGGAGGGGCGACAACAGTGAGAGGCCCGTGTACCGCAAAAAAAAGAAAAGAAAGCTGGAGTAGCAATACTCATATCAGATAAAATAGACTTTAAAATAAAGAATGTACAAAAGACAAGGAAGGACACTACATAATGATCAAGGGATCAATCCAAGAAGAAGATATAACAATTATAAATATATATCCACTCAACATAGTAGTACCTTAATACATAGAGCGAATGCTAACAGCCATAAAAGAGGAAATTGAGTGTAACACAATATTAGTGGGGGACTTTAACACCTCACTTACACCAATGGACAGATCATTCAGACAGAAAATTAATGAGGAAACACAATCTTTAGATGACACAATAGACCAGATAGGTTTAATTGATATTTATAGGACATTCTATCCAAAACCAGCAGATTACACTTTCTTCTCAAGTGCACATGGAACATTCTCCAGGATAGATCACATCTTGAGTCAAAAATCAAGCCTCAGAAAATGTAAGAAAATTGAAATCGTATCAAGCATCTTTTCTGACCACAACACTATGAGACTGGAAGTCAATTACAGGAAAAAAACTGTATAAAACACAAATACAAGGAGACTAAACAGTGTGCTACTAAATAACCAAGAGATCACTGAAGAAATCAAAGAAGAAATAAAAAAATACATAGAAACAAATGAAAATGAAACAAATGAAAAAATAGAAACAAATGAAAATGAAAACACAATGACCCCAAACCTATGCGATTCAACAAAAGCAGCGCTAAGAGGGAATTTTACAGCAATTCAATCTCACCTCAAGACACAAGAAAAATCTCAAATAAACAATCTAACCGTACACCTAAAACAACTAGAGAAAGAAGAACAAAGAAAAGCCAAAGTCAGTAGAAGGAAAGAAATCATAAAGATCAGAGTAGAAATAAATGAAATAGAAAAAAGAAAACAATAGCAAAGATCAATAAAACAAAAAGTTGGTTCTTTGAGAAGATAAACAAAATTGATAAACCTTTAGCCAGACTAATCAAGAAAAAAAGGGAGAGGATGCAAATCAATAAAATTAGAAATGAAAAAGGAGAAATCACAGCTCACACTGCAGAAATACAAAGGATTATGAGACTACTACAAACAACTATATGCCAATAAAATGGACAACCATGAAGAAATGGACAAATTCTTGGAAAGGTACAATTTTCCAAGACTGAACCAGGAAGAATTAGAAAATATAAACAGACCTATCACAAGTAATGAATTTGAAACAGTAATTAAAAATCTTCCAACAAACAAAAGTCCAGGACCAGATAGCTTCACAGGTGAATTCTATCAAACATTTAGAGAAGAGCTAACACCCATCCTTCTCAAACTCTTCCAAAAAACTGCAGAGGGAGGAACACTCCCAAATTTGTTCTATGAAGCCACCATCACCCTGACACCAAAACCAGACAAAGATATCCCACAAAAAAGAAAATTACAGACCAATATCACTGATGAACATAGATGAAAAAATCCTGAATACAATACTAGCAAACAGAATCCAACAACACATTAAAAGGATCATACACCATGATCAAGTGGGATTTAACCCAGGAATGCAAGGATTCTTCAATGTGTGCAGTTCAATCAATGTAATACACCATGTTAACAAATTAAGGAGTAAAAACCATATGATCATTTAATAGATGCAGAAAAAGATTCTGACAAAATTCAACACCCATTTATGATGAAAACTTTCCAGAATATGGGCATAGAGGGAACCTACCTCAACATAATAAAGGCCATATATGACAAACCCACAGCAAGCATCATACTCAATGGGGAAAAACTGAAAGCATTTCCTCTAAGATCAGGAACAAGACAAGGATGTGCATGCTCACCACTATTATTCAACATAGTTTTGGAAGTCCTAGCCACTGTAATCAGAGAAGAAAAAGAAATAAAACAAATACAAATTGGAAAAGAAGAAGTAAAACTGTCACTGTTTGCAGATGACATAATACTATACATAGAAAATCCTAAAGGTGCCAATAAACAACTACTAGAACTAAGCAGTGAATTTGGTAAAGTTGCAGAATACAAAAGTAATGCACAGAAATCTCTGGCATTCCTATACACTAACAATGAAAAATCAGAAAGAGAAATTAAGGAAATAATCTCATTTAGCATCACAACAAAAGGGGTAAAATACCTAAGAATAAACCTACCTAAGGAGGCAAAAGACTTGTACTCAGAAAACTATAAAACACTGATGAAAGAAATAAAAAATGACACAAACAGATGGAGAGATATACCATGTTCTTGGATTGGAAGACTCAAAGTGGATTAAATACCTAACTGTAAGGTCAGAAACTATAAAACTCTTAGAGGAAAACATAGGCAGAACACTCTATAACATAAATCACAGCAAGATCCTTTTTGACCCACCTCCTAGAGAAATGGAAATAAAAACAAAAATAAACAAATGAGACCTAATGAAATGTCAAAGCTTTTGCACAGCAAAGGAAACTATAAACAAGACCATAAGACAACCCTCAGAATGGGAGAAAATATTTGCAAATGAAACAACTGACAAAGGATTAATCTCCAAAATTTACAAGCCGCTCATGCAGCTCAATATCAAAAAAAATAAACAACCCAATCCAAAAATGGGCAGAAGACCTAAATAGACATTTCTCCAAAGAAGATATACAGACTGCCAACAAACACATGAAAGAATGCTCAAAATCATTAATCATTAGAGAAATGCAGATCAAAACTACAATGAGATATCATCTCACACCAGTCAGAATGGCCATCATCAAAAAATCTAGAAACAATAAATGCTGGAGAGGGTATGGAGAAAAGGGAACCCTCTTGCACTGTTCGTGGGAATGTAAATTGATACAGCCACTATGGAGAACAGTATGGAGGTTCCTTGAAAAACTACAAATAGAACTACCATATGACCCAGCAATCCCACTACTGGGCATATACCCTGAGAAAACCATAATTCAAAAAGAGTCATGTACCAAAATGTTCATTGCAGCTCTATTTACAATAGCTAGGACATGGAAGCAATCTAAGTGTCCATCAACAGATGAATGGATAAAGAAGATGTGGCACATATGTACAATGGAATATTACTGAGCCATAAAAAGAAACGAAATTAAGTTATTTGTAGTGAGGTGGATGGACCTAGAGTCTGTCATACAGAGTGAAGTAAGTCAGAAAGAGAAAAAAAATTCCGTATGCTAACACATATATATGGAATCTAAGAAAAAAAAAAAAGATCATGAAGAACCTAAGGGTAAGACAGGAATAAAGACACAGACCTACTAGAGCATGGACTTGAGGATATGGGGAGGGGGAAGGGTAAGCTGTGACAAAGTGAGAGAGTGGCATGGACATATATACACTACCAAACATAAAGTAGATAGCTAGTGGGAAGTAGCCGCGTAGCACAGGGAGATCAGCTAGGTGGTTTGTGACCACCTAGAGGGGTGGGTTAGGGAGGGTGGGAGGGAGGCGCAAGAGGGAAGAGATATGGGAACATATGTATACGTATAACTGATTCACTTTGTTATAAAGCAGAAACTAGCACACCATTGTAAAGAAATTATACTCCAATAAAGATGTTAAAAAAAACTTTCTTGTTTTATTAAATGTATCCTAAGTAAATTTCCTCCTCAGTTCTGTTTAGATGTATGTTACAAATTTGGACATGTAGTAAGTTTGTTGTCATCTATACTAAGCAATATTAACATCATACTTAATGGAACAAGACAGAATGCATTCTCTCTAAGGTCAGAAGCAAGGCAAGGATATCTGCTCTTACCACACTTACTTACATTACACTGAGGTTTGAGAGCAAGGCTAAGAGAATCCTCTTGAAACAAGCAGTTCCTTCACAAGTGAAAGGCAGTGGCCTGCTGATGCTGGGGACAGGGTAGGAGAGCTGTCCCATGACTCTGAAGCAATCCAAGCTTTCACCAAGCTTATTGCTGTGGCCTGCTAGAGGCAAGAAAACAGGGGAGAACTAAGAGAAATCTCTCCAAAGCACTTTGGGCTGCATTCAGCTAATGTACTGCAGCATTCTCCAAAGGTTAGAGACAAGGAAGCTGGACGTAAAGGAATCTACTGAGGTGCAATAATTTAGAAGTGAGACTGGAGAACAAATAAGAATCCCCAGAGACCCAAAGAAGCTACCATTATGAATTGGAAAGCTGATGGTTAGCCTCTTAAGCCTAAAAGGATCTGTGGAGTCTTGTGTATGATCAGACTCAAGCTGTACTCTGATTCTGCCTTCAAAATATTTTTTAAGTTTTTATTTTATATTGGAGCACAGTTGATTAACAATGTTGTGTTGTTTCAGGTGTAAGCAAAGTGATTCAGTTATACATATATTGATACATGTATCTATTCTTTTTCAAATTCTTTTCCCATTTAGGTTATTACAGAATATCAGTAGCGTTCCCTGTGCTATACAGTAGGTCCTTGTTTGTTATCTATTTTAAATATAGCTGTGTGTACATGTCAATCCCAAACTCCCAATCTATCCCTTTCCCCTACCCTTCCTCCCGGTAACCATAAGTTCGTTCTCTAAATCTGTGAGTCTGTTTCTGTTTTGTAAATAAGTTCATTTGTATTATTTTTTTAGAGTCTACATATAAGCGATATCATATGATATTTGTCTTTCTCTGTCTGACTTACTTCACTTAGTATGATAATCTCCAGGTCCATCCATGTTGCTGCCAATCTGCCTTCAAAACTTTTAAAGCCAGTGATGAACTGAATCAAGCTAAAACTGTAACAAAGCCCAGACACAGCTCAGTGAGAGAGTAAATTGACTCAATCCTGCATTCAAGTACCTTGAAAGAAGGAGCACACCCTTTGGTGGGGGGGGGTATTATTTCCTTCAATATCTACTATTTGTTTATACAGAATGTCTTGACACAGAGTCAAAAAATTACAAGTCACATAAGGAAGACTCAAAGATAGTCCTGTTGTTGGAATTATTAGACAGAGACTTTAATATAACTGTGGCAAACATATTAAAGGCTCTAGTAGAAACATTGGACAACGTAAATAGATGGGGGAATTTCAGCAGAGAGGTCAAAATTATAAAAAAGACCCAAACAGTTATTTCGATGGAACTTATAGATGAAAATGTTAAAAATGAAAAAAAAATAATGCAGAAGTGAAAAATTCATTCGAATTATGACATGCTGGACTCAGAAGAAGAAAGCAATAATAAACTTGGAGATAGGCCAATAGCAGTTATACAAAATGAAGAACCAAAAGAAAAAAGGCAAAAACCCAGTAACAGAATATCTACGATATGTGGGGCAATATCATCTGGCCCAATATATAAGTAATTAGAGACCTAAAAGGAGAAGGGAGAGATAATGGAGCAGTAGATATATCTGAAGAGATAATGGCTTAGCATTTTCCCAAACTGAGGAAAGATATCAGATATACAAAGCTCAATGGACCCCTAGAGCAACAGACTTCCTCAACTACGCATATCTTAGTCAAACTGTTGAGAATCAAAGATGAGAAATCTTATAAGGAGCCCAAGAAAAAAGACACATGACATACAAGATGTATTAGTCAGGATTCTCCAGAGAAACATAATCTATAGGATGTATATCTATTATACACTGCTGAGTTTGTAGCAGAAATAGAAATAAAACTGTATGATAACAAGAGTACAAAGGGTAGCAGGAAGTAAGTAGAATTATACTGTTGTATGGTTGCTACATTAATTGCAGAATAGTATATTATTTTAAAATAGACTATCATAAGTTAAAGATGCACATTATAAACTCTAGAGCAGAGGGAGTGATTTTTTTTCTACAGAGGACCAGGTGGTAAATATTTAAGGCTTCGTAGCCCAGAGTGTCTCTGTCACAAGTACTCAACTCTGCTGTTGTAGTGCAATGTGAAAATGACCACAGACCACATGTAAGCCTATGAAGGGCTGTGTTCCAATAAAATTGTATTTAGGAAAACAAGCTGTGGACCATTTGGGGACTGTAGACCATAGCTTGCTAGAGTTGAGAACCACTAATGATAAAACAGAGGTATAGCTAAAAATTCAATGATAGCACAGAGATTTGCACATAAATATTCATAGCAGCATTATTCATAATGGCTTCCAAATTGGAGACAGCCTACATGTCTTTTAACTGGTGAATATGGTACAGACAAAATTAGGTATAGGTATACACTGAAATAGAATTCAGCAATAAAAAGGAATGAACTGCTAATACATGCCAGGATTTGGATGAACCTCAAAACTATTATGCTCAATGAAAGACTCGGATACAAGAGACCACATATTTCATGATTCCATTTGCAATACGAGATTTGAAATGTCCAGAAAAGACAAGGTTGTAGAGACAGAAACTAGATCCGTGGTTGCTTGGGGTTGTGATGAAGATGAGACAAGAATTGGGATTAAGAGTAAATCGGCATGAAGTATCATCTTGGGGTGATGAACATGTTCCAAAACTGATTTATGGTGATGGTTGCACACAGTCATGAAACACAAAATAGGATGAAATGGAGGACGTCTGGAGGCAGGGAAGCAGCTAGGAGGAAACAATTATAAGATCGCAAGGGAGGGACAAATCCAGGTGCACAAAACACCTGGAATGTTCTTTTGCCTCTGGGCTAATGTTTACCAACCACTGTCCCTGTTCTAACACACTCCTGAGGGTTGCGACACTCCTCTCAGTTACAGCAGTTGAGGCGGGGTGGTGGGTGGGTGTGTGCATTTGGAAAGAAGGTTCAACTGTACACTTGAAATGAGTGAATTATATGATATGTAATATTTTTACGCCTCAATAAAGTAATATTTATAAAAGTCAACTAAGACTTCTGTGACTACAGAAAATGTAATAAGCTGCAAAAAATGCACTCTTACCCTCACAATGGGAAAAAGCCAGATACTCTACAAAAGTGTAACTTTCTTGAGTACCTCAGAGAACTCAAGTAGCAAGAAACCACATGACCCAAATTCCAAGGAGGGACAATCTCCTTCAAGAAGAGATGAGATACACAATCCCTTTCATCTTTGGCAGAGCAGGGGAAAAAGAGAGCAACAGAAAAAGAAAAGAAGAAACCAGCAAAAATGTAAATGAATTGTTAAAGGCCAAGTGTGGGTTTATGTACTGGTGGGGCATTCCAGAAAAGAGTAGGAAGAGTCACCCGTAAGCTCTTCTGCATGGCTCTTCACTGGTGCTCAGGAGGAAGACTGGGGGCAGGGCAGGAGTTTGAGAGAGTACCCCTACTCGGTGCAGGCATGAAGGAAGGGATTGGCAGCTGCTAAGGGATAAGCATAAAGCCCTGCAGACTTTCCAAGGCTCTTCAGCAAAAGCCTTCCATCACTTGAGGAGAAGCTGCAAACCCGTCTCAGGGCCCAGGCAAAACTCCGTTGCTAAGGAAAGAAGATTAGAAATTCAACATGTCCTGCCTTGAGAGTAGGACATGTAACTTTCTCATTCCCAGGACACAAGCAAAGATCCAATCCTGCAAAGACAGGAGGTAGGAGAATAAGACCCCTACTTCTAGGGAAGGGACAGGAAGCCATCATGGACCCAGGATTTATACTGACAGTAGGTAGAGGTCTGCTACCACCATGAATAGGGCAGGAAACTCCCACCGAGACCAACTTTGGATACAAGGCAGACTGTGGTTGCTATGGGAAGGAGGAGCGGGAACTCTGAAAAAAGCTTTCTCAAAGATCCAGGCACAGAGGACCTGCCTAAGACAGGCTGGACCAGGAAAACACTCTCTCCTGCCCCCACCCCAGGCCTAGTACCCAGGAACAATGGCACAGCAGCAGTCTGCAATCTGTGGAGGGAAAGCACCATGACATTGGCCTCAGAGCTGGCTGAGAGTGGAGGGGGAAGCAGGAACACTGAGGAAAGACCCTCCTGCATCTCAACCCCCAGCGTAAGCACAGGGCAACCAAGAATTTGAAGCCTGCGGTGCACTGAAGGTTAATTACAACACCAATAAGGAAAAGTTATTAGGGTGTTGTTAGGATAGCAACAACTTCCGTCTTTCTGTAGGTTGGAATGGAACTGGAACTGGGCTGGACCTCAAAAGGTTTGTTATCCACTTGCATTCTGACCACTGTCAATACTGACGGACTCTGGAGCCAGGACCTTACACTCCTTCCCATGGCAATTTGATACACCAGAAATACATCTACATGTGGAACAACTCCTACACAAGATCTACTGAATGCTGGCAGAAGACCTCAGACCTCCCAAAAGGCAAGAAACCCACCACGTAGCTGGGTAGGGCAAAAGAAAAAAGAAAAAAACAGAGACAAAAGAATAGGGACAGGACCTGCACCAGTGGGAGGGAGCTGTGAAGGAGGAAAGGTTTCCACACACTAGGAAGCCCCTTCGCGGGCAGAGACTGCGGGTGGCGGAGGGGGAAAGCTTCGGGGGTGGCGGAGGGGGAAAGCTTTGGAGCCGCGGAGGAGAGCACAGCAAAAGGGGTGCGGAGGGCAAAGCGGAGAGATTCCCGCACAGAGGATCAGGGCCGACGGGCACTCACCAGACCGATAGACTTGTCTGCTCACCCGCCGGGGCCGGCAGGACTGGGAGCTGAGGCTTGGCCTTCCGACGGAGCGCAGGGGGAGCACTGGGGATGGGGGCGTGAACACAGCCTGCGGGGTTAGTGCACCACTGCTGACCGGGAGGGAGTCCGGGGAAAAGTCTGCACCTGCCAAAGAGGCAAGAGACTTTTTCTTCCCTCTTTGTTTCCTGGTGCTCGAGGAGAGGGGATTAAGAGTGCTGCTTAAAGAAGCTCCAGAGATGGGCGTGAGCCGTGGCTAAAAGTGCGGACCCCAGAGACAGGCATGAGATGCTAAGGCTGCTGCTGCCGCCACCAAGAAGCCTGTGTGCGACCACAGGTTACTATCCACACCCCACTTCCGGGGAGCCTGTCAGCCCGCCACTGCCAGGGTCCCAGGATCCAGGGACAACTTCCCCGGGAGAATGCACGGCGTGCCTCAGGCTGGTGCAATGTAATGCCAGCCTCTGCCGCCGCAGGCTTGCCCCGCACTCCATGCCCCTCCCTCCCGCCGGCCTGAGTGAGCCGGAGCCCCCAAATCAGCGGCTCCTTTAACCCCATCCTGTCTGAGCCAAGAACAGACGCCCTCCGGCGACCTACATGCAGAGGCGGGGCCAAATCCAAAGCTGAGCCCCTGGGAGCTGTGAGAACAAAGAAGAGAAAAGGAAATCTCTCCCAGCAGCCTCAGAAGCAGCAGATTAAAGCTCCACAATCAACTTGATGTACCCTGCATCTGTGGAATACATGAAAAAACTACGAATCATCCCAAATTGAGGAGGTGGACTTTGAGAGCAAGATTTATGATTTTTTCCACTTTTCCTCTTTTTGTGAGTGTGTATGTGTATGCTTCTGTGTGAGATGTTATCTGTATAGCTTTGCTTCCACCATTTGTCCTAGGGTTCTATCCTTCCTTTTTTTTGTTGTTGTTTTAATTTTTTTTCTCAATAATTATTTTTTATTTTATTAACTTTATTTTATTTTACTTTATCTTCTTTCTTTCTTTCCTTCCTTCCCTCCTTTAGACTACGAATCATCCCAAATTGAGGAGGTGGACGTTGAGAGCAAGATTTATGATTTTTTCCCCATTTCCTCTTTTTGTGAGTGTACGCTTCTGTGTGAGATGTTGTCTGTATAGCTTTGCCTCCACCATTTGTCCTAGGGTTCTATCCGTCCGTTGTTTCTTTTTAAAATATTTTTCTTAATAATAATTTTTTATTTTAATAACTTTACTATATTTTCTTACTTCATTATATTTTACTTTATCTTCTTTCTTTCCTTCTTTCTTTTTTTCCTTCTTTCCCTCCTTCTTTCCTTCCTTAGGCCCTCCCTCCCTCACTTCTTTCTTTCTTTCTACTTCTACTAATTCTTTCTTTGTACTTTTCTCCCTTTTATTCTGAGCTGTGTGGATGAAAGGCTCTTGGTGCTGCAGCCAGAAGTCAGTGCTGTGCCTCTGAGGTAGGAGAGCCAACTTCAGGACACTGGTCCACAAGAGACCTCCCAGCTCCACATAATATCAAATGGCGAAAATCTCCCAGAGATCTCCAGCTCAACACCAGCACCCACCTTCACGCAATGACCAGCAAGCTACAGTGCTGGACATCCTATGCCAAACAACTAGCAAGACAGGAACACAAATACACCCATTATCAGAGAGGCTGCCTAAAATCATAATAAGTCCACAGACACCCCCAAACACACCACCAGACGTGGACCTGCCCACCAGAAAGACAAGATCCAGCCTCATCCACCAGAACTCAGGCACTAGTCCCCTCCACCAGGAAGACCACACAATCCACTGAACCAACCTTAGCCACTGGGAACAGACACCAAAAACAACGGGAACTATGAACCTGGAGCCTGCAAAAAGGAGACCCCAAACACAGTAAGATAAACAAAATGAGAAGACAGAGAAAAACACAGCAGATGAAGGAGCAAGATAAAAACCCAACAGACCTAACAAATGAAGAGGAAATAGGCAGTCTACCTGAAAAAGAATTCAGAATAATGATAGTAAAGATGATCCAAAATCTTGGAAATAGAATGGACAAAATGCAAGAAACATTTAACGAGGACCTAGAAGAACTAAAGATGAAACAAACAATGATGAACAACACAATAAATGAAATAAAAAATACTCTATATGGGATCAATAGCAGAATAACTGAGGCAGAAGAACGGATAAGTGACCTGGAAGATAAAATAGTGGAAATAACTACTGCAGAGCAGAATAAAGAAAAAAGAATGAAAAGAACTGAGGACAGTCTCAGAAACCTCTGGGACAACATTAAACGCACCAACATTCGAATTATAGGGGTTCCAGAAGAAGAAGAGAAAAAGAAAGGGACTGAGAAAATATTTGAAGAGATTATAGTTGAAAACTTCCCTAATATGGGAAAGGAAATAGTTAATCAAGTCCAGTAAGCACAGAGAGTCCCATACAGGATAAATCCAAGGAGAAACACGCCAAGACACATATTAATCAAACTGTCAAAAATTAAATACAAAGAAAACATATTAAAAGCAGCCAGGGAAAAACAACAAATAACACAAAAGGGAATCCCCATAAGGTTAACAGCTGATCTTTCAGCAGAAACTCTGCAAGCCAGAAGGGACTGGCAGGACATATTTAAAGTGATGAAGGAGAAAAACCTGCAACCAAGATTACTCTACCCAGCAAGGATCTCATTCAGATTTGATGGAGAAATTAAAACCTTTACAGACAAGCAAAAGCTGAGAGAGTTCAGCACCACCAAACCAGCTCTACAACAACTGCTAAAGGAACTTCTCTAGGCAAGAAACACAAGAGAAGGAAAAGACCTCCAAGAATGAACCCAAAACAATTAAGAAAATGGGAATAGGAACATACATATCGATAATTACCTTAAATGTAAATGCTGTAAATTCTGTAAATGCTGTAAATCTAAATGCTCTCACCAAAAGACACAGATTGGCTGAATGGATACAAAAACAAGACCCATATATTTGCTGTCTACAAGAGACCCACTTCAGACCTAGAGACACATACAGACTGAAAGTAAGGGGATAGAAAAAGATATTTCATGCAAATGGAAACCAAAAGAAAGCTGGAGTAGCAATTCTCATATCAGACAACATAGACTTTAAAATAAAGACTATTAGAAGAGACAAAGAATGACACTACATAATGATCAAGGGATTGATCCAAGAAGAAGATATAACAATTGTAAATATTTATGCACCCAACATAGGAGCACCTCAATACATAAGGCAAATACTAACAGCCATAAAAGGGGAAATTGACAGTAACACATTCATAGTAGGGGACTTTACACCCCACTTTCACCAATGGACAGATTATCCAAAATGAAAATAAATAAGGAAACACAAGCTTTAAATAATACATTAAACAAGATGGACTTAATTGATATTTATAGGACATTCCATCTAAAAACAACAGAATACACATTTTTCTCAAGTGCTCATGGAACATTCTCCAGGATAGATCATATCTTGGGTCACAAGTCAAGCCTTGGTAAATTTAAGAAAATTGAAATTGTTTCAAGTATCTTTTCCGACCACAACGCTATGAGACTAGATATCAATTACAGGAAAAGATCTGTAAGAAATACACACACATGGAGGCTAAACAATACACTACTTAATAACGAAGTGATCACTGAAGAAATCAAAGAGGAAATCAAAAAATACCTAGAAACAAATGACAATGGAGACACGACGACCCAATATCTATGGGATGCAACAAAAGTAGTTCTAAGAGGGAAGATTATAGCAATACAATCCTACCTTAAGAAACAGGAAATATCTTGAATAAACAACCTAACCTTCACCTAAAGCAATTAGAGAAAGAAGAACAAAAAAAACCCAAAGTTAGCAGAAGGAAAGAAATCATAAAAATCAGATCAGAAATAAATGAAAAAGAAATGAAGGAAATGATAGTAAAGATCAATAAAACTAAAAGCTGGTTCTTTGAGAAGATAAACAAAATTGAGAAACCATTATCCAGACTCATCAAGAAAAAAAAGGAGAAGACTCAAATCAATAGAATTAGAAATGAAAGAGGAGAAGTAACAACTGACACTGCAGAAATACAAAAGATCATGAGAGATTACTACAATCAACTCTATGCCAATAAAATGGACAACCTGGCAGAAATGGACAAATTCTTAGAAATGCACAACCTGCCAAGACTGAATCAGGAAGAAATAGAAAATATGAACAGACCAATCACAAGCACTGAAATTGAAACGGTGATTAAAAATCTTCCAACAAACAAAAGCCCAGGACCAGATGGCTTTACAGGTGAATTCTATCAAATATTTAGAGAAGAGCTAACACTTATCCTTCTCAAACTCTTCCAAAATATAGCAGAGGGAGGAACACTCCCAAACTCATTCTACGAGGCCACCATCACCTTGATACCAAAACTAGAGAAGGATGTCACAAAGAAAGAAAACTACAGGCCAATATCACTGATGAACATAGATGCAAAAAAATCCTCAACAAAATACTAGCAAATAGAATCCAACAGCACATTAAACGGATCATACACCATGATCAAGTGGGGTTTATTCCAGGAATGCAAGGATTCTTCAATATACGCAAAACAATCAATGTGATAAACCATATTAACAAATTGAAGGAGAAAAACCATATGATCATCTCACTAGTTGCAGAGAAAGCTTTCGACAAAATTCAACACCCATTTATGATAAAATCCTTGCAGAAAGTAGGCATAGAGGGAACTTTCCTCAACATAATAAAGGCCATATATGACAAACCCACAGCCAACATCGTCCTCAATGGTGAAAAACTGAAAGCATTTCCACTAAGGTCAGGAACATGACGAAACTGCCCACTCTCACCACTCTTATTCAACATAGTTTTGGAAGTTTTAGCCACAGCAATCAGAGAAGAAAAGGAAATAAAAGGAATCCAAATCAGAAAAGAAGTAAAGCTGTCACTGTTTGCAGATGACATGATACTATACATAGAGAATCCTAAAGATACTACCAGAAAACTACTAGAGCTAATCAATGAATTTGGTAAAGGAGCAGGATACAAAATTAATGCACAGAAATCTCTGGCATTCCTATACACTAATGATGAAAAATCTGAAAGTGAAATCAAGAAAACACTCCCATTTACCATTGCAACAAAAAGAATAAAATATCTAGGAATAAACCTACCTAAGGAGACAAAAGACCTGTATGCAGAAAATTCTAAGACACTGATGAAAGAAATTAAAGATGATACAAATAGATGGAGAGATATACCATGTTCTTGGATTGGAAGAATCAACATTGTGAAAATGACTCTGCTACACAAAGCAATCTACAGATTCAGTGCAATCCCTATCAAACTACCACTGGCATTTTTCACAGAAGTAGAACAAAAAATTTCACAATTTGTATGGAAACACAAAAGACCCTGAATAGCCAAAGCAATCTTGAGAACAAAAAACGGAGCTGGAGGAATCAGGCTCCCTGACTTCAGACTATACTACAAAGCTACAGTAATCAAGACAGTATGGTACTAGCACAAAAACAGAAATATAGATCAATGGAACAGGATAGAAAGCCCAGAGATAAACCCACACACATATGGTCACCTTATCTTTGATAAAGGAGGCAGGAATGTATAGTGGAGAAAGGACAGCCTCTTCAATAAGTGGTGCTGGGAAAACTGGACAAGTACATGTAAAAGTATGAGACTAGATAACTCCCTAACACCATGCACAAAAATAAGCTCAAAATAGATTAAAGACCTAAATATAAGGCCAGAAACTATCAAACTCTTAGAGGAAAACATAGGCAGAACACTCTATAACATAAATCACAGCAAGATCCTTTTTGACCCACCTCCTAGAGAAATGGAAATAAAAACAAAAATAAACAAATGAGACCTAATGAAACTTCAAAGCTTTTGCACAGCAAAGGAAACCATGAACAAGGCCAAAAGACAACCCTCAGAATGGGAGAAAATATTTGCAAATGAAGCAACTGACAAAGGATTAATCTCCAAAATTTATAAGCGGCTCATGCAGCTCAATAACAAAAAAACAAACAACCCAACCCAAAAATGGGCAGAAGACCTAAATAGACATTTCTCCAAAGAAGATATACAGACTGCCAACAAACACATGAAAGAATGCTCAACATCACTAATCATTAGAGAAATGCAAATCAAGACTACAATGAGATATCATCTCACACCAGTCAGAATGGCCATCATCAAAAAATCTAGAAACAATAAATGCTGGAGAGGGTGTGGAGAAAAGGGAACCCTCTTACACTGTTGGTGGGAATGTAAATTGATACAGCCACTGTTGAGAACAGTATGGAGTTTCCTTGAAAAACTACAAATAGAACTACCATATGACCCAGCAATCCCACTACTGGGCATATACCCTGAGAAAACTATAATTCAAAAAGTGTCATGTACCAAAATATTCATTGCAGCTCTACTTAACAATAGCCCGGAGATGGTAACAACCTAAGTGTCCGTCATCGGATGAATGGATAAAGAAGATGTGGCACATATGTACAATGGAATATTACTCAGCCATAAAAAGAAATGAAATTGAGCTATTTGTAATGAGGTGGATAGACCTAGAGTCTGTCATACAGAGTGAAGTAAGTCAGAAAGAGAGAGACAAATACTGTATGCTAACACATATATATTGAATTTAAGAAATAAAAAACTGTCATGGAGAACCTAGGGGTAAGACAGAAAAAAAGACACAGACCTACTAGAGAATGGACTTCAGGATATGGCGAGGGGGAAGGGTAAGCTGTGACAAAGCGAGAGAGAGGCATGGACGTATATACACTACCAAATGTAAGGTAGATAGCTAGTGGGAAGCAGCTGCATAACACAGGGAGATCAGCTCGGTGCTTTGTGACCGCCTGGAGGGGTGGGATAGGGAGGGTGGGAGGGAAGGAGACACAAGAGGGAAGAGGTATGGGAACATATGTATATGTATAACTGATTCACTTTGTTATAAAGTAGAAACTGATGCACCATTGTAAAGCAATTATACTCCAATAAAGATGTTAAAAAAACAAGATTTAGCAGTTGGAGATTGGAGATGCAAAGGTAATCTTAAGCAAACAATATAAACTTACTCTGTAGGGCTGACTCCAGGGTTGTTCAAGGAAAGGGTAGCCTTTTCGGTCAGCATATGTTACTTTTATTTTCTCTGTAAGCTCAGCAATCTTATTATGCAGACAATAAACCATCTAATTTTCCTCTTGATTCCCCTTTTGCTGTCACATTTTTTTCCTCACCAAGAAAGTAGCTTTAAACATATTTTACCCTTTGCTGCTCTTATTCCATATTGCATTCTCTTTTCCTGCTAGAATGGCCCCTATCCTGGTTTCCTTTCCACCTGCCTCTAGAAAGCTTAGGATTCTGCTTTCCTAAACAAGGATGGTATCTACATTTGTGAACTAGAGTGGGACTCCCCATGAAGTCTTGAAAGGTGAGTCCTAGTTAGCCAGGAGACAAAGGCATACCTGGAAGGAGGGCATTCCAGGCAGAGGGGAAATCATGGGCAAAGCATAAAGTGGGAAAATCAAGTTATGTTGGGGAATGGTGGTGGTACAAGGTGGCTGAGGTGTATGTGAAGAGGCAGGAGATGAAGCTGGAAAGAAGGGACCACCCCCCGCACTGGCTTTCAGGGTACAATCACTCTCCTTAGTACGGCATTCAAGAGTGTTCATCCCTGAGAATTTCCAGAATGAAATGCTTCCCTCCTACACAGATGAAGACACACCCAAAGCCCCTCATGAGCTTTGAATGAAATAGATCTAGGTTTGTATACATGCTTTGCAACATACAAGCTGCTTGATCTTAGGAAAGTTGTTTAAAATCTCCCAATTTCCTCAATATGTTTACCTCAAAGAGATATTGTGAGGACTTAATTACATGAAAAGAATTTATAATATACTTAATACAGCACTTGGCGTCTAAAAAGTCCTCAGTAAATTGTAACTAGTAGTAGTGATAGGGTTGTGTCCTAAAATGCTGAATTACTTTCAGTTCTCTGAATGTACTACATTCATCCTCATCTGCATATTTTTGCAGATGCTGTGATCTCCACCTGGAGTTTTCCTAAAGCCTTCTCTGACTTTCCTCTCTCTACCTCTGATTGCTTTTGAGAGCTCTCTTTCAAGCACAGAGGTTTCTTAATCCAATGGTCCCCTTGGGAGATCCGTAGATGGAAATCAGAGGAGTCTGTGAATTTAGATGGGAAAAAGGTTGCATCTTTATTTTCACTAACATCTCACTGAGAGTCAGCATTTTAAAATTTTTGTATGTAGATAATAAAGTTCAATAGTATTAGTAATATCTAATATTTAAGCCATTAAAAATCACAAATATTTCATATCATGTCACAGTTGTTGCAGATTTCGCAAAATAGCATTTACTCTCACCACTACTTTGAAATTGTTGTAAACCGTTGTTATTTAATGTGGTAAATTGGAAGGGCATATATTTCTATATCATATTTTAAAATACTTTGAAAACTATAATTCAGTATAATTAATTTCCTTTTAAATCCTACATATTTTAATTCATGCACTTAATATTGTTTTGAGAAAAGTTTCATAGATTGTGAAAGGGTTCTATGCCTCCCCCCCAAAAAATTAAGAACCCCTGTTCTTATACTTACTCTAGTGTATTTTCCACTAATTTAGATAAATATGATATTTTCAGTTAAAAATTAGCCTACAGTTGCAAATTTGCATTCTGAGCAAAACTTCTTCGTCTCATTTAATGCCATAATCTTCCTCAATCAAAAGGGAATATAACAGACAATTACTTACTTTTAGTTGTAGACAATGTCCAATCAGCTCATTGAACATGTGCTTTCTTTAAATTAAGGTTTTTCTCTTCAGGACTTCCCTGGTGGTGCAGTGGTTAAGAATCCGCCTGCCAATGCAGGGGACATCGGCTCGAGCCCTTGTCCGGCAAGATACCACATGCTGCGGAGCAAATAAGCTTGTGCGCCACAACTACTGAAGCCCGTGTGCCCTAGAGCCTGTGCTCCACAACAAGAGAAGCCACCACAATGAGAAGCCCGCACACTGCAACGAAGAGTAGCCCCCACTCGGTGCAACTAGAGAAAGCCCGAGTGCAGCAACGAAGACCCAACGCAGCCAGAAATAAATAAAAATTAAAAAAAAAAAGTTTTCTTCTTTGGTCTGAGGATCTTTGTCTCCCTAAACTGTTTTTTTTTTATCCCTTTGAAATAAATGCTGGAGGACTTCCAACTTCAGCCTAGGATGGAGTTGGCCGTCAGGAATATCATCACTCTCACAGTCACAGGAAAAATCCAGATAATCTACAAAAAGATAACTTTTGTTTAACTACCAGAAACTGGGGTCACAGGCCAACCATCTAACTTAAAAATCTGACAAAAGCAAAGTACTTCCAAGAAGAGAAGGGACACAAACACTGACTCACTTTTGCGGGGGGAGATGGGTAAGAAGAATTTAGTTTATTTAAAAAAAAATAATTTGCTAAAAGCTGAGTATGGGCTAGTGTAAGGATAGAGAGCTTCTAGGAGTGAAGACATGAAGAGACTTTGCACCTACCTGCCACCTCGTCTTCTTGGGCCTCCACCAAGCACTCACGAGGAAGACTTGGAACAGGGCAGGAGGCTGGATGAAGTCTCCCTCAGTGGCACAGGCCTGGAAGAGAAGGTAACTGCTTGATGGGAAAGGCACCAAGTCTCCCCTGCATCCTTCTTCCCTAAGAGCAAAAGCTTGTGCCACTGCGGGAGGAACAGTGAACACTTCCCAGAGCACACGTGAAGACTGACTCTGCCTGGGGAAGTGGAGAAGGAAGAAAACTGTAGACTCCTGTGGGAGCGGGGGAAACTCCTGGACTCAGGCCATTAGAGATTTCCTAATGCTGTGGGGAGGGGGACAGGACCACTGAGAAAGCCACCCCCCAACTCCTGCCCAATCCAGGGGCATAGGGCTTGCCTAAGATGGAGGCTGAGCCAGAGCAGCAGAGAGTGCCATTTCTTCTCCCCACCAGGCTGGGCAGTGCCAAGTGAGAGACAACTGCAGTCGACCACAGGAGAAGGGGCAAGGCGTGGAGAGAGACTCGGAGACATAGACAGGGAAGGGTGAAGCTAAGGGTGAAACAGGAACACGATAGAAACAATACCCACCCTAAGCACAAAGTAACTCCAGAGAAATTTGAAGCTCGTGTTGAACCAAGGTCAACATAGTGACAAAAGGCCCAAACCCAGCTCAGCTACTGACTAGATTGAGTGAACCACCCCCATCCCCAACCCTGGCCTCCAACACATTCTGATGGCCTAGAAGAAGAGGTGTATCATTTCTATGCACAAATACTGTTTGTTTCAGTCTATACTCTTCTAAACTTTGTTTATGACAATGAATAAAATATGAGATGAACACAGGAAGAGCGAGGAAAAATAATCCATGGTAAAGAGGAAAGCAATCAATAGTATCAGACTAATATACAATAATATAACCCAGATACTGGAATTCAGACAGGGGAAGTTACAGAGATGAAGTATGTCTTTGATGGCTATGTGTTAATTTAACTGGGCTAAAGGATGCCCAGATAGCTGGTAGAACAATATTTCTGGGTGTATCAGTGAGGGTCTTTCCAGAAGAGAATACTGACTCAAGGTAGATGGAGTGAAGAAGATTGCCCCCATCCCTAACCAATGTGAGTGGGCATCATCTAATCCAATGACAATTGGAAGAGAACAAGAAAATGGAGGGAGAGTGAATTTGGTCTCTGCTTAAGCCAGGACACCTATATTTTCCTACCCCTAGATATCAGTGCTTCTGGTTCCCTGGCCTTTGGACTTGGACCAGGACTTACATATATATGTCTCCCAAAACACAATAATAAGATAATAAACAACCCAATTAAAAATGGGCAAATGTTAAACATTTCACCAAAGAAGATATACAGATGACAAATGAACATATAAAAAGATGCTCAACATCTTCAGACATTAGGAAATGAAAGTTAAAATTTTAATGAGATAATACTATACATCTATTAGAATGCCTAAAACAAAACAAAACAAAACAAAAAAACCCCTGACAGTACCAAGTACTAAGAAGAATGTGGAGCAACTGAAACTTTCATACATTGCTGATGGAGTATGCAAAAATGGCGAAGACACTGTGAAAAAGTTTGGAAATTTTTTATAATGTTAAAATAGACTTATCATATTACCCAGCATGATCACCACCCAAGAGAAATGAAAACTGATGTTCACACAAAAACCTGTATGTGAATGTATATAGAAGGTTTATTCACAACTGCCAAAAAACTGGAAATAACTCAAATGTCCTTCAATTGTGTAAACATGCTGGGATACATCCATCTAATGGAATACTACTCAGCAGTAGAAAGGAAAAAACTTCTGAGTGATACACAGTGTATGAATCTAAAATGTATTGGGTGGGCTAAATTGTTCATTCTGTTTTTTCTGTAAGATGGCTCTAATAGCACTTAGTTGTCTTTAACTTCATTTGAAACAATTTTGTTAGATTGTATATGACAACCGTTATATCAGCATCTATTAAAAAAAGACATCAAAATTGGTGAATTTTGGGGTAGCCATTTTAATATTGAAGATGGAAGAAAAAAAGGAACATTTTCGGTGTATTATGTTTTATTATTTCAAGAAAGGTAAAAATGCAACCAAAATGCAAAAAAAGATTTGTGCAGTGTGTGGAGAAGGTGCTGTGACTGATCGAACGTGTCAAAAGTGGTTTGCGAAGTTTCCTCCTGGAGATTTCTTGCTGGACGATGCTCCATGGTTGGGTAGACCAGTGAAGTTGATAGTGATCAAATTGAAACAATAATTGAGAACAATCAACGTTATACCACGCGGGAGAGAGCTGACATACTCAAAATATCCAGATCAAGTGTTGAAAATCATTTGCACCATCTTGGTTGTATTCATCACTTTGATGTTTGGATTCCATGTAAGTTAAGCGAAAAAAACCTTCCTGACCATACTTCCGCATGCGATTCTCTACTGAAACGTGATGAAAGGGTTCCATTTTCTTGCTGCGACCCCTCCCGTTGCGGAGCACAGGCTCCGGACGCGCAGGCCCAGCCATGGCCGTGGCTCACGGGCCCCGCCGCTCCGCGGCATGTGGGATCCTCCTGGACCAGGGCAGAAATCCGCGTCCCCTGCATCGGCAGGCGAACTCTCAACCACTGCGCCACCAGGGAAGCCCCAGGGTTCCATTTTTAAAACAAATTGTGATGGGTGATGAAAGTGGATACTGTACAACAGTGTGGAACGGAAGAGATCATGGGGCAAGTGAAATGAACCACCACCAACCACACCAAAGGCTGGTCTTCATCCAAAGGTGATGTTGTATATATGGTGGGATTGGAAGGGAGTCCTCTATTATGAGCTCCTTCCAGAAAACCAAATGATTAATTCCAACAAGTACTGCTCCCAATTAGACCAACTGAAAGCAGCACTCGCCGAAAAGCATCAGGAATTAGTCAACAGAAAATGCATAATCTTCCATCAGGATAACGCAAGACTGCATGTTGCCTTGATGACCAGGCAAAAACTATTACAGCTTGGCTGGGAAGATTTGATCCATCTGCCGTATTCACCAGACATTGCAGCACCTTCAGATTTCCATTTATTTCAATCTTTACAAAATTCTCTTAATGGAAAAAATTTCAGTTCCCCAGAAGACTGTAAAAGGCACCACCTGGAACAGTTCTTTGCTCAAAAAGATAAAAAGTTTTGGGAAGATGGAATTATGAAGTTGCCTAAAAATGGCAGAAGGTAGTGGAACAAAAGGGTGAATACGTTGTTCAATAAAGTTCTTGGTGAAAATGAAAAACGTGTCTTTTATTTCTACTTAAAAAACCGAAGGGACTTTTGGTCCCACCCAATATTATGCTAAGAAAAAGAACCTAGACTAAAAAGGCTTATAGGACATTCTGGAAAAGACAAAACCTTAGGAACAGAAAACAGATTAAGAGTTGCTGGAGTTGGGGGTTGGGACAAGGATTGACCACAAAGGGATATGAGATGGTGTTCTGGGTGATGGAATTGTTCCGTATCTTGATTGTGGTAATGGTCTTATTACTGTCAAAACTCACCAAACTGCATATTAAATACGGTGAATTTTATTGTATATGAATTGTACTCAATAAATTGAATTTTAAAAATCTGGACAGAGTGTCATTTTCCACATTTGCTCCTGTCAGACTGTTCTGCACACCATGAAGAAAGGGGCTCCTTGAAGGTACAGAGTCCTTAAAGGGACATGCATATAATTTTGTATACACTTAAATACATGACATCATATATTATCTTATTTTATCTTATTTATTATATTTAATTTTCCAATGAAAACATAGTTTCATTATAGATATATAACATAGCTTTGCCATACCATTCCCACTTTCTTTATGATAATGCTATTATCTTGGTAAAACATAGAATATCTGTTTAAGATTAGTTCAAAAATGTTTTCTCATCCATTATATGATAACTAATTTGAAATGCTGATTTTTTTCCTCCAACAATCTCTCCAATTAGAATGTTGTAAGCTCATCACATCTTGATGATCTGTTAACAAAAAATGTATGACCTGAACTTGTTCAAAGTTTAAAAATTTTATGAGCATAGTATATGATTTTGGTCCCTTTGGTAGTCGTACTTTATGGGGAGTTATATTAGTACTTAATATATCAATTCTAAAAATAAAAGGGTTGTAAAGTCTGAAGATCTCGAAGTATGCAAAGAGGCATGTACCTTTTAAAATATTTCAACAACTTCTCTGAAGCCCACATAGTTAACATTGAGAATTAGTAAGACAGGACACGGACAGCCAGAACGCATTGCTATGAGTCAGTGTAGGTGGGAAATTGTTTGGCGTGTTAGAAAGAATTTATAATTTGGAGTCAGAAAGGCTGAGTGTGTAGGTGGCAAAGTCAAGATCAGGATCTAGGGACTCAGAGGAGGGCTGACCATCAAAGTCAGAAGCTCCTCCTTGGAACTATCCCCTCCTACACCGCTCTAACTAAAGCTACCATGTTTGCACGTGGACAATGCACTAGGACCTTTACTTGCACTGAAACATTAATCTTCATGACAAACCTGTGTGCAATTCTTCTTCTTCTCATTTTATAGAAAAAGAGACTGAGCTAGTGGCAAAGTCAGGAATTGAACTTACACCTTTCTGATTCCAGTGTCCCTACTCTGTTCCACACTCTCCTGCATCTTAGGAGGAACTGCCCAGCATTCAGTCTTTTTGGCCCTACTGCACATTTTCCAGATTTCTGACGACTCTTTCCACATCTTTGAACAATTATACCACTCTTCCACTGACCCTATCTCCTTTCTTTATGATTTGTGGCATGTTCTAGACATCGGAGAGGACCGGCACCCCCCCCGCCCCCCGCACCAAGGCCCTGCCTGACAGTTTCCTACTCTTTGCTTTTTACTAAGGTCCACACATTTTCTCTCCTGTAGCAGGTTCATTCCTTTTTATAAGATCATCTTTCTGATACGCATCACCATTTTCAGTTTTATAACATTTCTTGCTGGCCTGGAGCCAATGTCAGGGTCTTCTTTACAGTGAAAGCCCCATAACACCATAATTATCCTTAATCAGGGGATGGGGAAAATTTTCCCCTAAAAATAACTCAATTAGATTATTGTTATCAAGGTTTAAAAGGTGTATCCCCAGATCAGTTCTGATTTGTTTTAAAATGTTTTCTATGGACTCTCAAACAAAAGATAGGTGTGTGTGTGTTTTTTTTTCAGAAAAGGTAACAGTATAACTGAAACCCAATGGACTGGTAATTAAGAGATCGGTTCTCTAGGAAGTCCATTGTTGTAACAGCTATATGGCCTTCAGTAAATCAGATAATTGCTTTGAACTTTGGCTTCTTCATCTGAAAAATCAGGCATAGTTTTTTTTTTTTTTTTTTTTTTTGTGGTACGCGGGCCTCTCACTGCTGCGGCCCCTCCCGTTGCGGAGCACAGGCTCCGGACGCGCAGGCTCAGCGGCCATGGCTCACGGGCCCAGCCGCTGCGCGGCACGTGGGATCCTCCTGGACCGGGGCACGAACCCGTGTCCCCTGCATCGGCAGGCGGACCCTCAACCACTGCGCCACCAGGGAAGCCCCAGGCATAGTTTTGACAAATAGTTTCTAAATAGGTCTTAAAGACCGAAGTCTCACTCTAGATTGTGCAAATATGCATGTGATAAAGTTTTACTAGCTAGAATGCCAGCTCATCTTGGAATGCTCTCTTAATGTATTGGTGTTTTCTTTGTATTTACAGCCTTTGTTTGAACTGATTTCTTGTTCAGTCATGATGGACAAAATGACCAAAGGATAATCAAACCCCAGCCCTCTTTTATAATATACACACCTCTATATAAAACACACATAAAACCCGTGACTACACACATCTGCACACATATCACACACACCCTGACAGTTTTTTTTTTTTTCTGGTAATGTAAGTGTCTGACTTTAGTTTTGATTGCCGAGGTATCCTCTTCCAAATTGGCATCTTGGATAAACACATTGCCAGCACAAGGCTAGATAAAGAACCAGGCCATTTCCCCCAACTGAGGCACCTTTGTTTTAAAGATCTTTGGTTGAGTCTGATAACTGACTGTTAGGGCCATTTGTGCTTTTTTGTCTTCCCATGCTTTAAGTTCCCGCTTTTAAGATTGAAATTTACCAACAGAGGGTGAGTCTGCAAAACACTAGGCCCCCACCCTTGACCTCAGTAAAAACAGAACCCCAGCACCACTCTCTCTGTTTATGACCTCGTGGCCCAGGTGTGCTATGTAATTTCCAGGTCCTGTAAGTAATAAACCTTAATTTTTTCAAAGTTTCCTGATGGTTATTGCTGAAGGGTGTCTTGCATTCACAATAAGAGCCACAGGGCTGGTCTATAACACTGGTAATTGATGGGCTGAGGCGGGCACAGAACACACCCATACGTACATGCCTCAGACACACAAACACAGCATTGAACACGGCAACTAAAAATTGTCACTCACCATCTGCGTCTACAAGGGTGAAGTCATTAGCCACTGCAGTTGCTGACCTTTAACACACCCTAAAAGGAGTTCAGGGAAGAGATCAAGAATGAGGCACTCTGTGCTCTGGGAAAAGCTGGCAGAACAGGCTTTCAGATAGATATTTTTCAGGAGAAGAATTTATGAGCCCAAGTTTTTGCATCTTCTCATAACTAGAAG
Source organism: Lagenorhynchus albirostris (assembly GCF_949774975.1). Lineage (NCBI taxonomy): Eukaryota > Metazoa > Chordata > Mammalia > Artiodactyla > Delphinidae > Lagenorhynchus > Lagenorhynchus albirostris. The sequence continues at coordinate 91,008,089 of NC_083103.1, forward strand.
AGCACTAGAGTCATTAATGGAGACATCTGCTTCTCGTGACTAGAAGCAACATTCTACTGAGGTGTGTCCTTGACCGCACGTACCCCTTCACCAAGATCATATATATACTGACACTCCCTCCAGTACGTCTTCAGAGCAGTTCCTCAGAGCTATCTGAGAGTCTGTCTCCCAGGTTACAGTCCTCATTTTGCCCCAAATAAAATTTAACTCACAGCTCTCATGTTGTGCATTTTTTTTCAATTGACAAACGTTAAAGAACACCTAAGCTCCCCACCTCTAAATTATGTACCTATTTCCTTAGTTCTTTTGAGCTGCTATAACAAATTACCATAGATTGGGCAGCTTTTAAACAACATAAATTTATTTTTGCAGTTCTGGAGGCTGGAAGTCTGCTATCAGAGTGCCATCATGGTTGGGTTCTGGTGAGAGCCCTCTGCTGGGCTGCAGACTGCTGGCTTCTTGCTAAGTCCTCATGTGGCAGAAAGAAGGCAAGGGAGTTCTCTGGGGTCCCTTTCATGAGGGCACTCATCCCATCATGAGGATTCTACTTTCATGACCTAATCACCTCTCAAAGGCCCCATCTCCTAATACCTTCACATTGGGGGTTAGAATTTCAATGTGTGAATTTGGGGGAAGGGGACACACACATTCAGCCCAAAACACTATTCATCCTTTCATTCATTCATTCAACAAGATTTTATTGAGCATCTACTATATGCTGGCTGCTGTTCTACTTGTGTAATGAGAGCCATATGGGCCAGTGAGTTATCTAAGTATCCACAGGTATTTTCATGAAGATCTAGATTCTGATTGACAGAGAGTAATGCAGTTGGTTTTGCTCTTCTAGAATTAGAAGGAATCTTTCTGGATTTTTCTAATTCATTCTTTTCACTTTATAAGTCAGGAGACTGAGAAACAGAGTTGCAGAGTGAAGGTAAAAAGAGAAAGTGTTTCTTTATTAGCCTAATTATAATTAACAACTAGACAAATTTCTCTCTCTCTCTTTTTTTTTTTTTGGCCATGCCACAGCAGAAACTGACACAGCAGTGTAACGCAACTTACTCCAATAAAAAAATTTTTTTAAAAAAGGGGAGCCTTCCTTATTCTGCACCTCTTGAATGGGGATGGACTTGACTTGCTTTGTAACGAATATAATTTGATGGAAGTGATAGTGTGATTAGATCCTAAAAGGCATTGTGATTTCTGCCTTGCTTTCTTACTTTGTGGGGAGCCAGCTGCCATGTCATGAGGACACTCAGTCTCTGGAGACATTCACATGGTGAGGAACCGAGCCCTCTTGCTAACAGACAGTGAGGAACCGAGACCTCCTGACAGCAGCCATGTGAGTAAGTCATCTCAGAAGTAGATCTTCTGCCCCCCAAAGCCTTCAGATGATGATTGCATCTCCAGCTGCCATCTTGACAGCAACCTCATGAGAGACCCCAAGCTAGAACCCCTCCACTAAGTCACTCCTGAAACCTTGACCACACAAACCGAGGTAATACATGTTTATCCTTTGAAGCCACTAAGTCACACAGCAGTGGATAACTAATATACAGAGGACATGGGAATGAAAGACACAGTTCTTGACTTTAGGTCATACACAGAAAGGCAAACACACACATTGTGATAAGCGCTATGATAAAAGTGAGGTTGGTGTTCTATGAGTACACAAAGAACAGGCACCAGCCTTGACTAGGGAGAAGGAGGTCAAGGAAGTGTTCTTAGAAATGACCTTTGAGCTAAATTTAGGCAGATGGGTAGTGTGCCTATTATTAAAATATTGCTCCTCAGCTTAAAACCACCTTTCTATATTCTGCCTTGTGATGCTGGGGCTGGGATTTTGCAAACCTCAGCTGGGTTCCTACTAGGGTTTGCCATTAAGGGGCACTAGAGAAAAGCTTGAAGACTGAAAGAAGACAAGGGACTGTTCCTTCCTGTCTGCTCTCTGTTCCTGCCAGTGAAGACCAATAAATAGCCTTTCATCCCGGCAATGGCATCTAGTTTCTTTGGGCTCTTCAGGAACTACCCTTATTGCTCTCTCCTCTGACTTTCAACATCTATAAGGGAATGTCCCCTTCTTAGTTTCTTGAGCCCTACTTGACTGGGACCCTCTTTGTAGCTTATGGGTTTTGATAACCCCACCTCTTTCCTATGTTTCCCAGCCCTGCAGTGGTGGCTTTTTCCTGCAGTTACTGTCTCATGTATCTCACTGTTCTTCCCCTCTGGCTTTTTGAATCCATCAATATCTGTTTAACTCATTCTCTAATAACTTCTCTCTGTTGAAATATCTAGTGTATGGCTTCTGTTTTCTTGAATGGGCCCTGACTGATACAGGTAGGGATTAACCAGGTGAAAGAGAGTGAAGTGTACCCCAGACAGAAGGAAAAGAAAGAACAAAGCCATGAAGGCAAGAATGAGCACAAGGTAATTTAGAACCTGGTCAGACATGTAGGGCAAGTGAGGAAAGGAACAGGATAGGAAGATAATGGGAGTGGATAGGGACTGTGACTTGTCCTTATATTTTTCTTTACAAAACATCAATGTTTGTTAATCTTTTAATGGACACTATAAATATAAAATCAGACTAGTAGGACATGACTTTTGGATTAGTAGAATTAGAACCTTGGAAAATCCTTCCCCCCAAAACCTACTGGCCAAAATTATCAAAAACAACTATTTCAGAACTCAGAAGCTAACCAAATGCATACAACAAATAAAGAAGCATTTATTTAAGAAAAAAACTACTGAATCTTGATAATAAGAGTGGAATCTCTGACATTTTAACTTAGGGATGCTCTCATTTTACTCCCAGCTCCACAGAGCAGTAGCCATGAGGAATGGCAGCTGGAGGGGGCTGAGCTGATTTAGAGAGCCACAGAAAAACCCTACCGTCAGGGATGATTTTGGAAACAGTAACAATCCAGAGACAACTGCTGAACAGTCATTTGAGAGCAACATGGACCCTCCTCCCAGTGAAACAACCATAACTGGTGAAAATTATAAAACAAAGATTTAAAGTCTCTGAAAGTTATCCTAAGGGAAAACAGCAAATGAATAAACAATTTAAAAAGAAAATCTACTAAATCTTGGTTAGAACAGCAACAGTTTATGGCATTTGAGAAATGAAATGCTCCCTTCCTCCACCCATTCCTCCCCCCCCCCCAGTTCAGGATGACAGAAATTCCACTCTGGTGGGTGCAACCGAGAACACAGGGCTTCCCCTTCCCCCAGTTTCCAGTAGAGGATATATTCCCCAGAAAGGTCAAGCCACCAGCATGTCTCACCCCCTCCAGCTCCATGTTGTAGAAGTTCTATTCCAGGCAAGAATGACTGAGAAATTGAGGACTCTCTTCCTCCTCCTAGCCTCTACTTGTAGGGCACAAATTCTATTCCAGGTGTGGTAGAGTAAAAATCCTGGGCCCAAATCACCCCCATCCAGCTTACGTGCTGGGAGAGACAAGCTGAGAGGATCTGTGTGCAGAGCTAGCATGTCACTCTGAGAAAAGTGGGCCACTGTCCCTGCCTCAGTTCTGGAGCAATTGCAGAGGTTTTGGAAAGGCAGGGCATAGAACAGAATGCTTCAAAGGTCTCCCTGAGAGAACTGACTTTATTTGGGAAGTTCAAGCCTAAGGCCACTCTCAAAAACCAGTGGAGATATTGGAGGTAGGCAATTAAGAGGAGGCTGGTAGTTACTTGAGAGCAGCAAGCTAAACCACAGACTGACTAGTTTGCCAGAGAGAACCCACAGAAAGAGGAAGCTAAGAGCCCTCTGGAGTTGGAACAAACTTCAACGACTCATCTCAAAGATTGCCCAGGCAAAGTGGCCCACATTTAATTGGATTGGTCAAAAATAATGGAGCAATCAGTCAGCAATTACTGGAACCTAACAACTGGATGTTATACCAATAGATGCAGACAGCTTAACAGAGAGATCAGGATAAAAGATGGTCAAAGAGAGCCTTGATAAAACCATGGTCAGCTCAGGGTGATTGTGTGCATGCCCAGGGTTACACCTTCTGAGGAGTAACAGTAAAGGCTGCATACTCCAGGAGAAATAGACTTTACTAAAATAGTCAAGCAAAAAACTAAACAAGCAAACAACAACAACATCCAGCTCCAGATGGGGAGATCCGTGTATACAGTTACTACAACATATTATCTGAATTTTTCAGTTTTCAACAACACCAACAAAAAAGAGACATGCAAGGAAACAGGAAATTATGACCCCAAAACAGGAAAAAAAAAAAAAGCAAACAACAGAAATTGCCCTAGAGAAGACCAAGGTGTCAGATCTAGTAGGCAAAAACTTCAAAACAACAATTGTAAATACAGGCATACCTTGGAGATATTGTGGGTTTAGTTCCAGACCACTGCAATAAAGTGCATATCACAATAAAGTGAGTCAAATGATTTTTTTTGGTTTCCCAGGGCACATAAAGATTATGTTTACACCACACCAAAATCTATTAGGGGTGCAATAGCATTATGTCTAAAATATGTACATACTTTAGTTTAAAAATACTTTATTGTTAAAAAATGCTAACCATCAACTAAGTCTTCAGCGAGTCATAATCTTTCTGCTGGTGAGGGGCCTTGCCTTGATAGATATTGACCGAGCAGGGTTGCTGAAGCTTGAAATGGCTGTTGCAACTTAAAATAAGACAACAGTAAAGTTTGTCACATTAACTGACTCTTCCTTTCATGTACGATTTCTCTGTACCATGCAATGCTCTTTGGTAGAATTTTACCAACAGTGGAACTTGTTTCAAAATTGGAGTCAATCCTCTCAAACTTTGCTGCTGCTTTATCAACTAAGTTTATGTAATATTCTAAACCTTTTGCTGTTATTTCAACAATCTTCAAGCATCTTCACCAGAAGTGGATTCCATCTCAAGTAACCACTTTCTTTGCTGGCCCATAGGAAGCAACTCTTCATCTGTAGAAGTATTATCATGAGATTATAGCAATTCAGTCACATCTTCAGGCTCCACTTCTAAATCTAGTTCTCTTGCTATTTCCACCACATCTGCAGTTGCTTCCTCCACTGAAGTCTTGAACCCCTCAAAGTCATTCATTTGGGTTGGAATCAACTTCTTCCAAACTCCTGTTAATGTTGATATTTTGACCTTTTCCCATGAATCACCAATGTTCTTAATGGCATCTAGGATGGTGAAACTTTTCCAGAGATTTTTAGTTTACTTCGCCCAGATCTGTCAGAGGAATCATTATCTATGGCAGCTATTGCCCTACAAAATGTGTTTCTTAAATAATGAGACCTGAAAGTCAAAATTACTCCTTGATCCATGGGCTGCAGAATTGATGCTGTGTTAGCAGGCATGAAAACATTAATAATTTTGTTCAGCTGCATCAGAGCCCTTGGGTGACCAGGTGCATTGTCAGTGAGCAGTGATGTTTTGAAAGGAACCTTTTGTTTTCCTGGACAGTAGTTCTCAACAGTGTGCTTAAAATATTTAGTAAATCATGTTGTAAACAGATGAGCTATCATCCAGGCTTTGTTGCTCCATTTATAAAGCACAGGCAGAGTAGACTTAACATAATTCGTAAGGGCCTTAGGATTTTGGGAATGGTAAATGAGCATTGGCTTCAACTTAATGCCACCAGCTGCATTAGCCCCTAACAAGAGAGTCAGCCTGTTCTTTGAAGCTAGACATTGGCTTCTCCTCTCCAGCTACAGAAATCCTAGATGGCATTTTCTTCCACTATAAGGCTGTTACGTCTACGCTGAAAATCTTTTGTTTAGTATAGCAACCTTCATTGATTAACTAAGCTAGATCTTCTGGATAACTTGCTGCAGCTTCTACATCAGCACTTACTGCTTCATGTTGCACGTTTATGTTACGGAGATGGTTTCTTTATTTAAACCTCATGAACCAACCTCTGCTAGCTTCAAACTTTTTTTTCTGTAGCCGTCTCACCTCTTTTAGCCTTCATAGAATTGAAGAGAGTTAAGGCCTTTCTCTGGATTAGGCTTTGGCTTAAGGGAATGTTGTGGCTGGTTTGATCTTCTATCCAGACTACTAAAACTTATGCCATATCAGCAATAAGGCTGTTTCATTTTCTTATCATCTGTGTGTTCACTGGAGGAGCACTTTTGATCTCCTTCAAGAAGTTTTCCTTTGTATTCACAGCTTGGATAACTGTTTGGTGCAAGAGGCCTAGCTTTCGGCCTGTCTCAGCTTTTGACATGCCTTCCTCACTAAGTTTAATCATTTCCAGCTTTTGATTTAAAGTGAGAGACATGCAAATTTTCCTTTCACTTAGAAGCCATTGTAGGTTATTGACTAGCCTAATTTCAATATAGCTGTGTCTCAGGGAATAGGGAGGCTTGAGGAGAAAAAGAGAGAGAGCAGTATGGTGGAGCAGTCAAAACACACACATTTATCAATGGAGTTCACTGTGTTAAATGAGTATGGTTCTTGGTGACCCAAAATAATTAAAATAGTAACATCAAAGATCACTGATCACAAATCACCATAACAAATATAACAATATTGAAAAAGTTTGAAATGTTGCAGGAATTACCAAAATGTGACACAGAGACATGAAGTGAGCAAATGTTATTGGAAAAATTGTGCTGATAAACTTGCTTGATGCAGAGTTGCCACAGACCTTCAATTTGTAAAAAGCACAATATCTACAAAATGCAAAAAGTGAAGTGCAATAAATGGGGTATGCCGGTATATTCAAAGAACTGAAGGAAATTCTGCTTAAAGATGTTAAAGAAAGGTATTATGACAATATCTCATCAAAGAGATCATCAATAAAGAGAAATTATTAAAAAATAAAGAAACAAATAGCAAAATAGAAATTTTAGAGTTGAAAAATACAATAGTAGACTTGAAAAGAAAAGCTCAATAGTATATTTGAATTGGCAAATTACTATATTTGAAGATAAATTGATAGAGATAATAGAGGAATAGGGAGAAATATCATGAGAAAAATAGATAGATCCTCATAGACATGTGGCACAGTTTAAGCACACTGACATACACATCCTGGGAGAGCAACAGGAGAGGGGAGAGAGAGAAAAAGAGTAGAAAAAGTATTTGAAGAAATAATCATTGAAAATTTCTCAAATTTAATGAAAAACACTAATCTACCCATGCAAGAAGCTCAACCAACTCCAACTAGGATAGTATAGAGATCCACATCCAGACATATCAGTGAAAGTGCTGAAACACAAAGTGAAAATCTGTAAATCAGAAAGATAAAAATGAAAAAAAAAAGGTGAAGACTTTTAATCACAGTTTCAGTTTCAGTGCTTCTGATTGGTCTGTTCATATTTTCTATTTCTTCCTGGTTCAGTCTCAGAAGGTTGTGCATTTCTAAGAATTTTCCCATTTCTTCCAGATTGTCCATTTTATTAGCATATAGTTGCTTGTACTAATCTCTCATGATCCTTTGTATTTCTGCAGTGTCAGTTGCTACTTCGACTTTTTCATTTCTAATTCTATTGATTTGAGTCCTCTCCCTTTTCTTCTTGATAATTCTGGCTAATGGTTAATCAAGTTTGTTTATCTTCTTAAAGAACCAGCTTTTAGTTTTATTGATCTTTGCTATCGTTTCCTTCATTTCTTTTTCATTTATTTCTGATCTGATCTTTATGATTTCTTTCCTTCTGCTAACTTTGGGGTTTTCTTGTTCCTCTTTCTCTAATTGCTTTAGGAGTAAGGTTAGGTTGTTTATTTGAGGTGTTTCTTGTTTCTTTTCTTTTTTTTTTTTTTTGCGGTATGCGGGCCTCTCACTGTTGTGGCCTCTCGCATTGCGGAGCACAGGCTCCGGACGCGCAGGCTCAGCAGCCATAGCTCACGGGCCCAGCCGCTCTGCAGCATGTGGGATCTTCCCGGACCAGGACACGAACCCGTGTCCCCTGCATCGGCAGGCAGACTTTCAACCACTGCGCCACCAGGGAAGCCCGTTTCTTAAGGTAGGATTGTATTGCTATACACTTCCCTTTTAGAACTGCTTTTGCTGCATCTCATAGGTTTTGGGCCATTGTATTTTCATTGTCATTTGTTTCTAGGTATTTTTTTATTTCCTCTTTGATTTCTTCAGTGACCTCTTAGTTATTAAGTAGTGTGCTGTTTAGCCTCCATATGTTTGTATTTTTTACAGATTTTTTTCCTGTAATTGATATCTAGTCTCATAGTGTTGTGGTTGGAAAAGATACTTGATATGATTTCAATTTTCTTAAATTTACCAAGGCTTGATTTGTGACCCAAGATATGATCTATCCTGGAGAATGTTCCATGAGCACTTGAGAAGAATGTGTATCCTGTTGTTTTTGTATGGAATGTCCTATAAATACCAATTAAGTCCATCTTGTTTAATGTATCATTTAAAGAATGAAATTAGAACACTCCCTAACACCATACACAAAAATAAGCTCAAAATGGATTAAAAACCTAAATGTAAGGCCAGACACCATCAAACTCTTAGAGGAAAACATAGGCAGAACACTCTATAACATAAATCACAGCAAGATCCTTTTTGACCCACTTCCTAGAGAAATGGAAATAAAAACAAAAATAAACAAATGGGACCTAATGAAACTTAAATGCTTTTGCACAGCAAAGGAAACCATGAACAAGACCAAAAGACAACCCTCAGAATGGGATGAAATATTTGCAAATGAAGCAACTGACAAAGGATTAATCTCCAAAACATACAAGCAACTCATGCAGCTCAATATCAAAAGAACAAACAACCCAATCCAAAAATGGGTAGAAGACCTAAGTAGACATTTCTCCAAAGAAGATATACGGATTGCCAACAAACACATGAAAGAATGCTCAACATCATTAATCATTAGAGAAATGCAGATCAAAACTACAATGAGATATCATCTTACACCAGTCAGAATGGCCATCATAAAAAAATCTACAAACAATAAATGCTGGGTAGGGTGTGGAGAAAAGGGAACCCTCTTGCACTGTTGGTGGGAATGTAAATTGATACAGCCACTATGGAGAATAGTATGGAGTTTCCTTAAAAAACTACAAATAGAACTACCATATGACCCAGCAATCCCACTACGGGGCATATACCCTGAGAAAACCATAATTCAAAAAGAGTCATGTACCAAAATGTTCATTGCAGCTCTATTTACAATAGCCAGGACATGGAAGCAACCTAAGTGTCCATCAACAGATGAATGGATAAAGAAGATGTGGCACATGTATATAATGGAATATTACTCAGCCATAAAAGGGATGAAACTGAGTTATTTGTAGTGAGGTGGATGGACCTAGAGACTTTCATACAGAATGAAGTAAGTCAGAAAGAGAAGAACAAATACTGTATGCTATCACATGTATATGGAATCTAAAAAAAATAGAGGGCTTCCCTGGTGGCACAGTGGTTGGGAGTCCACCTGCCGATGCAGGGGACATGGGTTCGTGCCCTGGTCTGGGAAGATTCCACATGCCACGGAGCAGCTGGGCCCGTTAGCGATGGCCGCTGAGCCTGCATGTCCGGAACCTGTGCTCCACAATTGGAGAGGCCACAACAGTGAGAGGCCCGTGTACTGCAAAAAACAAAAACAAAAACAAAAAATAAAAATTAAAAATAAAAGAAAAAATAATGGTCAGAAGAACCTAGGGGCAAGACGGGAATAAAGATGCAGACCTACGAGAGAATGGACTTGAGAATACGGGGAGGGGGAAGGGTAAGCTGGGACAAAGTGAGAGAGTGGCTTGCACATATATACACTACCAAACTTAAAATAGATAGCTAGTTGGAGGCAGCCACATAGCACAGGGAGATCAGCTTGGTGCTTTGTGACCACCTAGAGGGGTGGGATAGGGAGGGTGGGAGGGAGGGAGATGCAAGAGGGAAGAGATATGGGAACATATGTATATGTATAACTGATTCACTTTGTTATAAAGCAGAGGCTGACACCCATTGTAAAGCAATTATACTCCAATAAAGATGTTAAAAAAAAAGAAATAAGTGAAGGAGATTAAGAGGTACAAACTTACAGTTGCAAAATAGATAAGTCATGGGTATGAAATGTACAGTGTGGGGAATATAGTCAGTAGCTATGTAATATATTTTTATGGTGACAATTTGTAACTAGACCTGTCATGGTGATCATTTTGATATGTATAGAAATATCGAATCATTGTGTTGTGCAACAGTAACTAATATAGTGTTTTGGTCAATTATACTTCAAAAACAAAGTCATAGCAGAAGAGATCAGATTTGTGCTTACCAGAATCGGGGAGGGGGGGGTGGAGAGTGAACTGGATGAAGGCAGTCAAAACGTACAAACTCCCAGTCAAAAAATAAATTAGTGCTAGGGATGTAATGTACAACATGATAAATATAATTAATACTGCTGTTCATTATATATGAAAGTTGTTAAGAGAGTAAATCCTAAGAGTTCTCATTACAGGAAAAATATATATGTTTTACCTATCTTTAATTTTGTATCTATATGAGATGATGGATGTTCACTAAACTTTTTGTGGTAATCATTTCATGATGTATGTAAGTCAAATCATTATGCTGTTCACCTTATACTTAAACAATGCTGTACATCAATTATATCAATAAAACTGGAAGGAAAAAAGAAAAAGAAAAATGACTAGTCATGTGCAAGGAAGCCACAGTAAGCAAGGAAGCAAGGAAGCAAGGAAGCATGGAAGCAAGGAAGCCACAGTAAGATTAACAGTCAACTTCTCACTAGAAACAATGGATCCAGAAGACAGTAGGATAAATATTTAAAGTGCTAAGAGGAAGAGAAAAAAAAACCCCCAAAACTCATCAACCAAGACTTATCCAGCAAAACTATTTTTCACAAATCAAGGTTGAGAAACAAAAGACATTCCCAGATGAACAAAAATGGAGAGAATTCATTGCTAATAGACCTGCATTACAAGAAATAGTAAGGGGAATTCTTCAGGCTAAAAGTAGGTGACCCAGAGAATAATTTGAATTGACACACACACGTAAAAGGTGACTATAGAACTTAACTACCATGAATATTGAGAATCTACTGTATATGGTAATTGCTAGAACAACAATTAAAATTTTTTTATATAGTCAAGATACTATTAAGAGAATTAAGAGTTACACTAGAAAATATTCATTTAATACAAACAAAGCAGTAAAGAAGGAACAGAGGAACAAAAAGACATGGGACACACTGAAAACAAAACAAAGCAAAAAAGCAACTATCTCAATGATAACATTAAATGTGAGTGGATTAATCAGTCCAATCAAAAGACAGAGACTAAAAAACTACAAATAGAACTGCCATATGACCCAGCAATCCCACTACTGGGCATATACCCTGAGAAAACTGAAATTCAAAAAGAGTCATGTACCAAAATGTTCATTGCAGCTCTATTTACAATAGCCCGGAGATGGAAACAACCTAAGTGCCCATCATCGGATGAATGGATAAAGAAGATGTGGCACATATATACAATGGAATATTACTCAGCCATAAAAAGAAACGAAATTGAGCTATTTGTAATGAGGTGGATAGACCTAGAGTCTGTCATACACAGTGAAGTAAGTCAGAAAGAAAAAGACAAATACCGTATGCTAACACATATATATGGAATTTAAGAAAAAAAGAAATGTCATGAAGAACCTAGGGGTAAGGCAGGAATAAAGACGCAGACCTCCTAGAGAACGGACTTGAGGTTATGGGGAGGGGGAAGGGTGAGCTGTGATGGGGCGCGAGAGAGTCATGGACATATACACACTAACAAACGTAGTAAGGTAGATAGCTAGTAGGAAGCAGCCGCATGGCACAGGGATATTGGTTTGGTGCTTTGTGACAGCCTGGAAGGGTGGGATAGGGAGGGCGGGAGGGAGGGAGACGCAAGAGGGAAGAGATATGGGAACATATGTATATGTATAACTGATTCACTTTGTTATAAAGCAGAAACTAACACACCATTGTAAAGCAATTATACCCCAATAAAGATGTTAAAAAAAAAAAAAAAGACAGAGACTGCCAGATTGGTTAATAAGACAACATCCAACTATGTGCTGACAAAGTAGCTACACTACACTTAATGATTCAAACAGAATGAAAGTAAAATGATGGCAAAAGACATATCATTCATATAGCGGTGATAAGAAAGCTAGAGTTGCTATACCAATACCAGACAAAATAGACATTAAAACAAATAATGTTAATGGAGATAAATATGAACATTTTCTAATGATAAAAGGGTCAATCCATCATGCATATATAGCAATTAGAAAAATATATGCATCTAATAATAGAGCTCCAAAATACATGGAACAATAACTGACAGAATTAAAGGGAGAAATAAACAATTCAACAATAATGGAGACTTCAATATCCCACTTTAACAATGGTTAGAACAACGAGGCAGAAGACTGACAAGGAAATATAAGACTTCAATGTTATAAATCAACTAGACCTCACAGATATCTATAGAATGTTTCATCCAACAAAGGAAATTACACATACTTATCAAGTGCATGGGTAATATTTTCCAGGAAAGAACATGTACTATGCCATAAAACAAGCATATCTATCTATCTATCTATCTATTTATCTATCTATCTGTCTATCATCTATCTAACGTCATACAGGTGGCCATGGGTTTACATTTGCAGATATGGAGGGCTGACTGTACAAGACTTGAGCATCTGTGGATTTTGGTGTTCGTGGGAAGTGGGGGATGAGGGGGTGCTGAAACCAATACTGATACTGAGGGACGACTGTACTTAGTGGTTTAAGATTGAAAGCTTCCCCTAAGATAAAGAAAAAGGAAAAGATGCATGCTTTCAACACTGTTATTCAACATCGTACTAGAGGTTCTAGGCAGGGCAATTAGGCAAGGAAAAATAAGAGACATTCAGGTTGGAAAGGAAGAAGTAAAACGATCTCTGTTTGCAGGTGATATGACACTCCATATAGAAAATCCTAAGCAATTCACTAAAAACTATTAGAAAAAATAAATGAGTTCAGCAAAGTTACAGAGTATAAGATCAATATGCCCAAACCAATAGTATTTCTATAAATTATCAATGAAAAATTTGAAAATGAAATTAACAAAACAATTCTATATACAGTAGCATCAAAAAGAATACTTAGGAATCAATTTAATAAAATAAGTGAAATTCTTATATTCTGAAAACTACAAAACATTGTTGCAAGTAATTATATAACTCCTAAAAAAAAAAAAAATGGAAAGACATCCTATGTTCATGGATCCGAGGACTTAATATTGTTAGAATGACAGTTCTTTCCAAACTGATCTGTAGATTCAACACAATTGCTATCAAATAGCTTTTTTGCAGAAACTAATAAGCTGATCCTACAATTCGTATGAAAATGCAAGGGACCCAGAATAGCCAAAACAATTTTGAATAAGAATAACTTCAGATAATCCATACTTCCCAGTTTGAATTGTTCTGAAAAGTAACAGTAATCAAGCCTGTGTGGTACTGGTATAAGAGTAAACTCATAGATCAATGGAATGAATTCAAAGTTCAGAAATTAAACCCTTACAAATATAATCAATTGCTTTTTGGCAAGAGTGCTGAGACAATTCAGTGGGGAAAGAGTAGTTTGAATAGTTTATTTGACAAATGATGCTGGGACAACTGGATATCCACTTGCAAAACAATGAGGTTGGAACACTTCCTCACACCATATACAAAGATTAACTCAAAATGGATTATAGACCTACATGTTACAACAAATCTACAAAACTCTTAAAAAGAAAATATATAATTGAAAAGAATCTGAAAAGAAATGCATATGTATGAATCATTTTTCTGTACACCTGAAACAAACACTACATTGTAAATCAACTATAGTTCAATAATAAAAAAAGAAAATATATGATTAAATTTTTGTGACCTTAGGTTAGACAAAGCCTTCTTAGATTTGACCAAAAGTACAAGTAACAAAAGAAAAAAAAAGATACATTCATTGAAATTAAAATGTTTTGTGTTTCAAATGACACCATTTAAAAATGAAAAGACAATCTACAGAATGGGAGAAAACATTTGTAAATAATATAGACAATCAGGGGCTTGTACATAGAATAGGTAAAGAACTTTTACAATTCAATAATAAAAAGACAAGTGACCTAATTAAAAAATAGACAATAGATATGAATAAACATTTCTCCAAAGAAGATGCATAAAAAACCAATCAGCGCATGAAAAGATGTTCAACAGCATTAGTCATGAGGGAAATGCAAATCAAAATGACCACTTCAGATACACTAGAATGGCTATAATGAAAAAGATAGATAATACCAAGGGATCGTGAAGATGTGGAGAAATTGGGATCCTCATCCACTGCTAGTGAAACTATAAAGTGGTGCATTTCCTGACAGTTCCTCCAAATGTTAAACACAGAGTTACCATATACCCAGAAATTCCACTCCTGGTATGAAAATGAAAGAAAAATGAAAACATATGTCCACACAAAAACTTTTACATAAATGTTTACAGCAGCATTATTTCATAAGAGCCCCAAAGGGGAAACAACTTGAATGTCCATAAACTGATGAATGGATAAATAAAATGTGGTCTATCCAGACAGTGGTATATTGTCCAGAAATAAAAATGAATGAAGTACTGATTCATGCTACCACATAGAAAAAACCTCCAAAACCTATGCTAAGCAAAAAAAAAAAAAAAGCCAGACATAAAAGACCATATATTGAATGATTACATTTATATGAAATGTCCAGAAAAGACCAAGTGACTGAAAGCAGATTAATGGTCGCCTGAAGCTGGAGGTGGGAATAAGAAGGGACTGAATATGGAGACAAGGGATCTTTGGGGGATGATAAAAATGTTCTAAAATTGATCTTAGGTAATGGTTTCATAATTAGGTAAATTTATTAAAAGTCAGTGAATGGGTTTTATGGTATGGATATTATAGCTTAATAAAGCTGTTAAAACAAAACTAACTACTGTTATGTGGGATATATGTTCAAACACTGGAATGCATCACATACTAGAAACATATTGAGGGAAAATCAGTGCACTCTGTTTGGGGTTGAAGGGTACTAAACATGAAACATAGAATGAAAACCATTCTTGGTTTTGTTTATACCTGAACAACCCCAAAATCCATTAAATACAATTACTTGTAGTCTTTCTAAAGTTAGAGTTTAAGCCAGTCCACCATGAGGTTGGTGCAGAGAAGGGGTTCACATAAATGCTGATGGTAGGAGCCAAGGGCGCAGACTCCACATTTTGGCACTGCTTTGTTATTTTCTCATAGTGTTATGTGAATATTTTATGTGGAAAGCTGTATGTGACAGTAGCATTTGGAAATGGGGAGATTCTCAAATGTCATCTCAAAGGTCTCCTTCCTATACATTCCCTTTAACAACACTTTTTTTTTTGGTTAGACACATGCTTATTTGCTTGCAGATTCTCATTGAAGTTTGTGCAGGTGGAGCAGCAGATGCTGTGATGCTTGGTAAATGCCTTTTTGTTGTTATTGTTAAAATTTTAATTTTATGAGAGTATAATTGATTTACAATGTGTTAGTTTCAAGTGCACAATAAAGTGATTCAGTTATAAATATACATTTATTCATTTTTTAAGATTCTTTTCTCTTATAGGTTATTACAGAATATTGAGTAGAGTTCCCTGTGCTATACAGTATGTCCTTGTTAGTTATCTATCTTGTACACAGCAATGTGTGCATGTTCATCCCTTGCTCCTGATTTATCCCTCCCCACCACGTTTCCTTTTTGGTAACCAGAAGTTTGTTTTTGATATCTGTAAGTCTGTTTCTGTTTTGTAAATAAGTTCATTTGTATCATTTTAAAAATTATATTCCACATATGAGTAATATCATATATTTGTCTTTCTCTGTCTGACTTACTTCACTTAGTATGATAATCTCTAAGTCCATACATATTGCTGCAAATGGCATTATTTCATTCTTTTTTTTTTTTTTGTGGTACACGGCCTCTCACTGCTGTGGCCTCTCCCGTTGCGGAGCACAGGCTCCGGACGCGCAGGCTCAGCGGCCATGGCTCACGCGCAGCCGCTCCGGGGCATGTGGGATCTTCCCGGACTGGGGCACGAACCCGTGTCCCCTGCATCGGCAGGCGGACTCTTAAACACTGCGCCACCAGGGAAGCCCTATTTCTTTCATTTTTATGGCTGAGTGATATTACATTGTATATATGTACCATATCTTCTTTAATCCATTCCTCTGTCAATGGACATTTAGGTTGTTTCCATGTCTTGACTATTGTAAATAATGCTTCAATGTTCATTGTTCATTGCAGCACTGTTTAGAATAGTCAAGACATGCAAGCAACTTTTAACAACAGTTTAAATAAAAATGCCTAGAAATTTGTTAGTGATACCAAAGGACATGTCAGCTGGTAGGTCACTATGACCTCTGATGGCCTAACGTGGGTCCTGAGTATCAGGTATTTCCATATAAGTGGCAAGGATCCAGCGGACAATGAGGGTTGCCATCAACAGAGCTGCTTTCAAGTAATTAAATCTCCACCTTCTTCTGTGGAGTTCCTCCTCTTTTTGAGGATCATTCTCTTCTGCTAATACCCATCACCACTCTTTTTGATTTGCCATCTATCAATTTTTCCCTTACATTGTAAAAGATTTTAGTATCGAGTTCATGACCCTCTTTCCCACTCCAAATCCTGCTCTCATTCTGTGTGTTTTTAATAGTCACATGGGTGACACCTCTGACATCTAAATCCTCATAGTTTCTTGTCTTTTCAATCCAGTGATCTTCCTCTTTACACCACCGTAATAACAGCTCGTCATTAGCCATAATTTCTCTGCCACTTCACTACTCCCGTTAGTGAGGACATCCTCCTTTTCTTCCTGTAGCCTCCGCACTTTTTCACTTTTACTAATCTAATAAGTTATTTGATTGCTTAGACTGGGGGTCATAGGCAAATTTTTTTGTCAAGGGTCAGGTAGTAAAAATTTCAGTCTTTTGGGTCATATGATCTCTGTCACAATTACTCAAATGTGTTGTTTCAGGGAAAAAGCAGCCCTAGACAATATGTAAGCAAATGGGAATGGCTGTCTTCCAAGAAACACTTTATTTACAAAAATAGGTCACAGATCAGATTTGGTCCATGGCCATGGTTTATATTCCTCTCCTCTGAGCTTAGACTCAGGCCTAGACATGGACTTATACAAGAATAAGCAAAAAAAAAAAAAAAAAAAAAAGAAAGAATAAGCAAATTATTTTACTTTTCTGAGTCTCCCTTTCTCCATCTGTGTATTGGGGATGATGCTTTCTAACTCTCCAAGTTTATGAAAATTAAATGAGACGATGTACCACCAGCATCGTGTAATCGATAGCACACAGTACTCAGGAAATCCATGTTTTTTAAAAGGGGTACTAATAAAGTCTTTTTTGTAGGCTGAGTTCTGAATGAGTTGAGGAATTAGAAAAAAGCAAATGGAGAACAATGCCTCACCCCCAAATTCACTGTTACTTATAAGAATGCTGTAATTGGAGATGGTGTCTTATATCTGTAGGCAAGCGGCCTTTCTAATACCGAACTCCAGAATCAGAGAAGCTTACCTACACCGTCCAGGCGGCACTAGACCAAGTCAGGCTTTCTCGAACAGGAAGAGGAGACTGGCTACCTTCTTATAAAAAATCATTAAGGTCCGTCCAAATGGATGGAAATATCAGGAGTGGGTTCTTAATGTTCTGCCTAGAGCAAATGTTCGTTGCCTTCCCCCACTGTTCCCAGACTGGAGGTTTATGTTCATGAGGTCAAGGCAACCTCTCCCACAAGGGTGTTGGCAGCACACTCACACTTCCTCATAGTTTCCTGAGTGTGTGCCAGGGGAAGTTCTCTGAGTTTAGCTCAAACTTCTCTGTGAATGTATTCCAAAAGCAGACTAGAATAGATTTCAACCTCCCAGGGCCTATGCATGTGGCTAAAAAAAGACCCTGCTAAGGGATTAAGATTCCTTGGCCATCTTTTCTTTTATCTTAAAAAATCTTTATGCCAATGTTGCATTTCCCAAGGGGTATGCTGCAGTTTAAATTGACAAAGTTGTCTAAGTTATTTACCAATTAAATGGCTTTAATCACCCCCCCACACACACACCAAATCATTGAGTAAAATTAACACTATTGGAAAATGTACTCTTGGAGTACCTAAGTACCCTCTTTCCCGCAAATGTGGCCTCATACTACCCACGCCTTTGGGCAATAATTTTTAATTTGAGAAGTAAAAGCCAAGACTGTTATGTCAACCAAAAATCAGCTTTCCTTCACTACATTTATTTCTTCTCAAATGAGTCTCCAGGATGCGGAGCGATACCCTGAAACCATCATGCCCATTCCTGTGGGCTGCATGCCCTCACAAGTCAAGGAAGCTCTAGCCTCAGCTCAATTGCTGACACGGTGACCTCAGGCCACTTTTGTAGCCCTTCTCCATATCCCAGGCTCTTTGTTACACTGGCGTGGTAGTATTTGTCCTGACTAGCTCAGCAAGTCTTATGAAAACAAAATGAGTTAATTATGTATTTTAGGGGTGCAAAGCATGTGTCTGTTTACTATGCTATTATCTATGGGGCTGTGGTAATTATGCTGTGGCTCAGAGCACACATTTATCATCAAAGATTTAGGGAGCCAAGTATTTTCACTTAGTTCTACACAAGAGAGAAGGCTTTTAGGGTTTAGTTTAAGGATACTGGACCCACTGTTATCATTGTCACAATACAGTAGTACAAGGCAGTAGAGAGAAACATGCCTTATAAGGTGTGGGGAAGGACTGCCGGAATCTATATCTCTTTTCTTTCAATACATTCCTTTAGAAATTATCTACTGTATCTCTGTGCCAATCTTCTGCATGCTGTGATCACAGCCCTGATATCCATACAGTTATATGGATACGTGCCTGGACAGATTGGTACAGATGCAAACAAACAAATGTTATATGTACATACATATATCATACATGTGAAATATACATATCTATATACATATCTCTACGTAGGTATCTGTATCTCTATCTCTATAGCTATCTCCATGCAGAGCAATGCAAATTGAGCATGGCTGATATAATATGGTGGTAACAGGCCACCTGGTAGGTGGCTGCATTGTGACTTCTTTACCACTGTTAGTGATCATGATTCCCCACGTCCATAGAATTTGCTCTTTTGGATTCTCTCCTATCCTGTTACAGATGCAGGGTGCAGTGAGATTTAGACTTATGGCTCCTCCTCTTATGGCCTGAGATTGATTTTATTCATTCATTCATTCATTCATGCCACGGCTGCGCCCCGCCCCACCGTATGAGGGATCTTAGTATCCTGACCAGGGATCCAACACGCGGCCCCTGCAGTGGAAGCGCGGAATAGTCGTAACCACTGGACCGTCAGGGAAGTCCCCTGAGATTTAATTTAAATCATCATTGTTGGAGTGCTTAATGGATGCAGTTGTTTAGACCAAGGGAAAGTGTTTACAAAGAACACACTACAGGGCTTCCCTGGTGGCGCAGTGGTTGAGAGTCCGCCTGCCGATGCAGGGGACACGGGTTCGTGCCCCGGTCCGGGAAGATCCCACATGCCGTGGAGCAGCTGGGCCCGTGAGCCATGGCCGCTGAGCCTGCGTGTCCGGAGCCTGTGCTCCGCAACGGGAGAGGCCACAACAGTGAGAGGTCTGCGTACTGCAAAAAAAAAAAAAAAGACCACACTCCAAATGTTGAGAAGAACCAGCCAAATCAAATCTCAGTCATTCAAGAACCGTGGACGAGGACTTCTGTTTTCCTTCTTTCCAGTTTTTCTGATACTTCTGCTACTGTGGAAGTGACTAATTCCACATGACAGCGAAACGAGGGCATAAGCAAAGGAAATTCACTACGTAAATAAGTAAATAAACAACTACCTAAGACCTCAACCAAAGGTGACCGTGCGCTGGGATTAGATATGTCCGTTCTCTAAAACGAACTCCCTCCTGGCTTCTTTCTCTGGCTCTGTGGAATGAGCAGGGGCAGTTCATCGCTGGGGAGGGCTGTGATTCTACCTGGCACACGCTGGCCACAAATGGCATTTCAGCTTTTGATCAGTGAAGCTTATAGGGAGACTCCAGTCCCGAAGTAAATGCAAAGACTGCTTTATCCAAAGAAACTCTGGCCGGCTGTAATTCCTGTGAGAAAATATGAGAATATGATGGAGGAGATATTCATCCATAGGTACCGTACTGACAGACAGGAGGGAGTGCTTTTCAAATGGCGCATTGCAACCCTTTAGAGGATAGTAAAATTATCTTATTTGGGCATGAAAATACTTTAAAAATGGAATAGAGTAGTATAGAGAAAATAGAATAACTAGAAAATATCACAGTACATTGCATGCAGTAAGGATAAGGATTGTTTTGTGAAACTTTGGGGTGTGTGTGTGTGTGTGTGTGTGTGTGTGTCTGTGTGTCTGTGTGTCTGTGTGCCCTGAAACGAGATTTGATATGATGTTCTTACTGTGGGTCCCACAGGAAAAAGAAGTTTGGGAAACACTGCTGTAATTTAACTCTTTGGCACATACTTTTGGTATTCTGGGTTTGCAAAACAAAAACTAAAATTCTGGCCACTCAACAATGACCTTCTCTAAAGAATACACTCTTGCCCTTTATGGCAATGTTTCTCAACTACTTTAGCATGAGGTGATTAAAAACCTGAGGTGGAAACAAGCTGCCTAAGAAAACAAAGGGGAGATTTAGAAGGAAGCCCCCAGAAGCATGTAAGACCAGGGAGAGTGGATACCAGATAATGCATATGTGTGTGCATGCGTGCGTGCGTGGGTGCGTGTGTGTGTGTGTGTGTATTTGAGAGAGATTTAGAGACCAGAATTCATCAGAAGGCAACAGAAAAAAAGTGTTTCTTAGGGTAAACAGTCACTAAAACCTTACTACACCTGCTGAGCCCTCCATGAGAGAAGAGGCTCAGAGCCCTGATGTGACTCCAAACGAAAGAGTTCATCTGAGAGTCAGGAACCAGGAGTTCTTTCCTGCCTCACCCAGTTCAGCTCTCTGCTTTGGGGAGGACAGTTGTTTCTGATTTCTAATAGAACATATGATGGAATTTCCTGGAAACCCAGAAGAGAGCAGTTGTACAGAACATAACCCTATTCTGGAAAAGTACTGAGGAGGAACCTAGGTATACACAGCAATGTTATATTTATTTGATTTTTTAACGTGTGATTATTTCTCCTGTCCTCTCTTACAAGGTTCTTGCTTTGTTTCCAAATGCTGTAGCTCGTAAATTACTGCTGATGTTGATGTTTATCTTGGTTTTCTGGGTCATTTACTTCTCTTCCAAAGACTTTGAAAAGGTAGGAATTGTTTCCTTTTTCAGAATTTCAGAAAGGGTGACTTTGAATGCTCAGTGTGATCAATGCAAGAATTAAAAGTTAAAAGCATGTTATCTTAGCAACAGATGTGGATGAGAGGGCCCTCTGTTCAGCAGTTATTCCTTTGACACCATGTATTCTATTATTATTATTTTTTTTTTAGTGGCAGGTGGATTTACTGCTGTCTCTGTAGTGTCTGGCCCTGCTAACCATCCCTTCTAAACATTCTCTCCGACCTTGGCCTCTGAGCCTCCAATCCAATTAAATCTCTGTGTCAGCCCCTGCTTTTTTCACAGGGTTTTGAAAAATCCTTTACATAGTTCAGTTCACATTTTTTGATTTTCCCTTTCTGCAGTCTCTTTAAAAAACTGATTTTGCTTTATTTTCTCCTCTTCTCAACCATTTAGTACAAATCCAATCTTTCGAAAATTCTGCTTTCATCATCTTCTTGACCTGATCAAAAACTTTCACCAATGGCTTTCACAGATGGTAGCGCTGAGGAGATCAACTCCTTAGTTAGCCATTCAACCTTCCTCTAAATTTGAACCCAACTTCTTTTCAAAGTATCTATTTCACCTTTGTCTAATACAAACCCTCAGCTCCAAACAAGAAGGACCACAAATCTAGGATGTTCAGACAATGATGTGAACTGATAAATAGTGGGGCTCTCAAACCACAGCACAGAAGCTTTCTCTCTGTGAGCCCTCTCTGTAAATATGTGTTTTCTAGATTTCTTCCATCAATCCTCTTCTCGTTCATGCTTGTACCCTTTAATTCATAGGCTCAGGTCCCACCCACCAACAATATTAGTGTTTCTTAAAGTGAGGTCTGGACACTCTCTGCACTGGAACACCTGTGTTTGTGCATGTGTGTGTAAAATGCAGATTCCTGTGCCCTACTCCAGAGCTACTAAAAAGAAATCTTTGGACTTGAGACTAAAATAATGAAGTTTTGAAAACTCTAATCAGAAAAGATACATGCACCCCGATGTTCATAGCAACACTGTTTACAATAGCCAAGACATGGAAGCAACCTAAGTGTCCATCCACAGATGAATGGATAAAGAAGATGTGGTACATTTATATAATGGAATATTACTCAGCCATAAAAAAGAATGAAATAATACCATTTGCAGAAACCTGGACAGACCTAGTGTTTATCATACTAAGTTCACTTTAGCAAGTCAGACAGAGAAAGACAAATATTATATGATATCATTTATTTGTGGAATCTAAAAAAATGATACAAATGAAGTTATTTACAAAACAGAAATAGGCTCACAGGCATAGAAAACAATCGTATGGTTACCAAAGAGGAAAGTGAGGTCGGGGGTGGGGTAAATTAGGAGTTTGGGATCAACAGATACACACTACTATATATACAATAGAGTGTCCAGTGGTTAAGACTCTGCACTGCCACTGCAGGGGGCACAGGTTTGATCCCTGGTCGGGGGACTAAAGATCCAGCATGCCGTGTGGTGCAGCCAAAAAAAAAAATAGATAAACAGCGGGACCTACTGTACAGCACAGGGAACTATATCAATATCTTGTAATAATCTATAATGGAAGAGAATCTGAAAAAGAATATATATATATAACTGAATCACTTTGCTGTACACCAGAAACACAACATTGTAAATCAACTATACTTCAATAAAAAAATAAAATGATCAAGTTTTAACAAGTCCCCCAGCTGATTCACACGTCCACTGAAGTTTGAGAATCACTGCCTATGTACTTCCAGAGCTGAGATCTCTTCTGTGCCCCACTATTCAATACGTTCATCGGTTATCTCCACCTCAGTTCCACTAGTGTTACCAACACAAAGAAAAGCACACTGAGTTAATGCTCCTCTTCAACACCCTCCTTGGCAAAACAGGATCACACAGAAACAAATTCTCTGCTCTTTCTCTCCTCTGTTGCCACAGCCCATTAGTCAACCAAGCCAAAACTCTCTCCACAAGCAATCAGCCGCTAATCTCACAAATTCTACCTCCTAAATCTTTCTCAGATCTATCCGTTTATCTCCATCCCCAGAGTCTTGCTTTAGTCCAGTGCTTTGTCATTTCTCATCTATGGTGTGGAAATAGTCCTCTAATTAATTTCCCTGGCTCCCAGTCTAGGCCTGCTCTAATCATTCATTCAGCAAACGTTTGTTGAGTATAGATTGTGTGTCAGGGCTGAACTAGGTATTAGGGATACAGAGATATAGGACATCATCTTTATGTTCAGGAGTCTAAGATTATATTTCTAAAATAAAAATGCCATGCTCCCCACTTCAGTGGGAACATGTCAGGGCCCAGACTTCCTGGCACAGTGTCTCGGTCAGGCATTTTTATTAAAGGGTACAGAGAGCCTGGCCCACGGCATTCTTGCACTGGCTGTTTCCTCTGCCCGTTCTTCCTCCAGGTTTTCACATGGCTAACACTCTTCCTTCAGGTTTTTGCTCAAATGTCATCCTCTTTATTTAGCACTAGAAACAGCCCCCACCCTACCTCTTAGTGTTTCCCTCATTCTGCTTGACTTTTAACTTTCTAAAATACTATATAATTTACTTATTTATGTTCATTGATTATTGTCTATCTTGACCTGCTATAAGGTGATCTCCATAAGGGAAGGATTTTTATCTATATTTATTTGTTGGTATATCCCAAGTGCCTAGAACAATGGTTGGCACATAGTAGGTGCCTAATAAATAACTGTTAAATTACAAAATAAGGACTGTTCAGTGATCCAGGTGAGAGGTAATGGTGACCTGAAATAAGGTACTAACAATGAGGTTGGAGAAAAGTCAATGAATTTGAGATAGAATTGACAGAAATAGATTGACTGTGGTGAGGGGGTGAGGAGGTGGAATTAAGCAGGAATTATTCTAGATATGTACAAGTACATGGCTGGTGATGCCATTCACTGAAGTATAGAACAGAGTAGGGGAAGTAGTTTTGGGAAAAAAAAGTAAGTTTAGATATGAACAGTTTATGTTTGAGGTACTTTTATGTCATCTAAATGGAAATGTTTCTTCAGTAGACTTGAATATAGAAATTTGAAGCTAAGAAAGACGTGGTTTAGGAAAATGGATTTAGGAATCATCAGAATATAAATGGCAGCTTAACTCATTGGTGTCTGTGACAATTCCTTGAGTGAGCTACAGAATGAAAAGAAAAGGACCTACTGTATAGCACAGGGAACTCTACTCAATACTCTGTAATGGCCTATATGGGAAAAGCATATAAGAAAGAGTGGATATATGTATAACAGATTCACTTTGCTGTACACCTGAAACTAACACAACATTGTAAATCAACAATAAAAATTTAAAAAAGAAAAAAAAGTTGTTAGTGCTATTGCCCCAAAGAACAAAAAAAGCACTGGTCTGAGAAGTGAGTGGTAGGAAAGAAAGTGATTGACGAGAACTCCTGAGAAGTTTAACTGGGTAGGGATAGGAAATAAGCAAAAGTTAGTAGAGCAGTTCTTTTTTTAATATGAGAGATACGTGAATGCATTTAAATTCTTATGGAAAGAAGTTAACAGAAAAAAATTGGAAGCAGAAAAAAATGCTATGGTACAATTAAGTAGGGCAGGGTGACAGAAAGTTGAATTGCCATATGACTACTTTTTTAGATTTCTAAAGCTGAGGTTAAGGATCAAAAACAATTAGGTATTAGAGGAGTTGCCTCCTGGACATTGAGGACTACTTGGAGGATATCAGGATTTTTAATGATGAAGACTATAAGTCAGTTTCTTCAAAATTTTCAGGCAATGAGTAGAAGGTACCAATGACTAGAAAATGATGGATAAGATTATGTAGTAATTAGTGATATTTGGTCAGATGTATCATGGAAAACAAAAGATCTTAGAGTTTTCTGAGAAATACTGTATGTATCAGTGTCTATACATATGAAATATATACATATTTGAATTATATATTTATATATATTTACTATATATTTATCTCTAATATATATTTGAAATATATATACCCCTAATATTTATATTTGAAAAAAATATATTTGAAACAGGTTGTTAAAAGAATGAGGCAACTGGGCTAAGAGAAATTGAGCATTGAATCCTGATCTACTATTATTGAATTATTATTGAATCCTGCTACTACTATTTTAAAGAGACTTTCCCCTTTATATGACTCATTTTAAGGGTCAGGCACAAAATTATTTGTTTTTCTTCACTCATATTTATGGTTCATATACTGTGTGGTTCCATTGCATAATATTCTTGAAATAATGGAGGAATGGCAAACAGAAAAATGGTTTTCAGGGGTTAAGGGATTAAGGAGGGGTGGGCCTGGAAAGGAAGTAAGTGTGACTAAAAAGTGATACATGAAGGAGGCTGGTGGTGATGGAAATGTTCAGTATCTGACTATATTCAGTGTCAATATGCGGGCTGTGATATTTTACTACAGTTTTACAAGACGTTATCACTGTGGAAACTGGATAAAGCGTATGTGGAGTCTATTATTTCTGACAACTGCATGTGAATTTACAATTGTCTAAAAATAAAAAGTTTAGGTTGTCCCTCATTGCTATACTACTGCTCAAGTTAAAAATCTCATTACACACTGAATCTTACACAAACCATATTTCCCTTAAGAGTTTAGAACCTCAGGTGGTGGTCAGCTTACCTTTATCAGACCTTGTCCAAATGTTCCTGCCTGATCTCAGGTGCCACAAGAATTCTAGGGAAACACATTAGGTTTCCCACTCAGGCTGAGAAACCTTCTTCTTGCCCCGTTTGTCTGGCTGAAGGACCAAAAGTAGGGATCCCATAGAATGGGGAACGTTTGGGGAGATTGCAAAGACAAAGCTCAAAAGAGTTATCCCATAAAGTGGTGGATGAACTTCTGGGCTCAACTCTGAGTTTAGCATGTGTCACTCTTACCCTAAATAGCACACTGAAGGCTTAGGGAATTCAGTTACAGACTGGACCATTGCCCAGGTCCCAGACTGACCACTGGATGTTACATGCATGGGACAGATTCAAACAGTACAGCCAAAGGTTTTGAGAACTGAACAGACCTTGAAACTAGAGCCCACAAAAGGTGGGTTGGAATTTATGGCTTTAACCTAACTAGATCGATTGCCTGATTTAAAAAAATCAACATTATCTTTAGGGTTTAAACGAGATCCAGGATCTCATAGCACAGTAGTTAAAATATCCAAATATAAGCCAAAACTATTCAGCATATGAGGAAAATTACAACTTGCAGGAGAATAAGCAAAGTCACCAACCCTGAGATAATGTAGATGTTGAAATTATCAAAAACTTTAAAACAGTAGTTATAATTGTATTAGTTTTCTACTGTTGCTGTGACAAATTATCACAAACTTGGTGGCTTACATGATACAAATGTATTATCTTATGTTTCTTGAGGTCAAAATTCCAGAATGAACCTCACTGGGTTAAAATCAAGGTGCTGGCCATGTGCACACCCTTCTGGACACTCTACGGGAGAGTTCATCTCCTTGCCTTTTCTAGCTTCTAGAGCTCGTCTGTTTTCTCTGACTCCTCCATCTTCAAAGCCAGCAACTTTGGGCCAAGTTCTTCTCACACCACCATCTCTTTGGTTCTCCCTCTTCTGCCTCTCTTTTTTACTTTTGAGGACTCTTGTGGTTACTTTTGACCCACCTGGATAACTCAGGATAATTCAGTATTCCCTATTTTAAGGTCAGCTGATTAACAACCTTAACTGCACCTTTGATTTTAATTTCCTTTTGCCATGTAACCTAACAGATGCATAAGTTTTGTGCAATAGAAACACAGATACCTTATTCTTTTTCCTCAATAGTTAGGATTTTTTTCTCCCTCTGACTTCTATCATGATTTTTCTGTTTGTCTTTGATTTTCTGTAGTTTGAGATGATATGCTTAGGTGTAGATTTTTTAAATTATTTATCATCTGTGGTGTTTTCTGAGTTTCCTGGGTCTATGGTTTGGTGTTTGTTATTAATTTTGGATAATTCTCAGCCATTATTATTTCAAATACTTCTTCTGTTCTTTTCTCTTTTTTTTGCTTCTGATGTTTCCAGTATGTGTATGTTATACTTTTTGTATTTGTCCCATAGTTCTTAGGTGTTCTATTCCTTTTTGCCTTTGCTTTTCAGTTTAGGAAGTTTCTACTGACATACCTTCAAGCTCACTGGTTCTTTTCTTGGCTGTGTTTAGTCTGCTAACAAGTTCATCAAAGTCATTCTTTGTTTCTCTTACAGTGTTTTTTATTTCTAGCATTTCTTTTTGATTCTTTCTTAGAGTTTCCATATCTCTGCTTACATTACCTATTTGTTCCTGTATGGTGCCCACTTTTCCCATTAAAACCCTTAGCACATTAATTATAGATTTTAAAAAAATAAATTTATTTATTTATTTATTTTTGGCTGTGTCGGGTCTTTGCTTCTGTGCGAGGGCTTTCTCTAGTTGCGGCGAGTGGGGGCCACTCTTCATCGCAGTGCATGGGCCTCTCACTGTCGTGGCCTCTCTTGTTGCGGAGCACAGGCTCCAGACGTGCAGGCTCAGTAGTTGTGGCTCACGGGCCCAGTTGCCTTGTGGCATGTGGGATCTTCCCAGACCAGGGCTCGAACCCGTGTCCCCTGCATTGGCAGGCAGATTCTCAACCACTGCGCCACCAGGGAAGCCCTGTTATTTTTAATTCCTGGTCTGATAATTCCAAAGTCTCTACTATAGCTGAGTCTGGCTCTGATGTCCATATTATTGCTTCAGACTGTGTGTTTTTTTTTGTTTTTTGCATGCCTTGTAATATTTTATTGAAAGTTGGACATGATCTATTGGGCAGCTGGATTTGGGTATTTTCCTTCCCTCAGGTTGGTTAGGCTTTGGTAAACCCAAGTAATATAAGTTCTAGTGAAATAGTTTCCCTTGAGGGCAAAGCTTGTTAAGGAGAAGAGAGCATTCCGGGTGTATTTCAAGATCGTTATAGAAGAATTAAAAAGAGAGAAAACAAATAAAATGGCAGCCCTAAGTCAAAACATATCAATAAATACATTAAATATAAGTAGTCCAAACATACCAATTTAAAGACAATGACTCAGAATGGATTAAAAAAACAGTGACCCAACCATAAATTATTTATAATACACCCATTTTAAATACAAGTAGGCTAAAAGTAAAAGGATGGAAATAGATATGCCATGAAAATATCAACCAAAATAATGCTTGTATGGATTTACTAATAACAAAGTAGATTTCAGAAAAAGAAAAACTACCAGAAGTAAATAGCATCATTACATAATGATAAAAGAATAAATTCATCCTAAATTTATAAACACCATACATTTGTATACATCTGACAGCTTCAAAATATTTCAAGTAAAGCACATAAAAATGAAAGAAAAAAAGGACAAATCCAAAGTTAAGTTGTTGACTCCTACATTGCTCTCAGTAATTGATAGAACAAGTAGACAGAAAGTCAGTGTAGTGGGTCGAAAGGTGGCCCTCCCTTCCAAAAGATATGTCTGCCTGAAACCTTTGAATCTAACCTATTTAGAAAAATACTCTTTGCAGATGTAATTAAGTTAAAGATCCTGGGATGAGATCATCCTGGATTAGGGTGGACCCTAAAGCTAATGACAAGTATCTTTTTAAAAGAGGAGAAGGGAGAAGACACACAAGGGGAAGGTGATATGAAGATGATGGCAGAGATTGCAGTGATGCATCTATAGGTCAAGAATAGCAAGGATTGCTAGCATCCACCAGAAGCCAGGAGAGAGGCATGGAATATATTCTACCTCAGAGCCTCCAGAAGGAATCATCTCTGTTGACATCTTGATTTTAGAATTCTGGCCTCCATAACTGTGAGATAATAAATTTATGTTGTTTTAAGCCACCAAGTTTGTGACAATTTGTTTTGGCTTCCCTAGGAATCTAATACAGTCAGCAAAAATATAGAAGAACTAAGGAATACAATAACTGGATCTGCTTGACGTTTATATAACATTTCACCCCACAGTAGCAGAATACATGATTTTTTCAGTGCACATGAAACATTCATCAAGACAGAACACATCTAGAGGCATACAACAAAACTTAACAGAATTTAAAATAATTGAAATTACACAGAGTGTTTTTTTTTTTTTTTTTTTTTGCGGTACGCGGGCCTCTCACTGTTGTGACCTCTCCCATTGCGGAGCACAGGCTCCGGACGTGCAGGCTCAGTGGCCATGGCTCATGGGCCCAGCTGCTCTGCGGCATGTGGGATCTTCCCAGACCCCCTGCATCAGCAGGCGGACTCTCAACCACTGCACCACCAGGGAAGTCCCAAAGTGTGTTTTTTGACATAATGAAATTACACTGGAAATCAGGAACAGAACAATAATTGGTAAATCTCTCAACATTTGGAAATTAAATGACACACTTCTATATAATCAACGAATCAAATAATAAGTTTCAAGGGACACTAGAGAACATTTTGAACTAAACAAAAATGGAATATAACATTAATATTTGTTGTACACAGCTAAAGCAGTACTTAGAGTGAAATTTATAGCATTAAGTGGTTGTTCTAAAAAAGAAGAAAGGTACCAAATCAATAATCGAATTTTCCACCTTAAAGAACTATAAAAAGCAAGCAGAAAGAAGGAAATAATAAATATTGATATTACAGTAGAAATCATTAAAATTGAAAACAGAATACAATAGAGAAAATCAATAGAACAAAAGTTGGTTCTTTAAAATGATTATTAGAATTGATAAAACTTTAGCCAAACCTATAAAGAAAAAAAAAAAGAGAAGGCATAAATAACCAATATCAGAATTGACAAATGGAAGTCACAGACATTAAATGATGATATGGGAAAACCACAAAAAACTTTATGAATATAAATTTGAAAACTTAGATGAAATGGATGAATACCTTAAAGACCACAAACTACCAAAAGTCACCCAAGAATAACTAGATGCTTTGAATAGTCCTAAATCAATTAAATAAATAGAATTCATAGTTAAAACTCTTCTGAAAAAGAAGTATCTAGGCTCAGATAGTTACATGGGAAAATTCTATCAAATACTTAAAAAATAAATAACACCAATTTTACACAATCTCTTTTTCCAAAGGATAGAAGAGAAAGGAAAGCTCTCAAATTATTTTATTAGGCCAGCATTAACCTGATGCCAAAACCAAAGACAGTACAGGAAATAAAATAACAGACCAATATTCCTTATGAACATAGGTGCAAAAATTCTTAACAAAATACTAGCAAATCAAATATAGCAATATATAAGAAGAATAATATACCATGACCAACTTGGTTTTATTCCAGGAATACGATTGCTGGTTCAATGTTTTAAAAAGTCAATCAGTATAATCAACCATGTCAACAGGCTACAGAAAAAGAAATACCTGGTCATATCAATTTATACAGAAAAAATTATTTGACAAAATTCACAGTCATTTGTGACAAAACCTTTAGGAAGCTTGGAATGAAAAAGAGCTTCCTTAATTCATTAAAGGACATCCATAGCAAATATATAGCTAACATCATTCTTAATGGTGAAAGATTGAATACTTTATTCTTGAGATTGTAAAGAAGGCAAAGATGTCCCTTTTCACCACTTCTGTTTAACGTCGTACTGGAAGAGCTAGCCATTGAAGTAAGAGAAGGAAAACGAAGTAAAGCACATGTAGGTTGGAAATGAAGAGCTAAAACTGTCCCTATTTGTAGATGACATGATCGTCTACATAGAAAATCCCAAAGAACCTACAAAAACATTTCTACAAGTACTATGCAAGTTTATTAAGGTCATAGGATATAAGGTCAACATAAAATTCAATTGTATATCTATATATTGTATTTTCAGCAATGAAAAATTAGAAATAAACCATTTACAAGAAATTAAAAAGTGAAATCCTGAGATAAAATTCTAACAAAATGGGGCAGAATCTGTAGTCTGAAAACTATAAAATGCTGATGAAAAAAAATTATAGACATATAAATGGAGAGACATTGTGTTCACGGATTGGAAGACTCAATATTTAATATGTTAACTGTCTCTAAACTACAGATTTTACACAATTTGAAACAAAATCTTCACAGGAATTCTTGTTGATCTAGACAAGATGATTCTAAAATTTATACGGAAAAGCAAGGGAACTAGCATAGACAAAACAAGTTTTAAAAAGAAGAATAAAGTTGGAGGCCACACTAAAAAATTTCAAGACTTACTATAAAGCTACAATAGTTGACACAGTACAGAATTAATGAAGGGATGGATACAAAGACGAGTAAAACAGAATAGAAATTCCAGGAATGTAGCCATACAAATATGGCTACTTGATTTTTGATGAATGTAGAAAGGCAGTTCAATGGAAAAATGAAAATTTTATAATATGGTTAGAACAATCAGCCATCTGTATGGTAATAAATGAATATCAACCTAAACCTCACAGCTTATACAAAAATTAACTCAAGTGGATGAGAGATCTAAATATAAAGTCTAAACCCACAAAAGTTTTAAGGAAAACAGAAAATCTTAACAACCTGTGGTTAGATTTCTTAAGTATAAAACTAAAAATGCAACCCATAAAATTAAAAAGTGATAAATGGGACTTCATCAAAATTAAAACATTTTCCTTTGTGAAAGACACTGTTGAGAGAATGAAAAGACAAGCTACAGACTGGGAGAAAATATTTGCAAATCACACAATCAACAAAGTACTTGTATCCATAATATACAGCGAACCCTTGAATAACATGGGTTTGAACAGCACAGGGCCACTTACATGAGGATATTTTCAATAGTAAACATGACAGTACTACACGATCTGCTGTTGGTTGAATCCATGGATGTGGAACCAAGGATATGGAGGAATTGCATATACCAAGGGCTGACTATAAGTTATACTCGGATTTTGGATTGTGTGGAGGGTTTGTACCCCAGCCCCCACATTGTTCAAGGGTCAACCGTATAAGAAACTCTCAAAATTCAACAGTAAGAAAGCAAACAATTCAATTAACAATTGGGCCCAAAAACTTGAATAAATCCTTTACCAAAGAGGATATATGGCTAGCAAATAAGCAAATTAAAATATATATAATCAATATGCTTTGCCATTAAGGAAATCCAAATAAAAACTCTGACGAGCTGTCCCTAAGTACCTAGTAGAATGGCAAAAAATGCAACTAAAGAAAGCCCTGCAATATCAACTGCTGGTAAGAATGTGGAACTCCTGGAACTCTCATTGCTGGTGAGAATGCCAAAAAATATACCCACTCTGGAAAACAGTCTGGCTGTTTCTTGTAAAGTTAAAGATACACCTACTTACCATATACCCTTGTAATTCCCACTCAGGTATTTCCTGTAGAGCAGGTCTCTCAACTGTAGAACTATTGATATTTTGGTCCAATCAGTTTTTGTTGTTGGGGGCTGTCCTGTGCATTGTCAGATAATGCACCTTGACTTCTACCCACTAGATGATAGTAGCAACTCTTCAGCCTCCCCATCCCCCAACAAACTCCCACTCTGCTTTAGTTGTGACAATCAAAAATGTCCCTCAGAGATAGCCAAAAATCATATGAAAAGATGCTCAACATCATTAATTATCAGAGAAATGCAAATCAAAACTACAATGAGATATTACCTTACACTGGTCAGAATGGCCATCATCAAAACGTCTACAAACAATAAATGTTGGAGAGGCTGTAGAGAAAAGGGAACCCTCTTACACTGTTGGTGGGAATGTAAATTGGTAACAGCCACTATGGAGAACAGTATGGAGGTTCATTAAAAAACTAAACATAGGGCTTCCCTGGTGGCGCAGTGGCTGAGAGTTTGCCTGCCGATGCGGGGGACGCGGGTTCGTGCCCCGGTCCGGGAGGATCCCATATGCCGCGGAGCGGCTGAGCCCGTGGGCCATGGCCGCTGGGCCTGCGCGTCTGGAGCCTGTGCTCCGCAACGGGAGAGGCTGCAGCAGTGACAGGCCCGCGTACCGCAAACAAAACAAAACAAAACAAACTAAACATAGAGCTACCATATGGTCCAGCAATCCCACTCCTAGGCATATATCCAGAGAAAACCATAATTCGAAAAGATAAATGCACCCCAGTGTTCACTGCAGCAGTATCTACAATAGCCACGACAGGTAACCAACCTAAATGTCCATGAATGGATGAATGGATAAAGAAGATGTGGTACATATATACATTGGAATATTACTCAACCATAAAAAGAACCAAAAAATTCCACTTGCAGCAGCAAGGATGGACCTAGAAATTATCATACTAAGTGAAGTAAGTCAGATGGAAAAAGACAAATATTATATGATATATGATATAAATGAACTTGTTTACAAGACAGAAATAGACTCACAGATTTCAAAAACAAACTTACGGTGACCAAAGGGGAAATATGGAGGGGAGGGATAAATTAGGAGCTAGGGATTAACATACACACACTACCATATATAAAATAGATAACCAACAAGGACCTACTGTATAGCACAGGGATATTCTGTAATAACCTATATGGGAAAAGAATCTGTAAAAGAATGAATATATGTATATGTATGACTGAATCACTATGCTGTATGCCTGAAACTAACACAACATTGTAAATCAACTGTACTCCAATAAAATTTAAAAAAAATAAAATGAAGAAAAAAAAAACTCCCCCAGCAAAACTCTCCAAACCCAAAAATGTCCCTCAGGCATTGCCAAAGCTTCCCTTCAGGGCAAAATCATAGAGCAATGAGAACTCATATTCACACAAAACCTGTGCACGAATGTTCATAGCAGCTCTATTCATAATTGCCCCAAACTGGATACAACCCAAATGTTCTTTAGTAAGTCAACTGATAAACAAACTCGTACATCCATACAATGGAATGTTGCTCAGCAATGCAAATGAACAAACTACTGACACACAGCTATATGGACAAATCTCAAGGGCAATATGCTGATGGAAAGAAGCTGGTCTCAAAAGGTCACATAGGGACTTCCCTGGTGGCGCAGTGGTTAAGAATCCACCTGGGAATGCAGGGGACTCGGGTTCGATCCCTGGTCTGGGAAAATCCCACATGCTGTGGAGCAACTAAGCCCGTGAGCAACAACTACTGAGCCTGTGCTCTAGAACCTGCGAGCCACAGCTACTGAGGCCATGCACCACAACTACTGAAGCCTGCACTCCCTAAAGCCCACATGCCGCAACTACTGAGCCTGCGTGCCACAACTACTGAAGCCCTCGTGACTACAGCCCATGCTCCGCAACAAGAGAAGCCACTGCAATGAGAAGCCCATGCACCACAACGAAGAATAGCCCCCGCTCACCGCAACTAGAGAAAACCCGCGCACAGCAACGAAGACCCAACTGCAGCCGAAAAAAAATAGATCACATACATGATTCCATTTATGTGACATTTATGGAAAAAAGGTGAAACTATAGCTATGGAGAATAGATCAGTGGTTGCCAAAGGTTAGGGGAGGAGGGAGCATGTTATTACAAAGGGCCAGTGTTTGGGGATGATGAAACTGGTCTCTTTTCTGATTGTGACGGTGCTTACACAAATCTAGACTGTGTCGAAACTCATAGAATTGTACATTAAACAAAGTCAATTTTACTGTATTTTAGTTAAATGAAACAAAACAAAAGCAGCATATATGAGGTCTGCTCACACCAGTTCCTGTCTTACCTAAATTTGGTGAATCTAGTTAGAATCAGGATGTACTTGAAAATGAGGTGATTGGAAACAAGACAAAGGTGTAGAATCTGCCCTTGTCTCTCAACATCATGCCTTTCCATGACTCTTGCCTCTAACACTTCCTTTGTTACCCCAATGCCTTATGCAAAATACCAAGGTATGCTTGAACTAAAAAGAGAAATTGTATCCCAATTTCCAAAGAGATGATAGTTAGGGGTAGGTAAGGTTCTCATTCTGGAGTAAACAATTTTTAAAGAGCCAGTGATTTGCTATTTTTAAAAGGCACACCTGAAACTAAATAAGCTTATTCTATTATTATCTCTCAACACAAATGTCCCATGTATAAAGAACCCTACTTTAAGAGTGAGGAAATGAGGCTTCATCGAATGCATAATCACAAAAGTAGTAAATGGTGATACCAGGAATCAAAACTTACTGCTCTTTTTACGGTAGTATGTAATCACTGTATCAGGGTTGAAGGAGACGTTTTTATTTTCTAGGAATATCTCATGTCTTATTAAGCTATCTATCCTGAGTCCTCAGCAACCTCACTCTCAGAATAATACTAAGCCTGGGTTCCAGCGTCTCAGGCATGACCTCTGGCTAGTGGAGAAGATCCCCACCTCTTTAACTTCAGAGTTTGTCTCCTCAATCATTAAGCACCCAGTGTTGGGAAGTGAATCCTGAAAACAAGAATCCTAATAAAACCAAGAATAAACACACCTTAGCCCTGAGTAATCAGAGGAAAACTCCGCTCTGGAAGTCCCATGTCAAGAAGGATAAGTTACAGTTCTTCAAAATCTTCCACAATGACTTT
Source organism: Lagenorhynchus albirostris (assembly GCF_949774975.1). Lineage (NCBI taxonomy): Eukaryota > Metazoa > Chordata > Mammalia > Artiodactyla > Delphinidae > Lagenorhynchus > Lagenorhynchus albirostris. The sequence continues at coordinate 91,043,912 of NC_083103.1, forward strand.
ATCATCTGTTAGCCTAGACTCTCCTTTAATTTGGTTGTTATTGGGATCTTTTTAACATAAGAACTTTAGGATATTTGTTTTTATAAAGAAATCAGGAAGCAGAATTGCATAGCTATAATTAATGAAAACCATTGTCAGAAAGAAGGAAACCAGGATGGCTGATTCTGCTTATTAGTTTGTTCCTCAGAGCTGCTCCAAGCCCTTTAAATATTTAGGTTAGACTTTTTGCTCTTTTTTTCTTTTCTTTTTGACATTAATTTCCTTCTTGACTCAAAGAATTGTTCTTGATGGAAGGTTAATGGTTCTGGACGTATGGCCACAGTTTACAGATATGTAGTAAAGCTAAAGTTTTTTTTCTGAAAGGGAAAAAATCTCAGTGCCAAGAATAGCTCTGCCTAAAAATCCTCCCCTTCTCTATCTAGTAATCTTCCTCTCATCTTTTGAGAATCAAATGTCATCAGCTGTGTGAAGCAATTCTTTTAAAAAAATTATTTGTTTATTTATTTATGGCTGTGTTGGGTCTTCATTGCTGTGCATGGGCTTTCTCTAGTTGTGGCGAGCGGGGGCTACTCTTCATTGCAGTGCATGGGCTTCTCACTGTGGTGGCTTCTCTTGTTGCAGAGCACCGGCTCTAGGCATGTGGGTTTCAGTAGTTGTGGCACATGGTCTCCGTAGTTGTGGCTCACGGGCTCTAGAGTGCAGGCTCAGTAGTTGTGGCGCATGGGCTTAGTTGCTCTGCGGCATGTGGGATCTTCCTACACCAGGGCTCAAACCCGTGTCTCCTGCACTGGCAGGCGGATTCTTAACCACTGCACCACCAGGGAAGTCCCCGTGAAGCAATTCTTTAAGGAAAAAAAAAGCTTTATTGAGATATAACTTACATAACATACTATTCATCTATTTAAAGTATATAATTCAATGATGTTGGGTACATTACATTATTAATTGTAAAAAATTGTGGTTAAATATGATATAAAACTTTAACATTTTCACCATTTTAAAGTGTATAGTACAATGGCATTAATAACATATATAATCACCACTATCTATTTCCAAAACATTTTCATTGCTCCAAATAGAAACTCTGTGACCATTAAACAATAATTCTCATTTTCCCCTCACGAAGCCATTTTTAACAGTCTGAGGCCAAGTTTGCAGCAATCTCTTTTAGATGCCCATGGAGTTCTACTTATATACCTTTCAAATTATTCACTTTTTGTAATAATAAGTTTACACATTTGTTCCTTTCACTAGATTGGTTTTTATGGGTATATAATCATATCAGCTGCAAATAATAATTGTGTACTTCCTTTCATAATTAATCAGAAATAATTAGTTAAATTAAAATTATTATTAAGATCAGTAAAGAGGGCAAAGAGTATCTTTACCATAAGAACCAGTAGAGTAGAGCTTTCTATCCACTTGATTGAATCTAGATAGACAAAAGAATGACAAAATCCAGTCATATAAAATATGAAAAACTGATTCTAAAGTTTATATGGAGAGGCAAAACCCCCAGGGTAGGCAAATCAATATTAAAGAACAGAGTCAGAGGACTGACACTACCTGACTTCAAGAATTACTATAAAGCTACAGTAATCAAGGCAGTATGATATTATTGGTGAAAGAATGATGAACAAGTCAAGGGAACAGAAAAGAGACTCCAGAAACAGACCCACATAAATAAAGTCAGCTGATGCTTGACAATGGAGCAAAGACAGCCTTTTCAATAACTGGTATTGGAACAACTGGTCACCCACCCATACAAAAACAATAAATAAATCTAGACACAGAGCTTACACCCTTTCCAAAAATTAACTAAAAATGAATCATAGACCTAAATGTAAAATGCAAAACTATAAAACTTCTAGGAGATAACAAAGGAGAAAACCTAACTGACCTTGGGTTTGGAGATGACTTTTTAGATATCATACCAAAGGCACAATCCATGAAGGAAATAATTCATAATCTGGACATCTTTAAAATTAAAAACTTGTGCTCTATGAAAGGCAAGGGAATGAGAAGAAAAGCTGCAGACAGAGAAAGTATTTGCAAAAGATACATCTGACAAAGAACTGTTATCCAAAATATACAAAGAACCCTTTTTTTCCCCTCTAGGATAATTTGGCACATTTTCATGTGAAAAAAAATTAGAAACCACTTGATACATATATAATACACACACACACATGGAAACTGAAGCATCTATCTGTAGAATCTGAAATATGAGCTTTTAGATAGGGCTGTAGCTGTAGATAGCACATCAGTTCCCACACTGAAAGATTCCCTTATTTATCTCAAAATTGCCGTGGGAAATGCTAGCTGTGCAATACTAACCATCTTCTCCTGAGGGAAGAGTTTACCATTGCTTAAACATGAAATTTATCTTTACTACACACATATCCTTTGCCAAACCCATCTGAAAAACTATTTATTTGGAAGGTTTATTTGATCAATCTACTTTGTAGCCAAAACACCTTCTAGTCCTGCAGTCAAATTTTGGAGCATATTTTCAAGCAGAACTGGATTCCATACGTTAAAAGATAAAAATGAACTAAAACTTAGTAAAACAACCCATAGTAACCACATCAAGATGAAAGTTTCACTGCTAAGCTACGTCAAAATTATACTTATGTAAAAGGCACAAAATACATATATATTAAAAATTTATGGTCAAAATAAACCAGCTAAGCTGTTTAATTTATTCCCTTCTTGTCAACCAAAGAACTTCTCTAGTGTGTAGTACAATTTAGTGGTTAAGACTACAGGTTCTGGAGCCCACCTCCCTGCTTTGAACCACACTTCCCACCACTTACTAGCTCTGCATCCCTGGCCAAGTTATTTAACTTTCTCAGGGCCTCAGTCTCACTTTCTGTAGAAGAGGGGAAGCAGTCCTACTAGTTTCATAGGGTTGTTGTGAGGATAAATTAGAAAATACAATTAAAATGGTTAGAACAGCATCAATGCACAGAAAACATTTGCTAATCATTATTGTTAATAATACTGTAATTTTTCATTTTATTTCCCAATTTCCATCTAAGTCTTCCAACTTAAAATATAAAAAATTGTTGTTAAGGGGAGATTGGGTGTATCTTGCTTTTGTCTCCACATGTCTCCACAGCTAACACAATACAGGGTGCATAGCATGGATTCACTACATATTTTATGGAAGAAGAAAGGGAGGGAAGGAAAAAAAGAGAAATGAAGGAGGGAGGGAGCAAAGGAGGGAAAAAAGAGGAGGGGAAGGGAGGGGAAAGGAGAAGAAAGGAGAGGAGAGAAAATAAAGGAGTAAAACTGAAAATGTATAGTCAGGAGTAGAAAACCAATAGTAATATGGCATGAGTTCATGTTTGGTAGTAGAACTCTCTTAATAATTTCACAGGTAACTTGATTGTTCTTTATCTAAATCTACTTACTTAATACTTTTGATATATATGTATGATCACAACTGTTTGAATACATTACAAGTGTGCTTTCTGGTTAACTTTCCAAATATTTTAAAGCATTTAGTTCATTTGGTTTATACACACACATTGAAAGGTATGAGGAAAAACACAGAATGAAGCATAAATTCATGTACACAGGCTAATTCAAAGTTAAGCTTTTAGACTTGTTTACCCTAAAACCCACTTCCGGCTTTCCGACCAATACAGAGGTGCCTGAAGGCTGGTTGGATTGGTGAGGACTGAGGCAGCTTCTGGCATTTCTGAGCAGCTCTAGTCAGTACAAGATTGCTCCAGTAGTCTTCAGTTACATGGACAGTCTGCTGTGGCAAACAGATGTCTCACTATTGGATCCTCCAACCTGGCTCAGTGACCATATTATTGGGTTTGCCTTTGAGTACTTTGCCAACAGTCAGTTTCATGACTCCTCTGACAAGGTCTGCTTTATCAGTCCTGAAGTCAACCAGTTCATTAAGTGCACAGGCAACCCAGTTATTTAAAAAAAAAATTCATAGGTAGATATTAACCAAACCATTAGGTGTTTAATTTGTTAATTTAAATATGCTATGATCTTAACAAGAAGTAACAAAATTGTTATTCTATTTAAGAGAAAAAAATTTTTTGGAAGCAATTATTTACCAGATAGTGAAATTATGATCATACATGATAATAAAAAAGGATGACAATAATGTAATAAAATGTAAAAATAAATTCAAAACATGTAATTATCCTGCTAATTTAACTAAATCTAATTAGAATGAATTTGGGTAGTCTAAGTGATCTAGTTTGGCTGACCAGATTTTTCCTTAATAAAATAGTCGATTTCTCTCTTCACTTTGTACCTGATAAACTTAGTACAAATGTACTTGTTTATAATTTGAAGTGATGTATTTTCATGATTTTCCAGTAATGCTAATTCCTATAGAACAAATATTTTCTCAAAATATTTCTCCAATATTTTCTCAAAATTGATGGTGTATTTTTATCCACTAAATAAACATTTTCTTGTTTAAAAAAATAGAATTGAATACTTAGATAATGAAATTTTGGAGAACCGTCTAAGATTAGAAGCAATAGAATTATGTCACAAAGGAATTTTTCAGTGGTTTAACTATAAATTTAAATACTTTTAAAAATGTCAAGATATGAACTGATAAAATATTTTCTGCAAAATTGAGAGACTAAATGTTAAGATGTTTGTTATATAAAGAATTGATGTCAACCGAGAAATTTAAAAAACATTGAAATCAAAATTAAAAAATCAACAAAGGAAATACACCATATTGAAGAGAAGAGATATATTAGTAAAACCAGTGTTTGAGGGAAAATAAAGTTGAAACACACTAGTATAAAATAAATGTAATTTAAAACAATAGTATGTCTCCATTTTCACCTGTCACATTTGCAAATAATTTATTTTATTTTTTAACATCTTTATTGGAGTATAATTGCTTTACAATGGTGTGTCAGTTTCTGCTTTATAACAAAGTGAATCAGCTATACATATATATATATATATCCCCATATCTCCTCCCTCTTGCATCTCCCTCCCACCCTCCCTATCCCACCCCTCTAGGTGGTCACAAAGCACCAAGCTGATCTCCCTCAGTTATGTGACTGCTTCCCACTAGCTATCTATTTTACATTTGGTAATGTATATATGTCAATGATACTCACTTTGTCCCAGCTTACCCTTCCCTGTCCCCGTGTCCTCAAGTCCATTCTCTACGACTGTTTCTTTATTCCTGTCCTGCCCTTGCAAATAGTTTTAATGACAATGTTTTATAATTTAACCACCAGTATTTAAAGTGATGAATTTTGTAAGGGAGACTTAATTGAGATATCCAACTCCTTTCTCTTGGTGAGCAGACAGCTATCCAAACTCCTCAGTCAGAAAATGGATTTTGTATGACTCTTTTATTCAGGCAACAATCCAATTATTAGAATATGATATATGTGATGTTATATAATTGTTTTGGCATAACGAAATATCTTGTTCCAGAAAAATCTTTGACTATAGTTGTGACAGGGGAAATAAGACACCTGGGCTTCAAGCCTTTCTGTATAAATATTAAACAGCAGTCGACTTAAAAAGCAAAACAAAGCCAAACACAAACAAGCTAATTAAGAAACAAACAGGGGTGGTTTCCAGACCCAGCTTCACCTATGTCATTTTAAGCCATGGCTAAATGTACTTCCATGGAGCTTGAGAGATTCCTGGGAACTGAACAGACTTAAATTGGTAGTAATATTTCCTCCAATTACCTCATTGTCCAGGTGAATTCATGGCATTCATTGTCAGCTAAACAAACTTTGGATATGACTAAATATGTCTCTCAGTACTCTTGTTAAGGAGCATTATACATAACTCTTACACTTTGCTGCAATGATAAAAGAGACACTGGTGTGGCATGACAGCTAGTCTTACATATTGCTGGTGGCAATATAAACTCTTGAGAATACAATTGACAGTCAAGAAGAATAAAAATGTTTATATTTTTACTTTGGTTGATTGATAACTTAATTCAATAATATATGATCTGGTACTTCCATCCCTAGGAATCCATCCTAAGGAAGTAATCCATCATAAGGAAGTAATCCTGTACATGAAAAGTTGGAAAATATCCAAATGTGATGTAAAATGGAGATGAATAGCTATAATCCAATTGTCCAATATCATTGGCCACACAACCCATTTTACATCCTCTTGATGGAGTATCATGTAATCATTAAAAATGATCATGAAACGTATGTAACAATATTAAAACGTTTATAAACCATGGTATTATCTGCAAAAAAGTATTAGAACTATATTTTTAGTGTGATTACAACTAGATAAAATATATGTATAGAAGGAAAAAGAAAGGGCATAATAATTAAAAAATACTATAAAGATAGCAAAGCTTATGTAGGACCATATTTTTTAAAATATGCTGTTTTCCATATTGTCTATAATATGGCTATATGATTTGCATAAAGAAAAATAGGCCAGATAGGGAGATGGTGAAGGGAAACACAAAAATCCAATCATTAAATAGTATATAATTATTCTATATATTTAATTTTTAAGCCAATGACTTCTAGAAGAAATCATCAGCTGGCAGCACAGGAAGTCACATTTCATGGAAATTAATCCTGTGATTCCAAAACTGAAAACTGGTTAGAATCCATTTTTGATATGTGATTGCATCTACTGAAATGTATGTAAACTAAACCATAATAATTTATGTTGAAAAACAAGCCATATTATTTGCTGATAATATAACCCTTTTCTCTTAGTACTTCAGTTCTTGTTCAGCTTGAGAAACCCTATCTCTCTGAATCATTGGAACACCTTCAGAAAGTCCTTCTACCCAGAAGCACCACTGGATCCAGAATTTTCACCAACAGAGACTGAGCTGAGAATAAAGGGGATCATGGAGAAGCTAGACCAGCTGATCCCACCCAGACCCTTCTCCCACGTGAGCTCCACCACCAGCGCCACACACAGTAAAGCCACCCTCCTCAGCCCTCAAGACACATACTGCAGGGGGGATCAGCTAGACGTCCTGCTGGAGGTGAGGGACCACTTGGGACGCAGGAAGGAATATGGCGGGGATTTCCTGAGGGCCAGGATGTCCTCCCCAGCCCTGAAGGCAGGCGCTTCGGGAAAGGTGACAGACTTCAACAATGGCACCTACCTTGTCAGCTTCACCCTGTTCTGGGAGGACCGGGTGTCTCTGTCTGTCCTGCTCATCCTCCCCAGTGAAGGGGTGTTGGCTCTCTGGAGGGCAAGGAACCAAGGCTATGACAGGGTGATCTTCACAGGCCAGTTTGCCAATGGCACCTCCCATGTCAATACTGATTGCGCCCTGGTTTTAAATTCAAGTGCTGAACTGTGTGAGAACCTGCACTATCGCGACCAGGAAGCCTTCTACTGCGTGAAGCCTCCACGTGTTCACTGTGAGGCACTGACCCACGTGACCACCAGGAATGCAAATATTTCCTATCTTAGAGAGAAAGAATGGATCATTTTCCGCAGGTAAATGGGCCTTCAAACACAATCATCAATACAAAGAGGGAGACTCAGTTTCAGAACAACACTGCCTAATAACTTTTCTTAATCAAGCTCCCTTATGTTGACTAGTTTATAATCAGAGATTCAGTGCAGATAGTAATATATTCACAGGGTCCCATACAGGTCACCTCTACAACTGTGGTTTTATTCATCCTGAACTATTTGCTAAAAGGAGTACAACCAATGAAGCAATTCATGTAGGTCTATAGTTCTCCAGAGTTTGTAATACTTCCAGATAGGAATTTTCTGGAGACCAGTATTTTCTATAATGTGTTCCATGGAATACCAATCCTATAGAGTGTTAATGGATGCTATGCAAAAACAAAAAAAAAAGAACAACAACAACAAAATAAAACAAACAACAAACCCAAGGGGAAGAAATGCTATCATTATTTAGTCTACCTCACCCTTTACATCAAATGAATCACCAAATCCTGTGAATTGTACCTCCCAAGTATCTCCTGAACCAAGCCATTTCACTCTATTGCTGTTGCCTCTATCCTTGTATAAACTATCATTCTACCTCAATTAGGTTATTACAACAATCTCCAGAAATGTTTACTTTCTCACAGCCTTGTTTCCTTCCTACCCACTCCACACCCAGACTAATGTTTACTTTTACTTGCTCAAAACACTTAATATGATCCCATTGCTCTAAGGATGAAATCCAAACCCTTTAATATGTTTACAAGGACTTACCTAGCTCTGAAGTCCCTTATCTCACCTTTCTGCTGCCTTGCTCTCTGTCAGTCAAATTGAACTCCTTTAATTTCACAAACGGACTGTGGTGTCTCTCAGCTCTGGCATTTCACAAGCCTTCATCTAAACATCATTTCCTCTATGTTTGGGTAAAATGCTAGTCTCATACTCTTCCACTGCATTCTATTCTTCCCCAATCATAATACTCATTACACTATTAAATTTCAGATATATATTTTATACCCTCTGTTAAATTGTAAGCTCTGTGAGGCAATAACTGTAACTATTTTTTCACCATTCATTCAATTTATAAATAGCACATTCTATATTCCAGACACAGCTCTAGGTGTTGAGAATTTAACATTGTAGTTGGGTAGAAAGACAACAAACCAATAAACAAATAGATTTGTAATATAAAGTCATCAGAATAAGAGATCTGAATGTGATGGTGAATGCTATTTTAAAAGCGTGGTCAGGTAAGACCTGTCTTGAGCACCAATCTGAGGATGGGTCACTTGAACAGTAACCTGAATGAAGTGAAGAAGAGAGCCTTGTGAATTATGGGGGGAACACTATTTCAGGAAGAGGAATAGAACCTGAAGCAATGGCATGCTAGAATGTTCCAGGAACCATGAGGAGGACCAGGGAGGCTGGAATGCAATAAGAGAGGGAGAAAGGACGTCAGGCGAGTAGGCAGAGCCTTAGAGTATCCCTTAACTTTAGTCTCTATTCCTTCAAGTGAGATGGAACACAAAACATTTCCCAGAATTACTTGACTGTGGACCACTTATTTATTTATGTATTTATTGGCTGCACCGCGCGGCATGCAGGATCTTAGTTCCCCAACCAGGGATCAAACCTGTGTTCCCTGCATTGGGAGCACAGAGTCCTAACCACTAGACTGCCATGGAAGTCCTGGACCACCTATTTAATGGATCATTTTCAGGGATTGTGATTCCATAGTTTGGTAAATGCTGCTGTAGAAAGGTCTTGGTTTTCGAGAAGAGCAAGTTGGATATCACAATATCCTGGAAATTCAAGTTCAAATGCAATTCAAACATTATGATGACACAAGGGGAGGGGGTAGGATACAAGAGACCTTACCTGGCTACAGGATTTCCTTTCCACTCCTAGGTCACCTTTACTTCTTTTTGTTTTCTTGGTCAAGCTGTGAAAAAATCCATTTATCCTATGGCTCAGCCAAAAGAGGCTGGACTTTTTCAAATAAATATTTTACTGAAAACTAAAGGAGACATAATCATGGAGACATAAAGGCCTAAATAATTGCAAAGACAGAGACCTCCCTGTCTTGAAGGTCTGAGAACCATGTCTTAACTCTATGGGCAGAGACTACCTGTGCTGATTCCATATTCCTTGCTGGCCACATCTGCTCCCTCTTGCGATGGTCCTCCTTGCAGCTTGGGTTGGAGGAGCTCTCCTTGCACACTCTCCTGGCTGCTCTCAGGAAATGCCAAGTCCCTGGTCTGGCAGATCTGCAGATCTGTATTTTGGGTCTAATCATGCTTCTCAAGTGAGCTATGTTCATGACAATAATCTGCCTGACCCCATTTTACTTCCCCAAAGACACATTTACTTCCTGGATCCCCTGCTCTATTCAAACCATCTATTCTCCCCCGCCTCCATCCCCCCTGCCCGCCCCCCACCCCCAATGCATGGAAGTAGATATCTCAGTCTTCTCAAAGGTGATTTAGTGCCCACACAAGGAACAGTTGGCTTCTGGTGATTCTGGATCCAAGAACTATCACTAAGCTCTCGTGCCCCTTCTTAGGCCCACGCCAGGTTCTGTGGCATCTTTCTTTCCCACAAGTCCAGGGACTAAGCCTGTTTCTCTTTCATTTGTCACAAAGTAAATACACTTTCCTACCAGGGTTCTCTCTCCCAACCCTAGCTGCAGAATCAGATGCTACCTCCTCAGATACTCACTTCTTCAAAGTTAAAAAAGTCTTTTTTCTTCTTAATTTAAGAGTTTTATTGAAAATCATGATGGGAAAATAAACAAGGGGCATCACATGAGAACATATCACACAGGCAACAAGTTGTTGACAATTCTTTCCGTTTCTGTTATGTTTCTAATACTATGGACCCCTTCTGAAATGTGATACACAAGCACACTCAATACTAAGACAAGACACATTGAAATGAATGCCTTCATACGATGAGTACATATTTTTTATTATTTTTTTAGGGGTTTTTTTTGTGTTTTTGCGGTACGCGGGCCTCTCACTCTTGTGGCCTCTCCTGTTGCAGAGCACAGGCTCCAGATGCGCAGGCTCAGCGGCCATGGCTCACGGGCCCAGCCGCTCCGCAGCATGTGTGATCTTCCCGGACCAGGGCACGAACCTGTGACCCCTGCAACGGCGGGCGGACTCTCAACCACTGTGCCACCAGGGAAGCCCCATGAGTACATATTTTTAATCCTAATTTTAAGGTCCCATCAAAGTTTGGCTTTGGTAACAAAATTTACGAGGTAGCTGGCTATTGGTCTCTTTTGTCAACTTCAACCTTACCTGGAACGGATGTAGAAGAATCAGTGTTTCAAGTTTTAAAGTTCAAGTTTTCCACTGAGACAAATTTTAATTTGTGCCAAATAGAGGTCTGATAGGCGCCTCAGTAAGATACTCTGGAGCGACTATGGTTGGCCAGAGTAGGTAGCGTCTAGTAAGTGGCAGAGTCAGAACTGGAATACCTCTATCCCCTATTCCAAAGTCGGTAGGCTATAGCACAGTCTCTCATGACTCCATCGCTCTATGCAGCCATCACTGTCCAGATACCCCAGCCTCTCTGCTCTCCAGCCCTCAGATGCCCTTGATAAAGAAAATATTTTTCACTTGACCTAAAAAAATCCTTTCCTGTGATTCCAGCAATCCCTCTCAATTTTTGAAAATGTGTCCTTTGTCCCTCCTGGAGATCTCTGTGGCTCTGGGCCTGGAAGTCCTTCTTTCCCCCAGATGGATTTCATTCTGATGAAATGAATTTGATTGATCAGTAAAGTGACCATCTTAATTGGTAAGACCTATACCTTGAGGTGAAACTCACTGTGCCAGGGCCTTGAAATATTATAGTGAATAAAATTTGACCTACTTATTCACTATAATATTTCAAGGCCCTGGCACAGTGAGCTCTCAAGGAGATAACAGAGAACAGAAAATAGACTCCTGGGGGGATTTGTGAAGGAGAGTGCAGGGAGGAGAGGCTGGAGAAGTAGATACTCGTAGGAAGTGTTATGCCAGTTGAGGACCTTGGTCCTTATCCTGCAGGTTGATGATGGAAAGTCATGGAAAGATTTGGTGTAGGGGAATAAAACAGGCAGCACAGAGGATGTATTTAGGTGGGATAACCCAAAGGGGCAGAAAGACAATATTATAACAATCTAGGACATAGTTCTCAAAGTAATGTCCTTGTATCAGCAGCCTCAGCATCACTTGAGAGTTTGTTGGAAACCCAAATTTGTGGACCCCGCCCCAGAACTAATTTTTTCTAGCTTTATTGAGGTATGATTGATAAATAAAAATTGTATATATTGAGCGTGTACAGCATGCTGTTTTGATACACATATACGTTGTAGAACAATTACTAAAATCAAGCTGATTAACATATCCATCACCTCACATAATTTGCGTTTTTGTGTGTGTGGTGAGAACTCTTAATATCTACTTTCTTAGCAGATTTCAAGTATACAATACATTATTATTAACTATACCCACCATGCTGTATGTTAGATGCCCAGAACTTGGTCATCTTCTAACTGAAAGTTTGTACCCTTTAACCAACATCTCCCCACTTCCCCAACCCTCAACTCTTGGCAACCACCATTCTACTCTCCGTTTCTACTCTCTGAGTTCAGATTTTGTAAATTCCACATAAAAGTGAGAGCATGCAGTATTTGTTTTTCTATATCTGGCTTATTTCATTTAGCAAAATGTCCTCCAAGGTCATCCATATTGTTGCAAATGGCAGAACTTTCTTTCTTAAGGCTATTGTACACATAAACCATATTTTTCTCTACCCATTTATCCATTGATAGACACTTAGGTTGTTCCCATATCATGGCTATTGCGAATAATGCTGCTATGACCATGGAAGTACAGAGATCTCTTCAAGTGCCCAGAACTATTGAATCAGAAGCTCTGAAGATGAAACCCAGAAATCTGAGTCGTAACAAGCACTCTAGATGATTTTGATGCACGGTCGAGTTAGACAAGTACCTGCCTAGGAAAATGTCCATGAAGGACTGAATTACTACGAGTGGTAAATGTGGAAAGGGTGGCTTGTGGTAGAAAATCATTTGGAAGGTAAAATCAAAGAGATATATATTTGATTAATTGCACAAAGAAGGTGAGTGACTCTCTGGATCTCCATCAGTAGGAGAACAGTTTTATAGAATCTTGGCCCGTCTATTTCCTGCAAAATATCTAAAATATATCAAAATAAAGAAAAAAGTATTTGTAGAGAGTTGAGAGTGGTTTGATCCCTCTAAGTCCCCCATGATTCATTCTTACTTTAACGTCTGGACAGCTATCAGGCTATTTTACTTTCCCATTTCTTGAAGTTCCAACATGGGGCTTGAAATAATGAAGGACTTTACCTCCATCGAGGTCTTGCCATGTAACAAGTCTATTGTGTTCATAATTTATCCATTTAAAGGACATTCTTACTTTAAGAGATATTTCTTGAACATTAACCATTTCAATCTTTCATTTCCTGGAATAAATAATATTAATCATCTTGGGTTTTGCAGAAGGGGTTTTATTCTTGGAAATATTTTCATATCAATTTAAACCAATTTTCATCTTGAGTCAGATATAAAAGGCTAGGTAACCCTTCATTTCAGCTGCCTTCTCTCAAAATGTACAGGTTATTTGTACTTGTATTTCAATTTGGGATTTGTTCCTGAAAAGCCAATAATTGGATACTGGTGAAAATGTCTCAAATGAACTACAGAGCTAGAAAATCTCTCTTTCAGCCAAACCATCTCAGTTAAAGTTCTATGAACTAGCAATTCCTGTGAATATTTTAAATTTTATCACATAAACTTCAGTGGTCAATACAAAGCTATCTCACTTATCAAAGTGATGTTTCTGCTATCCTGAAAGTAAAGTCAACTTCAGAAAAGCAAATTACTTCTGTTTTAACAGTCAATGGGGTATGCATTTATCCATTGCCCTTTTCTCATATATTTAGCACATGTTTATTGAGGACCTACTATAGGCAAAGAACTTTGCTAAATCCTGTGGAGATATAAATGGATCAGGAACCCAGACCTAAAGCTCACAGTCTATGGGAAAGACAGATCCCTTCTCTGCCATGGCAACCATTGTCCATACCCAACATTTACACCAAAGAAAGTTCTTTGACCCTTGAAGCCACTTGAGTCCTCTTAACACCCCTGTGGTTTCTCTCTTGCCTGGACAGTAATTTCTAGTAAAGTCAGACAGTTTCTTATAAGACAGTGCCAGACTTATTTTAGGAGCCATTTATAAACCTGATATAATTCAATATGGATAAACTTAAGTCCCTAAACATATACCCCAAATCTGAACAATGTAGGTAGATGACAAAAAGATGTGTTTTTTAAGTGGCAAAATAAAAAATGGCCTGAGCCACACATGGATGGAAAGCTTGATATGAGTCAGTGAATTCAGCTTAGGCCACTTCAAAGTGGAATATTCAGAATAAGCAGATAATGTTTCTCTTTTTCTGCACTAATCAGACCACACAGAATATTAAGTTCAGTTCTGGGCACAAGAAAGAAACATCGAAGGAGTTTTTCTACTAACTAGAAAACATGGTTCTGATACATACAAAATAAACAACATGTAATAGTCATTTTGTAAAGGTGTTCAAGCTTTCTCCATGGATAAGGAGTTTGAGGAGGAGAAGATGTCCAGTCCCCCCTGGCCAGTGTCATGGGTATGATATTCAGCTGGGCTACCGAGTCCTGCTCTTTTGCCACCACACATTTCCCCCTGAGTTTGGCTAGCTGTCTCACAACTGAGTGACATTAGGGACAAGATGAAGCCCTGGGAAACATTGCAAATGCACAAAGAAAAAAATTTAACCCCAGTCTAGGAAATACCATTCATTATTGGGATTATTCAAAAGTGAGAAATTTTAACTCATCACTTAACATGAACTTATTAAATAAATATTTGGGAAGAGAGGATGGCAGAGACAGAGAAGGGTGGAGGGAAAAGGGGAAAAAGAGGAAGAAAATGAGGAAAGTGTTTCTGAAATCATTTGTGATAATAAAAGTTGCTGACTGTGGGAGTTTTTATTGCCAGAGAGTGAGAACATAGAAACAAACTGTCAGCTTGGCAGGAAGACTCCTTTTCCCAGCGGTTATACTGTGAAAAGAAGGTGGATTGCAGCATTTTGCAAACAGATCGAGTTAAATGAAACAAAAAATATAAATGACTGCTTGAAGAGAAAACTTATTTACCTCATGGGAGATTCAACACTGCGTCAGTGGATTCACTACTTACCAAAAGTGGTTAAAAAGTATGTATTTTATTTTTACTTTGAAACTATAGTTGCCTTCAGAGGTTATTTTTATAGAATTCTTTGCTTCCCTTTTCTGACGTTTATTATTTTTCAAAATTTGCCAAATATTTGGATTTGGGCTTTTAATAAAAAGTTAAATTTTATTTTCTTCATTCACAAATATTAACATTTTCTTCCTCTTTCTCTATGCTGATAATAAGTTCAAAATTTTGTTAAGATTTGAATGCATCTGTTAAAGTTCCCTTCCTCCCACAGGCAGCAGTGCTCTTAGAGTTAGAAGTGATCTTGGCTAGAATTTTACAAATACGTGCATTTAAAAATTATATCATTATTTTCCTTTTGCTAAAAGATTTATTGATTTTTTTTTCCCATCAGCCTTAAAATGTTTTGATCGTCATGGAGCTGGGATCTTTAAAACACATGTGCTTCTTGATGCTGAAAGACATATTTTGATTCGGTGGAAAAAGCATGGTCATCCATTTATTACCAAAAATCTGTTCTCAGCGAAGGATGAAAATTATATCCCATGGGAAATTGACCGGGTAGCAGGAGACAATGACACAGCCATTGTCATCACTCTCGGTCAGCACTTCAGACCCCTCCCCATCAAAATCTTGATCCGTAGGGCCATCAATGTTCAAAAGGCCATTGAACATCTATTCTTGTGAAGCCCAGAGACCAAGATGATCCTGAAAACTGAAAACACCAGGGGGATTTCTCAAAATGCAGAGATGTTTAGTGACTTTCATGGTTCTATTCAGAATCTTATCATGAGGGATGTTTTTGTGGATCTCAATGTGGGTATTATTGATGCCTGGGACATGACTATTGCATATAACACTGATAATGTTCATCCACCTGATTATGTGATTGGAAATCAGATTAACATGTTCTTAAACTACATTTGCTAGAGGAAAAATACAAAAAAAGCCAGTACCAGCCATTCTCTATAGATGACCTCACTTATACTGCAAGGGTGGTTTAATGAAATCCAAGGTAGGAGGAAACAAAATAAAAATAATTATTGTTAAAATATATGTAACATAAAAATTACCATTTAAACCATTTTAAGTGTACAATTCAGTGGCATTAATGGCATTCACAATATTGTGCAACCACCATCTTGATCTATCCCCAGAATTTTTCATCATCCCAAACAGAAACTTCGTATCCATTGAACAATAATTCCCCTCCCCCCAGGCAACCACCATTCTACTTTCTGTCTTTATGAATTAAACCATTCCAGGTAGCTCATATAAGTGGAATTGTATAGTATTTGTCCTTTGTACTGGCTTATTCCACTTAGTATAATGTCTTTAAGGTTCACCCATGTTGTAGCATATGTTAGAATTCCCTTCCTTTTTTAAAGCTGAATAATATTCCATTGCATTATGTGTATATCACATTTTGTTTATCCATTCATCTGTTGATGGACACTTGGGTTGTTTCCATCTTTTGGATATTGCGAATAATGTTACTATGAAGAGGAAACAAAATTTGAAAGATTGTTTCCAGTAATGAGTATGATGACAGAACAGCAAAACATCATCATTCATAGTTTGATTTTAAGAAATGTAAGGCCTGGAAAGGAGCAGTGTAAATGATTCAAGTTTACAGAAAATGTGAAATGTAGGAGAAAACTTAGTGAAATCATAATAACAGTCTTTGTGCTTAAGATAATTATTTGAAATTTGGTAAACAGTTTTTCTCTAGATTTCAGTAAGAATCAGAGATCACAGTCCAAACCCACAAACTCATTGAGACAAACCAACTAGTATTATGTCAATGTACAGACCCTACAACCCTGGTTCTTGCTGATCCTAAAAGTATGAGATGAGATCCTCTCCAGAGGACCTCAAATGACTTTATAAGCTTTGTCTCTAAACTGTCCTCTCAGAATAAAAGTATCCTCCATTTCTATTAATATACTTGAGGTCACATGAGTGGAAATATTGTTACTCCAGGGTGATTTCTTTGTTTGGACTGTGTTTCTTAGGGAGAGGAAGTGAAATTATAGTACTGTAACATCAGTATAAAGGTCAATCCATACAGCTTAGGGCGAGGCTCCTCTAAATAAGGAAACACACATTAGAAATCTTTTCTTTTGGTTCTAATTCTTCGCATAGGAAACTTTCAAAATAAACCTAATCGTTCTTCCAATCATTGCACTCTTAAATGCTTATATGACTTATCATTGTCCCACCAAAGTTACCTTAAGTTCGTTTAACCTAGTTCTGAGTTGATAGAGTTTCCAGTTTTGTTACCATTACTCTTCTCTGATTGCAATGAAGTGTGTCTGTGTCATTCCACAGCATGTTTCTACCCCATCTCTCTCCTCAAAAAATTGAATGCTCTAATTTAAATGTGATAAATCAGCATCGAAAAATGAGGGTCTATTACTTCACTTGTTCTAAAGCTGAACTGTACAATATTATAGCCATTAGTCACATGTGGCTGTTTAAATTTAAATTAAATTAAATTAAAAATCATTTCCTTGGTTGCACTGATCACATTTCATGTTCAGTAGCCACATGTGGCTAGTGGCACTGTACTGACAGCACAATATTTACTTACATTTGTTTCTGGAGATTATTTTTTAACGTTTTGTTGTAGTATTTGAATGTGTTTTTAATAATAAGGCCAATGATATATTGTAGTTTTTTACGGTGAGTAAAAAAATTATTAAATGTTGCTAAGTGTCAAACTCTTGACTTTTAAGCCATTTTCTTCTGGTTCAGTCTTTTAAAGAAATCCTGGTACCTATATAGTTCATAATTCTTTGGCCTTGAAGTGATAGCTTCAGATTATTACAGATATTGACTATGTTGCTTGTGTATTTACAAGACTTGAGCAAGCCATTTGAAATGTAAAGATATTCTTTACTGGTATTATCAAGTCTCTTTCAAAAGCCCATGTATGTATAAGGAATGAAACTAGAAATCAATAACAAAAGGAAAACAGGAAAATTCACAAATACATGGAAATTAAACAGTGGACTCTTTTTTTTAACATCTTTATTAGAGTATAATTGCTTTACAATGGTGTGTCAGTTTCTGCTTTATAACAAAGTGAATCAGTTATACATATACATATGTCCCCATATCTCTTCCCTCTTGCATCTCCCTCCCTCCCACTCTCCCTATCCCACCACTCTAGGTGGTCACAAAGCACTGAGCTGATCTCCCTGTGCTATGCAGCTGCTTCCCACTAGCTATCTATTTTACGTTTGATAGTGTATATATGTCCATGCCACTCTCTCACTTTGTCCCAGCTTACCCTTTCCCTTCCCCGTATCCTCAAGTCCATTCTCTTGTAGGTCTGCATCTTTATTCCTGTCTTGCCCCTAGGTTTTCTGACCATTTTCTTTCTTTCTTTCTTTCTTTCTTTCTTTCTTTCTTTCTTTCTTTCTTTCTTTCTTTCTTTCTTTCTTTCTTTCACTTTTTAGATTCCATATATATATATATGTTAGCATATGGTATTTGTTTTTCTCTTTCTGACTTACTTCACTCTGTATGACAGTCTCTAAGTCCATCCACCTCACTACAAATAACTCAGTTTCATTCCTTTTTATGGCTGAGTAATATTCCATTGTATATATATTGTATATATGTGCCACATCTTCTTTATCCATTCATCTGTTGATGGACACTTAGGTTGCTCCCATGTCCTGGCTATTGTAAATAGAGCTGCAGTGAACATTGTGGTATATGACTCTTTTAAAATTATGGTTTTCTCAGGGTATATGCTCAGTAGTGGGCTGGCTGGGTCATATGGTAGTTCTATTTTTAGGTTTTTAAGGAACCTCCATACTGTTCTCCATAGTGGGTATATCAATTTACATTCCCACCAAGAGTGCAAGAGGATTCCCTTTTCTCCACATCCTCTCAAGCATTTATTGTTTGTAGATTTTTTGATGATGGCCATTCTGACCGGTGTGAGATGGTATGTCATTGTAGTTTAAACAATGGACTCTTAAACAATTACTGGATCAAAGAAGAAATCACAAGGGGATTTAGAAAATATTTGGAAGCAAGTGAAATAAAAACCACTATATGTCAAAACTTATGTGATACAGTGAAAGCAGTGCTACGAGAGAAGTTTATTGTGGTAAATACTTACACTAAAAAAAGAAGAAAGTTCTCAAATCAACAAACTAAACCCAAAATGCGTAGAAGAAAGAAAATCATAAAGGCTAGAGCAGAGATAAATGAAAGAAGAAAACAATAGAGAAAAATCAACAAAAGCAAGAGTTGATTTTTTTTTGAAAATATCAAAAATTTGACAAGTGCTTAGCTAGACTAACTAAGAAAAAATCAAATGAAGTTAGAAAGGAAAGAGAGGACATGACAACTGATGTTACAGAAATAAAAAAGATTATGAGACTGCTATGAACAATCATCAACCAACAAGTTGGACAACCTTGAAGAAATAAATAAATCCCTAGAAACATACAACCTACCAAGACTGAAGCATGAAGAAATAATAAATCTGAACAGACCTGTAACTACGCTGAATACAAACAGTTCTTTAAAGCAGTAATCAAAAACTTCTCAACAAAGAGAAGCCCAGGACAAGATGGCTTAACTGGAGAATTCTACCAAAGATTTAAAGAAGAAATAATACGAATCCTTCTCAAATTGTTGCAAAGAATAAAAGAGGAGGGAACATTCCCTCTGAGTGTTCAATGAAGCCAACATTACCAGATACCAAAACCAGACAAAGACACAACAACAACAACAACAACAGAAACCACTACAGATCAATATCCCTGATGAACAGTAATACAAAAATCCTAAACACAATAGTAGCAAACCGAATTCAACAGCATATTAAAAGAATCATACATTATGATCATACATCATTTATATCTGGAAACAAGGATAGTTCAACATACAAAAATCAATCAGTGTAATGTACCACATTGATAAAAACTTGATTGTCTCAATCAGTGCAGAAAAAATATTTGACATAATTCAACACCAGTTCATGATAAAAACATTAAACAAACTAGGAATAGAAGGAAACTACTTCAACATAATAAAAGCCATATTTGAAAAGCCCACAGCTAACATCATATTCAACATGGAAAGACTGAAAGCTTTTCCTCTAGAATCAGGAAAAAGGCAAAGATTCAACATAGTACAGGACATTCTAGTCAGAGTAATTAGATAAGAAAAAGAAATAAAAGGCATAAAAATTGGGAAAGAAGAAACAAAATTATCTCCATTTCCAGATGACATGATCTTGTATATAGAAAATCCTAAAGATTCTACAAAAATACCTGTTAGAACTAATAAACAAATTCAGCAAAGTTGTAGTATACAAAAATCAACACTCAAAAATCAGTTGCAGGCTTCCCTGGTGCGCAGTGATTGAGGGTCCGCCTGCTGATGCTGGGGATGCAGGTTCGTGCCCCGGTCTGGGAAGATCCTGCATGCCACAGAGCTGCTAGGCTCGTGAGCCACGGCTGCAGAGCCTGCACGTCTGGAGCCTGTGTTCCACCACGGGAGAGGCCACAACAGTGAGAGGCCCGCGAACCCCTCCAAAAAAAAAAAACAGTCCTATTTACTATAGACTCAAAAAGGAATTAAATATTTTGGAACAAACTTAATCAAGGAGGTGAAAGACTTGTACACTAAAAAATACAAAACATTGTTAAAAAAAAATCAAAGAGGTTACAGATAAATGGAAAGGCATCGCATACTTGTGGATTGGAAGGCTTAATATCAAAATGTTCATACTTCCCAATGCAATCTACAGACTCAATGCAATACTTATCAAAATTCCAATGGTATTTTTTTGTGGAGATAGAAAAAAATTTCTAAAATTCATATGGAATCTCAAGGGACCCTGAATAGCCAAAACAATCTTGCAAAAAAAAAAAGTTGGAAGACTCAGACTTCCTGATTTCAAAATGATACTACAAAGCAGTAATAATTAAGGTGGTGTGGTACTGGCATAAAGATAGATATATAAGCCAATGGAACAGGATAGAGAGTATAGAAATAATCCCTTGCATATATGGCCAAATGATTTTTACCAAGGGTGCCGAGCCTAAACAGTAGGGAAAGAACACCAAGGGTGTTGTGGAAACTGGATGTCCACATACAACACAATGAAGTTGGACCCTTACCTTACACTGCATACAAAAATTAACTCAAAATTGATTAAAGACCTAAACTATTAAACTTCTAGAAGAAAACATAGGGGAAATCTTTAGGACTTTAGATTTGGCAATGATTTCTTTGATATGACACCAAAAGCACAAATAACAAAATAAACAGACAAATGGGACTATACCACGAACTTAAAAACTTATGCATGCCAAAGGAAACAATGCATGAAAAGATAGTCTAAAGAATGGGAGAAAATAATTGTAAATCACACATCTGACAAAGGTTAATATCCACAATATATAAGGAATAGCTATAACTCAAAAAAAAAAAAAAAAACCCTGATTATAAAGCGGGCAAAGGATCGAGGCTAGAGTCATGCTTGGGTATCAGCCATTGTCTTAGTGTGCTAGAGTCCTCAAAGAGTAGCTGCTGACCTTATTCACTGGCTGTGGCCCTCATGGCATAGTCAGTCACCAGGTTAGTGACATGTATCAGAGAAAAAACATGGGCAAAGGAATCGAATAGATATTTCTCCAAAGAAGATATACAAATGTCCAATAAGCATATGAAAAGGTGCTCAACATCAGTGATCATTAGGGAAATGCAAATCAAAACCAAAATGAGACATCACTTCACACCTATCAGAATGGCCACTATCAAAACAAGTGTTGGTGAGGATGCAGAGAGAAGTTGGAACTCTTGTGCACTGTTAGTGGGAATGTAAAATGGTGCAGTTATTGTGGAAAACAGTATGGAGGTTACTCAAAAAATTAAAAATAGATTTACCATATGACCCACTGATCCTGTTTCTGGGTATAACCAGAAGGACTGAAATCACAATCTGAAAGAGATATGTGCACTCTCATGTTCATTGCAGCATTATTCACAATAGCCAAGATGTGGAAACAATCCAAATGCGCACCAACAAATAAATGAATAATGAGATATATACATGCAATGGAACATAATGGAAGTCTTAAGAAAAAAAAGAAATCCTGTCACATGCTACAACATGGATGAACCTCAAGGAAATTATGCTAAGTAAAATAAGCCAGTCACAAAAGGACACATAGTGTATGATTCCACGCATATGAAGTATCTAAAGTAATCAAAATCATAGAAACAGAAAGTACAAATGTGGTTACCAAGGTGGGAGGAGAGGGAACCAGTATTTAGTGGGTGTAGAGTTCTGGTGTTGCAAGACAGAAGTTCTAGAGACCTGTTACACAACAATGTGAATATACTTAATGCTACTGAACTGAACATTTAAAAATGGTTAAGGTGGTAAATTTAATGTTATGTGTTTTTTATGTGACGTATGTTCTTTCCCTTTCATAGCAAATAAACATCAATGTTGAGATCCAGAGCAGTTCATTTCTTTGCTTAACATGTTAAAATGAAATAGTCTCAGTTGCTCAGTAGCTGTTGGTGACTTGAATTCTTAATTTTCTTTCATAATAAGTCAACATTAGGAGGCATATTGTTAAAAAAGAAAACTGTTCTGTTAGTAAAGCAGCATGTGAATTGGCTTCAGGTAAAGTCTTGCTGCACACATAGCTGCTGTCTTAGTAGGAGTAATCCCAATGCCCTTTTCCATTCTACACCACAGCTCACAAAATAACTTATATGAAAATTCTTCCTCTACAGCACGTTTTCAATGACAACAAGAAGCAAAAAATCATCAAGTGCTTCAGCCTCTTAGAAATGCTGCACAGATGCCAAGAGCTTATCATACCCTACATATCAATCACTTCAACTTACTGTAAAGCAAAATGTGTTCCAGTATACACCTTTCAATTCACATTATATGCTATTGATATTGTGTTTGCACAACAGTATCATTTGACAAAGGAATTTTGCCAACAGTTCCATTTGATTTAGCACTAACCATATTTGTCGTTAACTTGTGATTGGCTTTATAAACTTCTCATCAGTGGTTTGACATGTACCTTTTTTCATTATCAGGAGTTCAATGCTGAATGATACCTTAGTAATTCTAATCTTTCCTTTGACTTCATTGATAAAATTCATCAAGTTTGTACTGGAAGGCAATATTTTGTTCCTATTCTGGAAAAAAGCTGATTGCTTTAGCAGAGAGGTGACTGTGCTTTCTCTGGCGATCATATAAAATCTTTAATGGCTTTAGTCCTCTGTGTTAGACAGGAGCTTTTTTTTTTTATAGGTGATAGAAATCCACCTCAAAGTAGCCTAAGGAGGGTGGGAAGGAACGTATTGACTCATAACTAAAAAGTACAGAAAAGGCAGAAAAATTGAGGAATGTTGCCTCCAGATGCTTAAAGAGCATTGTTAGGACTCTTCCTTTCCCTTACCACCTCTTGGCTCTGTGTTTCTCTGGCGGTTTCATTTTCAGGCAGGATGTTTACATGTGATAGCTGAAAAGTTGCATGATCCTTGTGACTTGGGATCCCAGAGGAATAGAACCCTCTTCTAGTGTCTATATATAGATAAAAAACATAGAGAAGACTCTGGTTGTCCTGTTTAGGTCACATGTCCATGTTGGACCCAATGACAGTGGCCCAGGCTATAAATGATTTTGATTATCAAGCCTAGACCATATGCCCACACTTCTATTGCTAGAAGTGAAGGAAAGAATATAAACACAACATATTTTTCTTTTACTGCAGATGTATTTTTTTAACATCTTTATTGGAGTGTAATTGCTTTACAATGGTGTGTTAGTTTCTGTTGTATAATAAAGTGAACCAGCTATACATAAACATATATCCCCATATCTCCTCCCTCTTGCATCTCCCTCCCACCCTCCCTATCCCACCCCTCTAGGTAGACACAAAGCACGGAGTTGATCTCCCTGTGCTATGTGGCTGCTTCCCACTAGCTATCTATTTTATGTTTGGTAGTGTATATATGTCCATGCCACTCTCTCACTTCCTCCCAGCTTCTCCTTTCCCCTTCCCCGTGTCCTCAAGTCCAGTCTCTACATCTGCGTCTTTATTCCTGTCCACTGCAGATGTATTTGATGAAGTCTCATAAAAAATAATACAAATAAAAAATAATACCCACGGGGCAAATAGATTACTGATTCTGTAAAATTTAATTATCAGAGATTTGTGGTTGTATTTTTTTGTACTTTCTTTTTTACTTAATTGCATAAAATCACCACATTCACAGATATTTGGAAAGAAGCTCTTCACTTTATGTCTAAAATTATTTTGAGTTGAAGTATTTGTCACTAATTTTTCCACTACATTTAATTTCAGTAATCCACTCTTAAACCTTTGAGTTATTTATTTGTGTAGTGAGAATCTAAAATTATATAATAGAAACCAATAAAATATAAATTTAACATAAACAAAAGTACTCTGAAATGATATAAAAATATGTTTACGAATCCCAAACTGCGCCATGTTAACTGAATATTAGTCAAAATTAAGTGACCAAACAGACCTTATGACTCATGCACCAACTTTGAGTAAGAGATTTTTATTAAGAATATGGAGAAATTTGGGGAAAATCATAATTTTGCCTGATAATTATATCAAGTCTTTCATGGCTTTAGTCCTCTCTATTAGACAAGACATTTTTTTAAACGGGTGATAGCAATCAACCTCAAACTAGCCTAAAGAGGGGTAGGATAAAATGCATTTCATTTCAAATCTATGAAATATAAGTAAAGAAAATATCTAAGTGTTTTTCTTTGAGAACTACTCAAACACCTCCTGACCTCTTGCTAAACTACCACAAGCCACACTCTGAGAATTAGTGCTTTCTCCTACAAGGGTATTTTCAAAGTCACCTCCTCCAAGAGCTTGGGTACCACAACTATCTGGGAAGCTTATAAAAGACATTGATTGACAGACTTAATTCTGACTAACCAAATAAGGCTTTTCCTGGGTGATGCTCAGAAGTCTCTATTTTTAAATAGTCACTGTAACATACCCATCTTGGCATCTGGCAATGGGATTAATTTAGGAATCACACCCTAAAGTATTCTCTCTCCACTCTATTCCCTGAGGTCAAGCAACTTAACTTATCCATTTGCCCTGTCTGTATCCCTCCTCGGTTCTCATCTAAACCTATCACATGGCTGAGTCCTCACCACAGGATACTGTGGGAAGCAGCCCCCCAAAGAGGTAATTCATAATCCTTGTGGAAGTTTTATCAGCAGGTAGGACAAGGAAAAGCAGCTTTAGTGGGGCCTGATCACCAGGCAGTTTGTCTCCACCCCCACCTGCTCTGGATCCAATAAAACTAGTTGTCTATGCCTCCTCTTCTACTGCACTTCATGAAAAAAGGAATTCTGGTGCTCAAGGAAGGTCACTCCATTTCCTACATAAAAGTTACCCTAGGAATAGGGGAGGGGTGATGAGGGATGAAATAAAAATGCTCTGAAATATAGGTGGGTATATGTTTCTTGTCTCTTCTATTCATCTCTGTCTTCATTATCTGGGTCTCGGATATATTACACAATATGTCCTTCCTGCAAAGTACAACCTGGGCAGAGAAATAAGTAAGTGGCACTTTTCAAGGATTTGGTCAGCATATATTGAGATGCAAGCTGAGGGCTTCCTGGTGGCCAAGCAGGGAATGGTCAGTGCTGCGTCTATAGTCTTAAGCATTTCAGCTCTGACCCCCAAGCTGCAAATCTCACTAAGCCAAATGAGAGTTCTGTGATTGAAAAGATCTGCCCTACTCAGAAGGCTGTTTGGTATCAGGTCATTGTCACTAGGTTATACACTTAGGGAGGAGGTAGGTGGTGTTCCATACTTTAAGCAGTTGGTGAAAGTATTCCTTCCACCTGCAAAGAGCACTTTCAATAAGGAGAATGGAAATAAATAAATAGGTTCTGCCTTTTTGCATATCTGCTGCTAGTTTAGGAATCAGCAAATTGATGGCTGCCAGCCAAACCCAGCCTGCAGCCTGTATTTATACAGCCTGGGGGACAGGGGCTAAGTATGGTGTTTGCCTTTTTAGGTTTGTAAAAATAAAACAAAGAAGAATATATGACCCACAAAACCTAAGATAGTTACCATCTGGCCCTTTACCGAAAAATTTGCTGACCTTTGGCTTAGAGTCCTTTTAGACTGGTGTACCTGGTAACTTCCTGGCTGGCCCTCCTCTTAATTGGACTCTCCCTGGATCTACCATGAAACCAATGGAGAGTCATTTCTGACCTAGTTCACATACCTGTCCTCCATTTACCAAATCCCTCTGGTGTGCAAGTAAATGTTCAACAACCAGCAATCAGAACAAAAAAGCCCTGATTTGTAGCATCTGCCGGTTTCTGTGGTGTAAATACTCCCCTCCACGGCTGGTTTCAAGCTACCAGCATGATGTTACTGAGCACAGAATTGGGAAGAAAGGCACACATCAGATCTCACTAGATGGTAGGAGCTGACTCCAGCAACCACTCTCCAGTCCTGAGAGGTGTGAAGCATCTGGAGTACTGGAAAGAGAATCATTCCCTGGTTAAATATTCTTAAATTCAAATCAAGTCATCACTACTTAACTAGTTGGATGACCTTCAAAAATTCACTTAACGTCAATGAGCTTGTTTTTTCATGTGCAAATTTGAAATAATGCTACATTATTATCTCAGAGAGAAGGATTTGGGAAGAGTGAGACTAGGTCAAGCAAACATACCACACAGCATTTGGGACACACCTTCCCCACTTTTCCTCCACTGGCCCCATAGTAGGGTGGAGGTTTCCTCTTCCTTCCTCCATCTTCTCTACAGCTCACTCTGCTTAGGCCAGGACTGGATGGGAGTCCAGTGGATCCTCCTTCTGGGTCTGTTGTGGAGGTGTTTGGGCCCCAGGAAAAGTTTGAGGTCTGAGAGAGTTGGCTGGGGCCTTATGAGCCGGATAAGCACAAAACTTTGGGTGGGTTGTCCTGAGGATGTCCTTCAAAAGAGAAAATAGTCACTGGATTCCACTTTAAGGGCTGAGTTCCAGTCTTATTTTGCTCTGTATCTACCATGGCTGGCACAATTGCATGGAAATAGGAGCCATTCAATATATAATTGCTGGATGAATGAATGAATGCTGATTGTATCTGCCAATACATGAGTGCAATCCTGATCAAATACTGATTAAGAGACTGGGCTGTGAACAGTCTGAATTTGAATACAGCTTTGTCCCTTACAAGCTCTGTATCTTTGGACAACTTACTTAACCTCTCTGGACTTCAGTTTCATCATCTATAAAACAGATAATAGTATCTACTTTCAAGAATTGATTTAAAGTATTTACTAAAATAAGTCTGGAACAATGTAAGTGCTCAACAATGTAAGCTATTATTATCTTTCTCATCAAAGTCAATGTCAACAACTAACACTCATTGATACCCCCTATGCCTCATGCTCTTCTTTTAATCTATTAGTCGGTTCATCATTTCAAGGAAAGGAGGCCACAATACAATAGTACCACTCTAATATGTCAAGATGCCTAATTTTAATAGAACAGATTCATCGTAGCCAAATATTTCTATTCTTTTGGTCTCTCATGCTCATCCGATTTAAGAAGCAAAGGCTGTGATGAAATCAAAACAAGTCTGAATTATAGCAGCAAAAGATGTTAAATACATTGCCTCTGAAATGTTCTCTGCCTCACAGACATGTCCGCTCTTATCTCATCTATGTCACTATTCTTAATTCTTAGACTTTATACCTTGGGTAAGATATAGGAGAGATAATGGTTAAGAAACAGAATGTTCTTCTGTAAATATTATGATATGGTCATTTTGATGCTTTGTGGAAGTGGTAGTATGGGGTAGCATTCGACTTTTAGCCTTTATTTCTCCCAGTAACTAATGTGAGAAATGAATCTTCTCCCAGGATGGCCAGCCTTCACCCCACACCTGGACATAGTCTCATTCCTGACCCGTAGTCCAAATATTTTACTAATGCCAACTTTATTGTGGGCAACTTGCTGTTAAATCCTGCAATTAATCTTTGGTTTATAATTAAGTAACTGGATTTAGACTTTGGCTTAAATTTGTGGCTTTCTTGCTTTTGAGTTGGGCTGTACCTTGTGTAACAACTGGCACCATAAAATACCCAATGTCTTGAACCACTTTGGCTTAGGACAATTGCCTTGCTCCATTAGCAAAACAGTAGACAATATTCTGGGAAATGTGGCATAATTCTTCAAATTTTCATCCATAAAAATAGAAGAAATAATCCTTATTGATGTCACTAGTGGAAAAAAGTATAACAGAAATCAAAGGCCATTTCAAAACTAAGAAATGAATCAAGAGTCGGACATGGAATAAAGTAAGGGCAAGGTAACTCTCAGAGTTGGGACTTGCAGATAGGTTACAGGTGATGGATGAATTTGGTAGCAATTTTATTCACACATAAAAGCTTTTGAAAGAACCAAGCTAGTCTGCCTCTGTTTCTTTCTTTCTCTCTCCCTCTCCCTCACCCCTTTCCTCCCTCCCTCTCCCCTCTCTTTCTCTGTTTCTCTCTTTTCGTCTCTGTCTCTCTGACTCTCTCTCTCCTCCCTTTTGGTGGACAGGGATATGTAAATGTCAAAATGTAGCCTAAAACCAACTTTTAAAAATTTTATCTACATTCTAAAAATGGTCCTGAGGTTATTTGTGTTTGCTTTTTGATTTACTTATATCCAATACTTTTCCATCCCTGCAATGTCTAACTGACATTTCTTAACAGTTTTTTTCCTAGTCCCCTACACTCAATATCACACACTATTCTTTTTACGTTGGAAGGTAATTCTGAGTTCACCTCTCTCCTGTTTTTTTTTTGCAGGCTTCTAGCAGCCATGAATAAACTTTCACATGTAATACTTAACTCTTTTTATAAACAGAAATTGTACAATAAAAACTGAGGTCCCCTTCCATTTAGGGGTCCGAAAAGGAATTCAAGGGGCTCTCACTGGTCAAATATGGGGCAATGTGAACTCCGAAAAGAATGACTGCAATTGTTTGAAGCACATTGAATATATAAAAGTCTCCGAGTTTATGGGAGAGAGGGAGAGGGAGTGAGAGAGAGAAGAAATCTCATTTATCATCACTGGAGGTAGGAAGCACAGAAACACCTTACTGTAAATGTTGATAATTAAAGTTAAAGAATTCGCATTCATCTTGCTTTTCCTGTGTGAATTATATTCAGGGAAATCAAAGAACTTGAACTGATGAAGGAAAGTTCTACTTAACAGAATTGTTCCAGGGAATAAATGTGGAAAGAATTAGAAAATCACCAGCTTTTAAGCTCCTAATGAATTTGTCTATTTAGATAATAATTATTAATAGATGCTAAAGTAATTACAGATATTCACAAAGTGCCCAAACATTGCCCCACAAATTACTTACTGGCTGTAAGAGGAAAGTGCATCTACACAATGGGGAAGTCAGCCTGCCACCACCCAAACCCACTCAGCATCACTATAAGCAGGACAGTAGGCAACTACATGCCTTCTGAACACTTCATGCAACATGAAGCGTTTTTGTCCAAAATGTTGAACCAGAATCTAATTGAGCCTTCAGATCTATTTCTAGTTTATAGGAAACCTAGAAGTGTAATGAAACAAATTAACTAACACCTTGGGGAAGCAATAAGAAAATTCAGAAGATGGGTTATTCTGCAGAACAACTGCCTCATTTTTCAACAAGTCAATGTCAAAAAAGCAAAGGAAGTTGTGAGATAACTGTTCTAGCCTAAAAGAGATTTAAGAAATAGAATGGTGGTTGCCAGGGGTGGGGGGTGGAGCAACGTGAAGTTGTTCAGTGGGTATAAAGTTTCAGTTGCACCAGATGAATAAATTCCAGAGAACTTCTGTACAATATCATGCCTATAGTTAATCCTACAACGTGCAGTTAAAAAATTAAGAGAGTAGATCTCATGTTAACACACACACACACACACACACACCACAAACTAAACAAAAATAACCAATTTGCACAAGGAAACTTTTAGAGGTAATGGATATGTTTATTACATTGATTGTGGTGATGGCTTCATGAGTGTTACACATTTTGTTCCAGATAAATTTATAAAGTCTAGTCGAAACAACCCCCATTATACTCTGATCTAATTCACTCTGACTTGTTTTTTACAGACGACTTGTTTTTCTGCTTAGTTGCATATCCACACCTGGTATTTTTCTCTTTTAAGAACACTCCCCTTTACACTCCGTTCTTTGTAAGCATTCTTCATTCCAGAGAGAAGGTCACAGTTTGATAATCTTGAGAATCACAGAAGCCCATCACAAGACCAAGTCCTGATGGTCTCCAGATGATCTCTGGATGGAAGGAATGCAGGCCCTGCACGTACCCTGATCCTAATCAACAACCCTGTTCCCTGAACCATTACTATAAGACTCCTCAAAACAGCCCCCTTCCCCGGGCTGGGACACACAGTTTTGAGTGCATTATCCTGCTGTGGCCCCCCTTTGCCTGGCAAAGAAATAAAGCTATTCCTTTCTGCTTCACCCAAAACTTTGTCTCCGAGATTCAATTTGGTGCTGGTGTACAGAGACCAGAATTCGGTCACAATATGTCCAAGCTCAAATTGTACACATTAAATATTTACAGTTTTTTGTATACCAATTATACATCAATAAAACTGTTTAAAGAAAGAAAAATTTAAGAGTTGTAAGATCCAATTATTAAAATGTATGATTATTTATTGAATCCTGGCTTGAACTTGTAAAAGATGTTTTGGGGACAATTGGGGAATTTTGAATATGAACAGGATACTTGATAGAACTAAGATAATACTGTAAATCTTGTTGGGAATGATAATGGCATTTATCTTAAGTAAGAAATGCCATGTTTTAAAAAGGAGAGGCATACACACACATTTGGAAATTAAGTTTCATTTGTCTGACATTTACTTTAAAATACTTTTGCCAAAACAAAACAAGTGGAAAACAAATGGGACAAAACTAAATAGATGGAAAAAATATAGTAAAATTCTAATCATTGTTAAAACCAGATGTTAGGTATCTGAGGATTAATTATATTAGTCCATTCTACCTATTTATATAGATGTTTGAAAATGTTCAATAAAAAGTGAAAAAGAATATGAGGGTCCATAATCCCTTTGTTACAAGGAAATGGATGAAGTCACATCCATCATTGCTTTTCTCATGGTGAGTTGAAATCCACAATAAAGGTAGTAAATCTGGCAGAATTTCCAATGAAATTGCTGTGATTATAGGTACGTATAGTCATTAGTGTAACTGAGATGTTCAGGCTTCATTTATCTGTGACAAAAATTACATGTTACAAATCCTATTTTTAAAAAATTTGAAATAAAGATATATATAAATATATAACACATATATACGTTAAAAGCAAGGCTAAGTACAATAGAATGGTATCACATGGAATACCATTTCCTCCAAAGAGTTAATTATTTCTGTTTTAGGTTGGCAGGTGGTATACCATACATTTAAGTTCATACTTCTTATTGATTATACTGACATTAGATGGAATTCATTGAGATGTTATTGGGAAAGATGAGGAATCTAGATCACTTCCAGCTTCTTTCTTCCACTGTAAGATTTGTTCCTTATATTACTACTTTTAGTGCTTCTGTGGATTGTTTTTTTTATTACGTTAGATAATACAGTCAAACCTCTATTTCATGTTAGATCACCTGTAGTCAGTATGTCTTCACTGCCAGCAGGTACGATAAATAATAATACGCCACTACTTCTTCCCTCCTTTCACCTCTCTCCCAACCCAACCAAAGAAATGGCAGAAATAATATTTTTAATAAATAAATTAATAACAATTTTAGGAAACAAGGAAGAGAACCAGTAGCAGATGGAAAATTTTTGAGCACTTTCTGAAAGTCAGAAAACAAGGTCACTGCTCAGGGGTATGGGAGGCAGCAGCTTAGTGCAGGAGAAGCTTGGGTGCCAAGGACCCTGGGGAGTGGGGGAGCTGTCTGGTTGTGCCTTTGTTCTTCTCCACATTGCTTTGGGTGGACTCTTGCCCATTCTGTCATCACTACAGGTCCATGGGATGAGTCAGGGGTGGCAGTGCCCGTCAGAACCATTGGATCCACTTGGTCAGGGAAAGTGTTTAGAAGAGTTACACACAGTTTCTGCCTCCCCAGACCTGGTGGAGGGCCTGCAGAGTGAGTGCATCCAGCCTCGTGTGACCACCTGACCCAGGGCTCAGCCTGCTTCCGGTGGCTGTGGCTGCTGGGGGTCTTGGGCCACAGCGTGCTTGTCACGTGTCTCCTCTCAAGCAGTTTCCTGGCCTTGTTCCTCAGCTGAGAACCTCTCAAGACAAGTAGTCTGTGGTCCCAGCCCTCTCTGATGCCATCCCCCCCACACCAGGTCCTTCTGGAAGCCCCATACTTCTCATTGGTACCCGAGTGGCTCTCCCCTAATGAAGGTGACACACTGGAGACAGC
This sequence comes from Lagenorhynchus albirostris, assembly GCF_949774975.1. Taxonomy (NCBI): domain Eukaryota; kingdom Metazoa; phylum Chordata; class Mammalia; order Artiodactyla; family Delphinidae; genus Lagenorhynchus; species Lagenorhynchus albirostris. Next base: position 91,076,117 of record NC_083103.1, read on the forward strand.
CTGGCTGTGACAGCTATGAGTGAGCCTGTGCTCCGTGTCTGACCCCCCATGGCTTTGCACTGTTCCTGACAAAGGAGGAAGCCTGCAAGGTCAAGTGGCTACCCAGGATGCCCAGGGTGAGTTCAGGCCATGGGGGATCTGGGGAGTTGACTGCATACCTACCACTTATGAAAGATTTTTAGTATTGATATTATTTCTCTTCCCATAATCACCCCTGAGGGAGGTAGTAAGATCATCCCATTTTACTGATGAGAAAACTGACACAGAAGGAGGTTAAATAATCTGCCCCAAATCACAGCAATGATCAGTAGCTTGGACCAGATTTGAGAGGTCTGACTTTAGAGTGTTTTCCTTTAACGACTGTATTTCCTGCCCATGAATAGAATTAGGATAGAGGATTAAGTAGAAAAGAGAAAGGCATGCCAAAAGAAAAAGGAAATAGAGGGTACACAATAATGGTATCCCAGAAATGTGAGCAGCATAGAGGAAAAGTTTGACTAGAAGGAGATATTATTAAAAAGAGGAGGAGATAGGAAGGAAGTGGAAAGAAAGTCTGCAGTTTCAACCCTTGTTTATATATTGTACCTGGAAGATCCCTGTTCTTGCATTTATCAGCAAAACTTCTATTTAAGCTTAATTTTCCTACATAGTTTAAGGAGTTCTGTTTATGAGACAACACATCATTCCCTAACCTTTACAGAAAATTTGCAATTTATTTAAGAATTGCGAGGAGGAAAGGAAGGAAAGAAGGAAGTGAAAAGAATAAAGGAAGGGAGGGAGAGAAAAAAAAGGAAGGAAAGCATGGAAGGAAGGGGAGAGGGAGGGAAGGATTACTAATTTTTGAAATCCCAAAGTGTGGAAAGCATAGAGTTGGAAAAGTGTTACCAAAAACACAGTAATAAATGATCCATTTGGTCAGGAAGAGGGAGAACAATTCAAGGTTACATCATATGACAAGATTTCCTGAGGGCTTCAGAAGGAAAGAGTCTCACAATGGATTTTGTACGCAGTTATTAATTCCCCTGGGCATGTACCAGCTATATCCCCAAATCTGAGTTATCTTTATAAGGTGATTTACTTTGGCCTGCCCAGAGAGATTGTTATGAAACTGGATTAAAACATCTAATATAGTGAGTAAGCAAAGATTTCCTAGCTTTAAAAAGTCTTTGGGGGGCAAGGAAGGGGTCACAAAAATGATCCAGGCAACTAGTACAAACATCAGTATGGAAGATAATGTATGTTTCCTTCCAGTGTACAATACATGGTATGAATCTTATTATAGGTAAATATGAAAGAAATTTCATGAACAATTACAAGTAACATGACACCCCTTGGTGCTGACACTGCCCCTTTCCATTAGATCTCTTGTGCTCAGAACCCTCTCCTGACTGGTTCCAAGTTCTTCCCAGTTCTTCCCAGCTGTCATCTCTTTATAGCTCTGAATTTATCAACAATGCTTTCTATAGAAGGGGAAAATGAGAAACGAAGAAACTTCCTAAATTTCCTCTAGAAAAATAAAATGTCAAACTGGTTGGAGACAACATACACAATCTTAAGGATGAGAGACCATTATTATCTCCATTTGACAGATGAGGAACCGAAAATTCAAATAGGATAAATAAAATAGTCAAGGTCACATGAAGGGTAAATCAGTAACCTGAGATTTAATCCCAGATCTGTACAACTCCTAACTCAGATCTTAACCACAACACTGTTCTGTTTCTCATGCCATTATGACAGCCCACTTCCCAGTTACACTCTCAACCTTGAGTCAACTGCAGAGTGGAAGTCTCTTTCCCCTTATCCCACCAGAGTGTGTAACACCATAAAGCTTCAACATGTTGACATTGAAAATATTCCATTCACTTCTGCTTGTAATGTTATAGCCAACAGTTAGGGTCTATCTTTGCATTCTGTTTCCACCATCTTTTTCCTACCACTCAGCCAGTCTTTTGCCATACACAGGCTTTTGAAGTCCAAATGTTACCTGGCTACACCAAATGAAGAGACTTGCATACCCTGTTACCATAGTTAAGTACCTCTGAACTTTCTACTAGCCCAAGCAGGAACTTCATAATCCTCCATTGCACTACCTCTGAACAAAAAGTCTTCCCATCTGTTTCTGAACATCCTCAAATGGGTGCCTCGTGTGTGCCTATGAACCATCTGCTGGTCTTTTCTGTGTTTGCCTCTTCCACTCCTCTCTGTTTTGGTTCATGCCTGGTGACAAGCAATGCTTGCAAAGCTACTTGAAGGAGCATCATTGGGACTTCCATGGCTTTATTTTACACTCTGGGTAATGTTGCCTTCAGAAACTGTCTCCTCCTAATGCTAATAAAGCTAGTGATCCTTGGCTTGCCGCAGTTGTGCTAGATTTCAGGTTACAGGTCAGGAGAATACCCTAAAACTCTGTGCTACACTTTTGCACTGGGGTCCTGTAGCAGCATTGTTTGTGCCATAGCTCACAAAAGTATTTTGTCCACACGACAACATCTGAGGTCTAGCTCAGCCAGGCAAAATTCCTTGCTGCCTGTTATTAAATCATGCAATCATAGGACTCAGAGTTAAAGGGGATGGTGAAGAGCTTCTGTGTTAACCTCGTACGTGGTGCCAAATTCCCATTTAAATCAGTGGTTTTCAAACTTTAATGTGTATCAGAATCACCTGGAAATCTTGTTAAGTCACAAGTGTTTCTTGCAGTGTGTACCGACAACAAATTTTCTTAGCTTATTTTACCTGAAAATGCTTTATTTTACCTGAATATGCTTTATTTTACCTTCATTCCTGAAGGATATCTTTTGCCTGGTATAGAATTCTGTGTTGGCAGTTGTTATTCATAAACATTTCAAAGATGTTGTTCCTCTGTTTACTGGCCTCTGTTATATACAATAAGAAGTCAGCTATCATTTGAGTCATTATTCACTTTTTATGTATTGTGTCAGTTTCCTCTGTCTACTTTGAAGATGTTCTCTTTATCTTTTGTTTTCAGCAGTTTATCTCTAATGTGCTTAGGAGTGGTTTTCTTCAAATCTATCCTGCCTGGGGCTCTATGAAGTACTTGAATCTATAAGTTTATTTCTTTTTCTAAGCTTAGGACATTTTGGGTTGTGATTTCTTTACCCCCCCCTTATTTTCTTTATTCAGTCTCTCCTTTCCTTATGGGACTTGTTAAAATAAAAAGCAAATGGAGACCAGCCTTGAAAATTCCCTGAGCAGACAAAACTACTTTAGTCATACAAGCAAAGTTTAATTTAGTTTACTTTACAAGAATAACTTGACCTAGGTCATTTCTTGTTTATGACTCTGGAAATCATAAGCAAAACTTAAACTGTTGATATGAGGTAACCACTGACCAATTCCCTATCATTTAAGAAAATTCTAATGTTATAATTAATCACTGTGAAGAATAAACAGTCACTGTCTCCTTACCCTGGAGCCTCATTCCATGTTTGATTTGAATGCTCCAGGTTCACAAACTGTCTTTTTGCTGTGTACATAATAAACTTTTACTAATTACTACTTTGGTGATTCATTGGTTTTACCTTGGCTGTTTCTGAACTTTTGACAGATTCCAACTGCATCTATGTTAAACTTTATGATACTGTCCCTGAGTCTTGGTTCATCTAAAAATTTTTTTTAATGTACTGGATTACTGTTGATTTATCTTTAAGTTCACTGACTTTCCTCTATAAGCGTCATCCTGCTTTTGAGTACATCAGTGACTTTTTAAACAAATCTTGTTCTAAAATTTACATTAAAAATTAGTGTCTATTTCTCTGCTAGTATTTCCTATGCTTTTATGTATTGCAAGGATTTTTTCTTCATGTCATTGAGAATAGTTTAAAATCTGCTCATTCCAACATCTGAGTCATCTTAGGGTTAGTCTCCACTGAATTTTTTTTCTTCCTGAAAATGAGTCACATTTTCCTGTTCTTTCATTAATAGAAATGTCTGGGATTGAATTCTAGATATTGTAAATATTATGTTGTAAAGACTATGGATTCTGTTATATTCCTCTGATAAGTATTGCTTATTTATTCTTATTGTTTTAGAATTCAGTTGACTTGGTTGGACTCATACTGCAAACCTGTTCCTTGGGAAGCAGTTCAAATCTCAGTTCAGTTCTTTATCCTTTGCTGAGCAGCTTGGAATCTGCCTTGCACATGCATGGTCTGGGGACAGCCAGAGGTTTGTTTAAAGACTGTACACAGCATTTGGGGATATCTCCCCCTATCTCTCTCATTTCTAGGGTTCTCCTCTTACTTTCCAGTTTCTTTCTATTGGCTATCTTTTCTGGCTCTTCAAGTCAGAAAAGTGGAAGATTTGCTTTAGGGGTTTTAGATGCCCTGTATAGTACAGTCTAAAATTTTCCTTAGGCTTAAAGCTGTGAAGACAAGAAACACACCAGTACTGTTCTTGTTTTTCAAATATCAACCCCTTTCCAGAATCTGCCTACTTTTAGTTTCTCTTCCTTCCACGCTAGATTTTATAATAGTTATTTGTGTGAAAATCTGCTCATTATAAGCTTACTTAGCCATACTAGAACTAGAACCTCTTCTAGTGATTTGAAAGGTATGCATTCTATTTCTCATTTTAATATTAACACTAAAAATGTTAATATACCTTGAATTTTTATTTAGGCATTAATATCTAGAGTTAATCAGTATCTGTGGCTTGCCAAAACCAGAACAAACACCAAGAACCTTAGCAGGGCTTGTTTCTATCTTCTTTCCTTCACCATCATCTATATTGAGATCATCTGGGATTCTCAATATAGATTATTAACCTTTTACATTTAGGCTTCTTTAGTTTCTTTGCTTGCCCTTGCTTCTTATGACCTGTGTCTTCTCTGAATTCATTTATTTCTCCTTTTGGAGTATAGCCTCTAATAATTCTTTCAGAGTATGAAGTTGGTAACCTTTTTGATTTAGTTTAATTTTTTAATTAAACTTATATAGGTACATAGATTAATGGCATTTGTCTGACAAAGCTTGTAATGCATAAGAGCAATCCCCTACATCCTTACTACTTAAGTTCTGCTTTCTAGACTTATTATCTATTTTTGATATATTCATTAGCTTATTATATAGGGAGATAAGTGTTCATTTCTCTTACCCTACTGCCCTCCCATACACACACACACACACACACACACACACACACACGCACACACACATCTTTCCCCTTCTCTTCCTCTCAGAAGACTATGATTTTGATTAATTACTCAGGATTTCACATTACTGGGAGTATTAGTTTCCTATTACTGCTGTAACAGATTACCAGCAACTAGTGGTGTAAACGAACACAAATTTATTACCTTACATCCTGTAGGTCAGAAGTAAAATACCAGTCTCACTGGAGTAAAGGGAAGATGTTAGCAGGGCTGGTTCCTTCTGGAAGCTCCCTGTGTTTTCCAGCTTCTAGAGACCACCTGCATTCCTTAGCTCATGGTCCCTTCCTCCATTTTCCAGACCAGCAGTGTAACATCTTTAAATCTCTCTGACTCTGACCTTTGCTTTAGTTGCCCATCATTTTCTCTCATGCCAACCCTCCTACCTCCCTCTTATAAGGATCCTTTTGATTACTTTGGGCTCACTTGGAAAATCTCCCATTTTAAGATCCTTAACTTAACCACATCTATAAGTCCCTTTACAGTGTAAGTTAATATATTCACAGGTTCCAGGGATTAAGATGTGGCCATCTGGGGCAGGGGCTTGGCATAATTTTGCCTACCATACTAGGATTATATAAATCTTTCTATAAATGAATCACGTGGTATACTATGATTAAATTTTTGTTACGTATATAATTTATTTTGATAATTATCTTTTGTTGTTTGCTTAATTTTCTATGTACTTACACATTTTTTTCCTATACTCTATGTTAGAATAATAAACTCTCTTTAATATGTCAAACACTTTGGGTAAACTACTAGTTCCTGTGATGGTTAATTTTGTGTCAGCTTGACTAGGCCACAGTACCCAGGTATTTGGTCAAACATTATTCTAGATGTTTTTTGTAATATTTTTAACATGAAATTAACATTAAATCCGTAGACTCTGATTAAAGCAGATTACCCTTCATAATATGGGTGGGCCTCATCCAATTATTTGAAGGCCTTAATAGAAAAAGACTGACCTTTCCTCAAAAAGTGGGAATTTTCCAGCAGACTACCTTTGTCCTCAAACTGCAACTCTTCCCTGGGTCTCCAGCCTGACAGCCTACCCTGCAGATTTTGGATGTTCCAAGCCTGCACAATCTTGTGAGCCAATAAATCTCTCTCTCTCTCCCTCTGGCTATATACACATCCTCTTGGTTCTGTTTCTCTGGAAAATCCTGACTAATACAGATTTTTGTATTGACAGTGGTTCTAGAGGAACAGAATCTTAAGGATGAGTTTTCTGAATTGGTTCTGGGGTATCTGGAATAGGTTCTCTGATCTGATTAGATTTAAAGACACTAATGACTCTATTTCCAGTAATAAAGAATGATGCCTTTGTAAGAGGAGACTAGGACACAGGTTGGTATAGAGGTAAAACTATTTGAAGAGTCATAGAGAAGACGGCCATCTACAAGCCAAGCAGAGAGGCCTTAGGGGAAACCAACTTTGCCAACATTTTGACCTTGGACATCTAGCCTCCAGAATTTTGAGAAATAAATTTCTATTGTTTATGCCACCCATCAATTATGTCTTTACAGCAATTCTGTAATATTATTTCTTCATTCCTAATTTTTTAGCCTGTTCTTATTTAATTGATATAATATTCTGTCCTGTTCCTCTGAGAATATTACCTTGATTTAAAAAAAATGTCCGGTTCCTTTAATTATCTTATTGAGTGTCCTGTTTGTTGAGTTTGGTGCTGTTTTATGTAGTGAATTTCCAGAATGTTAGGTGCTTCTTGCTGTATACTCATCTTGTATGAGAGTTTCCCTATTCTAATTTCAGTGGGTGCTAATTTTGGGGGTGAACAATGCTGCCTTAAGCGATTGTGGTACTGAAACAGTAGGCTATATTTCAAGGAGGTAAAAATACTTATTTGGGGAACATGGGTTTCCTGCTTCTTCCTGGGTGCTGCAAGTAGCCTAATATGTTGTCCTTCCTCTCTTGCTCAGGTACCCATATTCATAGTTTTAGCCCAGAGGCTAATGTTTTGTTGGCTGTTCCTTGGTATAAATGGACATGGGATGTCATTGTCCTATGGTGTCAACTCATCTGGACATTCAAAATATATTTCTTTAATCACCTAGGTGTTTCGCCAGGGATCCTCCCTGACCCCCGTGTCTACACCTTCAACTTGAAGTATTGATACTTCCAAAGTCATTGCCACCTTTCCTAAGAGTCCTCTTATATGTTTTGGACAATGATTTCTTCTGTTGATCCAACCCCATGTGTATATTCTAGTTTTCATGGCTTCCTCATGATCACTGGTATACATTTTTGTTTTATAGTGTGTTTATGAACTTATTCCTTTAAACAATATCTTTTATGCCATTTTTAAGGATTTAGGTCAGGAAGTGGAGACGGGAGTTTGTGGTCAATACATTCTCCAATTTTTTATCTTTTACTATGCTCTGGAATAGTTTAAGTAGCACCAGAATTATTTGTTATTTTAAGTCTTGATAGAACGTATCTTAAAGAAACCCCCTGAACCTGAATTAGTGGCAGAGTTTTGACTACCTATAATAATTCTTATCTTGATCAATTTTGATCATTTGTATTTTTTTTAAAAACCCATTTGTATTTTTTAAAAAAACCATAGATCTTTTAATCTGATACAAATTTGACATAGTAAATTCTTATTATAACTTTAAAACTCCCCTATGTATCTACAGATATGTCTTCCAAATACTGCTTACTTGTGTAATGAGCAACTTTTAGGGCAAAGCTAATTCATCTTGTTTCCTCCACAGTGTACGAGCACAGGGCTTTATATATTTGTTTAGTTTTCTTTTTAATCCCTTTCAAAATGTTCATTGTACTGGCATTGGTCATGGTTCAGGAGACCAAGACTTTGGCCAATGCCAGGTGTGTGGCTAATAATTCACTTTCCTATACACTGCCCATCTTTAAAGTTATGGCTCTCAGTAGGAAGTAATGAAAGTTAGCATGATCTTCCATTTGCTTCATTTCACAATTACATCATCTTTCGAATATGTTACTTGTACCTTCATAGGGTTGCTAAGACTCTTCAGCTTCTCTTGGATACACGCTCCAGGAAAAATAAGCACATGTCCCTGTGTGATTCAATGGTCGCTTCTCTGAAGTGTAGCAGGGAGTTTTGCATGTCTCATCCTCCTGTGGTGTTTGGGAAGTTTTTTCTTTTCTTGGCATTTCTAAAAGCATAGTATAGTTTTTCTTTTTTTTAGCATATTCAGAATAATCTTCTACAAAAGAGCCTCAACTCTATATTTATAAGAATATAAAGATTTCTCTTTTTTTACCTCTGCTGTTTGGGATCTTTCCAAATCCACTTCTTATGAGTTGTTTCCTTCTATCACTGTATTTTTACAAAAGGATTTCTTATATCTTATGTGAGAATTTTTCTTCCTCACTGATAAGCCACGTTTGTAGTCCAAATCTATGAGTTTCTAGCTTTGTGAATGTAGGCAAACCCACTTAATTTCTGTGACCACAGTTTCCTCCTTAGAAAAATGGAGGAGTTAAAATTATTTCCATCTCGTAGGATTGTTGTGAAGATGAAATGAGATAATGAATGCACATTGCTTAGCGTGGCACACAGGAATCAATAAACATTAGGTGGTACTGTCAGTCATAATCATCATCATTGTTGCCATTTATATTTCAGTTACTTTCCTCTGATATCAAGCAGAAACTCCAGCTTAAACTTGCAAGAGGTATCTGGAGTGATCACCTGCAACAGGAAAGTAACCATGGCACACTGTCCTACAGGCCTTTGTTACATATATCTGTCTCTGAATTTGAGCTTTATCTAAGTGGTCGTATGTGGTCACCATCTGTGTCTGTTTGTGGTGTTCCTGGAAAGCATGCTTCTAAAACCTACTTCTTCCCTTCTCTCTCTGGAAGTGATAAACTGCCAACCTCTGAGTGCTAGCAATTTGCAAGGTATTGATTTCCCTGACTCCTGCACTCCCTCCTAGAACAGACATACACATGGTAAAACTTGTTTCTTCCTTTACACAATTGGATTTCTCTTATTTTCTGTGTTCTGACAATAGTCTGATTTCGATCTTTGCCCCAGAATTTTAGTGCTGTGTTTTCCTTTTAAACCAGTTCTGTCAGCACTGATATCGGCCAAGGCCCCAAACTCATCTCTGCTGATATCAGTAATATCCCAATCCCGTCTCCACCAACATCAGTTAATGCTCAAACCCATCTTCACCAATATCAGCTAATGCTTCAAATTCCTTTCCACATGGATTGCGCGCAGGTGGGTTTGGGGCGTTAGCTGATATCAATGCTGGAAGAATGTTTTTAAAAAAGAAACAGAGCAACACGTTTCTGCAGCAAAGATAAAAATTATAATAATAAAGTATGAAATGAATTAAAATATTAAATTATAAATATAATAGTAACATTTCTTGAGTGCTTAAAATGTGCCAGGCACTCAGCTAAACCCTTTTTTTGGCTTATACCTTGTCATCCTGCCAAACAATCCTTGAAGTAGTTTCTCTTATTTTCTCCATTTTATGGATGAAGAAACAGAGCTGTGGATGGATTAAATCACTAACTCATGATCACACACATCTGTTGAGCAGTGAATCCTGGACACAAGTCTAGGTTTTGAGGGCCTCTAATAATTTGCTCCCCTATGCTTCCCTCTTGAATTCTAAACCGAGAGGAATAAAATAGTCAGAAAGATGGAGATCAAAGATTGGCTCTTTTACTGATATAAGTTGGACTGGAGGGCATGGCTTATGCAGCAAAAATTGGCTTTCCACTTCTCAGTGCCCCTCAAGTAAGATCATGGGAAAGTTTGATTCTGCAGGGCAGACACACCTGACCAGGCTGCTGCCTTATATCACTGTAGGTTGGAGATGGGAAAAATAGAGAGTAACTTCTTGTATTTTTATTACTAAAGAAAATTTGATCTTGTCAGTAAATTATGTGTTATGATGCTTCCTAGCTATGTAATCTTAGCTCTGTGCCTCAGTTTCCTTATCTGTAAAATGGGAATTATGGTCATATTTTCTAATATTGTTTTTATAGTGTAACATATAAGCATGATTGAAATAGTATCAATCAAACTGGAAAGGTGAGTGAGTAAGCGGAGGAGAATAAGAGTTTTTAGTGAGGAGCTTACTTGGATGTCTAAAATCCATTTATTTTATGCAGAAATTTAGAATTGACAAGACTTTCATCTTTCTAATACCTTTACCAATTTGGTAATGTAGATACTGTTACCTACAATTTCTAGATGGGAAACTCAGGCTCAGGTGGATTAGGTGGGCTGAAGTGGAACAGTCAATACATAGCAGAGGTGGAAAGATAGTCCAGACCTTTGCCTCATCATCTATTTCCTTTTTTTTTTTAAACATCTTTATTGGAGTATAATTGCTTTACAATGTTCCTATTCCTTTTTATTTTTCTTTTTGGCTGGGCATTTTAGATATGCTTTCTATTTAGTTAGTGTAAATATTTTTCTTTACCAAAGCTAGGAAAGAGTGTGTTTCTCCATCCTTTCTTTGTTTCTGTGGATTTTGCTTTCTTAGCTGCTCCTGGAGCCCTTTGTACATGAGCTGATTTTCTGAGAGAGCAGGAGTGCTTCCCCTATTAAATTGTGCCTGGTGTGAATGTGGTCTTTGGCATTCACTTTCCTGTAAATTCTAGATAGAGACTTTGTCTTCAAAGTATCATTTGTACACACTAGATATACACCAAAGTTTGACTTTACCCTAGGAATCTGGCCAAAAAAACTGGTATTCAGCCTTGGCTTCATCATTAGTCTTAGCCTTTGTATGTTACAGTAGACTAGATATATGTTTAAACGTAACTTTTGCCACCTTTAACTTGTCCATGATCAATAACAGCTTCGTCCTGTGGTTTACTATTATGTCTAAATGGTTTAGCAATGTGAGTAATACAAACATGACATGTTATTCAGATTTTTCACTGATACCTTTAAATGTAAGTGAGCATTCTAGATGTTACGTAGAATGAAAATCTCTGTGTATTTTATATACGAACATTCTCAGCCCATTAAAGTTATGAAGGCATATTTATTATTGCAATTATAAAATGGAACAATTATGAAGGCTCTTCACTTTTTGTACAAAAATAATTAAGAATATTTAAATATAAGGATATAAGTTAGTAGTTAATACAAAAATTAAGGGAAGCTGGGTAACTTCAGGAAGTTATCCTTGGTCAGCAAATAACTACTTATAAGAATTTAAATAATACAAAGCAGAATAATAAAAATATGATTATGCCATAGTTCTAATATTTATAACATGACTAGATATTAAAGTAGGCTTTAAGAACCATATTTAAATCTTAGTTTTGTAATTCCATTTAGGCCATGATTCTCTCAAGGAAAGTTTCTTTTGGGAATTCTTTATGTCTTGTGAGAATGAAGTACGAATGTCAACTTTGTGACCGTCAAATTTCATGAGAAGAGAAAACTCCAAAATCACATAGAAAAACTAGTTATAATAAAGAATAGTAGAGTAGAATACAAGAAGAAAACACTGGGGAAAAATTAGGTGCCTCTCAATTTCTTGTTCTTTTGCCATTTTTTTTTTTTTTGCGGTACTTGGGCCTCTCACTGTTGTGGCCTCTTTCGTTGCCGAGCACAGGCTCCGGACCTGCAGGCTCAGCGGCCATGGCTCACGGGCCCAGCCACTCCGCGGCATGTGGGACCTTCCCGGACCGCGGCACGAACCCGTGTCCCCTGCATCAGCAGGCGGACTCTCAACCACTGTGCCACCAGGGAAGCCCTCTTTCACCAATTTTAATGAGTTACTTTATCTCACAAATGTGCTATATAGGAGCTGACCACGCCAAGCAAATACTGCTCCTGTGGTCACACGATAAGCTTAAAATGTCAAATTTCACTTCTAAGTTTAGTGATAAAATTGCAATAATAATATTTTTTCTATATTATAAAAATATAATAGATTTTGTATAAATATAAATTTTGTGTACACATAAAGTAATATATTTTACATCCCACAACTGCCTTCTATAATGTCTATTTGGCTTGGCTTTAGCTGAATAGTGGTTTTCACACTTGACCTTTGGGCATTTGGCTAAAATCTGTATTTGGTGAACTTCTACTACAAACGATCTTGTATAATTTTGGCAACCATGTTGTACCCTTAGCAGTGGGGTGCTGAACCTCATTAAGTGAATATTCCTACTATGTGGGGTAACTAGTTATGATGATGGATATTATTATAGTATCTTTATTTCTGTTAACTGAGCTAGGATTTTTTTGTCAAGAATATCAAATAAACTAAAAACAAAACAAAACAAAACAAAAAGCAAACCTCCTAGTAGGGGTTAAGTATTGTAAGAAATTCAGTATGCTAAATACAGAGATATAAACCATTTGAGGATTGTTACCAAGACCGGAGATGGGTGAGGGGACAGAAATCCTAAGACCAAGAACTAGTAGGAGATCCACTTCAGGTGCCAAGAATCCAAGCATTTAAAGGCCAGGAATCAAAAGAGTGCATTTTCCTCTTTTATCACCCTATGTCTAAAGAAAGCAAATTTTTATGTCTTGTTCCTATGTTAGCATTGTTATGTCCATCAGAAAATCCAGATTCCCTATCTCTTTGGTTGATTCATAGTCGTATTCCACAAAGATATCACTCTGACCCCTTTTATCTTCAAAGTGATGCTCATGTCTTTTCCCTTCCCTCTACTCAGGTTCTTTCTAGGAATGAAGTATCTGTGTAGGCTAGATTACACTATAGTAATGAACAACCTCTAAACTTAGTGGTTTAATCCCCCACAAAAGTCTTTTACTTGCCCTACTTGCCTCCTTTATTTCTAGGTTCCATTAGGTGTCTGACTCCATGGTGACACTCGGATTCAGGCTGGTAGAGAATCTGTCATCTTGTAGCTGCAGCATCTGAGCACATGCCTTCTTCAATCACCACAGCAGGGAAAGAGAGAAGGGGGCAAAGCATCTGGACCCTTTACTGCATCTGTATAGAAGTGGTATGTGTTATTTCTGCACACCTTTCGTTGGCCTGAAATAGTCACAAGTCACATGGGCTAATAATTGCAATGTTTTGTACACACAGAAGGGGAGGAATGTCAGATTTTGGTGGATACGAATAATGGCTACCACTGTCTGTCTTCTAGTCACCAAATATTCAGTTCACTCTTCTCTAACAACCCTCCGCAAGGGAGACAACCTGAAATGTTAGCCAGTTATGGTTTTGAGCTCAAAGCCCAGGGCCTCTTCAGGAAGGATCATAGCCTCTACTTCAGATCCAGGCCTGGCTCCTCTTTATCTGGAAATAATGAATGAGAAAGGCAAGTTATCTGTCTGCCATGGACCCAAAATACAGGAAGGGGAAGAAATCCCCGGTCTACGGGAATTCTTCAGTCTCACTGGCAGGCATTGTGAGGGTCTTCTACCTTGGAAGCTTCCTAGTCCTTTGTTTTTTTGGCCCCAGTCTTTGGGAGATTTTCCTTTTACTGTTTTCTTCTTCAGCCACAGCTGATGATGACTTTGGGAAATAGGCGCTCTATGAGGGCTATGCAGATTTCACAGCCCATGTTCTGGCTGGAAAAAGTCAGGAGCAAACAATTTCTCACAATCTTTCAAAAACGTATAGAGCTCCTTGCCATTTGATTCCAGTCATCTTCATGTGCCAGAAACCACACCCATATTCACAATTCTTTTTTTGCTTATTATTATTTTATTTTAAAACAATCTCAAGCACATAGAAAAGCTGCAAATATGGCACAAAGAACTTTCTTTTCTCTGAGCCATTTGACAGCAAGTTGCTGATCTGATGCCCCCTCGTCCCCTTGTGTGTGCATTTCCTACTAACAAGGATGTTCTCCTACGTAACCAAAATATAATCATCAAAATCAGGAAGTCAACATTGATATGTTACTACAAGAGGGAGGGGATATATGTTTACATATAGCTGATTCACTTTGTTATACAACAGAAATGAACACATTGTAAAGCGACTATACTCCAATTAAAAAAAAAAAGAAACCTCAGACACATTCACATTTTGCCTGATATTTCAAAAATGTCCTTTATAGCAAAAGAATTCAGTTCAGAATCATGAGTTGTTTTTCATTCTCGTATTTTCTTAGTGTCCCTCACTGTGGCCCAGCTCCTCAGTCTTCCCTTCATTTTCATTACATTGACACTTTGGAAGATTATAGACCGATTACTTTGTTCTGTGTCCCCTGATTTGCATTTGTTTCATGTTTCCCCATTATCAGATTCAAGTTGTACGTTTTGTCTAGAATATCACAGAGATGATGCTGTGTTTGTGCCATTGGGTGACAGTTTGATTTTTTCACTTTGATCACTTGAATGAGTTGATGTCTACCATGCTTCTCCACTGTAAAGTTATTCTTTTTCCATTTGTAACTAATAACTATTGTGGGAAGGTACTTTGGAACTATGTGTATACCCCATTTGTCATCAAACTTTCAGTTGATTCATTTATTAATTTGTATTTAGAATACATAAGTTTTCCATTTTATTTAATGAATTATAATCCATTACCATCATTATTATTTTGATAATTAAATTGTCCTAGATTTGATCAGCAAGTGTCCCTTCAAGCAGGCATCTGTGTTCTTTTGACATGTCTTTATCATTCTTTGAGCTACTCCTTGTTTTCTAGGACAAGAAGATACCCAAGCTCATTTTATACTTTTCTTGCCCCAGCTCTGGAATCAGATGTTTCTCCAAGGAGCCCTGGTTCCTTTTGGTAGAGAATGAGTATATAGAAACCATGATCTAGGCACTGGTATGTTCATTGCAGTGTCACTCTTCCTAAGCTCTCTCAGAGGATAGAGTTAGAGAATCAGTGTATGTATGTATACACACACACACACACACACACACACACACACAAACATACACATTTACTTCTATCTCTCTATCAATCTATCAACTATCTATCATCTATCTAATACTACATATAACATATATATAAAATCTCCACAAGCTCATATGATGTATCACAGGGCTGATTCTAATTTTCCCCCTTTTCATATTTAAAGTGCCCTTCTCTGACAATGAGAAACCCATCTCCCATTATCCTTATTTCATCAATCCCTTGGTAATCATCCATTTCTACTGCCCCTTCCCTGCACAAATGCCCTTCTCCCTGCACTTAGGCTCTGACAGCCTGACTCGATCTGCACTTCTCGTGTGGATGCCACCCTCAGCCAACTCAAGAGCTGATACCCATGCTAGGCTGCCACTCCACAAAGACCCCTTCTTAACCCTGCTGGGTCTCTAACTCCCATACTTGGAATGTCCTTTTCACTCTGGGCTCCAAAGGCCCATGACAAGCCATCCTCCACGTGGGGTCTTCTGCACCCAGCTCAGGGTTTGCCATCTTGTGTCTGATGTGCCAACTCCCCCTCCCCCATCACCACGGATGGTCACCTTGGTTCCCATGGGTCTCTGACTCCCTTTGCTAGTGTGTGCTTCCCACAGGGATGTCCTCTGATACTCCATGCCAGCCCACTCTTCCAGCAAGACTCTTCAGCCTCCTCAGGCTCTGACGCCACTTGCCAGGACACTTCCTTCCACAGGGACACCCTCCTCACCATTCTGAGGCTCTGACGCCGACACTCCCTCCTCCAGGTGGACAACCTCCTCGCCACAGTCAGGCTCAGACCTGGGCAGCTGTCCTATGCAGATGCCCTCCTTATTCAGCTCAGACTCCAGTACCCTCCTCTGGGCCACTGTGGCTGCCTCCACCCCGCACCAGGTATGGACGGTCCACCTGCCTTTGCCCAATTTGGCTTTAGGGCCAAATTCTTCAAGAAGGAAAGGGAAGAGAAGAGAAAGATCCCATTGTTCCTTTCAGGACAAATTTCTCATATCTGGTATGTTTCTTTGCATTTTCCTTCCCAAAGCTCTCTTTCTCTATTCCACTTCTGGGGGCAAGTTTTACCCTTAATATTTGACATGAGTAATTTTATAAAGCTGAAAAAGATTTACTGAGCAATATATCTGTAATCTGATCCTTGCCCTTAGGTAATATAATCTGTTGACAGATTTTATCATCTTCCTTGAAATTGCTTTATGACTCTTATATTTTACTATTTGGAACCTAGAAGCAGTTGGGTTTTTTTGACCTTGCAAAGCCCCAATTCCTAAATCTCTCAATTTCCTTTCATTTGTGCTTTCAAATTAAGCAATTTTCTCCTGGGCTTATGTCTTTATTATAATACCTAGCCAAACATGACAAATATCACTAAACAAACATTCTAACGTATTTCCCCCTAGAGCTGTAGGTTCACTCAAATCACGATCTATTTCTCAAGTTACATGAATGACAGTTCTACGAAATATTTGGTCACTATAAAACATGGTTTACAGCCTTTCTAGCCTCTGTTATCAGTGTCCTTGCCAATGAACATCTAACTGTGAAACATGGGCCACCACATATTTTGAGTTATTATTATTATTTTTTTTACAAAGGCACCCAATTTCTGGCAGGAAATTCTGCATTAATAGGAATGGGTGAGGTTATGTTCTGATATCAAACAATCCAAAGTTTCAGTGTCTTAATACAACAAAAGTTGATTTCTTGATCACATTGTATGTCCTGTTCTGGTTGGTGGGGATAAAGGGAAGGCTCTGTTTGGCATAGCCACTCAGAAACCCAGTTTGTCAGATGTTCTGCCATCTGTATCTACACCATCTGAAACAACTAGCTCCCTAGTTGCCTCAACAGGGTAATAGGGAATGGTGAAGAGCGCATGGACTTTCCATCACCTCACACTGGATATGACATACATCACTTATGGCCACATTTCAATAGCCAGAATTAGTCATAGGGTCCCAATCAACCATGAAGAAGCTGAAAGTGGCCCTTCATATGCCAACAGGTGCAGAACTAGATATTGGCAAACACTAGTATCTTCTGCATGTACATTTCACTAGCAGATTTCAGTTGTGTCTCATTCCAACATGATTATTATTTATGAAGTGTCCTTCACACTCATTCAGCAGATATTTATTGAGTTCCTATTATTTTCTAGGTACTCTTCTAGGCACTGGTCATATAGCAGTGAACAGAAGAGACAAAGCCCACTTACCCTTATTCTAGACAGACAAATTTTAAATATACAATGTGTCAGGTGGTGATAAATGCTGTGGATAAAAATTAAGCAGAAAAGGAGGCTAGGGCTTTCTGGTGGGGGAATGAGATCTGTAAGCTTGAATATTTCAGTTGGAGAAGGTCTACTAAGAAAGTCACTATAGTTGGCTGAATAATGGCACCCAAAGATGTCCACGATTTCATTCCCAGAACCTGTGAACATGTTACCTTTTATAGCAGAAGAGACTTTGCAGAGGTGATTAAGGATCATGAAAAGGAAAGATTATCCTGGATTAAGTTGGTTGGATCAAGTGACAAGGGTCTTTATATGAGGGTGGTAGGAGGGTCAGAGTCAGAAAAGACAATGACAGTGGAAGCAGAAGTCAGAGGAAGGGAGATATGAAGATGCTACGTGGCTGACTTTGAAGGGGGCAGGACTCAAGGTTTGGAGATGTGGAAGGTGAGGTGATCACCTGGGTAAAATAAATTAATGTAAAAGTGCATATATAACAACCAAAAAGAAAACCCCCTTTATCCTTAAAAAAGCTAAGCTAAATATATTATAATTCCATCATGTGCAATAGTCATGGTGTAAATTGTTCATCAAATCATTACAATAAATTCCAAATCATTTGTTAATGTTTAGAAATTGTTGGTGTGATCTTTCATTTGAAGAGGTTGTCATTAGCTAAATGATGCCTCTGTCTGTGAGCTATGCTGTAATAAAAGAGATTAAATCCAACACACAAAAACTTCCCTGCTAAATTAATAGTCATTGGTGACTTAGAGTGTCAAATTAACGTCGATAATATAGATTATGATGCCGAATCCTCTCAGCTTCTATTGAAAGGCAATTATATTAAAAATGTTCTACCCTCCTAAATGTTTTAGTCCTTATATTACTGAGATTTTGTGTATTAAAAATCTGTATTATCAAATAAATCAAGAAAAGCATTTTGGAATGTCACATTTAATTGGGTGGAACGCAATCCTTCCGGCCAAACAAGAGGCAAAGCACTACAGCAGTTAAGAGCATTGGCTATGTGCCAGGCTAAGTTTGAATCTTAGTTCTGCCATTTAAGTTTTAAATAACCTCTCTGTGTCTCAGTTATCTTATCTGTAAAACTGGAGATGATAATGAGCATTAAGTACCTAAATGAGTTGATATTTACCAGACAAAGCAAATAATGTAAGTGATTGCTCTCATTTTTATTAATAAAATTATTGCTGCTAATTCTTGTGATGGGTGAGTGTTTGATGGATTTTAATGAGCCGATCCAATTAGATGGAGGTGAAATCAACAGTGATCTATACTCTGGGTATCCTAGACCTCAAACTGTCCCCAAGTGTCCCATCCATTCCTTCCTGCTTACCTGTTCTCCCAGCATCTCCCAGATCCTTTCTTTCTTTTTTTAAAAAAGTTTCAGTTTTATTGTTTTTTTTTCAGTTATACATATATATATTCTTTTTTTTTTTTTTTTAATGGTACGCTGGCCTCTCACTGTTGTGGCCTCTCCCATTGCGGAGCACAGGCTCCGGACGCGCAGGCTCAGCGGCCATGGCTCACGGGCCCAGCCGCTCCGCAGCATGTGGGATCTTCCTGGACCAGGGCACGAATCCATGTCCCCTGCATCGGCAGACGTACTCTCAACCACTGCGCCACCAGGGAAGCCCATACATATATATATTCTTTTTCCTATTTTCCGTATGGTTTGTCACAGGATTTTGAGTACAGTTCCCTGTGCCATACTGTAGGACCTTGTTTCTCCATCCTATATATAATAGTTTGCATTCCAGATCCTTTCTGAGGCAAAGTCCCATG
Organism: Lagenorhynchus albirostris; assembly: GCF_949774975.1. Taxonomy (NCBI): domain Eukaryota; kingdom Metazoa; phylum Chordata; class Mammalia; order Artiodactyla; family Delphinidae; genus Lagenorhynchus; species Lagenorhynchus albirostris. Next base: position 91,095,192 of record NC_083103.1, read on the forward strand.
GAGGCTACAGTCCTAGTAGCCATGTGAAAGTGACACCAGGATAAGCACCAGCAGCACTAGGCCAGAGCTTTGGGGGCCAGATGGAGCTTTAGGCATTTTCTTACGTGAATACCAGTGCCACCAGGGACACTTCCTACAAATCTCTGGGCCAACTAGAGCCTGAATCTAAGGTTGGCTCATGGGTGCCATGGTGGGTGGACTGGCATTCCAGGAGCCTCTCAAACATTATCACTCAGAGATCCTCAGCCCTGTGCATAGTGTGAGCAGGGCATGGTCTACTCTGCTTGGGGTTGGAAGGATGGCAATGCCAGGGAGTCAGGACCCTTGGGGAATATAAGTGGCACTTACACTATCGATCAATGAGAAAAGAATCGGGCCTTAGTGCTGGAGCAGGGACCTAGAGCCACCTCCAGTGCCTAGGATGAAATCTTTAATTTCTGGATTTTGAGAAGGTAATGAATGGGTTCCAGGGAGTAGCAATGGTTGGCAGGAGCACTCAGAGAGCTCAGAAATGTGACTATTTATCAATGGTGTGGGAATAGTTTAGTATTTTAACAACTAGAATGGCTATAGCTATGCATATGGTTGGATATTTGCTCTGCTCTTAGTTCAAGTAAGCTGAAAACTGACTTAGATTTTATAACGTGGACGTCATTGATGTTTTGGTGAGCCAATAAGGGTATGAGTTTGACTGAGTAGGTACAGAGGAAAATGCAAGGAAAATTGGTGACTCTTTCAAGGGATTTTGCTATAAAGAGGAGTAGAGAAATGGGGTTGGGGATGAGGGGATCAAAGGAGGGTTTTCTTAAAGTAGGAGAATTAATAGTATGTTTGCTGTTGATGAGAAAGCTTTTGCAGAGAGATGATGTCTGTCTTTGTTTATTACCCAGGAGCTGTGTGTGTGATGTACTAAGGCTACACATATTTTTTTTCAGTATTATGCTCAGCTTTTCTTCCCATTATTTCCATTATGAAGTACCAGGCATCCCTCTCACTATTATTTTTTCTTCTCTTGTTATAGATGCTGCCCTGATTCATATCTGGGAATTTTTCTTTCTCTGCCTCTATTTTTAGTGTAAAGTCTGCTTGATAAATCAATAAGCACCTAGGTAGCCTGCATATACTGGATGTGTGCTCTTTTCTCTGCCAAGAGACCAACATTTCAGTATCTTAAACCACAACTTAGAAAGCCAAAACCAAATGTCATCCCATAATACTAGTTTTGCAGACAGCTACCTTCCTTATCTCTCTCTCTCTCTATGTATTATGTCTGTCTGTCTGTATCTATCTATCTCTCCTCTATCATCTAGTTCTAGAAAGAAATTAAACTACTTGGCTGTTTGTCGAACAAATTTCTTTCCTCAAATCCCAATCTTAGTTGAAATGAAAAATACTACCTACCTGAACCCCAAGTTTTATAGTTTTATGATAAGACATCCTTTCTTTAGAGTATTTCCCCATGTCCCACACCTCCATCCTTCCAGGAATGAGTTAAAGTGGTTGGGGATGAAAGAGTGATAAATTCTGTTTATTGTCCATCACATCGTGGATTCGTCTGCACCATAGACAGCCAGCCCCCTCTTGACTTCTCACATCCACCATTTAGTGTTTCCTCCGTGCTCTCCAGTCGATGGTTTCTTTTTTCCCTGGGCCCAGTAAGTGGATTTCTCAGACTCTGTAATACTTGTGAATTCTCTTTATTATTCCATAGAGGATGAGATGCTGCTTCTTTTCCAAAGGTCACAGAAGGAGGCAATAACAGAGGAGTTAAGAGCCCAAACTATTGAATGAGACAAGCCTGCATATAAGTCTCAGCCCTGTACTGACTAGCTCTGTGCAGCATGTTCCCTGTTAAATGGCGATGAAATCATAATGCTTTATTAGGGTTGTGTACCAAATGAGGAAAAAAAAGTAAAGTTCTTAGCATTAAAACAAGTCCTTGTTTACATTCTGTAGTAAAAGATTTCTGCTTCGTTATGAGTCTCATACTTAGTTTTGAGTTTCTAAAATGTGATTTCTTCCCATATTTCTAAATCCTTAACAATAAGTATAATTCTCTCAACAGCCAATAGTTTTTCTCCATCAAGAAAGCCGTATGTATTGCTATAATGGACGTCAACAGAAAAACTTAACATTCTGAAATCTTTATTTTGTAGTGACCCTCTCAGAAATCAGTTTTATTTTATACAGTGAAATGACCCTACTTGCAGAAAGGTACATTAAAAAAAACCCTGGAACCTAAAGATATAATACGCAAACCACTTCTCCTACTTTTAGTTTCCTTATTCATAAAGTGAGGAGTGAAATACAGAGGATTTCTAAGATCCTTTTTAAATATATGCAACCAACAATACCAGTTTCCAGTTTCCGTCAGGAAGGAGATTTAAGCATTGAATGAACTATAAGGTGAGGCCTTGGTGATGGTCTACTACTTGCGTTTCTCTTCTCCTCAAAGCAGCATGGGGTTTAACTGGTATGTCAATACAGGGTTAGCAGGTACTTGGAAGTCATGACATTCTTTTTTCTCTCCACAATAGACCTTGTTAATGCATCACAGCTTTTTCCAGCTCTGCTTGATGAGGTCTCAGAATCCTTCTCAACACAGTTCTGCAACAAGCCATTACCAATCACTTGGCATTGGCCTGCACATGGGAACCAATGTTTCATCCCTGGAACAAAAATATTTGTTGCAGAGAGTTTGTCTTCACAACATAGAGGAAACACTTAGTAGAGTGTAGTTTCCTTTTTCGCTCCAAGATAATATCGACTCTGAAAAAAAAAAATATATCGAGTATGATGAAACCATCCTCCCCCTCCAGAGCAGATCCTTCCTGTACCAACTGTGTAACCCGCTGTCTTTCCATGTTTCTACCTTCCTCCTGAGGGTGGGCAGGACATGTCTTATGCCAATCATGGGACAACATTTTGGTTTTAGTCAATGGAGCGAAAGCTCTATTTTGGCAATATTTCTATTGGTGACAGAAGCTTTTTCTCTGTTTTTCACTCTTTTTCCCTCTGTAACCACTCATTCCTGAAGTTTCCAGAAATTTCATGGCCCTTTTTCTTCTCAGACCAGAGAATACTAGTTAAAAATGGAAATTTCTCTCCTCAGATCAAAGAATACTAATTAAAAATGAAAAAAAAAATATTGTTACCCCTATAAGGGAGGGATTTGGAAAGGGCTGTGCTTAATCTGTAGCAAGAATTTTCTATGATAGATTTCAGACAATAAGACCAAATGGGAGATATGTCAGAAAAAGCTGTTTTTCTAATGTACCTCAGATTGTAGTATTTGGTCTTAACAGCAAAAAGTGACAAATGGGGTGCACAGTGGGAAACTCATGTTATTTTGGAAAAGGGTTGGGGTTCTTAGATTAGGGCTCTATGGAAGATGTCAGAGATAACACAAAAACAAATATTCACACTCAGGAGCAGTGGCATTTAATAAAGTGATTAAGCATTGACATTAAATAAGTTCTCAGGACATTTTGAAGTGATTAATGTGCATGGATGGAGGCCAGGCTTCATTGGGGAAGGAATAGAGGGATGTTTTTCTTGACTAAAAATTGCAAGCAACGGTGGTAAAAATTTCATGGGAAGTTTTGTTTGATTGTCCTTGGCATTAAATGACATTGATTATTAAAAAGCCTTCTCCCCCTCCCTGCTACAGGGTGGAGAGGATAAAGCCTCTGGAGGAATGGAAATATTTGTGAGCAGATTCTGGGTTGGTGTTGGAATTGTTCGCAGACACTTTTGGTTCATCTCCATCCATTAACCTTTCCCATTTCCTAGGTGAATTTCACTGATCCAAGAATATTATTGCCATTTTCTTAGAAGGGCATTGCTTCCATGATTGCATAGTGGTTAAGTACCTACATCTAGGGTTACTGAGGAGATTTGATGAGTTACATTGTGCAATGTGCTTGACAGAGAACAAGGTATATGGCTACTGCTCAAGAAAGATACTATTGCTGTTATCGTTATTATGTTCTATCTTTAACACCAGCTCTGATGGAAGCAGTCCTGTAGAATCTTTAACCAACAGCTTATATCCATGGGGCTCTGTCTCTACATTCTAACCCAGTGGTAAAGTATAAGAAGACACCTGAGTTTACCATCAACCGTACTTGTCTAATTCACTATTGTATCAAGTATATAATAGATGCTTGTTGAATGAACCTAATGTGTGCAGAATTCACAGGTGAATGAAAATTAGATGGACAAATTCCACTCAGGCAGAATTCTTGCTGCTGGGGAAGGTAGAGGAAAGTGGAGTTACTCTGTTGGAAGGCAATATGGGATTATCTGGTCCAACTTCCTACTTAAAGCAGGAATCACAATCTCAGCTTTCTTTCAAATGTTCATCTGCTTCTCCTTTAACATGAGATTGAGAGGTTTGGTTGAATATTCGCATTTTTCTTGAGCAATAACCAGGACGTGTTCTTGGACAAGTATGAGTGAACTTACTCAGATACGTTGATGCATTAGCTGGGTCACAGTGGAAGTCTGGGATACACAGTTATTCTTTAAACAGAGCAGAGAGCAGGTGTATTTGTGTCATACCAGAATTCTGGTCCTGACTCTCTCACTGAAGAGGCAGTAGAGTGGTCAAGAGGTTGGGCTTTGGAGACAAACCTGGACTAGAATCAGGAGAAAGTGTAAGCCAGGGTCCTTCATTTGCATGGGTTCCTTCCAAGGCCCTGGGAGAAGCCCTAGCAATACAGTCACATGGCTATATATTTTAGTAAAAGAAAAATCTGTATATATTATATATGTATTTATATAGAGATAAATATATACAAAACATATAAAACTTATATTTTATAAATATATATTTAGTTATTTTTAATATATATATATAAATAAAACTACAATCAGTTAAGACTAAGGGTTCTTTCCACCCGGATTTTATGTGAAGAGGCAATCAAAGAGTAAATAACCACTAAAACAACAGACATTAGGTGGCTATATATATATACAAATATATTTTTTATTGAAATATAATTAATGTACAATATTAAGTTAGTTTCAGGTGTACAACATAGTGATCCGACAATCAAATACATTACAGAAGTATCACCACGAGTCCAGTAACTGTCTATCACCATACAAAATTATTACAGTATAATTACAGTATAATTGACTCTATTCCTTACAGTATGTATTACATCCCTGTGACTTATTTATTTTATAACTGGAAATTTGTATCTCTTGATCCCCTTCCTCTATTTCACTGAATCCCCCGCTCTCCGCCCCTCTGGCAGCCATCAGTTTTCTCTCTGGATCTATAAGTCTGTTTCTGTTCTGTTTTGTTTGTTTTGCTGTTTAAACTCCACATATAAGTGAGGTCACTATTTTATATCTTTATTGGAAATATTTTGAAATGTACAGAGAAGGGGAAGTAGGAAAAAAATACAAATATAGTTAGAGAACTCAACACCACTCTCTCAAAAATTGACATCGTATGTAGACAGATAATCAGTGTTGATATAAAGTACTTAACACTATCAACCAACTAGACACATTTGCCATTTATCAAACAGCTAACCAACATCAGCAGAAAACATGACACTTCTTTGTTGTGTGTCAGCTTGAATAGGCTGAAATACATTCCCCAGAATATTCACTCTTACGTATTTGTGATTGTGATGGGCCACAGGGAGATTCTTGTGGAAGATTTAGAAGGTGGAAGTGAAGCAGCAGTGTGCTGTTGGTGATCTGCTGAGTCAACTTGGCATTAATGCAGCAGGTGGACTGCAATGACTCCACCGTGCCCTGGACATGCTGCCAGCTTCTACAACAACCAGGGGCACGTATGCATGATAAACTCCAAGATGGAAGACCTCAGGTCTGTCAGATATCCATACCACTATGTCAGAGGCGACAAGAACAAACATGATTTTCTGTCCATCTCATGAGTTTTCAACTCCTTATGTTGGCCCCAATTTGTCCTGGATCTCCTTCTTTACATCCATCGTCCCTTCCCAAGTGTCTCCCCAGTGGCCTGTAATCTCCAGCCTGAGATGTGAAGAATGAACCTTACAAAATGCTTAGTCAGCTTCCACAAATGTGTAAGATCAAATTCCTGTTACAAATCCATATATATGTTTCTCTTCATTGAATAAAGTCTCTCTGGGAACTTCCCTGGCAGTCCAGTGGTTAAGACTTCGCCTTCCAACGCAGGGGGTGTGGGTTCAATTCCTGGTAGGGGAGCTAAGATCCCACATGCCTCATGGCCAAAAAAACCCAAAACATAAAACAGAAGCAATATTGTAACAGATTCAATAAAGACTTTAAAAATTGTCCACATCATAAAAAAGCTTAAGAAAAAATGTCTCTCTGGTATAATTAAACACACACACAACACACACACACAAAGCAAAACCACAAAACCAAAGACTGGATAACCAAAAAAAAAAAAAAATGAGAGAGGAGATAGAGATGTGTCAGGGAGTTAATTAATAAAAATCAGTTATTTTTTCTGGATTTTATGATGTTTGGTATGTATCAGCTTTTAAAGATGTGCAAATTTGTTACGATTTCCTTTCTTGTTCTAAATAAGTCTTTACTTTGACACCTAATTTTGTCTTTTAAATTATGTATTCTTTTTCTTCCAGAAAACCCCAGAAGATCCAGGCCCCAAGGAACTCATATCCATCTCTGATTGGAATCCTAGCACTGTTCACTAACTCTGTGATCTTGGGCACCTCACTTTACCCGTCTGAGTCCCAGTTCGATCTGTAAAACAGCACCCATCTGTTAAATAATAAAGCAGCACTAATCTGTGTAATAATCTTATGAAACTACTTAGGTTATTGTCAGGGCTAATGTTGATGCATGTGACAGTGATAGTAAATATTAGCTATTATAATTATTAATAATAATATCTGATTTTCCTACAGATTTCCCCATCTTAAAATGGATGTCATAAAATATAGTCTCTCATACTCACAAGGGTTTTTGAAGAATCAAATGAGATGATAACATTTACATAGCTATGAAGATGTCTTTTAATCACCGGAAGAAGGGCATGTACACAGGTCCACATCCTATCTCCTGTACACGTACACACACACACACACACACACACACACACACACACACACACACTTCTCTTTCTAATTCCAATCTAGAATTCACACTGATTAGTTGGCTCCTCCCATGCAGGTTGTTTCCGCTTCAGTCAGGTAACCCACAGCGGTGCTCTATGCCTCCTCTATACCTCCTCCAGATGGCCTGTGTTTGAATTCTGGCTCTACCAGGCCCTGTTGTAAGACTTGGGCAAGTTATTTAATGCATCTATTTGTCAGTTTCTTCTCTGTAAAATAAGGGTAATAATAATAGTCACTTCTAGGGGTGTTGTGAAGATGAAATGAATTAATACATGTAAAAATTCATATAAAGTAAATCATTGTAAGTTTTACTACTTCCATTTTACCAACACCTAGTGAGTGCTCATGGAGTGTCAGCTATTGCTGTCTGCATAACAAGTCAGCTTCTGCTGGTGTGTCAGACCTTGTGTTTATGCTAAGCCTTCTCCCAGTTATGTGGATGAGTATTTTGTTGGTCAAAAAGTAAGCTACAACTAAAAATAGAACTACCATATGATTCATCAATCCCACTCCTGGGCATAACCAGACAAAACTATAATTCAAAAAGATACATGCACCCCTATGTTCATAACAGCACTATTTACAATAGCCAAAACATGGAAACAACCCAAATATTCATTGACAGATGAATGAATAAAGAAGCTGTGGTACATATACACAATGGAATACTACTCAGCCATAAAAAAGAATGAAATTTGCAGTAACATGGATGCAACTAGAAATTATCATACTAAGTGAAGTAAGTCAGAAATACAAATACCATATGATATCACCTATATGTGGAATCTAAAATATGACACAAATGAACCTATCTATGAACCAGAAACAGAATCAGGGACATAGAGAATAGACTGGTGGTTGCCGAGGGGGAAGAGGGTAGGAGCAGGTTGGATTGGGAATTTGGGATTGGCAGATGAAAACTGGTATATATAGAATGGATAAACAACAAGGTCCTACTGTGTAGCACAGGGAACTATATTCAATATCCTGTGATAAACTATAATGGAAAAGAATATGAGAAAGAATGTATATATGTGTATAACTGAGTCACTTTTTTGTACAGCAGTAATTAACACAATGTTGTAATTCAACTATACTTCAATAAAAAATAAATTTTAAGAAGTAAGCTATAAAATGAGAAAAATTAACATAAAGAGTAAGTTTTTCATAAAGCAAATTATATTATATTTAATTTCCTTTAATCATTTTATGTTTTTCCTACCTTTTATATCTTATGTAATTTTGTTAGTGGTAAATGGTAATTTATTTGTTATTGCTTTAGTTGGTGATATAAAGAATTGACATTCCTTTTTTAAAAAAAATTTTATTGACTCATGAAATCCAGAAACTTTCACTGGTTCATGAAATCCCAAATCCTGGGAATCATTGGTTTCCCATTAATACTGAAAGTCTGTAGACATAAGCACTTTTCTAAGGGTCACTGCTTTCAACGAGGTACTGGAGGCTTTGCTTAACAAAACTTCTACCCATCTTCCTTTATCTCCCTTGATTTTTTCATGGAGCTCCTAAACCAGATGGAGAATGAAAACTTGGGCCTCTTTTCTCCATTCTCAACAGCAGGGGGGTTATAGATAGGCACTCAAATATGAAGCTACAGTGATTCTCAGGACTGTCCATCCACTGGTAGCAAAAGGGAAAATAAGGGAAAAGCAATACAGAAGAAGCTCCTTTAGCATTTGGGCCAAGACAAGGAAACGTCAGTGGATAGAGAAGAGTCCAAAGTGTCTGCAAACCACAAAGTATCTGATTCCAGCAAAGGACTCTTGGTGCCAGCACTTTCCTTCTGTCCCTCACCTGAACTCCTCCCTCTCACTGTGAAAAGAGAGAGCTATTTAATAGTCAAGACCATCTTAAGGCCAAGGACAACCAATTAATAACACTTCCCTGAAATTTCAAGCCCTCCCCCAAACATACCCTTTTTATTCAAAAGAACAGCCCTCCACATCCCTCCCCTAACAGATCCTGGCCTCCATCCACCCGCATTAATCACTCCAACATGACCTGAGAACTTACTTAATGTCACTGACTAATCACTTTATTAAATGTCATTGCTCGTGATTGTGAAGACTTGTTTTGTTTCTCATCCCTGCCCATCTCCTCTGGACACCTATTCTCTTGAAAGGTAGAATTAGAGACCCTGTTGTGCACTGTTTCTCTGCATCCCCATCAAGATCTCTCATTTTGAAATGGGATGCATTTCTGCAAAAGCACCAGATTGTCCCTGAAGTCCTCAGGAAGCAGGTACACTCAACTCCTGACTCCCATTGCTTCTCCCACTTTCCTCGGCAGAGGTTGGAAATATGGAAACTGCGCTATTTGCAAGCCGACATTTTGGGAAAGCATCCAGTTTTGTGGCCAAAACTGGATGAGTTAGGAGAGTATTGTGTCAGCTATGGCCTGAGAGAGAAATCAAAAGTCAGCTATTTTTCACAATTACCAGAACCCAAATCCACCATGATCTTCTATCGTTTGTCTCATCAAGTTTAAATTTCTCTGCCTGACATCCAGAGCACCTCACGATGCAATCTTGTGCATCGTGTCTATTACGTCTCGAGAAGGACCTCAGACCAAGCCAGGAACCTCGTGATTTTTCCTTTGCACCAAAGGTCTTCATTGGTGCTATATCCTTGCCTTCTTCCTTGTCTCTCCATATACACTATCCAGGCCTCTTCAGAATTAATCATTCATTTATTAACCCCAAACTGATTTATTAAGCTTTTTTGGGTGCCAGGCACTGGGGACTGGTAACACAGAAGGTAAGGCCTTTGCCTCCAAGGTGTTATACGTAAGATCTTGTAGGTAAAGACTGACGTGTAAACAAAGAAGTTGATGAAAGTTTTGCAGTGGAAAAATGTCTGCTCTGGGAACAAGGCTGCATAAAGAATGGGGTGGCCAGGTATCTTTGAGGGGTCGGGAAGGAAAGGTTTCATAGCAGAGGTGGCTCTTGAGGTAGATTTTGGGAGAGGAGTGTTGTTCTCCACGTGGCTGGGCAGGGCTTAAGTTATGCATCTCTGGGAGCTGTGCCCGGGATGGGGCTGGGTTGGGGGTTCCACTTAAGTTATGCATCTCTGGGAGCTGTGCCCGGGATGGGGCTGGGTTGGGGGTTCCATCAGGGGCACCTATCATGCTGTCCCAGAGCCAGTCTGTGTAATGTGGGCATGAGTATGGTGTGTGTTTCCTAATCTAATGTTCAGGAGCCTCAGTGCGCCTGTGCAAGGCATTATGTGAGACAATTAGGCTTATTTAACATTCGCTATGGGAAAAATAAGAGAAAATTAAAAGAGCAATTTTAGGAGGGAATAATTGTTTTCTATACACTATAATTACAACTGCTTGTAAATGCTGTTATCATAAACGAATTTGCCTTTTGGTGTTCTCTTAAATTCTCTTGGTAATGAACAGACACTCAAGGAAAGGGACTAATGTCTCCTTATAGAGAATCTGGGGTTGCACTGACCCCTGGCGTCTACCTTGAGCAGAGGCCTCTAACTGCCCAGAACTGTATATTAGGCTTCTTAATCTTCCTGTCCCTGGTTTCAGAAAGACCCAAGAATCCTTTAGGACCAGAAGTGAATCTTAGAATCTCAGCCTTCCTAGGTCTTCTTAGGTAATTTTCTAATATTTGTCTTCAATTCTATTTCTCCTCTCATGCAACTTCCACAAAAGCCGCCATTTAGAATCTGAATGTCATTTTTTTTTTGAATGTCATTTTTGATGCTTCCTTTCTTCCCCACCATTCTCAAGTCCCCAAGCCAAGAGCTGCTCAGTCACTGAGACCTACTGATCGTACCACCTACATAAACGCTACAATCCATCTGCTGCTTGAAATCAGGACACGGTCACCCTGCTTGGTTTGTAAGCAAAGATTTCCTGTCTGGCTTCCCTGCTCGAGACTTTCTGTCACCAGGGACATCCCATCTTAGCTCACTAAATTTATTCCTCAACTAACCTTTGATATGCTGGAAGGATTGCTATTAATTGCTTCTGGTAAATAACTGCATGAACTTATGTATGTCACTTGGGCAATCTCGTCATCTTATAAAATGAGGGTTTGGGAACAAGAAGAGGGGTTTTCTATCTTTTCACTCTGAGGACTTATACTATGAGTTCCCTCAGCACTCTGCCCTTTTCCCTTGTTTCAAAAAATCTCTTCTACCAAAATAAACTCATTGATTAAAGAAAAGTTTATTTGTTATCCATCTTTTTTATCCATCAAAGACATGTTTAACTGCTATTGGACATTTGGTAAGCGGAAGATCACTGATGTTACTGTAAAGAGCTAATCTAATTCCAGGCAAAGATAAAACAAAAAAATTTAAAAAACGCTGATATTTTATCTAGACTGTGCACCCTTATCATGAGTATATGTAGCATTTCTGTTAGTCTTCTTGAAACACTGAGAGTACCACATAGCCTTGTATTATAGCCATTACAGATCCCTGTGATATAAAGGGATCTATTGAAAGAAAGAACCACAAAGGTCACACTAGCTCTGAGATTCTAGGTTTCTCAATCTCTTATATCTTAAATCCCCATTAGAATTCCCTACAATGAACATAGCCCATTCTTTGCGGAGCACAGGCTCCGGACGCGCAGGCTCAGCGACCATGGCTCACGGGCCCAGCCACTCCGCGGCGTGTGGGATCATCCCGGACCGGGGCACGAACCCGCGTCCCCTGAATCAGCAGGCGGACTCTCAACCACTGCGCCACCAGGGAAGCCCATAGCTCATTCTTCTTTAATGGCACCTGGTCCATAAATAAATATTCCATCACCAATGTCAACTCTAATTAAAGTTGGGAGGTGTTGCTACTTGCAAATTGAGCATATATGTGGAGAGAACTTAGAACAAATTAATTTCACATACATTTAATGATTTCTTATTTAATGCATGGTATTTAAACATTTTTGGTAGCATATGAAGAGTCTAATTAATATTAATTTTTATATTGCCAAATCATATTTCTAATTTTTTTCTTTTTTGGTCCTTTAATATCTAAAAATTATCATTTTCCTTTGATGCTATGGCCCGTTCATCTTCCTTTTCTTCCTTATCATCATCTTCTCATCACTACCACCACTACAACGATACATTTACAGATAACTTCAGGCAAAGGCCTGTGTTCTCCAACCAAGCAGATTTCTGTACACACTATAGCTCCTATTTCCCCAAAGGGCAAATCTGGCTCATTAAAGGGTCAGACTATCCAAATTCTGCCTAGGCAACCTTACTGCTTTTGGATACATATATATGTCCCAAATATAATGTGTGATCCTTAATGGGCTCATAAGGACTGGTAACACAGAAGGTAAGGCCTTTGCCTTCAAGGTATTATACGTAAGATCTTGTAGGTAAAGACTGACGTGTAAAACAAAGAAGTTGAAGAAAGTTTCGCAGTGGAAAAATGTCTGCTCTGGGAACAAGGTGGCATAAAGAATGGGGTGGCCAGGTCTCTTTGGGGGGTGGGGGGACAGCTATAAAGTAAATTTAAGAACAGTTGGAAAGTTTGAATATGGATGTATACTAGATAAAATTATTGTATTAATATTAAATTTTCTTGGTATAATAATAGTATGGTAGTTCTATAGAAGAACATCCTTATTCTTGAAAAACATGTGCTGAAATACTCAGAGTGAACTGGTGTGATGTCTGCTACTTACTTTCAAATGTTCTTTTTAAAGAAAAAAAGAAAAAGGAAGGAAAGAAAGGGAAAAAAGGTGCGTGTGTGTGTGTGTGTGTGTGTGTGTGTGTGTGTGTCTACATACATTGTACACAGAGAGAGAAAGAAAATGTGGCAAAACTTTAGCAGTTAGTGAATCTGGGTGAAGGGTCTATGGGTGGTCATTATACCAGTTTCCTAACTTTTCTATAGGTTTGAAATTTTGGAAACACATGTTGGGAAAAAGAATCTTTTGGAATCACTTGGATACTACTGCAGTTGTAATTTCATACCCTTTTCCCCCTTAAAACCCCAATTACTCCTGCTGTTCTATTCTCAGGAGGCAACTTTCTCCTTGTATTCAGCCAGGATGGTCTGGGTTATGCTGCAATAACAATCTGAAGATCTCGGTAACTTAACCCATCAAAGCTTTCCTCCTCACTTGTGCCACATGGTCATTTCAGATCAGTGGGAGATTAAAGCCATCTTTGGGAACATCTCATGTACTCATTCTCACAATATAAAAGCTCTGTTTCTGAAGTGGACTTTTCCCCTTTATCCTCAAAGGAAAAGGCTTCTTTCCTCTTATTTAAAGATAACTGCTTCCTGTGAACTCTGGACCCATGTCTCCTGTGGAATTTTGCTTCCATGAGATCTCGCTGGTTCCTCCAACTCCGACAGCTTCAGTCTCTTTCTCTCCATGTGCTATAGTCTCCATATCTCAGAAAGTCCTGTGTTTGATCCTACCATACCTTCTAATTTCCCCTCTTCCTTTTTCCTGGTAAACTTGTCAAGCTTTTGTTCTTTTCAGGTGTTGTCACTTCCTGGCATCCTAATCTTGGTTTTCATACAAGATGGTGTTTGCTCTCAAATTAGACTGAAATGCCTTCATGCAGAACAAATAGCATTTTTAGCCCTCTGCTCCATCATTCTTGATCTCTGCTGTGTGGCACTATGGACAATTCTCTCATTTGTAATATTCTCCTCTACTTTGATCTTTGTATATCAGATTTTGGGGGTTCTGCTCTCATCCTCTGGAATTGCTCCTTATCTGTCTTCTCTAATGTTTCCTTTTTATCGTGTCTTCCTAAACATGAGGATTCTCTGGGGACCTTTTTAGCCCTTCTCCTTTGTCCCTCTAACCCCTTTCTCCAAGAGCTTGTTGACTATCACCTTCAGTACATCTCTCTTGTGTACATGTCCAGCCCTGATCTCACCACTACCATTTCAATCTCATTATCCCAACTGCTTATATGATAGGATTTTTTCCATTGGAGTGACTTTCCCATCACCTCAGACTGACACATCCTAATTTAAAGTCACCACATTTCTTATTTCCAAAGGCTTAATTTTCCCCCCAGAAGTACCATTTTTCTTCTGGTTTCCCAGCCTCGTAGCCTCTTGGCAGGATTCTTTGACTTTTTCTTCTTCTCCATTTCTCATTTTTATTTCTAATACTCCCAGCCCTATCGTTTTCCCTCAGATCCGCCCTTTCCTCTTTGTTCTTGCAGATGCACCCTCATTAATGGAGCAGGGATCACTGAGTCTGTGATTCTGGCTTTCTACTTCTTGTTCTTGCTTACCCCCAAGCTACCTCTCATTCTGTTACCAAGCAAAACTTCTTCTATCACGACAATCCCTGGTATGAACTGACAAGAAGCATCAAATCCAGATGCCTCAGCTCAGAATATAATTTGGTTTCATCCAACCTATTCTGCTGTCACTGACTCTGCTTCAATAATCTTGCAGCCAAGCCCTTCCAGATCCATTCCAGCCTCTCCTGCAAATGCTCTAAATCTTCTATTTGAGCTTTTCCCTCTCTTCACTCCTCTCTTCCCTTTGTTTCTACTTTTCATGATTTCTCTCCATTTTTTCTACCCTCTCCCCCTTCCTTCTTTCCCCTTCATTCTTTTCCTCATCCTCTTTTACTTTCCTGTCTGCTTTTCCAAATCTTAGCTTTTCTTTTTTAAAAATAAATTTATTTATTTTTGGCTGCATTGGGTTTTCATTGCTGTGGGCAGGCTTTCTCTAGTTGTGGAGAGCAGGGGCTACTCTTCGTTGTGGTACACAGGCTTCTCATTGCAGTGGCTTCCTTTGTTGCGGAGCACTGGCTCTAGGCGTGTGGGCTTCAGTACTTGCGGCATATGGGCTCAGTAGTTGTGGCTCACGGGCTCTAGAGCACAGGCTCAGTAGTTGTAGCGCATGGGCTTAATTGCTCCACGGCATGTGGGATCTTCCCAGACCAGCGATAGAACCCATGTCCTTGCTTTGGCAGGCAGATTCTTAACCACTGCACCACTAGGGAAGTCCCTAGCTTTTCTTTAAGATGTAATTTAGTTCTCTTCTCTTCCATGAAAGCATCTCTCACTGCTTGACTTTACACTAGATTTTTCCTCCTCCGACAGTGACCAGAGTTAGTTGCAGTTTGGTATAATAGTTAATTATTTAATATTTGTTATTCTTCTCCTTCCAACTAACTCACTAGCTCTTTGAAATTCTACACAGAAATCACCACAGTGCTGGGCATATGGCTGTGGTCAGTAGATACTTAGGATTTGATTGATTGATTTCTCTGAGATATAATTATGTTTTTTCAGCCTCCTACTCTAGGGAGACTTACACCTGCCAATTTCTGAAAATACTTTTTCTCCTCAATCCCAAATGGACAACTCTGGCCCCTAAAAAGGTGGCTGGTGATTTCAAAGTTCCAGGGATTTCTCATTTCCTTGGAGAATCCATACCTGTTTTATTATACTGCTACTTAATCCTGTATTATAGAAACATGTACATTGTTTTTATGCCTTTTCATACTTACCTTTCCCATATTTTCTATCTTTGTGATTATGGTGATGAATAATAGTGCTTTCATTTACATTAACTCATTGTATCCTCTACCTAGCTCTTTTATGATTGGTAATATCATTAGACTGGTATTTTTGTAATCCAGCAAAAAAAAAGAGTTTGAACTGGCTCAGAATCACACTAACAGAACTCAAATCCAGTTTTTTTCCCTTAAATTCAAAGGCTTTTACTCCTTCCATCACTTTACTTTCTTTCTAGTCTGGATGTCCCTCCTCTGGGCTTGCATAGTTTCCATCCACCAAAGCATGTAATGGCAGTGTCATCATTAATTTACAAATTGGCCTCCCCAGATTAGACTGTGAGCTTCCTGACTGTAGAGACCAGGTGTTATTTAATTTCTTATTTCCAGTGAATAGCACAGGACATGTTGTTTCAATGTCTGAATTAAGGCATAAATGAATGAATGCATGAACGAAAGAGAATTGTGGCTTGTTCTGTTTCTGTCTGCTTTTTAGAGAACTTAGTCCAAGATGTCACATGACTGTGTACTCTCCGTGGTACATTGTACATGATTGTAAAAAATTTGTGGAATTTCTTTCTCTTAAATCTCCTTACCTATCCCCTTTATCCCAGCAGACCAGTATCCTCAAAAACATAAAACTCACTGAAGTCTGTGGTCTTGCGTATTTAAGACTCAGGCAGTCTTGGGTTCACACCTTTCTTCTGTTGATTACTAGCTAGTTGAGCATCTGTGGACAAGTTGTTAATCTCTTAAGTTTCAATATCCTCATCTGTAAAATGGGCATGATAAAATTCATAGAGTTGGTGTGAGAAGTCAGTGGGATCATTTATTTGAAGCCCTCGGTATAAGTCCTGGAACATAATAACTTGCTTCATGAAAGTTAACAATTATTCTGGGGAAGAGTGATCAGTGTATTTCAGGAACCCCCTAGGCTATAACATAGGGCTCACCAACTGGAATTTTTCAGCTTCAAAACCACAGAGGTCTTTCCTTGGCCAAGTGAAACCAGAAGATGTAGCCAATTCAAATAATTTGGCCCTAAACTCTACTTCCATTTGAATAATTCTGAGAAGTAAAGGGATAAGATAACCCTGACAGGTCCTTTTCAGCATCTCTAAGAACCTTACAGAGAGTTGGAACAAGAGGTTATTTGCCATTTATATATATATATATTTTTTCACCAATTTTGATGTCTTTTTTTTTTTAACATCTTTATTGGAGTATAATTGCTTTACAATGGTATGTTAGCTTCAGCTTCACAACAAAATGAATTAGTTATATACATACATATATTCCCATATCTCTTCCCGCTTGCGTCTCCCTCCCTCCCACCCTCCCTATCCCACCCCTCCAGGCGGTCACAAAGCACCGAGTGCCATTTATATTTGTAAGTGGGACCTTCCTGCCAGAGTCCTCCCCATCTATCTCCTATCATTACTGTGTTGCCAGAGTGCTTGCTTTGTGTGTGTTTGTGTGTGTGTGTGTGTGTGTGTGTGTGTCTGTTTTGTTTCCTTAATGACATGAGCTGCTGCTACCAGGTGTCCAGAGACATTGATATAAAGCATCACTTTTAGGTACTGGTGAAAGGTATTTAGCACATATGCAAATCCATCTCCTGGCACAGAGAGCCATATACATAGAGTTATCACATTAATGCTGTTTATCACCAAGCATGGGGGTTTGGATTTAGAGGAAAGGTGGCCTCCATACAAATTATCTCAGTTTTACTGTATCTCTGAGAAGAAGAAAAATGGTGGCCATTTCCTTCATCAAAAAGCACTGCCCCAGCCAGTCCATTTTATCGGTGAGCAAACTGAGGTCACCACACACAAACCTCATTTGAATGGGCTCTGGTTTGGAGAGGGCCTGGAGAGGGCCCAGAGAGGGCTGTGGCCAATGTCTTGCACTCATATTGAACTGGAAAGAGAGTGATCTTTGGCATCAGAAAGAAAGACCTAGGTTCAAATCCTAGCTCCACTGGTGAGTAAACTTCAGCAAATTGTTCATTTTTTCCTAAACCTTGGTTTTCTCTTCTATTTGATAAGGACAGTGATACCTCTCAGGATAATTCAATTATTCATCCACTTTACTTATGCTTATTAAAGACATATTATGCACCAGGCTCTGATATTATAAGAATGAAATGATATTACAGGTGTGAGTTTCTGACCAAATGCTGAACTTACGGTGAAAACTCAATGAAAGTTCTTTCTCCTCCTCTCAAGCCTCATGGCTTCAACTGACCTTTCTCTAGGGAAGAATTCATCCCCATCCCCCCATTTGAGAATGAGTCAGACCTGGAATATTTGCAGACTGACTTCAATCCCTTTCTCCCCCACGTTTCCCTTCAGCCCCCAGAACTTTCCCGGGGGGCTCTTGGGACTAGAATGCCCCACTCACTGTGACAGATGGTCTTGGAGGGGAGAGAAATCTGACACTCCAGGCCCTAAGTGACAGCACACGGATATTCAAAATGATCCTGTTCAGACTAGATAAAGGCGACTTGTCAAAAGGGGACAGGTCACTTTAGCAGCAGCTCGTGGGAAGTCTGACAAGGGAACACTTCCACCCATTCTAGGGCCAAGTGGTGGCTCTTCTCAAGGGTGAGAAAGACGCCAGGGTCACAGGGAGATAGAAAGTCCGGGAAACAGACCAAATAGAAGGCAAGATCGCCTGAAAGTGAGAATGACTCAGGCAGTATAATCAAATATTTCATCCTCTTGAGGGCTCACTCCCACCTTACACTTTGCTCTGAGTGCCTTCTCCACCATGGCGCAAAGATGACCTTCTTCCCCACCAACAGCATCCACATCTGACGCTTGTTAGTGCCCTGCTTCTCTTTCCACTGTGGCCTCAGCCATGGCAACAAGTACAGGGAAATATAACAACATAATCCTCTTCATACCATTCAGTCCCCAAAGATCCTTACTGAGAATTCTCCACTTATCTGGTCATTAGATCTAATTAAATCCCTCCAACTTAGAGCACTGATGAGTGGCGCTACTTTCTCTCACCAATTAAAAGAGAAGAGATTAAAGAATTCCCTCGACACTTTGTCCTTGTGAGGGTGGTGGCAGGGGAAGAGGCAGGGAAGGAACACAGGAGGCTGTCCTTTATCTCTGAAGATGGTGCTGATATAATGTGGGTTCCTGCCAAAAAAATGTACTCTTTGCATGGCTTACCCAGCTGTGGCCATGAACATGCATTAAGGAGTCTGTTGTCCTTTATAGAAATATCTACCTCTTTCCAAAGATGGTTTGAACAGCTTGCACAAAGGACACCTACAATAATAGAAATCAAAGAGGGAAACCAAGATTGAAGAAGGGCATTATCAAACATATTAATCCAAAGGATTAATTGCATATTATTGCAATTAACAGAAAATCTAATTGGAACTTCCTGGTAGCTAAGGCAAAAAAGGAAACATGGCAAATTACCATAGCTCTCATCATTTAAAACAGGGAAGTGCACTTCCCCACTATCCCCTATTCTTAGGGCATAAAAAAAAATGTCCTGGTTCTAAATTCTGAAAGAACGTGGGGCTTATTTTAGGAGACGTTGCATGATAGACAATGTATTGAACATTGTCTCACATTTGACAAGCAAGGTGCTGAACGTCCAGGGCTTCAGAATAGTGTTTTCTTCTGTGAAGGGTTAAGTTGCCCACATAGGGCTCCAATGGTGACCTTAGCTTTATTATTTGGTACAGTATTCTATCAGAAGAGATCATGTCAACTCACGGGTTTAAGCAGGGGTGGGAGGGAAGGCCACTGATTCCTATCACGTCTGACTCCCTAACAAGGTCCTTCTGAAAAAGTACCCCAACTCTTTGCCCCTATAAAACAGACCTGCCTTCTCTGCCCAACCCCACTGACATGTTTGCTCATTAAGATAGTCATCAGGGCTTCCCTGGTGGCGCATTGGTTGAGAGTCCGCCTGCCGATGCAGGGTACACGCGTTCGTGCCCCGGTCTGGGAGGATCCCACGTGCCGCGGAGCGGCTGGGCCCGTGAGCCATGGCCGCTGAGCCTGCGCGTCCGGAGCCTGTGCTCCGCAACGGGAGAGGCCACAACAGTGAGAGGCCCGTACAGCAAAAAAAAAAAAAAAAAAAAAAAAAAAAGATAGTCATCAGACAGAAACAGGGGTTCAGCACTTTGAAGAGCAGAGGTTGAGGGGTCTCACCCCTTGTAGACCAGTGTAATCTTCTGTCCCCCTTCACCACGGCATTACTGAGCCAGAGCGGGCTCCTCTCGTTCTTCTCCTGACTTTTCAGTGTGCTATTTGGGGAGGACATACATCTCTTTCTAGCCCTCTCTCGTATTCAAAGTAGAATTGACTTTGGTGTGGTTGAAAGGATTGGAAGGCAGTGGGGCATGGAGGCAGAGGAATGAATAAAGTGATCTCAGGCTCACTAACCCTGAGATTCACTCCCTGCCATGAAAATATAGGGGAGCTGGGCTTCCACTCAAGCACAGGTCCACGGGGAAGCACATTTCTGCCAAAGAGATACGTTAGTGCACAACTTCCTCTGTTCTCATCCCAGACTCCTTCAAAAGAGACTCCAAAAGAGAGTTTTGGGTTCAAGGTCAAGCTCACACCCTGTGTACCCCACTGCATCCTGAGCACTCACAGATCTTCCTCTGGCTCTCTGCATCCCCAGACCCACTCAAAGGAACGTATCTTTAAGATGTTTCCAGATAAGAGCTCCCCCTTTGCCCTTGACTCAACAAAGGACTCCCTTCTGGAGAACGGCCCTTTTTTCTCTTCTCCTGTTTCTAGCTCCAATATTGGTCACCCCCTGACTTGACCTCTTACCCTGGGATCCTGGATTTCTCCCTGCACTTTTGACTAGCTCCCTGTTGCTCTTTGTGTGATCACCAGATACTGCTCTACAGTCCTTGAAACTGCCTCCTGGCTGCCCAGCCAAACCTGAAGCCCAGCGGTTTCTCTCCTTACTGACCAAACCCTGCTGGGGCCAAGCGCGATGTGCCAGTGCAGGTGTCTGATGCCAGGCCCGGGGCTCTTTTCATGCCCCAGCGGCTGCCACCTGTTCTCGATCACTGAGACCAGGACGAAGCAAAACAAGATGAAACTACAGGGGAGAGGGGACACTTGTGAAACCTGGCCTTGACTATTTTTACTTCAAGTGCACTCTCCACTTCCAGCCAAAGCCCTCTGAAAATTCTTGTGTTAGTCCCTTGAACGCAGTTGTTTCTTCTCATTGTGATTTTAGCGGAGAATTTGAAAAGTATTTGTGGAGATGAGAATAGAGCTAGTCACAGTTCTCCTGAACCAAAGAGCATGGATTTGGTTTTCCCAGGACCGTTGGCCCTGACAGCCACTCTTCCTGTGTCCTTTGGATTCTCCTGTGCCCCTTAGTCTTCATTACTAAACTGGAACTAGGGGCTTATTTTGTGTGTGAGCTTTTAATGAGACTATGTATGTTGAGTGTTCTCAGCACAGCAGAATGTGTACCCGCGGGGCCCCCTAGAGGTCAGGTCCCTTTCCCTCTGCCCCTACCCCCCTTCTTCCTGCCCGCTCCCCGGCCTTTCTCCTTGCCTTCCCCAAGCTCAAACTTGTGCAGAGAAGGTTGCCAGGCCAGTTGTAGTAGGAGCCTCATTTCCAAAGGGGGCGCTCTGAGATCAGGAAAAAGGTCTTTGGGGACCTTGAACATGTGTCTGCGAGGACTGCATGCTGGTACCTATGGCTGGATATTTAAAAAATGACTTTTATGAAATCTTTGCCTTGATATGCTATCAATTTTTCCAGATGCCTTTTCAATATCTGTCTACAGAACTGTATGGAATTATAGTAAGTCCTACAGCTGGGAGGATGACGATATGGCAGCTGGAGACAGACATCTCTGGCTCTGATGAAATGAGGTAGATTCTCCCGGTAGTAGGTCCACTCTGGTGGGATGCCGAACTACGGGTCTCCTGAATGCAGGCCTCTGGGGCACTGACAGCTGTTGCCCCGTCTGTCTCACCCTTCCTCTCCACTTCCCTCTAGGTCTGTGCCTCCCAGGCAGGAAACAGAACCAGACTTTCGGCTTTGGGGCAGTGCAGGATGAGAGCCTGGCCTGGGTTTGCCTCCCTCGGCTTGACCCAGGTCCTTCAAGGTGGGGGAAGAGAGAATGAGGATCTGAACAGCTCATTCTAAGCCCTCCTGGACTGGAGAAGGGAGAAAGCTGTTATAGGAGGCTAAGCGGACACCTCCACGGGATCCGACCACTCACTTCTCTCCATTTATTACCTTTCAGGCGTGCAGGGCACCATGAGAAACAACTGAGAGACTACAGCTGCTTTAAACCAAGCATCTGGGGTAGGGCGTCACTGAGCTCCTGAGGAAGAGGTGCTGAGAAAGGTGAATAGTGCCTGGCACGTGGGAATGCCTGAGTGGATAGGCATCTGAAATCAACCCAAAGCTTTCCCTCTTGTGGGTCTTTGTCTCCCTATCTGGGAGGACCCAGGCTTTGAAGGAGAAGCCCCACTAAGAGAGAGCCTTGGAGGACCCGGAAGTACTCGCCAGTCCTTGTCTCCATTCTGGCCGAGGCCTCAGAGCACTGGGGACCGCACAGCAGCTTCTGGAATGGGGAGGTGCAAGGTTGCTCCTCTGGCGGCCACGCTAGCGGCTCGGGGAACCCAGGAGAAGGAAGGTCCTAAGCATGTGTTACAACAACCTGCGTGCTGCAGTTTACCAGCGCTTGTCATCTTGTCGGTTTTGTCCACCTGCTAAGCCTGTTTCCAATGAGCACTCTGGAGTGGGAGGTGGCCGACCTCACATCGGAGCCGATAACAGACGGCCTTGCGTGAAGCGCAGGAGGTTAAGAGGCTTTTCTTTGCTGTTGTGGAGAGACTTCTGGCTCGAGGCAGTGCTCCCCAAGGGCACTGGAGATAGTGTCAATTACAAAACAGTCCTTCAAGCCTTGAGCTGGGTGGCTGTGGGGTCTGCCTGCAGATGGGTGTGCACATGTCCAGAGAGGAGCCTGGTGCACAGAGCAGGTGGGCAAGGCCCCCAGTAGGCCTGCTTCTTCCCTTCCCCCTTAACTCACTGTAAAGTACTGTAATCTGTCAAGATGACGTCACCCTCGAGGACAATTGTGTCCTCTTCCAGGTGGTCCTATGTAAGGGGAGTGGTCTTTTCCCCCTCTGCCATATTAGTATGTCAATCTCAACACCAATTCCTTGGACCCTCTACTGCATAGATCACAATCCTTTCTTGCTTCACAGCATCTTTGGTCTCACTAGTTTTTATGGTAACTGGAGGCCAAAAGAACTAACAGTTCCATTTTTTAAGTAGCTAGGGTCACACAACGTAATAAGTATTAATGTCCTAAGAACGTAATAACAATTTGAAAAAATACAAAAGAAAGGGAAAAACATTTTTATTTTGTTCTTTTTGTTTTTTTGAAAAAATTTTGAGAATTTTATTTTAGTTTTTATACAGCAAGTTTGTTGTTGGTCTTTGTTTTTTCTTTTCAAATTCATGTCCTTAGATCGATTGATTGATTGATTGATTGATTGATTTTTAACATCTTTATTGGAGTACAATTGCTTTACAATGGTGTGTTAGTTTCCGATTTATAACAAAGTGAATCAGCTATACATATACATATATCCCCATATCTCTTCCCTCTTGGGTCTCCCTCCCTCCCACCCTTCCTATCCCACCCCTCTAGGTGGTCACAAAGCACTGAGCTGATCTTCCTGTGCTATGCGGCTGCTTCCCATTGGCTATCGGTTTTACATTTAGTAGTGTATATATGTACATACCACTCTCTCACTTTGTCCCAGCTTATCCTTCCCCCTCCCTGTGTCCTCAAGTCCATTCTCTACTAGGTCTGCTTCTTTATTCCCGTCCTGCCCCTAGGTTCTTCATGACCTTTTTTTTTTTTTTTTTTTTTTTTTAGATTCCATATATATGTGTTAGCATATTGTATTTGTTTTTCTCTTTCTGACTTACTTCACTCTGTATGACAGACTCTAAGTAAATCCACCTCACTACAAATAACTCAATTTCTTTTCTTTTGATGGCTAAGTAATATTCCATTGCATATATATGCCACATCTTCTTTATCCATTCATCTGTCGATGGACACTTAGGTTGCTTCCATGTCCTTGCTACTGTAAATAGAGCTGCAATGAACATTGTGGTACATGAATCTTTTTGAATTATGGTTTTCTCAGGGTATATGCCCAGTAGTGGGATTGCTGGGTCGTATGGTAGTTCTATTTTTAGCTTTTTAAGAAACCTTCATACTGTTCTCCATAGTGGCTGTATCAATTTACATTCCCACCAACAGTGCAAGAGTGTTCCCTTTACTCCACACCATCTCCAGCTTTATTGTTTGTAGATTTTTGATGATGGCCATTCTGACTGGTGTGAGGTAAAACCTTATTGTTCTTTTGATTTGCATTTCTCTAATGATTAGTGATGTTGAGCATTCTTTCATATGTTTGTCGGCAATCTGTATATCTTCGTTGGAGAAATGTCTGTTTAGGTCTTCTGTCCATTTTTGGTTTGAGTTTTTTTTTTTTTGATATTGAGCTGCATGAGCTGCTTGAAAATTTGGAGATTAATCCTTTTTCAGTTGCTTCATTTGCAAATATTTTCTCCCATTCTGAGGGTCGCCTTTTCATTTTGTTTATGGTTTCCTTTGCTGTGTGAAAGCTTTTAAGTTTCATTAGGTCCCATTTGTTTATTTTTATTTATTTTTTTTTTTGCGTTATGTGGGCCTCTCACTGTCATGGCCTCTCTCGTTGCAGAGCACAGGCTCCGGACGTGCTGGCTCAGCGGCCATGGCTTATGGGCCTAGCCGCTCCGCGGCATGTGGGATCCTCCCGGACCGGGGCACGAACCCGTGTCCCCTGCATCGGCAGGTGGACTCTCAACCACTGCGCCACCAGGGAAGCCCCCATTTGTTTATTTTTGTTTTTATTTCCATTTCTCTAGGAAGTGGGTCAAAAAGGATTTTGCTGTTATTTATGTCATAGAGTGTTCTGCCTATGTTTTCCTCTAAGAGTTTTATAGTGTCTGGCCTTACATTTCAGTCTTTAATCCATTTTGAATTTATTTTTGTGTATGGTGTTAGGGAGTGCTCTAATTTCATTCTTTTACATGTAACTGTCCAGTTTTCCCAGCACCATTTATTGAAGAGGCTGTCTTCTCTCCACTGTATATTCTTGCCTTCTTTATCAAAAATAAGGTGACCATATGTGCATGGGTTTATCTCTGGGCTTTCTATCCTGTTCCATTGATCTATATTTCTGTTTTTGTGCCAGTACCATACTATCTTGATTACTGTAGCTTTGTAGTATAGTCTGAAGTCAGGGAACCTGATTCCTCCAGCTCCATTTTTCTTTCTCAAGATTGCTTTTCCTATTTGGGGTCTTTTGTGTTTCCATACAAATTGTGAAATTTTTTGTCCTAGGTCTGTGAAAAATGCCATTGGTAGTTTGATAGGGATTGCATTGAACCTGTAGATTGCTTTGGGTAGTATAGTCATTTTCACAATGTTGATTCTTCCAATCCAAGAACATGGTATAACTCTCTATCTGTTTGTATCATCTTTAATTTCTTTCATCACTGTCTTATAGTTTTCTGCATATGGGTCTTTTGTCTCCTTAGGTAGGTTTATTCTTAGATATATTATTCTTTTTGTTGCAGTGGTAAATGGGAGTGTTTCCTTAATTTCTCTTTCAGATTTTTCATCATTAGTGTATAGGAATGCAAGGGATTTCTGTGCATTAATTTTGTATCCTGCTACTTTACCAAGTTCACTGATTAGCTCTAGTAGTTTTCTGGTAGCATCTTTCGGATTCTCTATGTATAGTATCATGTCATCTGCAAACAGTGACAGTTTCACTTCTTTTCCAATTTGGATTCTTTTTCTTTCTTTTTCTTCTCTGATTGCTGTGGTTAACAATTCCAAAACTATTTTGAATAATAGTGTAGAGAGTGGGCAACCTTGTCTTGTTCTGGATCTTAGTGGAAATGGTTTCAGTTTTTCACCATTGAGAATGATGTTGTCTGTGGGCTTGTCATATATGGCCTTTATTATGTTGAGGTAAGTTCCCTGTATGTCTACTTTCTGGAGGGTTTTTATGATATATCAGTGTTAAGTTTTGTTTGAAAGCTTTTTCTGCATCTATTGAGATGATCATATGGTTTTTATCCTTCAGTTTTAACCTTCAAT
This sequence comes from Lagenorhynchus albirostris, assembly GCF_949774975.1. Taxonomy (NCBI): domain Eukaryota; kingdom Metazoa; phylum Chordata; class Mammalia; order Artiodactyla; family Delphinidae; genus Lagenorhynchus; species Lagenorhynchus albirostris. The sequence goes on from NC_083103.1 coordinate 91,121,003, forward strand.
ATGGTGTATCACATTGATTGATTTGCGTATATGGAAGAATCCTTGCATTCCTTCATTTAAAGCTTGTGTTCCTTATTTATTTTCATTTTGGATGATCTGTCCATTGGTGAAAGTGTGGTATTAAACTCCCCTACTATGGTTGTGTTACTGTCAATTTCCCCTTTTATGGCTGTTAACATTTCCCTTATGTATTAAGGTGCTCCTATGTCAGGTGCACAAGAATCCTTGCATTCCCACTTGATCATGGTCTATGATCCTTTCATTGTGCTGTTGGATTCTGTTTGCTAGTAGGATTTTTGCATCTATGTTGATCAGTGATATTGGCCTGTAGTTTTCTTTGTTTGTGACATCTTTTTCTGTTTTTGGTATCAGGGTGATGGTGGCTTCATAGAATGATTTTGGGAGAGTTCCTTCCTCTGCTATATTTTGCAGGACTTTGAGAAGGATAGGTGATAGCTCTTCTCTAAATGTTTGATGGAATTCGTCTGTGAAGCCATCTGGTCCTGGGCTTTTTTTTATTGGAAGATTTTCTTTTCCAATATTTGTGTTTCCAATATTGTGTCCCCAACCGGGACACAAACCCATGTCCCCTGCATCCGCAGGCGGACTCTCAACCACTGCGCCACCATCGAAGCCCATGTTGGAAGATTTTTAATCACAGTCTCAATTTCAGTGCTTGTGATTGGTCTGTTTATATTTTCTATATCTTCCTGGTTCAGTCTTGGAAGGTTTTGTTTTCCTAAGAATTTGTCCATTTCTTCCAGGGTGTCCATTTTATTGGCATACAGTTGCTTGTAGTAATCTCTCATGATTCTTTGTATTTCTGCAGTGTCAGTTTTTACTTCTATGTCTTCATTTCTAATTCTGTTGATTTGAGTCTTCTCCCTTTTTTTTCTTGGTGAGTCTGGCTAATGGTTTATCAATTTTGTTTATCTTCTTAAAAAATCAGCTTTTAGTTTTATTTTTCTTTGCTCTTGTTTCCCCTCATTTCTTTCTCATTTATTTCTGATTTGATCTTATGATTTCTTTTCTTCTGCTAACTTTGTATTTTTTTGTTCTTCTTTCTCTGATTGTTTTATGTGTGAGGTTAGGTTGTTTATTTGAGATGTTTCTTGTTTCCTGAGGTAGGATTATACTGCTATAAACTTCCTTCTTCGAACTGCTTTTGCTGCATCCCATAGGTTTTGGGTGATCGTGTTTTCATTGTCATTTTTTTCTAGGTATTTTTTTTTGTTTTTTCTTTGATTTCTTCAGTGATCTCTTGGTTATTAAGTAGTGTATTTAGCCTTCATGTGTTTGTATTTTTTACAGACTCTTTCCTGTAATTGATATCTAGTCTCATAACGTTGTGGTCAGAAAAGACACTTGATACAATTTCAATTTTCTTAAATTCACCAAGGCTTGATTTGTCACCCAAGATATGATCTATCCTGGAGAATGTTCCATGCGCACTTGAGAATAAAGTGTATTCTATTGTTTTTGGATGGAATGTCCTATAAATATCAATTAAGCCCATTTTGTTTAATGTATCATTTAAAGCTTGTATTCCTTATTTATTTTCATTTTGGATGATCTGTCCATTGTTGAAAGTGTGATATTAAACTCCCCTACTATGGTTGTGTTACTGTCAACTTCCCCTTTTATGGCTGTTAGCATTTGCCTTATGTATTAAGGTGTTCCTATGTCAGGTGCATAAATATTTACAATTGTTATAACTTCTTCTTGGATTGATCCCTTGATCATTATAGTGCCCTTCTTTGTCTCTTGTAATAGTCTTTATTTTAAAGTCTATTTTTTCTGATATGAGAATTGCTACTCCAGCATTCTTTTGATTTCCATTTGCATGGAATATTTTTTTTGATCCCCTCACTTTCAGTCTGTATGTGTCCCTAGGTCTGAAGTGGGTCTCCTGTAGGCAGCATATATATGGGTCTTGTTTTTGTTATCCATTCAGCCAGTCTATTTCTTTTGGTTGGAACATTTAATCCATATATATATATATATAGATATATATATATTTTGTGTGTGTGTGTGTGTGTGTGTGTGTGTATGTGTGTGTGTGTATGTGTGTGTGTGTGTGTGTGTGTGTGTGTGGTATGCAGGCCTCTCACTGTTGTGGTCTCTCCCATTGCAGAGCATAGGCTCCAGACGCGCAGGCTCAGTGGCCATGGCTCAGTGGCCCAGCCGCTCCACCGCACATGGGATCTTCCTGGACCGGGGCACGAACCCGTGTCCCCTGCATCAGCAGGCGGACTCTCAACCACTGCACCACCAGGGAAGCCCCTAATCCGTTTACATTTAAGATAGTTATCGATATGCATGTTCCTATTATCATTTTCTTAATTATTTTGGGTTTGTTATTGTAGGTCTTTTCCTTCTCCTGTGTTTCCTGCCTAGAGAAGTTCCTTTAGCGTTTGTTGTAAAGCTGGTTTTGTGGTGCTGAATTCTCTTAGCTTTTGCTTGTCTGCAAGGTTTTAATTTCTCCCTCAAATCTGAATGAGATCCTTGCTAGGTAGAGTAGTCTCAGTTGTAGGTTTTTACCTTTCATCATTTTAAATATGTTCTGCCACTCTCTTCTGGTTTGCAGAGTTTCTGCTGAACAATCAGCTGATAACCTTATGGGGAATCCCTTTTATGTTACTTGCTGCTTTTTCCTTGCTGATTTTAATTTTTCTTTGTATTTAATTTTTGATAGTTTGATTAATATGTGTCTTGGAGTGTTTCTCCTTGGATTTATCCTGTATGGGACTCTCTGTGCTTCCTGGACTTGATTAACTATTTCCTTTCCTATATAGGGAAGTTTCCAACTATAATCTCTTCAAATATTTTCTCAGTCTCTTTCTTTTTCACTTCCTCTTCTGGGACCCCTACAATTCCAATGTTGGTGCTTTTAATGTGGTTCCAGAGGTCTCTGAGACTGTTCTCAATTCTTTTCATTCTTTTATCTTTATTCTGCTCTGTGGTAGTTATTTCCACTATTTTATCTTCCAGGTCCCTTATCCATTCTTCTGCCTCAGTTATTCTGCTATTGATTCCTTCTAGAGAATTTTTAATTTCATTTATTGGGTTGTTCATCACTGTTTGTTTGCTCTTCTTCTAGGTTCTTGTTAAACGTTTCTTATATTTTCTCAATTCTAGTTCCAAGATTTTGGATCATCTTTACTATCATTACTCTGAATTCTTTTTCAGGTAGACTGCTATTTACTCTTCATTTGTTTGGTCTGGTGGGTTTTTACCTTGCTCCTTCATCTGCTGTTTGTTTGTCTGTCTTCTCATTTTACTTAAGTTACTGCATTTGGGGTCTCTTTCTCACAGGCTGCATGCTCATAGTTCCCGTTGTTTTTGGTGTCTGCCCCCAGTGGCTAAGGTTGGTTTAGTGGGTTTTGTAGGCTTCCTGGTGGAGGAGACTAGTGCCTGTGTTCTGGTGGATGAGGCTGGATCTTGTCTTTCTGGTGGGCAGGACCACATCCGAAGATGTATTTTGGGGTGTCTCTGACCCCAAACATAAATTATCATGATATTAGGCAGTCTCTCTGCTTATGGGTGGGGTTGTGTTCCTGTCTTGCTAGTTGTTTGGCATAGGGTGTCCAGCACTGTAGCTTGCTGGTCGTTGAGTGGAGCTGGGTCTTATCGTTGAGATGGAGATCTCTGGGAGAGCTTTTGCCATTTGATATCATGTGGAGCCAGGAAGTCTCTGGTCTACCAATGTCCTGAATTTGGCTCTCCCACCTCAAAGGCACAGGCCTGACACCCAGCCAGAACACCAATATCCTGTCAGCCGCACGTCTCAGAAGAAAAGTGGGAAAAAAAGAAAGAAAGAAAGAAAAAATAAAATAAAATAAAGTTATTAAAATAAAAGTAATTATTAAAAATAAAAAATTAAAAAGCAATAAAAAAAGGAAAAAAAGAAAGAAGAGAGCAACCAAAGCATAAAACAAATCCACCAATGATAACAAGTACTAAAAGCTATACTAAAAAAAAGAAAAAAAGAAAAAAAAGACAGACAGAACCCTAAGACAAATGGTAAAAGCAAAGCTATACAGACAAAATCACACAAAGAAGCATACACATACACACTCGCAAAAAGAGAAGAAGGAAAAAATATATATATATCGTTGCTCCCCAAGTCCACCATCTCAATTTTGGGTTGATTCGTTGTCTTTTCGGGTATTCCACAGATGTAGCATACATCAAGTTGATTGTGGAGATTTAATCCGCTGCTCCTGAGGTTGCTGGGAAAAATTTCCCTTTTTCTTCTTTGTTCGCTCAGCTCCTGGGGTTCAGCTTTGGATTTGGACCTGCCTCTGCGTGTAGGTCCCCTGAGGGCATCTGTTCTTTGCTCGGACAGGATGGAGTTAAAGGAGCAGCTGATTAGGGGGCTCTGGCTCCCTCAGGCGGGGGGGGGGGGAGGAGTATGGATGCTGGGTGAGCCTGCAGCGGCAGAGGCTGACGTGGCTTTGCACTAGCCTGAGGCGCACCATGTGTTCCCCTGGGGAAGTTTTCCCTGGATCGTGGGACCCTGGCAGTGGTGGGCTATACAGGCTCCCAGGAGGGGAGATGTGGATAGTGACTTGTGCTTGCACAAGTCACACAGCTTTTTGGTGGCTGCAGCAGCAGCCTTAGCATCTCATGCCCATTTCTGGTGTTCACGCTGATTGCCGCGGCTTGCACCCATCTCTGGAGCTCATTTAGGCAGTGCTCTGAATCTCCTCTCCTCCTGCACCCTGAAACAATGGTCTCTTGCCTCTTAGGCAGCTCCAGACTTTCCTGGACTCCCTCCCGGCTAGCTGTGGCGCAGTAGCCCCCTTCAGGCTGTGTTCACGCAGCCAACCCCAGTCCTCTTCCTGGGTTCTGACCTCTGAAGCCCGAGCCTCCGCTCCAAGCCCCCACCCGCCCTGGCGGATGAGCAGACAAGCCTCTCAGGCTGGTGAGTGTTGGTTGGCACTGATCCTCTGTGTGGGAATCTCTCTGCTTTGCCCTCCACACCCCTGTTGCTCTGCTCTCCTCTGTGGCTCTGAAGCTTCCCCCCTCCACCACCCTCAGTCTCTGCCTGCGAAGTGGCTTCCTAGTGTGTGGAAACCTTTCCTCCTTCACAGCTCCCTCCCACTGGTGCAAGTCCTGTCCTTATTCCTTTGTCTCCGTTTTTTATTTTTTCTTTTGCCCTACCCAGGTACAGGGGAGTTTCTTGCCTTTTGGGAAGTCTGAGTTCTTCTGACAGTGTTCAGTAGGTGTTCTGTAGGAGTTGTTCCACATGTAGATGTAGTTTTGATGTATTTGTGGGGAGGAAGGTGATCTCCATGTCTTACTCCTCCACCATATTGAAGGTCTCCCCTACAGCAGGTTCTTATTAGTTATCTATTTTATGCATATTAGTGTATATATGTTAATCCCAATCTCACAGTTCATCCCCCCTACCCCACTTTCCCCCATTGGGGTCCATACCTTTGTTCTGTACTTCTGTGTCTCTATTTCTGCCTTGTAACCCTGTTCATCTGTACCATTTTTCTAGATTCTACATATATGCTTTAATATACGATACATTTTTTTCTCTTTCTTACTTACTTCACTCTGTATGACAGTCTCTAGGTCCATCCACATCTCTCCAAAAGACCCCAATCGTTCCTTTTTATAGTTGAGTAATTGTAGTTGTATATACGTACCACAACTTCTTTATCCATTTGTCTGTCGATGGGCATTTAGGTTGCTTCCATGATCTGGCTATTGTAAATAGTGCTGCAATGAATACTGGGGTGCATGTGTCTTTTTGAATTATGGTTTTCTCTGGGTATATGCCCAGTAGTGGGATTGCTGGGTCATACGGTAATTCAATTTTTAGTTTGTTTTTTTTTGTTGCTTTTTGTTTTTATTTGCTGTATGTGGGCCTCTCACTGTTGTGGCCTCTGCCATTGCGGAGCACAGGCTCCAGATGCGCAGGCTCAGTGGCCGTGGCTCACAGGCCCAACGGCTCCACAGCATGAGGGATCTTCCCAGACCGGGGCACAAACCCATGTCCCCAGCATCGACAGGTGGACTCAACCACTGCACCACCAGGGAAGCCCCTGAGGGTTGTCTTTTGGTCTTGTTTATGGTTTCCTTTGCTGTGCAAAAGATTTTAAGTTTCATTAGGTCCCATTTGTTTATTTTTGTTTTTATTTCCATTTCTCTAGGAGGTGGATCAAGAGGATCTTGCTGTGATTTATGTCATAGAGTGTTCTGCCTATGTTTTCCTCTAAGAGTTTTATAGTGTCTGGCCTTACATTTCAGTCTTTAATCCATTTTGAGTTTATTTTTGTGTATGGTGTTAGGGAGTGTTCTAAATTCATTCTTTTACATGTAGCTGTCCAGTTTTCCCAGCACCATTTATTGAAGAGGCTGTCTTTTCTCCACTGTATATTCTTGCCTTCTTTATCAAAAATAAGGTGACCATATGTGCATGGGTTTATCTCTGGGCTTTCTATCCTGTTCCATTGATCTATATTTCTGTTTTTGTGCCAGTACCATACTGTTTTGATTACTGTAGCTTTGTAGTATAGTCTGAAGTCAGGGAGTCTGATTCCTTCAGCTGCATTTTTTATTCCCTCAAGACTGCTTTGGCTATTCAAGGTCTTTCATGTCTCCATACAAATTTTAAGATTTTTTGTTCTAGTTCTGTAAAATATGCCATTGGTAATTTCATAGGGATTGCATTGAGCCTGTAGATTGCTTTGGGTAGTATAGTCATTTTCACAATGTTGATTCTTCTAATCCAAGAACATGGTATATCTCTCCATCTGTTTGTGTCATCTTTGATTTCTTTCATCAGTGTCTTATAGTTTTCTGAGTACAGGTCTTTTACCTCCTTAGGTAGGTTTATTCCTAGGTGTTTTATTCTTTTTGTTGCAATGATGAATGAGATTATTTCCTTAATATTTCTTTCTGATCTTTTGTTAGTATCATGTCATCTGCAAACTGTAAGTGTTTTACTTCTTCTTTTCCAATTTGGATTCCTTTTATTTCTTTTTCTTCTCTGATTGCCATGGCTGGGACTTCCAAAACTATGTTGAATAATAGTGGAAAGTGTGGACATCCTTTTCTTGTTCCTGATCTTAGAGGAAATGCTTTCAGTTTTTCACCATTGAGAATGATGTTGGCTGTGGTTTTGTCATATATGGCCTTTATTATGTTGAGGTAGTTTCCCTCTATACTTAGTTCCTGGAGAGTTTTTATCATAAATGGGTGTTGAATTTTGTCAAGAGCTTTTTCTGCATCTATTGAGATGATCATATGGTTTTTATCCTTCAATTTATTAATACGGTGTATCACACTGATTGATTTGCATTTATTGAAGAATGCTTTCATCCCTGGGATAATCCCATTTGATCATGGTGTATGATCCTTTTAATGTTTTATTGGACTCTGTTTGCTAGTATTTTGTTAAGGATTTTTGCATCTATATTCATCAGTGATATTGGTCTGTAATTTTCTTTTTTTTTTTGTAGTATCTTTGTCTGATTTTTTTTTTTTTTTTTTTTTTTTTGCAGTACGTGGGCCTCTCACTGCTGTGGCCTCTCCTGTTGTGGAGCACAGGCTCCGGACGCACAGGCTCAGCGGCCATGGCTCACAGGCCCAGCTGCTCCGCGGCATGTGGAATCTTCCCAGACCAGGGCACGAACCCGTGTCCCCTGCATCGGCAGGCGGACTCTCAACTACTGCACCACCAGGGAAGCCCTGTCTGATTTTTGTATCAGGGTGATGGTGGCCTTGTCAAATGAGTTTGGGAGTGTTCCTTCCTCTGCAATTTTTTGGAAAAGTTTGAGAAGGATGGGTGTTAGCTCTTCTCTAAATGTTTGATAGAAGTCACCTGTGAAGCCATCTGGTCCTGGACTTTTGTTTGTTGGTTATTTTGTTCTTAAATAATTATAATTATTTACTAATGGGATGTGTGTACTTGTTGAGAACTCCACAACTTTTTGAACCTTGGACACTGTTGCCTTTACTTGTTGTTGTACATTGATTTTTGTGCAGTACTTGCTTTTTATCACAACCACCACAGAAAACCTGCCCTCCTAAAGACATGACCCAATTGAAAGGAAATTGTGAGATCTAATGCCAAAACTATAAACTTCCTTGCATTAGCAATTTGCTCAGCATCTGGCAGGTGCTGAGTATCTCTGTGTTACCCTCCAAAAATTAAGACATCCTGTGTGAGTTCACTGTTCACTGTGTGACCCAGGACACCTTGGTGCACAGTTTGGAAACTGTTGGTCCAACTGTATAAAGTTATTGCCTCTCCTCATGTTGGAGGAAATTTGTGGGATAGAAGTTGGGATGAAGGCAAAGAATGGGGAGAGAAAAATTGCTGAGAAAAATCGTCTTAACTTTCTCAAGACATCCTCAGATTATGCTCATTCTATAAAGACGTGTATCTAGGAAAACTCATGAGACTGGGATCTTTCCTGGGAATGTTAAAGACATATTGTGCTAAGTAGGAATGGGTACCTCCATGAGTTGAGGACTGGGTCCATAGGATTATGCCTGGTACCACTGGTTACTTCTGCAACTATTGCTAGGCCAGTTATTCCTTCCTTACTTCTACCCTCCCCCTCTAACACCCTCCCTCCCTCCCTCCTTCCTTGCTTTCCACAAATGAATATTCTCCTCCATGTGAGCATACCCCAGTGATAAAAAGCAGGACGCAGGGCTTCCCTGGTGACGCGGTGGTTGAGAGTCCGCCTGCCGATGCAGGGTACTCGGTTCGTGCCCCCGTCCGGGAGGATCCCACATGCCACGGAGCAGCTGGGCCCGTGAGCCATGGCCACTGAGCCTGCACTTCTGGAGCCTGTGCTCGGCAACGGGAGAGGCCACAACAGTGAGAGGCCCACGTACCGCAAAAAAAAAAAAAAAAAGCAGGACCCAGGAGCCAGACTACCCACCATCTGCTACCATGTGTGACTTTGGCTAACATCTAACCTCTGTGCTTAATATTCTACTTCTGTAAAATGGGTTTAGCAGAATTACATACTTTATCAGTTTGTTATGAGATTGAAATGCCCTGAGAGAGATTAGATCATTGTCTGCTATGATGACGTGCAGGCAGCTCACCAAACACGTGTGACAAGATAGACTTTATCTCTGTTTCTCCCTGGCTTACAGTCCAGGGCAAAAGATAAATATCAAACCCTGTTGGTGCAAACAATTAGTTGATTACAGTTCCAATGTGTGTTAAGAAGAAATGTAGTAGCCCACGTGAGCATTGCCACATGGGGATTTCACTTTGGTGTGTGTGTGTGTGTGTGTGTGTGTGTGTGTGTGTGTGTGTGTGTGTGTTGGGGGGGGGTGAGTGTCTCGAATTCCTCCCAGAGTAAATGATACTTAAGTTGTGACTCAAAAGATGTATAGAAGAAGTTAGGCCAAGGTCCAGTGGGTGGAGGAGGTGTGGAGAATATTCCAAACAGAAGGAACACTGTGACCAAGACACTAAGACTCCTGCTACGGTGAAAACAAGGGTGAAAGGCTTAGGCAGAAGCCAAACGATATGATGCCTTGTGGTCCTTGTTAAGGAATCTTAAGAGTGATGGGAAGCCATTGAAATGATTTGAGCAGAGGAATGGCATGACTTTGTCTTATAAAAGATCACTCTGGCTGCTGGGTGGACAATAGACTCCAGTGGACAAGAGGGAAAACAGAAAGACCAGCTAGGAGCCTACTTGGAGATCCTTTGGGAGAGATAGGAGGTGGCCCTGCCTATGGTGGCAACAGCGAAGAGGACAGATTTGAGAGGTAATTAGGAGCCTGAATGGATATGATGGGTTGATTGTGGAAAGAGAGGAAAAACCAGGCAAATGCCCAGAAGTCTTCCCAGAAGGGTTGGGAGGAAGGAAGGTGTGATGTGATGACAGGGCTGCAGAGCCCTGCAGGAGGGGCAGTGCCCATAAAAGACTCCTGGGAGGGCATGAAGGAGCCAGATGACGCAGCTCTCCAAACCACTCTCTCCAAGTTCTTCTTAAATCATTGAAATAAAACAGGATCTCTGTGTTTCTCTTCTGAGATGTCCAGATAACTATCTCAGGTCTTCACTTTATTTTGTACAAAGGCCAGCCCTGGCATAGAAAATGAAAACCTCCATTCCACAGAGAACCCACTGTGGTTTTCAAGTTCTTAATCAACCTAAAATGTATGTGGAGTCATTCAAAACAAAGTTTATTGTTATGCTGTCCATGCACAGGCATGTCCAGATTTGCTGTCAGTTCCTTTCTCCCTCTCTATGGAGCCATCTCTTTTTCTTGTATTTAAGTAAAAAAAAATGTTTTTGATATTAATTAAGTTACATGGCAATTTCCTCCCCCTAATTAAAGTGGAACCTTCTCACAGGACACTTTGAAGTGCGGCTCTGTGGATATAAGAAACTTTTCATCCTCCGCCAGGGCTCTGTAGTGTCTCTTCATATTGTTCACTTCAGTCAGAATAAAACTCTTTCTGATAATGAAGGGAAGAGCATTTCCCTTTTCCCAGCTACCACACAGTCAAGCCCGCCTGGCGTGGGATGTGGGGGAGCCGTGGCCGCAGGCAGGTTGCGGGGCTGGAGGCGACAGCTCAGGTGCATCTGGGAAGGGGTTGATGGGGTGACAGGGTTGAAAGCTGGGTGAGGGGGACATAAGTTGGAATGGGAGGGGTGCTAGGAGCCGGGGATGATTGGGGGAGTGGCAGCACACTGCTCCCGGGAGATAACAAATCCATCAACGACTTTTCACCATGAGCTTTGATATCCTTAATGAAAAGTGTAGCGGTTGGATCGTGGGTTCTTCTGTTCTAATTTCCAGGGGACAGTTCCTGTGCTTCGTTTGGGCCCAGAGGACCCCCTGAAATTCTCAGAGAGGGAACAGTGACCAAAGATGTAAGGAGAAAGGAAGAGAAGAAAGTGGGAAAGTGCAGCACGGGTAGCAGCAGTGGAGAGGGATGATCAGGAAAGGAGGGAGGAATCAGTCCCTCACCCTGAAAAAACTCCCTCAGCCGGGGAGACAGTTTTGACTTTCAAACCTGCTGGTTCCTCTGATTTACTCTTTCCCTCCCTCCAAGAGTTTCTCTTTCAAGCCCCTCTGAATGCCATGGAGGTGGGGAAAGAAAAGGAAGGCATCTTGTCCCCTCCTTGCCCAGAAACCAATTTCTCATGAGAACACCCCAGGGAGGAAGCAGAGGCCACTGGTTTTTATCTGCGAATCTGACTGCTGGTGTTTTCCCTGTAGGTATCGACAGCCAGGAAAACATATCACAGACCAAACCAGAAACAGCCCTGGTATGTCCACTTCCTCCCCACCAAACTGCCACCAGCCCAGAGTGTCAGACGCTCTAATTGGATTATTGCTGTTTCTCCAGCTGTCTCAAGGTGTCTCTCAAATAGCTCCGAAGCCACAGACAAAGGCAAATGGAAGAGGCATAGAAGGAGGTAGAGAAGGATGCAGGTTCCCTTCTCCTGGTCCCTCCTTCAACAGCTGCCCCCTCCTGTCTCAGGCCAAGGAGGCAGGAGCAGGTCTCCAACAGGAGGCCTTAGCTTCCCACCTGGCCTGCAAATCCCTGAAGAAATAGGTGCTGAAACAGGGATAGGAAGGGCAGGGTGGCGTAGCAGAGCTGGGCAGGTAGCGGGGTTTATCCTGAGGTCCTGCAGCTTAATTCAGCAACTGCAACTCAACTCCATACATGGGATGTGATGACGACTCCTGGGTGCCGGGCATCAGGCTGGGAGGTGGGAAGGAGTCCCTGAATGCCAGAGGTTCCCAGCCTCGCCGGTGGTGGTGCCCAAATGTACGAGAAAAAAACCACACGCTCCGGGAGCATCAGGAAGGCAGATCTGATTCCTGCTTGGGGAGGCCTGATAAAAGCCTCGGGGATGTGCCATTTCTGCATGACATTTGGGAGGCTGGAAAGATGGCAAGAGGAATGTTCCAGACAGAGAGGCAACAGGCGGAAGTTGCTGATGGGGGCTATGCCTCGTGTAGCAGCAAGTCTGGGGTACTTTAACCCTGAAAGTATTGTTGGGGGCCAAGGGGAGCTGAGGGGAGGGACAGAGAGGCCCTGCAGAGAGGCCGCCGCAGCAGAGCAAGACCTGGTCTACCAGGCTGAAGAGCCAGCCTTTCTTTTTTGTGTCACAGGGCATCATGGAAGACTTACGAGACGTGGAGTGATGGGATTAGACAGATATTTTAGAGGAACAGCTCTGCTCCCTTTCGGCACATGCTCCCTAATCCTTTATCCTCACCACACGGCTTGCCATCAAAAAAGCTAGGAACACTTAAACAAACTACAGTGTGTGACTTAGGAGAAATCCAGAACCATGGCATGAACTTCTTTACCTCCTGCACCTGGCCCTGTGGACAATTTCAGCAAAGCTCCAACGAGCATGGCATGGACTACAGAATGGCTTTTCCTGAGGACCCTTGATCAAGCACCATCCCATTCCCATCCCCGGCCATGCTGACTTTCAGTACATGGGTATCATAATAACCCAACTCAAGATACAGATGCCAGGGGACCCTGCACGTAAAGGGTGATGAGGACAATAGAGGGATGTGGTTAATTGGGAAGGCTTCCCGAAACTGTGGCCTTGTGATCGAGATATCATAAGTGAATGATTTGGCAGGAAAAAAAAGAGAGAGGCAGTCCAGAAAGAAGACTCATCAGAGCTGAGGACAGCAGGTGTTTCTGGGGGGGGGGAAGAATTGGATGTGTTGAGAGGAAGGAGAGGTGGGTAGTTTGTAACATGACTTGAAGGTGGAAATGCCATATTCCACGGGGTATGAATTCTGGGTGATGGGGTACCCCAGAGTGGTTTGTCAATAATGGGCCACATCAACCCATTCTCCAGAGCTCCTCCACTTCTGCCTCCACCCAGAGTGCAGGCAGCCTCCCTTGATTTTGTTCCCTTGAGACACAGCCTTGCAGAGGGATGAGAGTACATCCCCATCCCTCTAGTCCCTCGGACTAGTCATTGCATCCCTCTGAGGTTGGGAAGGGCAGGAAAGATGTTCTGACCAGGGAAGGTGGCCCTGCCGAGCTGAGTGATGGAGATGATATATGTGTACTAATTCTGCAGTTAGACCCTAGAGCTGTGTGATAACCTGTGCTCTTTATATTTTGGCAGTGAACTTATGCTGGCCAGCTGGGAGCCAGGATTGTGTTTTAGGCGTCCTCTGAATACTCTGGGACTTCTTTCTGCAGCATAGCTCCATGGAAAATACTTCCTTTGATGAAAGCAGCAAATTCCACTTGCTTGAATAGCTACATAGGAAAGTTAGCTTAACAACTATTTTGTACTTTACTATTAAAGAAAAAGCCACTCACGTTCCATTTAACGTTCACAGAATTCCGTGAAGATTTTAGGGTAGATGTGATTACACCCATTTTACAGATGAGGAAACTAAAGCTCAGAGAGGTTAAATAATTTCCCCTACATCCCACAGCTCCTAATTACAGAGCAAAGATAATCCCTGGCCTTCTGAGGCTAAATCAAATGTATTTTCTGCTACAGACATATTTCTGATGAATACCAATTCCTCCGCATCCGGAGGCAGGCCAGTTTGTGGATACTAGGATCCAACACCTGATTCTTATTGCAGGCTTCCTAAGGGCTGGGTCTTCAGCGCTGATGAAAGCCAGATTCCAGCTGCCAGCCGTAGGAGAAAGCTGCAGGCGTTCCAGCCAACCCAGAGACCTAGAAAGAAAATCCAAGCATTCTTAACCTTTAAAAAGATCTTGGCCTGTGGGCAGATAAATTAACTCCAGGGCTCTGGGGAGATTAAACCTTATTTTATGGTTTGCTTGTTAAAAACGCATAACTCCAAATCTCACCAGAGATTGCAATTAAGATAGCATGGGGCTAAAGCTATATGAGAAGTATTATTTACTCCTGGCTCCCCGCAAAGTCCAAAACAACAATGGGTTTTTCCATTTCGTAACCTGCAGTCGATCTGAAGCCACCTGCCTTTGTACCTAAAGTGCTTTAGGACACGTGCTTCTTCTCTCCAAGCATTGCTGCTGCCACCGTTCTGTTATCCTTTGTGGTTGCCCAAAGTAACCATAAAAACCCAAGTTAAAACAAAGTTTTCAGGGCGTTAATGTTCAAGAGACACCAAGAACACTTTTTACCATCTGCTTTTCTACTGTTCCCACCTGAGGGGCTCTTTTCCTGTGTTCCCCTTTGAATGCCGGAATTGTACAAGCCCCAAATAGCTCCCTGATTTCTAGCAAAGTCCAAGGAAAAGCCAGGTCACCCTGAAGCAGACTGATCTCACTAAAATATGCCCAAGAGAGAACCATTACACATCTTCTCAACCATCCTTGTTAGAGATCTCATGTAAGAAGGACACACAGATTTTCTCTCCTGAACTTCTGTGAATAGTTACTTTGTTTATGCAAAAACACCACCGAGAACTGTTTAGATGACTCTTTCTGGGATCCTTGTTACCTCTCAAGATTAGTGGTTCCTTTATTCCCATCCTCTGTATGGATAGAAGAGATACAGAAGGAACAAGAGACTTACTCGGAGAAATTCCATCTTGGGTACTGTAGTGCAGTGAGGGTCTTTCTCGAATTTGTCTTTTCCATCTTAAGACTCACTTGGGACCAATTCCAGACGCCTCAGGAGAGTTACTCAACCATTTTGGAGACTGGTATAGTGGAAGAACACTGAATGGGGAGTTAGGAGAACTGGATTTTACACCAATCTTTACTTCCTACTAGCTCATCTTCATCTAGACACAATGTCTTGCTGGTTATTAAATTCCTCCTTGTAAAAGAAGGGGCTACTATGATTAAATGTGTTAAGCATGATCTAATTGCCTTGTAAGCATCAACTCTATAAAGTAGCCCAAGGTCACACAACTAGTCAGAGGCAGGGCCAAGATTCAAACTGAGGTCTGCTGGACTCATGAGCCCAGACTTATAACCATTGTGCTATTCTACCTCTCTAGGTGGGCCCATTCAGCTCTATCCTCCAATGAGAGTTTCTTACAGGCAAAGAAAATACTTCACACATTGGATGAGAAATAGACTTTCTATCCCAATTCGTTGCCTTTCTGTCCACTGGGTTAATCCTCCAGCCCCTGAATGCCACAAAAACTCTGAACCAGCCCCGCATTATTTTCCCCTTCTCTGGTGATGATCTGGGGCTGATTTGGCCAAACTTCTAAGTCTGTTGCCTAGCAAGTCCCAGCACATCTGGAGCCCTGCTGTTGTCTAAATTACACAGCTGTCTGCAGCAAAGATGCAGTCATCAGAAAGCTGCTGCCCAATGGAAATCCAGAGAACAATCTTTATATGGATCAGCTCTTTATACCTTTGTGTGGATTTCACTTCTCACTCACAAAGACAACGGGGGCAAGTTAGCAGAGTTCACACTGAGATGTGAGTGACTTTATAACCAGCATGAGGAAGATTTTCCACAGAAAACCCTCTTCTCTCCTGGTGACAAACCTGAATTTTTGCTAAGGGGGGAAAAAAACTCTCTCTCCAAGAGAATTTGTATGGACCCAAGGGCTTTGAAATGGAAAAAAGCTAGAAGATTTCTCTGAGGCAAAGAGATACCACCAAATAGTGCAGTCTCCAAATTTAGGTTTTGTAGACATGCACAGTAAAAGTTTCCAAAAGCTTAAGGAGGCAGAGCCAATTTGAAGCTTTTTCTTTTTCTTTTTTTTAAATGCAATAGGATAGGAAATACTGTTTTGGGAGTGGGGAAGATTGAAACCTGCAGTGAAAGGAAATGAAAAACCAAAATCTCTGCTGGAGGTGTCGATAAAAACTAGAAAATAAGAAAAAAAAAAAAAAGAAAAAGAAAGCCAAACTGACCAGTCTTATTTAGCTCCCCAAGGAGAGAAGTGCTACAGAAAAGAAGAAAGTGACAACAGTCAGCCCTGTGATCTCTCGTCCTATTAATCAGTCCTCTCCATCAGCTGACAGTCTCCCAGACAAAGGCCACTGATGTTCAAAATGGCGACCACATGCACCGCAGGATCCTGAAATGCCGTCTGCATCAAAAAGGCCAATGAAATCATACTCAAAATTGAACCTCAGAATCTCAAAACTGGATGGGACCTTAGAGGTCCTCTGGTCCAACCTCCTCATTTTGCGGTTGAGGAAACTGAGGCACAGAGGTCACGAGACTGGTTGATCAAAAGTGGGAACACGGTCCCAAATCTCCACCTTCTGACTGCTGTTTCCTGTTACAGCACACTGACAACCCAGACTCCGTGGTGTTATAATAATTTGCACACGGGTTGTCTCCAGAGAATAATGGGGTCACTTTTCTTAAACCATATTATTGATTGAACCATATAGATTAAGTAGAACTCATCGATGACTTTTAATATATTAATGACAGTAGCCACTTTATCCCTGTGTGTTAGGTGTATGTACTTAGTCCCATGGTGCTTCCAAAATGCATTTCTCTTTATGTGAAGGCCAAAAAGGTGAGTCAGTGAGCTGGGATGAGGATTCCTTCCATCCTGGGGTTTTGTCAGTGACCTAATTTATTAATTGTACCTCCCTCCCAATTTAGAAACCTGGACACAACTAAAACTCTTCACATTAGCTGTCAGTGTTGTCACTCACACTTGTATCAATAATCCTGAACTCTGACAACTTCCCTTATTTTTAGACCTAAATCCTATCTTATAATATAAATATCACACTCTAGGCAGAGCACCATAGAGCAATTATTGCACTTCCCAGGTGAGGTGAATTACTTGACCTCGACTCTTCAAGGCAGCCTCTGAGATGTGTTCTAATCACTTGGAGGCACTGGGGCAGAAGTTTAATACTACTAAAGTGTACAGGAAAAAAGAGGGCACCTGTTCTTTTGACAGATCTCCAGGTCCTTCCCTCCAGAGAGAAGAAAGTGAAGGTGGGGTGGGTTGTCAGTGCAATGAGGGGGTTAGTACAGGGTGCTGTAAGAGCCCATAATAAGGGGAATCCATCCCAGTGGAGGAGATCGGACTGTCTTCCTGAATTTGTACGGTGCTTGCAATTTACAAGTGTCTTTCATTTGCATTGTTGCACTGATCCCCAGGACAGCATTTGGGATTTTTATCTACTAGTTAGAATATTGGATAATGTCCTCTGTGATGAATTTTCAGATCTCCCATTGTACAGATGAGAAAACTGAGGACTGAAGAGGAGAGGTAATTTGGACAAAGCTGGTATTCAAATTCAGATCTTTCTACCCCCTCCCCCATATTACTCATTTAGTGTGGATTTTTCCCACGTCCTGGCACATTGGGTCAGGTAAAAGTGAGGTTGTTAGTTTCATTCATTGAATCAACCTTTGTTCTTCGATTAATATCAACAAAATGCCATGACATGAAACAACGTGTGAGGCTCAGAAGTCCAGCGATCACTAGCTTCCTTACACTCTATACTCAAAGGAGAATTTTTAGTGTAAACTTCCACGATTATGGATGATTATAGATTCCAGGTGGGTATCTGAAAAGATCTTTCAGGGAGAAATTAGTAGAAGGGTTCCAAAAAGACACCCAAGTCATAGTTTCCAGTCTGCTTTATCAAGAGAGTTCTACTGCCCTTTGCCTTTCACCTTCCATCCTGCCTTTATGCCCAGCTACCTCCCCACAGCCTCACATGGCCTGTCTTCTGCATGCCCCCCACATGCAACACACAGTGTCACAACACCGGAGCCTGCACATGCAGGCTCACGTGCTTTTTGGCGGGCACTGTCCACCCACACCTCCCTTCATTCCCATCACATTTTGGTCCCTGAAGCTCTCTTTCCCTTGTCCTGCATCATGAGGGTGAAGTGCATAGCCCTCCAGCCCAGGAACACCCCAGAACAGCTGCCTGTCCCCGGGCTAATGTCCTGGCGCCTCCCGCATCTCCCCAGCCCCTTCTCCCTGCATACTCTGCAATCACTCCAACCTCCGTGTCACACTTTCCCAGAGCTCCTCTTCTGACAAGTTTATCAAGTTGAGAGATGACACTGTCAATGGGCATATCCAAAAAAAAAAAAAAAAAAGAGCACCCCTTGATGTTGCAAGGAGAGTTCTGCACTCCCAAGGTCATGCGTGTGGGCTACGAGAGGCAGCCTCATTCTTTACCATTTCTTGATTCTTAAGTGAGCCTTGCCCAGTGGGTGCCTGGTGCAGCTCCCTCTGGGCAGCCTTTGCTCGGGGTGGGGTCTGGGAGCCCTGTGCTTCAGTAAGAGATTGCTTGGTAAGACAATGGCTGAGCTGATAATGCCAGCAAAGTCATGACACCAGGGACCTCTTACAATTTTAAGATCCAATCAACTTTAAAATATTACCATGTAAGGTGGATTTGAGCAGGGGCTATAGCAAACAATTGATCCCGGTATATTTACTGAGAGCACGGGCACCCTGCTGAAATATTCATCTGGGATGAGGGTGGTGGGGAAGAGGAGGGGCTGAGAAGCAACGGACTGTTCAGCTCGGGCTAAAAGTCCTTTGACAAAATATTTCATTAGGAAAATACAGATGCTATTTTGTATATATGTAGTTATTCTATACAAAAATTCCAAGCGTCAGCCACACAGGAGGAACTTATAAAGAGACCTGCCTCCTTTCTCAGGCCTCTTCCCCAACTCTGTCCCACACTCAGGAAATGCATATGCTCCAGGGGTTGCCTGGGACCCCTCTTCCCTGGGACTTGGCTCTCCCAGTTTCTACATTTCTCCCCATATCTGTGCCTTTCCAGTCACCGCCTTGGAGGTTCTGCAACCTCAGCCTGGTTGGAGGAATGCAGCCCGGCCCCAGGACAGTCAGGATGAGGGATAGCCTGCCTGCATTAACGAAGCCCTTGGAGATGGGAGGTGAGATGCAGGGAGGGCAGAAGCCAGTACAAATGACCCAGAGCAATTTATGGTTTATCCAGCCTGTGTCCGACAGAATGCCACCAGTCCCCTGCCTCGCCCACCCAGGGAAACATCAATAAGACATAGAGTTGCTATCCCGAGCCTGGGCTTGCAGTGTGGCCATGAGAAGGAGAACAAAGAAACTACCTCTTTCCTGTAGGAGCAGAGCTCATTGCTTGCAGTTAATGGGAGGGTGGAGGGAAAGGGTGGCCCTGTGGAAATTCCAGCCACTGGCAGCCTGGAGCTCCTTGAAGACTCTCTGCCTGGGGGGAGGGCACATCAACTCCTTTGCAAGTGGGAGAGGGATCTTCATCTTCCTAGCAAGCCGGATCCTGAGTTTCTCCAGTTCGAAGCCCTGGTTTCTTTTTAAAGATCTATAAGAGCATATTTGGATTTGTGATTTCATATTTTTTTGGAGACATTTGTCCACTTGTTCCTTAACACTGCTGTCTGTGGCTCTCCCATCTCTGTTACTCCCTGTGCCCGGATGCCCAGCTTTGCTAAGAAGGATGCCTCTGCAGTTCTTAGGCTCAGTTCGCACACCCCCCTGCCTGCCCTTCTGTAAGATTTTCCCAAGGTCAAGCTCCCCTTCTTGCATTTCCATAGCACATTATTTGGAGTTTTGATACATTAGTCACCGTGTTGAACTGCAACCTTCCTTGCCTATCTCTTCTTTGGATGGTCAGCTTCTGCAGAGAAGGCACCTTCTGTCTCTACACCCCCAGGTCCTTGTATGGTGCCTCACATGTATTTTTTTTTTTATGTAAGTTATATAAGTAGTTGGGGTTTTTTTTGTTTTGTTTTGTTTTGTTTTTTAAACATCTTTATTGGATTATACCTCACATGTATTTGATATTCATATCATGCTGGATATATAGAACAAGGCCGCTCATCTTCCCTCAGTCATTGCCAGGAAGAAACTTTTTCTTCTAAGCTAAATCCATTAATCCATCAAGCAGCTTTGGGTCAATGAATAAAATATGAACTTGAACCATATGAAACTACCAACATTCAACTACCTTAGACCTACAAAAATGGTAATTTCATATGGTTCAACCAAATCTATGACATAGACACTGCCCTCAAGGAGGGAAGGAATAAAAGGAAACTAGCTTTTGTTGCACATCAGCTGGGTGTCAGGTACTTTATGAATATCATCTCATTTAGTTTACTCCTCATTTGATTCTGGTTCAGAAGAAAAAAATAAACATAAAAGAAACAAAATATTTAAATGCTAACGTGGGTGGTACTGTGGGGACAGTGGGATGGGAAAAAAGTCTTATTTGACTGGTAAAGGCTTCATAATGAAGGTGAGCTTCAGCCAGCCCTGAAGGGCAGGCTTCTGGAGTCAGCCTACGTCACATGAGGTGCACCCTCCTTTGTCCCATGGAGTACACACTCTGCTTACCTCCATCACAGCACTCCTCACCTGGCTTCCCTGCTATTCATTTCCCTGTCTGTATCCATCCTACACCCTGGGCAGGTCCTCAGGACAGGGGTCACCTCACCTTCATCTTTGTATCCTTCTGTGCAGAGTGATGCCTGACACACTGTTTACTCAGATGTTCGTTGGGAATGTATACAGAGAAGACCATGCAGTGAATTCCAACAACAAATTCAAAGATTTCTCAGAGGCAGATATGCACCTGCTCTCCAGCCTCCCCACCAAGGGACCTGTGTGCTTACAAGGGCTCTAGAGGATAGGGTCCAACAGGGCTGAGCCAAGCATTAAGGAGGACGAGTCCCAGGAGAGGATCACAATTTCAAATAAGCATTAATAGTGGAATCCTTTTTTTCGTTTCCTGTTTCCCTGGCTGGTCAACACGATTCTTACATAAACCCTCAATTCCAGATCATACAGTTGTCTCCCATAGGGACCGGGAAGATGCCTGATATGCTCATAATAACAGCTACCATTCACTGAGCACTCCAAGATAGGTATTATCATCCCCATTTTACAGATGGAGAAGACATATACCTTGCCCAAGGTTACAAGCTAAAATTCCTGGTGGTTCTGGTTTTAAAAACCATACTTTTTTTTTTAATGAAGTAGAGTTGATTTACAATGTTGTATTAGTTTCAGGTGTACAGCAAAGTATTTCAGTTTTATATATATATGTGTGTGTATATATATATATATATATATATATTCTTTTTCAGATTCTTTTCACTTATAGGTTATTACAAGATATTGAGTATAGTTCCAAGGGCTATATAGTAGGACCTTGTTGGTTATCTATTTTATATATACTAATGTGTATATGTTAATCCCAAACTCCTAATTTATCCCTCCCCTATTCCCCTTTAGTAACCATAAGTTGTGTTTTTATTTAACATCTTTATTGGAGTATAATTGCTTTATATTTTTACGTTAGTTGCTGCTGTATAACAAAGTGAATCAGCTATACGTATACATATATCCCCATATCTCCTCCCTCTTGTGACTCCCACATGCCCTCCCTATCCCACCCCTCTAGGTGGTCACAAAGCATGGAGCTGATCTCCCTGTGCTATGCAGCTGCTTCCCAATAGCTATCTATTTTTCATATGGTAGTGTATATATGTCCATGCCACTCTCTCACTTCGTCCCAGCTTACCCTTTCCTCTCCCCATTCCTCAAGTCCCTTCTCTACGTCTGCATCTTTATTCCTGTCCTTCCCCTTCGTTCTTCAGAACCTTTTCGGTTTTTCTTTTGATTCCATATATATGTGTTAGCGTATGACTTACTGACTGACTTACTTCACTCTGTATGACAGACTCTAGGTCCATCCACCTCACTACAAATAACTCAATTTCGTTTCTTTATATGGCTGAGTAATATTCCATTATATATATGTGCCACATCTTCTTTATCCATTCATCTGTTGATGGACAGTTAGGTTGCTTCCATGTCCTGGTTATTGTAAATAGTGTTGCAATGAACATTGTGGTACATGACTCTTTTTGAATTATGGTTTTCTCAGGGTATATGCTCAGTAGTGGGATTGCTGAGTCGTATGGTAGTTCTATTTTTAGTTTTTTAAGGAACCTCCATACTGTTCTCCATAGTGACTGTATCAATTTACATTCCCACCAACAGTGCAAGAGGGTTCCCTTTTCTCCACATCGTCTCCAGCATTATTGTTCATAAATTTTTGATGACGGCTATTCTTACCGGTGTGAGGTGATACCTCATTGTAGTTTTGATTTGCATTTCTCTAATGATTAGTAATGTTGAGCATCCTTTCATGTGTTTGTTGGCAATCTGCATATCTTCTTTGGAGAAGTGTCTATTTAGGTTTTCTGCCCATTTTTGGATTGTGTTGTTTGTTTCTTTGATATTGAGCTGCATGAGCTGCTTGTGTATTTTGGAGATTAATCCTTCATCAGTTGCTTCATTTGCAAATATTTTCTCCCATTCTGAGGGTTGACTTTTCATCTTGTTTATAGTTTCCTTTGCTGTACAAAAGCTTTTTTTTTTTTTTTTTGCGGTATGCGAGCTTCTCACTGTTGTGGCCTCTCCCGTTGGGGAACACAGGCTCCGGACGCACAGGCTCAGCGACCATGGCTCACAGGCCCAGCCAGTCCGTGGCATGTGGGATCTTCCCGGACCGGGGTATGAACCCGTGTCCCCTGCATCGGCAGGCGGGCTCTCAACCACTGAGCCACCAGGGAAGCCCTGTGCAAAAGCTTTTAAGTTTCATTAGGTCCCATTTGTTCACTTCTGTTTTTATTCCCATTCCTCTAGGAGGTGGGTCAAAAAGGATCTTGCTGTGATTTATGTCATAGAGTGTTCTGCCTGTGTTTTTCTCTAAGAGTTTTGTAGTGTCTGGCCTTACATTTCAGTCTTTAATCCAGTCTTTAATCCAGTCTTTAATCTTTGAGTTTATTTTTGTGTATGCTGTTAGGGAGTGTTCTAATTTCATTCCAGTTTTCCCAGCACCACTTATTGAAGGGGCTGTCTTTTCTCCATTGTATGTTCTGTCCTTCTTTATCAAAGATAATGTGATCATATGTATGTGGGTTTACCTCTGAGCTTTCTATCGTTTTCCATTGATCTATATTTCTCTTTTTGTGCCAGTACCATACTGTCTTTATTACTGTAGTTTTGTAGTATAGTCTGAAGTCAGGGACACCTGACTCCTCCAGCTCCGTTTTTCTTTCTCAAGATTTCTTTGGCTATTCGGGGTCTTTTGGGTTTCCATACAAACTGAATTTTTTTTGTTCTAGTTCTTTGAAAAATGCCATTGGTAGTTTGATAGGGATTGCATTGAATCTGTAGATTTCTTTGGGTAGTATAGTCATTTGCACAATGTTGATTCTTCTAATCCAAGAACATGGTATATCATTCCATCTGTTTGCATCATCTTTAATTTCTTTCATCAGTGTCTTATGGTTTTCTGAGTACAGGTCTTTTACCTCCTTAGGTAGGTTTATTCCTAGGTATTTTTTTATTCTATATGTTGCAATGGTAAACGGG
This sequence comes from Lagenorhynchus albirostris, assembly GCF_949774975.1. NCBI lineage: Eukaryota > Metazoa > Chordata > Mammalia > Artiodactyla > Delphinidae > Lagenorhynchus > Lagenorhynchus albirostris. Next base: position 91,144,309 of record NC_083103.1, read on the forward strand.
AGTGTTTCCTTAATTTCTCTTTCAGATTTTTCATCATTAGTGTACAGGAATACAAGAGCTTTCTGTGCATTAATTTTATATCCTGCTACTTTACCAAATTCATTGATTAGCTCTATTAGTTTTCTGTAGCATCTTTAGGTTTCTCTATGTATAGTATCATGTCATATGTAAACAGTGACAGTTTTACTTCTTCTTTTCTGATTTGGATTCCTTTTATTTCTTCTCTCATTGCTGTGGCTAAAACTTCCAAAACTATGTTGAATAATAATGGTGAGAGTGGACAACCTTGTCTTGTTCCTGATCTTAGAGGAAATGGTTTCAGTTTTTCACCACTGAGGATGATGCTGGCTGTGGGTTTGTCATATACAGCCTTTATTATGTTGAGGTAAGTTCCCACTATGCCGACATTCTGGTGGGTTTTTTTCATAAGTGTGTGTTGAATATTGTCGAAAGCTTTTTCTGCATCTATTGAGATGATCATATGGTTTTTATCCTTCAGTTTGTTAATATGGTGTATCACATTGATTGATTTGCTTATATTGAAGAATCCTTTCATTTCTATGATAAACCCCATTTGATCATGGTCTATAATCCTTTTATTGTGCTGTTGGATTCTGTTTGCTAGTATTTTGTTGAGGATTTTTGCATCTATGTTCATCAGTCATATTGGCCTGTAGTTTTCTTTTTCTGTGACATCTTTGTCTGGTTTTGGTATCAGGGTGATGGTGGCCTCGTAGAATGAGATTATGAGTGTTCCTTCCTCTGTTATATTTTAGAGAAGTTTGAGAAGGATAGGTGTTAGCTCTTCTCTAAATGTTTGATAGAATTCGCCTGTGAAGCCATCTGGTCCTGAGCTTTTGTTTGTTGGAAAATTTTTAATCACAGTCTCAATTTCAGTGCTTGTGATTGGTCTGTTTGTATTTTCTATTTCTTCCTGTTTCAGTCTCGGAAGGTTGTGCTTTTCTACGAATGTGTCTATTTCTTCCAGGGTGTCCATTTTATTGGCAAATAGTTGCTTGTAGTAATCTCTCATGATCCTTTGTATTTCTGCAGTGTCAGTTATTACTTCTCCTTTTTCATTCCTAATTCTGTTGCTTTGAGTCTTCTCCCTTTTTTTTTTGATGAGTCTGGATAATGGTTTATCAATTTTTTTTATTTTCTCACAGAACCAGCTTATAGTTTTATTGATCTTTGCTATTGTTTCCTTCATTTCTTTTTCATTTACTTCTGATCTGATTTTTATGTTTTTTTCCTTATGCTATCTTTGGGGGGTATTTTTCTTCTTCTTTCTCTAATTGTTTTAGGTGTAAGGTTAGGTTGTTTACTTGAGATTTTTCTTGTTTTCTGAGGTAGGATTGCAATGCTATAAACTTCCCTCTTTGAACTGCTTTTGCTGCAGTCCATAGGTTTTGGGTTGTCGTGTTTTCATTGTCATTCGTTTCTATGTATTTTTTTATTTCCTCATTGATTTCTACACTGATCTCTTGGTTATTTAGTAGTACATTGTTTAGCCTCCATGTGTTTGTATTTTTTACAGTTTTTTTCCTGTAATGGACATCTAGTCTCATAGCACTGTGGTTGGGAAAGATACTTGAATGATTTCAATTTTCTTAAATTTACCAAGGCTTGATTTGTGACCTGAGATATGATCTATCCTGGAGAATGTCCCATGAGCACTTGAGAAGAAAGTGTATTCTGTTGTTTTTGGATGGAATGTCCTATAAATATCAATTAAGTCCATCTTGTTTAATGTGTTATTTAAAGCTTGTGTTTCCTTGTTTATTTCACTTTGCATGATCTGCCCATTGGTGAAAGTGGGGTGCTAAGTTGCCTACTACTATTGTGTTACTGTCCATTTCCTGTTTTATGGCTGTTAGCATTTGCCTTCTGTATTGAGGTGTTCCTATGTTGGATGCATAACTATTTACAATTGTTATATCTTCTTATTGGATAGATCCCTTGATCATTACGTAGTGTCCTTTTTTGTCTCTTGTAATAGTCTTTATTATAAAGTCTATTTTATCTGATATGAATATTGCTATGCCATCTTTCTTTTGATTTTCCTTTGCATGGAAGATCCTTTTCCATCCCCTCACTTTCAGTCTGTGTGTGTCACTAGGTCTGAAGTTGGTCTCTTGTATACAGCATATTTACGGGTCTTGTTTTTGTATCCATTCAGCCAGTCTATGTGTTTTGGTTGGAGCATTTAATCCATTTGCATTTAAGGTAATTATTGATATGTATGTTCCTATTACCATTTTCTTAACTGTTTTAGGTTTGTTATTGTAGGTCTGTTCCTAGAGAATTTCCTTTAACATTTGTTGTAAAGCTGGCTTGGTGGTGCTGAATTCTCTTAGCTTTTGCTTGTCTATAAAGGTTTTAATTTCTCCATTGAATCTGAATGAGGTCCTTGCTGGGTAGAGTAATCTCGGTCGTAGGTTTTCCCTTTCATCACTTTAAATATGTCCTGCCACTCTCTTCTGGCTTGTGGAGGTTCTGCTGAAAGATCAGCTGATAACTTTATGGAGATTCCCTTGTATGTTGTTTGTTGCTTTTCCCTTGCTGCTTTCAATATTTTTTCTTTGTATTTAATTTTTTATAGTTTGATTAATATTTGTCTTGGTGTGTTTCTCCTTGGATTTACTCTGTATGGGTATCTCTGTGCTTTCTGGACTTGATTAACTATTTCCTTTCCCATATTAGGGAAGTTTTCAACTAAAATCTCTTCAAATGTTTTCTCCATTCCTTTCTTTTTCTCTTCTTCTTCTGGGACCCCTATAATTCAAATATTGATGCATTTAATGTTGTCCCAGAGTTCTCTGAGATTGTCCTCAATTCTTTTCATTCTTTTTTCTTTATTCTGCTCTGCAGTAGTTATTTCCACTATTTTGTCTTCCAGGTCACTTATCCATTCTTCTGCCTCATTTATTCTGCTATTGAGTCCTTCCAGATAATTTTAAATTTCATTTATTGTGTTGTTCATCATTGTTTGTTTGCTCTTTAGTTCTTCTAGGTCCTTGTTAAACATTTCTTATATTTTGGAGAAAATTTTCCAAGATTTTAGATCATCTTTACTATCATTACTCTGAATTCTTTTTCAGGTAGACTGCCTATTTCCTCATCCTTTGTTTGGTCTGGTGGGTTTTTACCTTGCTCCTTAATCTGCTATGTATATCTCTGTCTTCTCATTTTGCTTAACTTACTGTGTTTGGGGTCTCTTTTCACAGACTGCAGTTTGTAGTTCCAATTGTTTTTGGTGTCTGCCCCCAATGGGTAAGGTTTGTTCAGTGGGTTGTGTATGCTTCCTGGTGGAGGGGACTGGTGTCTGTGTTCTAGTGGATGAGGCTGGATCCTGTCTTTCTAGTGGGCAGGACCATGTCCGGTGGTGTGTTTTGGGGTGTCTGTGAACTTATTATGATTTTAGGCAGACTCTCTGCTAATGGGTGGGGTTGTGTTCCTGTCTTGCTATTTGTTTGTCATGGGGTGTCCAGTACTGGCTTGCTGATCATTGAGTGGAGCTGGGTCTTAGCACTGAGACAGAGGTCTCTGGGAGAGCCCTCACTGATTGATATTACTTGGGGCCCAGAGTTCTCTGGTGGTCCCATATCCTAAACTCAGCTCTCCCACCTCAGAGGCTTAGATCTGACACCTGACAGGAGTACCAAGACCCTGTCAGCCACACGGCTTACATGTAAATGTGTTAAATTCCCCAATCCAAAGGCACAGGGTGGCTGGCCTTTTGCACTCTGCTTGGTCCTCCAGCCAAGTGTTGTCCTCTGGGCCTTGTTGATATGGAGAGAAAGCTTTGGATCCAGGTCCAGCTGCATTCCCTAGCATCTAGAAGAAGCAGCTGACACCCCCATCCTCCCCTATCACTGCCACAACCCATCACGATCCTTGAGCACCCAGGGCTCCACCTCTCATGCTCCATTAGTTTGTTTTTTATGTCTGTGAGTCTATATCTGTTTTGCAAATAAGTTCATTTGTATCATTTTTTTTAGATTCCACATATAAGTTATATCATATGATATTTGTCTTTGTCTGGCTTACTTTACTTTGTATGATAACTTCCAGGTCCATCCATGTTGTTGCAAATGGCATTATTTCATTCTTTTTAATGGCTAAGTAATATTCTATTGTGTGTGTTTGTGTGTGTGTGTGTGTGTGTATATATATATACACACACACACACACAAACACACACACCACATCATCTTAAAATTCATACTCTTTATCACTAAGTTTTATTGGTACAAAATCCAGATTTTGGCTGGCCCCAGTGTCCCAGAATGTCTGGAGTTCAGCATGTTTGTCTGGGGTTTTGGGTGGCCAGGGCAGCACCCATGGCCAGAAGTGCACAAAGGAGTCTTCCCTGTTTTTGATCCCCTGCTTTCAACCTTTGGGACAAATCATATAAACATTTTAGCAGACTTGGTCCCTCATCAGCCAGCGTCGTGCCAGGTCTATGAACCTTTCAGTCATCATTCTCAATGAGGAATTAACTCTTTGGAATTGATCTATATAAATAGGCAGGGGCCTCTGCCAGCAGAATCTGTGCTACTCTGTCTTGATTTCTTGCCCCTTCCTGTCCCCAGAGAGCTCCTGCTGACACTGAAGATTGTCTTGACTCCTAGGAACTCACCAACTCATTGTAGATTTAAGCATGTGCCCTCTTGACTTTCAGGATTATGGTTTTTTTCTTCTTCTTCTTAATCTTTTTTTTTTTTTTTTGTGGTACATGGGCCTCTCACTGTTGTGACCTCTCCCGTTGGGGAACACAGGCGCCGGACGCGCAGGCTCAGCGGCCATGGCTCACAGGCCCAGCCGCTCCGCGGCATGTGGTATCTTCTCGGACCGGGGCACGAACCCGTGTCCCCTGCATCAGCAGGCGGACTCTCAACCACTGCGCCACCAGGGAAGCCCCATCTTCTTCTTAATCTTTAAGGAGGCGTATATCCAAGGGGTAGGCAAAGTTTCACAAAGAGGAGATGGAGGTGGCAGAGAGAATGAACCCAGCATATGCTAAGAGCTCTATTCCACAATTTGAATGACAGTGAAGACACGTCTTATCAAGTTACCACTTCAGTCAAACAGGCTAACCCTCACCAACGTTGATAACAGGATGATTTCACTTCAAAAAAAAATAAGTGAGAGAAGGTGGGAAGAAACCTTGGGCTATTAACAGGGTTCCCATTTCACTGAGCTGATACAGGTTCCCATGTCTTCTCATGAACTCTTCCAAATCCTCTGCTGTTTGCAGCTGTGGGATAGAAAGGTCCAGGATGTACATGTTTCCAAGCCACTCTTCTGGCTGAAATGAGACCACTCTGGGGAGCTGCCTTGGGTGACTGGGCCACCTGAGCACTACTGTCGGAAGAGCTTTCTGTGCCCCCAGATTGGTAGGTGTAACTCAGGCAGAGTGGCAGATGTCATGCCCTTTCAAGATGTCAGTGCTTCTACTGGAGTGGAGAAACAAAAATCAGGGGCTGAGTCAAGGTCAGACTAGGGAGAGTAAGCACATCAGCAAATTAAACTGGGGTACCCAGAACACTGTTCTATCTGGAAATATGTCACTGGGTCCTGGGTGGAGCAACTCTTGCTCATAATGAAGTTTCTATTTTTATCATAATGATCATTACTGACTCCACCAGCCCTATCTGCCTGGTTTTTACATTTGGTCTCCTAGAAACTCTTATTTCTGGATGCTCTTAAATCTGTGTCTTACCAGTCTGGATTCTGACCCCAAATCTATTCCTGACATTAGGCTTTTGACTTGGTAACTTTGATTTCTGGTTTCTTACCTGTATGTATATTATAATAACCCTGCTCCAAGCTACAGATCAGCTCTTCTAGATCCAGTGTATTTCTGGTAATTCTTGCCTTGCTAGTACTTGGGGCCCAAAATGATCATTGTAAGTCACTGGGGAAGTGGAAGCTGTGCGATACCAGCCCGCACTGAAGATGTATCATCTCTGTGAATCCAAATTCACCAGTAAGTACTCCTTATGTTACAGTCATAGACATTTAGGTTTGGGAGAGACTCCAAGGGTATCTAATCTGATGTCTCCCTATTAGTTGTGCAAATTTCCTTATTATATTAATTGTTTCAAAATAATAAGAGCTACCATTAATGGACTCTGCTAAACACATTATATATATTATCTCACTTAGTCCTGACATCAATTCTCTGAGGAAAAACACTGTCATCCTCATTGTATAGTTCAGGAAACAAAGCCCATGCCCTGAACCAGTATCCCATATTGACACCCCTTCCTATTGGTCCTGAAGATTCTGCTTAGATGCCTCCAGTAGAGAGGAACTCACAACTTCTTGGGGCATCTAGCTCTCTCTTTGACAGCTCTGACCTTGAGAAAGTACCCCCTTATGTTGACCTAAAAACCCTCTTCCTATCATTTTCAACCATGCCCTAGTTTTACACCTTAGTAAGACAGAACAAGTCTAAATGCCTCCACCACATGACAGCTCTCCAAACACCACATCCCGCACGTTTCTCTTCAACTTTTTCTCGTATGACTTTTTGATGCTGTCCATTTGCTCCAATTTGCCTTCAGCTGTGGTACCCAAGATAGGGCCCTAATAATTGTATTGTAGATACTAATGATAGATTCTATTGTATTTTCTGGGTTACCACTATTTTTTTCTCTCCTGTGCTAAATTTACAGGCTCAGCAAAACATATAGAAGACAAAGTCCTTGCCCTCAAGCTAAAATGTTATTGTTTTCTTGGATGAGAAATAATAAGGAAGTATATTTAGTAAACTGTTTATTGTGTGCATCTGACTATAGACAGATGAAACATCCAGTAAGAGGGACAGGAGAAGGCAGGAGCCATCGGGGGAGTCTTTCTGGAATATTTGTGGCTTCACCTGGGTGTCAGTGGGAGCTAAATGAACAGCAGAACAGAGGGGATTCCAGGTGGTAAATGGCATGGAAAAATTGCAGGTTGTATGTTGGAGGAAAGAGGAAGAATGGCTCTGCAGAGAGAATCTGGGAAATGAGGATAGGGAAGATTGAAAGTTTAGATGGAAATGAGGATAAAGATGGAGAAATCTTGACTATTAAGCTCCAGGATTTATACGTATGTGAATGTGGAATCAGGGCAAGAGAAGGAGGTTATTGTAAGGGCATTTCATTCAGTCCAGTCTTTCATATATCTCACTTCTGCAGCCTCAGGATTTCTCTGCAGGGCACCTATTCTAATTTCTATCACCATTCCAATCTACCCCCGGCTGGCTTCTCTGTCCCTGTCGATTTCAGTTAGAGCCTGTTCCTTTTTCTTTACCTTTGCCACTTCACCTGAAAAGTGCTGTCTGCCTGCAGTCAGACTCCTCCTGTCCTCCTGCCAGGATGACTGCTCTGAGATACCTGCCCGCCTCCTGCCTCTACTTCTGAGCACCTAACGTAGCACTTCCTGCTTAGTCCCTCCTATTGGCTCTCAATGGATTCACGCCTCCTGACCACTTTTCCAGTCTCATTTCCAACTACTCCACCTATTAACCCTATGCTCAGGACTGCCTCAAACATTTTAATTGCTTCATCATACCGAATTCTCTCTCATTTTCCTGGCTTTGCACTCGTTGCTCATTCTCCACAGGACACCCTTCCCCCCTTATTCTCCTTGCAATAATATCCTTCAAGATCCAGCTTTGTGTGACCTCGGAAGATACCTCATTGGCCCACTCGAGCTGAATGAGCATCTTGGGCATTTCATGAGCACTCAGGACACTGGGCATGAATGTGCCCTGACCACACTGGGCAAGAGGCGATGGAAGCCAGTTAGGTTGTCTCATCTTTATTGAAAAGCTGACAGAGACTCACTGCATCAACCTGGGGAACAAGGCTGGAAAAATAAGCAGGAATCCAGTGAAACTCAGGAGTTTGACTGCAGGACCATAGGAAAGGTCATGCTCTAGACACAATCTGTCATGTGTGCAGCCACAGGGATGGACTTGACCTCCAAGTGTTCACACCATGACACAAAGATATTTAGGAATTCCCATTCATGGGCAACTTTATTTATTTTTCTTATGATTTCTCTTTTATTTTATTTTTTTATTGGAGTAAAATTGCTTTACAATGCTGTGTTAATTTCTGCTGTACAGTGAAGTGAAGCAGCTATATGTATACATATATCCCCTCCCTCTTGGACCCCCTCTCTCCTCCCTCCATCCCACCCATCTAAGTCATCACAGAACATAGCATAGCTCCCTATGCTATACAGCACGTTCCCACTAGCCATCTGTTTTACAAATGGTAGTGTACTTATGTCAAACCTAATCTCCCAATTCATCCCACCCTCCCTTTACCCCGCTGTGTCCACACGTCCATTCTCTACGTCTGCCTTTCTATTACGCATAGGCAACTTTAAATTAGGGGATTCCTATATTCTTTTATTTTCCAGACTCCTACTTTCTTAATTCAGAGCCTGCTTTGAGACAGGAGGATGAAAGAATTGACTCTCCTGAATTCTAAGTGGTAACTCCATCTCAGCTGTGAACTCTGCAAATTCAGGAAACCCATCAGACTGGTTTGGCATCATCCTCCTCTTTCACAGAGTAGCTGAGAAGCCGTCAGAGTAAACAACGAGATGCTGCCTAATAACAAATTCCCAGCATTTTGTAGCTGATAATAATTGCTCACTTAAGTCTCCTGAAGCTTTAATTTGGAAGGTTGTAATCAATGGCAGTTTTCTCCCCGAGGTAGGGGAAGGGTAAGTGACAGACAGAAGAGCAAGTTCTCATGTGTTGCCAATCCCAGGAGCTGAAGGAAGGAGGAGAGAGCCTTCCAGGTTGCAAATGTATGAAATGGGAAGCGGAGGAAGGCTGGGTCTAGTCTGTGCAGGGGGCCCAGGAAAAGACTCCAGGAATTTTTTTAGAGTTTGGAGTCATTAGTAATGGAGAAGGCTACCTTCTCATTCTCAGACAGCCCAGTCAGCTGTCTGAGGCTCTGATCAGAACAGATGCCTTTCAGGTTTATAAGGTTTAAACTTTCCCAAAGAATCCCAGCACAACAGAATCCTGCCTATACCCCTTCATTTGGCCCTTGCCTGCCTACTTCGTAATTCCCCTTCATTCACTGGTCCCAGTCTCTTAGACATAGTATGTCTCTTACATTTAAATAATACCTGGTTTCCAACTTTGGATTAACTCTTGATCCATCTCTCCCCATCTCTTCAGGCCCCAATGCCCAACTTAGCTTTGGCACTCCCCCGGCAGCATAAATATCCTGAAGGGACCTCATCCTGCCAGGACATGAGTTCACATCTGCCATCAATTGGCATCCAAGACAGCCCTTGAGTGAGACCACTCTTTTCTAGTTAGGTTGATGCCCTGGCATGTAAACTGTTCTATCTCTGGCAACCATGTACCTGTGCTTGTCTTGTACTCATCTTAGGGCATAAACCTTCAGTGTAGTGTCCTGCACCCACTCAACCAGCTTAGCATTGACCCTAGGTTGGAATTCACTAGCGAATTTTCAAGAAAGAGGGGTCATTGCCGTATCTTCTCCCCAGGGACAGTTTCACAGTAGGCAGAGGAGGAAGTAACGTACATGGTGTGATTTGGATGGTACCATGCAGGTACCATAGGTACTACCCTATCTCCAAATAGCTCTCTCACACTTCTGTTCAGTGTCTAGAGGAAGTTGTGATTGTGGAAGAAAGGGTGTAGCATTTAGATTGGAAAGATCCACCCATCTTTGATCCCTGGCTCTGTTCTTCCTGTCTTTGTGACCTCAGAGAGCTCATTAAGCTTTCTGGGTCTCATTTTCTTGTAGGAAGCAAATAAAAATAAGTTGGACTCTTTTTGAAAATCCTAAAGCTCTGTGCACATATTAATTATTATTGTTCTTCATTAATTCAGCCTTGGAAGACTTTTTACCTTTCAGAACCACATTTTAATTTCAAATATCCAAGGGAGGGGTAACATTTTATGTATATTAGTTATTACCTTACAGCTTAGAAACTGAAAATAAGTATCAGGGAATGACTTAGAGGGAAATTCTTAGAAAAATTTAGAAGCTAGTGGAATGAAGAAGTGGTCGACCCTTTCCTCTGAGATTCAAATAAATCTCTGTGTCCCTTTTCTGTGTCCAATATCCAACACTAGTAACCTGAAGACATAGTGAACCACTGACTTGTATAAAATTCCTGTCTATTTATTTATCTAACAAATATCCCCTAAGAACCTAATTTATGCCAGGCTTTGTGCTACTTGCTGGGAAGGCAAGGATGGACAAATATTCCTGGTCCTTTTCCTCACAGAGCAAACAGTCCAGTAGGCGGAAACAGACAGGTAACAAGCCAGTTACGTTACAGTGTGGTTAAGTGCTGACTGTGATATGCGGACGTATAACAGAGAGCATCACTCAGAAAAGTGAAGTCTAAGAAGATTTGCTGGAGGAAGGCTGCCTAAGAGTTTGTGGACAGAGCAGGCAGAGCATGGGCTAGGAAAGCAGATAAGCGTTTTCAAGATGGAGTGGATGGTGTGGCAAGAGTCTGGAGGTGATTGAAATATGATTTGTTTGAGAAATTGAAAGTAGTTCAGTGCAGATGAAGCACAGAGTTCGGGGAGAGAAAGGTGGAGAGGTCAATGGAATCCGTGTGAACAGGGATCTTGTGCCAGAGTAAGAAATTTCCCCTTTCGGCAGGAAGAAAGAGGTCACAGAAAGGTTTTCTGTAGGAGACTCGCATTCACTATTGCGTGACTCATAGTGTCTTAAAATAATTCTTAATTTGACTGATCTCCTTGCCCCCTGCAGCTAAGCTGTGAGCTCTGTGGGAATTGGATAACGTCATACTGATCACTGTATCCCAAGTGCTTGGCATACAGTAGTCACTACATTAATGATAATAGAAATTAATGAAACGTATTGTTCCTTCCTCTTTTCCTTCTGTAACTGCTACTAGAAATAAACTGGTATGAAATTAGAAAGATGAAATAAGAGTGCAGTGGAAACGAGGAGGTGGCTTACACTGTTACTTCTGGCTAGTTCGGCACATTCTTCTATTTTCTCTCCTCCTAGGCTTACAGAGGGTGAGTACAGCCTCAGACCTCTCAAGTTGATACTTAAACAAGGGTTAGTAAGGAAGCTCCTGTCAAGCCACAAGGCCCTCAGTTAGTTCACAGCAAGCATCTCACCATCATCCCCTCCCATGTGGATGGCACACACAGCTAGTCAGACTCAGCACCGTTTCCATCCGAGCACACATGCATTCACAACACATCCCTTCTCAGCAAAGCTTCCTTGGCACCTTCATCAGAGTTTACTCTTGAGATGAAATCTATTTACCATTCCAGAGATAAATGAATTCTATGAACCTTTCAAGTGAGCCATAGACAGAGAAGATATTTATTCCAGCCACTTTATTAGATAATATCCATGAACATTTGGTATAGATAATGTTCATATTATAGCACTGTGATGAAAGATTTTAATACTAAAATAATCAAGTTTAATGTGAAGTTCTTAGGCCCTCAGAAGTAGACAGTTCATTTAAAGTAACTGTTTAAATATCCTATAATATCGCTTATATGTGGAATCTAGAATAATGATACAGATGAACTTATATTTGCAAAGCAGAAATAGAGACACAGACATAGAGAACAGACATATGGATGCCGGGGGGATGGGGGGGTTGGGATGAATTGGAAGATTGGGATTGACATATATACACTACTATATATAAAATAGATAACTAATAAGAACCTACTGTATAGCACAGGGAACTCTACTCAATGCTCTGTGGTGACCTAAATGGGAAGGAAATCCAAAAAAAAGGGGATATATGTATACATGTGGTTTATTCACTTTGTTATACAGCAGAAAATAACACAGCATTGTAAAGCAACTATACTCCAGTAAAAATTAATTTAAAAAAGAGATTATATGTCAAGGTAAAATAAATTAATTAATTAAGTAAGTAACTGCTTCCAGGCTAAGTTCTAAATCTGCTCTTTGCTGTCTGAAAAAGTCAGTTTGGAGTCTAACTATCTATTCAGAAACCATAGTAAAACTGAAGACGAATCAAATCTAAAGTTAAATTGGCTATAACCTCTCAATTGTGCCTAGGTTATTCAATTTCTTTAAGTCTTGCTTCTGTTTATATTATTCTTATTCATTTATCTCTAAAAGAGAATACTGGTCTCATACACATGCCTATTTTGACAAAAAGCTATCGCATTAGAAAAATATCAAGCAAGTACTTGAATTTTGTGTACTTATCTCTGAGATTCTTAATGATAGATGGCAACAGATAAACCCTAAAATTGCCTTTACTGTCAGGTAACAGTGACCTGGATTGCATCCACTGTCCTCAGGAAAATGTCACCAATTTTTAAAAACTTTTTATTTTATATTGGAGTATAGGTGATGAACAATGTGTTAGTTTCAGATGTACAGCAAAGTGATTCAGTTATACATATATGTGTATCTATTCTTTTTCAAATTCTTTTCCCATTTAGGTTGTCACATAATATTGAACAGAGTTCCTTGTGCTATACAGTAGGTCCTTGTTAAATGTGACCAATTTTTAATGAACTTGCCTTGGAACCTTCATCTCTTTCTCTTTCTAGGTCTCTTACTTTTTCTGCACTTTACTACTTTGCATTGTTTACTTCTTACATCTCTTCTTTGCCTCTCCATTTTGTCTCTAAGTTTCTTTGTGTTGCTCTATCCCTTTCTGACACTTTGCTCCATCCCTTGATCTTCTGCCGTTACTTTATCCGCCTCTCCATGTCTGTGCCTTCCCATGCCTGTCCCTCACATCCTGGCTGCCCCTCCCTCAAAGGTAGAAAGCCATTAAAGCAGCTCCCCATGCTTGCTTCATACTGTCGCATTGCTAACGCCGACTCCTTGCCGCTCTCACTAGAAATAGCTTTTGCCTTTTGTTGCCAAATCAGAATCTTCTCAGCAGTGAAAATGTGGCTTGTGAAAGCAAGTGCCTTGTAATTAAATAAATGGGTAATTTCAGTGTTTTTATTTTTATTTTTCTACCCAGGGATTTTCTTAGTAACAGGAAGAAATGGATAGCAGTACACTAATTCCTCTTGATAGAGAAGAGAAAATAAGTTAGTTTATATTTAGGTTTTATTTGGGAATTTGTGATAATTAATAAGAAGAGAAGGAAACATCTGTCCTAGAAATGGAGAAGATGAGAGGGAAGGGGGCAAAAAATTGGCTGCATCAGTTAAGACTGCTGGGAGAAGATAAGGTTGGCAAAAATCCTGGCTGAGTTAATAGTTTGGAGAAGAGTTAAGGAAAATAAGAGTTGCATCAAATATATCAGAGGACAGAGTGGTCCTGAGGAGGCAGGCCATGAATAAATGAGACGGTGATGAAGTGTGACCATTATAAACTAATGGACACCTTGAGGGGAGAGAGAGCCAAGGAGAAAACGGTGAGATTCCAAATCAGGACGGAACAGCAGTCCAATGATGGCTCTCCCTGGGTGGGAAGGAAATTAGCCAGTGTATTCTGTACACTGTTTACAATCATTCTCCCAGACCTCTGAGGCAGAAGAGGGATCAGAGAGGCTGCACCCAAATGAACAGCAACAAGATGATGTGAGGCAAGCCTGTGAGTCCCAGAGCTGGAGCAAAGGCATCAGCAACCAGAGGGAGCATCTATAAACACTGAGAGGACAGAGGGATCTGCAGTGATAAAGCCAGAAAGTTTATCTCATAGCAGACAAGGTCAATAGCTCTTTTTTTCCCCTCCTTTCTCCCTCCTCCCTCCCTTTCTTTCCTTCTTCCTCCCTCTCTCCCTCCCTCCATTCCATTCTTCCATCCTTCCTTTTTTCTTTCTCTCTTTCTTGTCCTCCCCGTTCCTTCCTTCCTTCTTTTTCTTTATTTCCTTCACTTTTCTTCTAGCTGCCTATCTGTCTCCTTCTCTCTCTGTATCTCCATCTCTCTCAATAGTGTTTCTAAAGAAAAAGGACAGATTCCCTCGGTAAATAGCATCTTTACCCCCTAAACCACAAGCTCCTCGGATGGGCAGACATTTGTCCCTGGGATTAAAATGTTAGTCAGCTTAAAAGTAGTGAAACTTCACATGTGCTTGTCACAATTCTCACTCAAAATACTTTCACAATAACTTTCACACTATCTCAACATCACTCTGAGATGCTTGTGTAGATATTATTTTATCTATTCTAAAGCTACACTATGTTAAGATGGGAGACAGATAATGAACTTTAGATTTTTGACATTCTTTGATTGTTTAACATGTTTGTTAAACTAATTTTCTTATGTTCCCCCATGAAGTGCTTTGGTCTCATATTTTATTCTATCATTTTCAGCAGTGAAATTTAGCAAGGTATCTAAAAAGCTCATACCTAGTAAGAAGTGAGGAGTTGACTTTGTTAAATATTTATCTTTTGTACTCTTTTATTATATTTGCTTTAGAGAGTCAATGTGATGTCATGGGTAAATACTGACTTTGGAATCAGAAATTCCAAGTTCAGTTTCAAGACCCACAAATTTTACTTCCTATGTAATCTTGAACAAGTCATATAATCTCTCTGGGTCTCAGTTCTAACACTGTGAAAAGAGGATCAAGATACCTATCTTACAGGGTTTCTGCAAGGATTAATTTAGACTAATGTAAAATTCTATGTCTGGGATATAGTAAATGCTCAATAAATAGTAAGTGTCATTATTGCTGCAGTTGTGGTTATCATGTTCAATAGAGCTTTATAACATATCAAGTTCCATAACTATCAAACTTATTATCATTGAATTTTGGATGGAATTATGGGGAAATCCTTTGTATCTTTCGAAATCTCCTTTACTTGCAATTGAGAGAAACCCAGCTAAATAGCCTTTATTCGTATATTCAACAGACACTTATTGAGCACTTCTCTTTGCCAGGAACTGTTTTAGATACTCAAGTTGTAGTAGTGAAAAGGCAAAGTCCCAGGTTTTATGATGCTTACATTCTAGTAGAGAGAGACAAAATAGAAAGAATGAATACCAGATTGTGATAAAATACTTAAATAACAGCATATGAAGTGTTACTGAGGAGAGATAACTTAGATCTGGGGGACAGAGAAGTCTTCTCTGAGGCATTCAAATAATGGAAAGAAACCAGTCATGCAGACATTCTCCATAGAGAGGAGCAAATGCAAGGACCCTGAGGCAGAGAACAAATTTGACAGTTTCAAGGAAAGAAGACTTAATTAAGAAGATGAGTTGGAGAGATGGAAAGGGGCCAGATCATAGAGTTTTGTGGATCATGATAAAAAGTTTGGGTTTTATTAGTTATTGTGGAAGTAACTCAAGGAAATTAAGCACAGGAGTGATTTATCATTCGAATTCTAAAAAGAGTACTCAGTGTGCTGTGTAGAGATGGATAATATATTATAGGTGGTCAAGAGTAAAAGCAAGGAAACCACTTAGGAGGTTTTTGTGGTGGATCAAGCTGTGTAAAAGGAGATAGAAAGAAGTAGACAGATGGAAATTTTATTTTAGATGTAAACCCAGCAGGATTTGGTGATGGGTTTGATGTTGGAAGTGCAAGATAGGGAGGAGTCAAGGGTGATGCTGAGGTTTCTGATCTGAACGATTGAAAAATGCAATTGGTGGTGCTGTTAATGGGATGGGTGGAGGAGGGGGTGGGTGTTGTTTTGGATGTGTCTGATCAAAAGGACTACCAGAAATCCGATAGGCATCGTTGAATAGGCAGCTTATCTATGAATGTAGAGATCAGGGCTAGAGTTACAAATGACAATGCCAGCATAAATGGTACTCAAAGCCGTGGAGCCAGATGAGATCACCAAAGGAGTGAATGTAGTTGAAGATGAGAAGATGGTTTAAGTCTGAACCTTGGGGATGCCAAGATTTACAAGTCAATTAGAAGAGGAAGATCCAGGAATTTATTAGCTTGATAATCAAGCCAGTTTGCAAAGAATGGGACTGGCCTAATGCCATTCTGTCTGTCTTCACCACTCTGGGTTCTCTCTCCCTCTCTTGCTCCCTCCCTCAATCTTTCAACTCCATCTCTAATCCTCATTACAGACTTTTTCTATATGAAGGAAACCTAGCCACAGACAGATCTGAATTCCATCTTCACAATGCAAGAGAAAAAGAGAAATCTTCCTCCCAACCTCATTTAAAATATCCTAAGGAAGATCACTGATTGGCCTGGCATGGGTCACAAGCCCACCTGTTGCACCAATCCCAGGCCAGGAGAGCAGGGTAACTCAACTCAACCAGGTTCAGCCTGGTTCTGTGCTTCCGGGAGTCCTCAAAAAAAAGTAATGACTTTTTTCTTAGAAAAGAGTAGCACAGTTGTGGTTACTAATGAAATCACTGAGCTAGGCAGACTTTTCAATTTGGATCTGTTTCCTAATTATAAACTTGATGCGTCTGTCTATATCTCCAAATATAGTATGACATGATGGCCTGGGTTTTAATTCTTCTTCTTGTTTGATATCTCTAATCAAGTTTAAATAAATAAATTTGCTCTTATCTAAAGTTGAGATTGATGTACTCAAGATCTGTACTGGAAAGTAAAGTGGGTCATGAAAAAAAAAGAAAGGGAAAGAAAACCAGAGGATCAGGAAACTTCCCCAGACACTGAACTGTCTGATTCAAAGTATGGTGTATTCACAGAGAGGTCCTGGTGAAGCTGAGCCTTCTGGTCCAGAAGGGGCATCTCACATGGTAGACCAGATGACCACTTCTATACCACCCTGCCTACTCAGGGTTTTCCCTCCTGTAATAGGCTGAGCTGTAGCCAGAGGCAAGGGCCAGCTGGCCCACGCCAGTTATTCTGGATTGGCTACCTTGCAACACACTCAGTAATTATTTTTCTAACTCTAGTCTGGGCCTGTTCCCAATTTTGTTTTGAGTCACTGTGCATGAAAAAAGTGGAAGAATTTATTTCTAAGCCCACACACTTCAGGGGACAAAGAAAAAGTGACAACCCAAATTTGCTAACCAAATAATGATGATGTGAATAGCACATCCCTTAACCATCACTTCATTGGCTTATTTAAGATGCACATTTCAGTCCCTCTTTATAGCAACTATAAGAGAGGGCAATTTCAGGGACATCCAAAAGTTTATCCATGAAATGCAACTGATTACAGTCTCCGACCTCTAAGAGTCCTCAGTCAACTTGTTAAGAGGGACCTCCTAAGTGACCTCTTGTATCTAACCAAAGGAAACATTAAGTTTCAGGGAATATTTCTTACCACTCTCATTTCCTATATGTCATCACCACATGATCTGGTCTGGAGAGTCTGGGTTCAAGGTTAAGAGATTTGCTCTGGGATTTGCCAAGGTCTGTGGTTTTGACCCTTTATAACCTTCATTCAGCCATGTTATCAGCTCCAGCAAGATACTAGGGTTCGGAGCCTTGTCTTAACACAAGACAAAGCCTTTCCATCATAAGAGGCTGAAAAGAACAACAATAATAGGGACAATTAACTTGCCATTCCCTGTGACTAGCTGTTCATCATAACATAATCATGTTTAGGATGAGCCTGGAGGCCATTTTTTAGTTTTATTGTTTGTTTTGGTTTTTGGTGTTCTTTCTTTTCTTTTGTTTTTAGTTAGAATATTTAGGTTGTCACTTTCAATTTATCTCTTAAAACATGTGCTCTTGGAAAGAAGTCTTCATTTTTGTCTACACTGTAAAATCAAGATGAAGAATAGGAACCAGCTCAGATTGGGGTCAGCAAGGCAATTACTGAGTGTGTTCCTATGTGGTTCTTCCTCCTTCCGTAACAAAGAGCTTGTTATTGTTGTGTCCTTGTAAGACAATGCTCTGGACCCTGGGACGTGGCTTCCGGAACAAAGACTTCACCTGGAGAGAAGCACAGACCTTGGCAATGCCTCAGCCTTTAGAGCACAGTCTCCAGACCTGATGGATTAGAACCATGGATGCCAAAGGAATTTGAAAATATGACTTCTCTTAAGAAACTCTCAAGGGGCGTTTTCTCTCTAGAATAAATCTCTACCTCCTTCCCCTTTGGAATGAGAGGCCAAGTAACACGTGTCTCTCCTGGCTACTGAAGAAGTAGTGGGGTTAGGTATAATCAGAGCCCTCTCCTTAGGTATGAGATGAGATGAGACTCTCTCAATGTGATCCCCAGGGGTCTCTCCCATGGGCCAAATAAGAATCCTTGGGTCACTTTTTGGGACCACCAGAAGTTTAAAAAAAGAGAAGGAGAGACCTGTTCTCCAAAAGCCTTACTATCATGGTCATGAAGAGGAGAAAATATGTAGACATCAAATAGCACAACAAGGATGGGGAGAGAGAATGGTGAGAAACGTTCCATGCATGCAAGGTGGATGGGATTAAGGGAGCAAACAGGCAGTGGCAGGGAAGATTCCAGCAAATAGTTGGGTCCTACCCCGGCCGGGATTCGGATAGAACTTCAGTCTGGGCATTGGGGACTCAGAATCATATGCCCTCTGCCTAGAGGTGCCAAGAGGGACACAGGCCATCAACAGGCACCATGAAAGGCCAGGCTAGAAGGCATTGCATTAGAGTGGCTTAACCACAAGGCTGCAGAGTGAAGCCTGCCTGGGTTGTATCCTTAGCTCTTTCACTCATCACCTCTGTGACCTTGGGAAAACCACTATACTTCCCTAGTCTTCAGATTCCTCATCTGTACACTGAGGGTAATAAGATTGAAATGGAATTAAGACCCTGTGGAGGCCTCTTAGGTACAAATTCTTTCCACGTCCCCCATTTCTTGTCTGTAGGAAATAGGCTTCATTCAGCCTTCTTGACCTTCCCTGAGTTCCACAAGGCAGCTTCAAATAAGTGCTTCTCAGGGAAAGGAGAAGATGCAGAAACAAAGGAGGAGCAGTCAAGAAACTATAGTGCAGCTGCGGGACAGGGTCCTGGTTCCTCCTCAAGGAACATAAATAACAATTTCTTTGAGTTGTTCCATAGGAACTAAGGCCCCCACCCAGGTAGAGGATGGTAACTTCAGACTGAGCACAAGATCCTGGAACACTGCCCCATTACCTCACCACCAACCAATCAGAAGAAAGTCTGGACAAAGTGGAAGACTCTGACCCCCTCCAAATGATTCTCCCTTTAAAAACTTTCATGGTTAAGGATGCTCAACATCACTAATTATTAGAGAAATGCAAATCAAAACTACAATGAGGTATCACCTCACACCAGTCAGAATGGCCATCATCAAAATATCTACAAACAATAAATGCTGGAGAGGGTATGGAGAAAAGGGAACCATCTTGCACTGTTGGTGGGAATGTAAACTGATACAGCCACTATGGGGAACAGTATGGAGGCTCCTTAAAAGACTAAAAATAGAGCTCCCATACGACCTAGCAATCCCACTACTGGGCATATACCCTGAGAAAACCATAAGTCAAAAAGAGTCATGTACCACAATGTTCATTGCAGTTCTATTTACGATAGCCAGGACATGGAAGCAACCTAAGTGTCCATCAACAGATGAATGGATAAAGAAGGTGTGGCACATATATACAATTGAATATTACTCAGCCATAAAATGAAACAAAATTGAGTTATTTGTTGTGAGGTGGACAGACGTAGAGACTGTCATAGAGAGTGAAGTAAGTCAGAAAGAGAAAAATAAATACCATATGCTAACATATATATATGGAATCTGAAAAAGATAATGGTTCTGAAGAACCTAGGGGCAGCACAGAAATAAAGACGCAGATGTAGAGAATGGACTTGAGGACACGGTGAGGGGGAAGGGTAAGCTGGGACGAAGTGAAAGAGTGGCATGGACTTATATATACTACCAAATGTAAAATAGATAGCTACTGGGAAGCAGCCGCATAGCACAGGGAGATCAGCTCAGTGCTTTGTGACCACCTAGAGGGGTGGGATAGGGAGGGTGGGAGGGAGATGCAAGAGGGAGGAGATATGGGGATAAATGTATATGTATAGCTGATTTACTTTGTTATAAAGCAGAAAGTAACACACTATTGTAAAACAATTATACTCCAATAAAGATATTTAAAAAAAACAAAAAACTTTTATGGTTGAGCAGAATCTTCAGAGTTGGTTTTTGGACATGAGTCCACCTTCTCCCCAGGTTGCTTGCCTTCTGAATAAAGCAAGCTTTCCATTCCTACGGAAAGAAGCACTTGCTTCTCATGTATTGGCTTTCGAGTGGCAAGCAGCCAAACCTGAGTTTGGTAACAGTAACAACCATAGAGAATTGATGGCAGTATTAAATAAAGTATAGCGCACTTAGCACAGTACTGGGCACATAGGAAATGCTCAAAAAATGATAGCCATTATTATCACAAAAATAAGTAGAAGCCAGTTTAATTGGAGAAAGAACACAATACAAGGACCACATTATCCGGACTAAAATTGAAAGAAAATTGATTTTTAATCCCACACTGTTTGGTTTGAGCCCTTTAAATCCCTCTTGTCCAAGGCCAAGATTAGTCCTAACACCCCAGGGTAGAACTGAGTCCACAGGTGAGGATCAAGTGGCCCCAGCTGGGGATGAAGGAGGATGGCAGAGGCTGGGAACCAGGCCAAATCTGATGGTAGCTTAGCTGTCTTTGAGTAGGTAACAGGATATCACGTGCAAAAGGGAGAAAATATATTCTCACTTTTTCTCCAAGAGCATATCTAAAGAGACAAACTATAGTTCAAAATAAGAACTTTCTAGCAATTAGAATTATTTTAAATATGGGGAGGTGGCATTGGAAAGGCATGAGCTCATCTTTTCATCACACAAAAGATGGACAGAGAGATGTTCTAACAGGAGAAACCCAGGTTAGAAGGTTGAATTAGCTGACCTCCAAGGTGTTGTCAAAGGTGGAGTTGCTAAGGAACCATGCTCTGTTGGAATTATGCTGGATTTTTTTTTTTTTGGCTGCTTTGGGTCTTCGTTGCTGCGCGTGGGCTTTTCTCTAGTCATGGCGAGTGGGGGCTACTCCTTGCCGCGGTGCACAGGCTTCTCACTGCAGTGGCTTCTCCTGTTGCTGAGCACGGGGTCTAGGCGTGTGGGCTTCAGTAGTTGTGGCATGCGGGCTCAGTAGTTGTGGTGCACGGGCCCAGCCGCTCCACAGCACGTGGGATCCTCCTGGACCAGGGCCCAAACCCACGTCCCCTGCACTGGCAGGCAGACTTTCAACCACTGCGCCACCAGGGAAGCCCTATGCTGGCTTTTGAACAAGAAGCTAAGAAATTGTCAGAAAAGTTTCAGGAATTAAATCTAGGCTGGTAGGTTTTGGCACACTTGAGAGAATCGCCCTTTCCAGGGGTTCATGGAAACGGTGGCACTTCTGCAGGGCTGTTGTCTTCCCAATAACACTAAGCTGCTTCTGACCTTTGCAAAAAAATGGGGTAGTGGTGGTGCTGGGAATTGGGGGAAGGGGAGAGGTGGCAAGAGAAGGGAAAAAAGGGAAAAAATCGATGCACCATGAAACCCGCAATTAGTTTGTACCATGCTATTTCCATAAAGTAGAACTCACACTTGAGATCTGAAAGGTAATCATCTGAGATACCAGAGTCTGACTATAAATAGCCAAGCTCCTGGCCTTATGGCTGCACCCTGGGGAGAGGGGCCAGCAGGGAGGTCTCCTGCTGGGGGCCTGGAGGCTGGGGCCACCCTCCCTCTACTCATCCTATTAATGCCAGCTCTCGGGACTACAGAGCATCTGGATAGCTATTTATACCCATCCTCCCCCAACTCTAATTGCTGCACACATCACAGGAAAGCCTGCTGCAGGAAGAAAAACCACACTAGACAAAGCTGCAGTATCTACCCAGTGGTTAGAATCAAAAAGGTGTAATCACAGGTTCTGCCCAGGACCTGCCGGGACACCTGCCCTCTGGCATCTCCTCCTGCTCCAGCTGTTTGCCTGGGTCGCTCTCCAGGTAGTTGTTGCCAGCTTCCTCCCAGCAACTCAGCTCACCTCTCTGCCATCCCCCCAGGAGGCCTGAGGAGGGACCAGGCCAGACTGGGTTTGCAAACAGACACTCAAGAATTGCCAAACACACACCCCTTGGAACAGACTCATCATCTGGTGACATCTGCGAGCTGCAGCTCAAGCCAAGGCTGCAAGCTCTGGACCTCTTTGCATTGGCACCATGGGTTTCTCTCCTGTACATGTGCGTGTAGGCACCTGCACGTGTGTGGGTCAGGGTATGTTTGGGTGAGTGAATCCTTACGTGCACCTAGCTCAGTTCCTGGGCTCCACTCACAATGTAGCTCCCACATACAAGATGTGCAATTATTTGTCAAATGTTATCAACGTTTTGACGAATAAAACGCATTTTCAAGAATGGCTTTTTGTCATCACACAGTTTCTTGATGAGCAGATAACTCAAAGAGAAACTGCTTCAATGAGATTTCAGAGGAACCATTAGGAACCACTGCTTTACTAAACAAAAGTCCACACAAAGCCCTTATCATTGGGGCTATTTTTATGCTGTGAACCTTTTAGAAACTAAATTGAAAAATGAAACTTGCAGCTTGCAAAATTAACAAGCAAAATGTGCAGAGAGATCCTTACCTCGTTCCTGCATCTTGCTCTATCCTGTATGTGTTCTCCGTCCCTACCCCACAACTCAGGACCGGGCACATAGTAGGTATCCAGTCAATGCTTGCTGACTCAGCCCCTCCCAGGTCCCCGGGCCACATCTCTAACTTGAGTTTTTCTGATTCCGGTAAACACTGAAAGTCACCCAGGTAAGATCCAAGTGGGGCTTCAGCAAGAATAAAGTCTTGTCTCAAGCTTCCTCTCCTACTGAGCATTTCAATGGTCTTAATGGTTTGATAAGGGAGACAGAAGTTTCAAAGGATCTGGCTTCAATCCCCTTCATACGAATCATTCCTCTCCTGGGGGGTATACTGTGAAATGTATGGGCTTTGGAACAGAAATATGTGCACACCCATCTAGACATTGTCCACCATCAAGAGCAGTTAACCTTAGGCAAATCACTGAACCTTTGTTTACTCACCTATAAAACACACCCACTACAGGGCATAGTAATATGAGGATTCCTTCTCCTATTCTGTTTTCCCTACATTGGATGAATCTTTTTTGCACTTCAAAGTGTTTTTTTGGAGAGAAATCATAGTCCTTTCCTGAAAAAAAATTATAATGCAATTTGGTGAGTGATACATGCAGGGCCAGCTTCATGGTTTAGCAGCTTGGGTAGTGGCACAGGGCCTTGTGTTCAGAAGGGCCCCATGTGTGGTTTAAGGCTCTGCTGTTGCCGTCTTGAAATTCTTAATAACTTCTGAGCAAGGGGCCCTTCATTTTAATCTTGACTGAGACCCACAACTTATGTGGCTCATCCTGGATATATAGATACATAACAAACACACTTCAAGAACATACATGCAGTTGCCTTGTCAGCATGACCCAGGGACACACTGAAATGCAATGGAATACAATGCTTAAAGAGTTTTCCCAGAGTTGTTGAGTAGAACAGGAGGTAAGGAATGAAAGATTTCAAAAATAATAAATCCAGAAAAGAAAAAAAAAAAGATTATCCAAAACAACATTTCTGATGACTGATGACTATTCCAACCTAACAAAGAAAAGGGCCTTTCTGCTTTAGGTGGTCCTGGATCAAGGGTAATATTGGGCCCTCTGAGCAGGCTGGGCCTCTCTATTTTCACAGGTCAAGTTTACCCTCCTGAAACTATTGGAAATCTTGCCTTGGGGAAGTAGCCTCCATGGCTTCATTACAAATCTCAAAGGTTCTTCAATACCTCACTTTGCATTTAATTTCTCTCAAGTTGTCAAGATTGATGAAATACATGCATGCTTCTGCTCTCTTCCACCTGACATGTCCACCTCTACACCTGCCCTGCTACTCAGGCTGTTTCTATCTTAGGAATGTGCCTCTTTTTTTCTTCCATCCATATTTAACTCCTACCGCTGCAGTTTACTAGCTGTTTGACTTTGGGAAGGTCACTCAACCTCTCTGTGCCACAGTTCCCTAATTCAGAAAATGAGGATAATATTAGAACCTACCTCATATGGTTGTTGAGAAGCAAAGAAACTAATTCATATAAAGTACTTAGAATCATGCCTATCACATAGGAAAAGCTCAATAAATGTTTGTAATTCTTGTTACCAACTCTCACCCCACATAGTCCATTTAAACAATCATCATAGAACAAAAAATTTCACAATTTGTATGGAAACACAAAAGACCCCGAATAGCCAAAGCAATCTTGAGAACGATAAATGGAGCTGGAGGAATCAGGCTCCCTGACTTCAGACTATACTACAAAGCTACAGTAATCAAGACAGTATGGTACTGGCACAAAAACAGAAAGATAGATCAATGGAACGGGGTAGAAAGCCCAGAGATAAACCCACACACATATGGTCACCTTATCTTTGATAAAGGAGGCAGGAATGTACAGTGGAGAAAGGACAGCCTCTTCAATAAGTGGTGCTGGGAAAACTGGACAGGTACATGTAAAAGTATGAGATTAGATCACTCCCTAACACCATACACAAAAATAAGCTCAAAATGGATTAAAGACCTAAATGTAAGGCCAGAAACTATCAAACTCTTAGAGGAAAACATAGGCAGAACACTCTATGACATAAATCACAGCAAGATCCTTTTTGACCCACCTCCTAGAGAAATGGAAATAAAAACAAAAATAAACAACTGGGACCTAATGAAACTTCAAAGCTTTTGCACAGCAAAGGAAACCATAAACAAGACCAAAAGACAGCCCTCAGAATGGGAGAAAATATTTGCTAATGAAGCAACTGACAGAGGATTAATTTCCAAAATTTACAAGCAGCTCATGCAGCTCAATAACAAAAAAACAAACAACCCAATCCAAAACTGCGCAGAAGACCTAAATAGACATTTCTCCAAAGAGATATACAGACTGCCAACAAACCCATGAAAGAATGCTCAACATCATTAATCATTAAAGAAATGCAAATCAAAACTACAATAAGATATCATCTCATACCAGTCAGAATGGCCATCATCAAAAAATCTAGAAACAATAAATACTGGAGAGGGTGTGGAGAAAAGGGAACACTCCTGCACTGCTGCTGGGAATGTGAATTGGTACAGCCACTATGGAGAACAGTATGGAGGTTCCTTAAAAAACTGCAAATAGAACTACCATATGACCCAGCAATCCCACTACTGGGCACATACCCTGAGAAAACCATAATTCAAAAAGAGTCATGTACCAAAATGTTCATTGCAGCTCTATTTACAATAGCCAGGAGATGGAAACAACCTAAGTGCCCATCATCGGATGAATGGATAAAGAAGATGTGGCACATATATACAATGGAATATTACTCAGCCATAAAAAGAAACGAAATTGAGCTATTTGTAATGAGGTGGATAGACCTAGAGTCTGTCATACAGAGTGAAGTAAGTCAGAAAGAGAAAGACAAATACCGTATGCTAACACATATATATGGAATTTAAGAAAAAAAATGTTATGAAGAAACTAGGGGTAAGACAGGAATAAAGACACAGACCTACTGGAGAACGGACTTGAGGATATGGGGAGGGGGAAGGGTGAGCTATGACAAAGCGAGAGAGAGGCATGGACATATATACACTACCAAACGTAAGGTAGATAGCTAGTGGGAAGCAGCCGCATAGCACAGGGAAATCAGCTCTGTGCTTTGTGACCGCCTGGAGGGGTGGGATAGGGAGGGTGGGAGGGAGGGAGATGCAAGAGGGAAGAGATATGGGAACATATGTATATGTATAACTGATTCACTTTGTTATAAAGCAGAAACTAACACACCATTGTAAAGCAATTATACCTCAATAAAGATGTTAAAAAAAAAACAAAAAACTATCATCAAGCTCCAAAGTTCCTACCTCTGAAACTGCTCCATGCCTGCTCCCATCATTTTATTTCAGGCCACTATCTCCTCTCTCCTGACTTCTGCTGCAGCTTCTGAACTGAATCCCAGGCTCTAATCTTATCCTCCCCGCAAGGCCCATCATCCCTCTGG
Source organism: Lagenorhynchus albirostris (assembly GCF_949774975.1). NCBI lineage: Eukaryota > Metazoa > Chordata > Mammalia > Artiodactyla > Delphinidae > Lagenorhynchus > Lagenorhynchus albirostris. The sequence continues at coordinate 91,170,281 of NC_083103.1, forward strand.
GCATGCAATAGGTGCTCCATACGTGTTGAACGAGGCAGTGACTGAATGAACGATGAATGAAGGGGCACAATAGAGTGATGGTTCTAAAGCACAAATCTGACTACCTCACTCAGTGCTACTCTGTGCTACTAAAGCCCCTCGATGCTTGGGATAAAATCCACACTCCTTAACGGAGGCCTTCTTGATCCTCTGCTCAGGTCTTAAGCTTCTCCTCTCACTACTAATCTCTCTGTCCTCGCGCCCCAGCTCCCCACCTCCGGCCTTGCCTCCTCTGGTCATTCTTCTCAGAACTGCTTTCTTCCTCTTGGGTCTTCGCTCACGTATGGCTCCACCTCCCCGCTCCCTCATCCCTCCCCTGTTCCTTCATCTGGCCATCCCTGCTCATCTCTGTACCTGAGCTGAGACATCACCTCCTGAATGCCCAAGGCAGCATCAAGCTTCCCGCTACACAGGTACGGATAAACCGCCACTTATCCCCATTTCCCCTCTTCCTTGTCAATCTCTTCGACTAGAATTAATACTCCTCAACAGTAAAGTTTGTGCCTTGTTCATTTGCCTATTTTCAGTATCTATCGCAGTTCCTGACAGAACAGACATTTAGTAAATAATGATGTATTTATCAAATTAATGTTGCACTGTAATTCCTTCATTTCCATTTCTGCCCTTCCTCTGTGAGCACATCAAAGGTAGGAACCAGGGCTATTTCTTCCTTACTTTTGTACCCCCAGCGTCTAGCCCAGCCAGACCCACAGTAGCCACTCAAGGAGTATTTATTAAATAAATAAATGACTTTTTGATTTTAAAATTTGAATCTATCAATCTACAGATATTTATGATGTGCCTTTTCCAGGCAAGATATCCTATTAACATGAATTGCCAGACAAGACATAATGACAGGCCGGAGAGGGCCTGGAGACAGATGGGGAGCTAGACAAGAGCATGAAGAGCTCGGGGGATGGTGGGAAGGTAGTTAGGGTGGATGGAATGAAATGGGAGATTGAAAAGGGATTTGGACTCCAATCCATAAGCAATAGGGAGCCACTGCAAGTTCTTGAGCATGGGCTAGATAAGAAACAGCCTGGGTTTAGGAATAGAAACCCTAGAAGCAGAGAGAGGAGTGGCTTGAAGTGGCATGGGATTTGGGGCAGGCGGACTGGCAGAGGCCGTGACAGCAGTAACAGACAGACAATGTGAAAGCAGGGGTGGGGACCAATGAACTTGGTAGGTACTCCAGAGGCTGTAGCCTCAGGGCTGTAGGACTGCTAGGCTCGGGGAGGCAAGTAAGGATGGCAAGTGTGAAGATGGCTTGGGGATTGAGAGCATGGTGAGATTGTCACTTATTAGGAGAAAGAGGAGGTGGTGGAGGGAGTTCGGATGTGCTGTTGGGGAGCAGGTTATGAGCTCGCCCTGGGCCCCTACAATGGTAGGGGGATGAACAGCTTTGGGGATACCATGTGACAGGCAGCCGGAAACCAGGCTCAGGAGGGAGGGAGGTATGGTGTTGGTGAAGCTGCAGAGAGCAGTGAAGTATGGCCCCCCGAGCCTGGTGCTTGCATCCCTGGCAAGGGATGCAGTGGAGGATGCTGGACTAGAAGGGGATGCAGGGCTTTACACACCGAAGGCTCTCAGCCCAGCCTTTCAGGGTGATGTTCACCAAATAGAATCGTTAGTGAACAGTGTTGGGAAACACCGAACTACAAAACCTGACATTTCTGAGCAGCAGGCAGACAGGCGAGGGGGTTCTCAAGATCAGACTGGGCGCCTCTGTCGCTTCCTTCAAACCCTAGCTGAAATGCAACATGGAAGGCACTTCCACCCCGTGGAGGAGCCGGGATGAGGCGATTGCTGTGCGCAGAGTTCAGAACAGTTGATGAATGCCCTCCTGTCCGAACCATTCTGCTTGGGTTTGGGGAAGAGCTTAGAGGGGAAGGGACGGGGGGAGCGCCTAGGCTGGGGAGGAGAGGGAGGGAGGGCGGCAGGAGGACAGGATGGGTTTGGTGGGGCTGCATAATTTTTGTTCTTTTTCACGTAGCACATAAGGAGGTAAGGAAGCCAAGGATTTCTGTCAATTGTGAGAGCTTCTGCGGCAACGAGGATGTCAGCTCAGGAGCCAAACTGCCATTTCTGCTTTAATTGGAGCCTCTCCGTGAAGGTTTGGGAGGGACGGGAAAGGGGGGCGGTGGAGAGAGGGAGAGGAGAGAGAAAAGAGTCAGCAACTGAGAAAGAGATGGAGAGAGACACAGCCGAGGGAGGGAAAGAGACAGGAAGAAACCTTCTGCAGAAGGAAAACCCCACAGGCAGGCCCAATCAGTGCCCCCAAGCATCTGTGACCAGGGCAGGCTGCCGGCTGGGTGAGGGGCCCAGAGACCGCTACTCAGGATGGGGCGGCCCCTTTGCATGGGTGCACACCCACCCCACCTCCGCACCAGGACAAGACAAGAGCCAGGGGAGGAGCCTGGAGTTTATTCATCTCTCTTCCTTCTTTAACATTTATTTAAAAGTTTAAAAAAATCCTTTTTCATTTTTCTCAAGTACCCTGACTACTTGTCAAGCCCACAGTTCTTGACGCACCACGGAACGCTCAGTCCATGGAAAGCCAGGGCATTGATGTCTAATAAAGACTAATCCCCCTGCAGGCTCCTCAGCTTGAAAGGAACCCATGTAGCAGAGGGCCCAGACCCACCTGCCTCTACCCTGCCCAGGCCCTTTAACCCTGCTCCAAACGGAACAAGAGTAAGTGCGGTAATAAGAAAAGGTAGCAACATGCATGAGTGTGCGTAGGTGCATGAGAGAGACAGAGACACAGACAGGGACAGAGGCAGAGCTATTACAGATTAGAGGTTATGTAAAGAATGGTGGAAAAGAGCAAGGAAAAAGGAGATGATAACAAATAAGATAAAGAGCTCCAGAAAAGATTAGCGCTTGAGTATATATAACCTTTGTTTCCTGTGCCTTGTCTCTTCCTAAATGTTCACACACACATTCAAATAGTTTCAAAGAAGCTTTTAGAAACGAACAAATTCGACTCTCATTTGACAGATGAAACTGAGTCACCAATGCTCAAGGAAGGAAAGCACCTCTAGAACTTACTTGTAGGCTGGTTAGGATTTGAACTTAGATCTCTTGACTGTCTTATCTGTGCCCTCAGAGCCTAGACCGACAGTTTCTGTGGTTTGATTGGTGGGTCTGTAATAAGTATCACTCGGTGTTTACCCTGCACCAAGTACTGCCTAAGTACTTTACATATGGTATCTCTTTTCATCTTGACAACAGCCAGAAAAGGCAGGTACCATTATTATCCACATTGTGGAGTTGAGGACAAGCACAGGGAGTCAAGTAAATTGTACAAGGTTGCACAGCAGGTAAGTGGTGGAGCTGGAATACAAACCCCTGCAATCTGATTCAAGGGCTTATTTTTAACCACTCTGCTAAGCCACCACTCGAAGTAAAAGGGAGGTAAACAAAGTCCATGCAATTCTTCTCAACAAAAGGCCAAGGATAGACCATCCTCTTTCCAGCACGTTAAAGCCCCGGGAGTATGACAGCAGAGGGGACATCTCATGGCTCCCCCGCCACCTCCTTGCTCATCTGCCTCTCCCTAGAGGGTAGGTCCTCACTGGTGTTCAGCTAGAAGGCCGCTCCCTGGATGCTTTCTCCACTGGCACTGTGGACAACTCAGCCTGTGTGAAGAGTATGAGTTTTCTTCATGAACACGCTGAAAAGCTTGGCTTGAGCAAAACACACCCTGTGGCAGGCACTGTGGTCTCCACGGGTCACTGGGTCCTCATCAAGATGGACCCAGCCGAGACTCTTTCCTCCAGGATCTCCTAGTCTCTTAGGAGAGCTAAAATGTGTACGCAAATAACTGCACCACAAGCTAGAGAGCCATACGTAATACCACGAGATACACTGACATAGGGCTAAGAAAATTTAGGGGAACAAGAGATGGCTTCGGGATGCAGCACCTGGGAAGTCTTCCTGGAGGAGGTAAGCATTGAGCTGGGCCTCACGGGGTCAACTCCATTTGACTATGCGAGGATGGAAAGGAGATCAAATGGCATTCCCAGTAGAAGGAATGCTCGTGCAAAGGCTCAGAATCCAAAGAAGTAGAATCTCAAGGAAATTGCAGGAGTGGGGAACTTCCCCTGGAAGGGAGTAGCCAGCCCCACAGAACACTTTCCATTTCTTCGCAGTCAGATGACCTTTTCAGGTCCAGGCCCTGTGCGAACAGGCAGACGGGAGGCATCCTGCTCAGAGGGGCCAGCATTTAACAGAGCGTGTGCCAACGCTTCACATGCCTTCCCTCCTGTAAACTTCACAGCCACCCTGTGCAATAGGTACTATCATTATCTTCACTTTATAGGTGAGGGGATGGAAGCCAGGAGGGTTAAGCAGCTTAGCAACGAGACACAGCTAGCGAGGGAGGGGTGAGGCTGGAACTCGCCCCTGTAGCCAGCCGGACGGGCCGCTCTAGAGACTGCTGTGCCATCGTGCCACCTGTGTGGTCTTTGGAAACTGGTTTCCAGAGAGCAGACACTCAGGAGGGAGACTCAGCCCAGTTGCCACCTGGGAACCAGGTTGAAGGTAAATTATAGCAATGGAGGGGGGGAGGGCTGTGGGCTGCCCACTGGGTTAGGAAACCTGGGATTCAGCACCTACTGCAGGAAGCTATGAAGTGTGTTTGTGTGTTAATAGCACTTTGTTCCTAAAGGTTTCTAGAGAGGCAGAGTGCTCAATCCAGCAAACCAAACACGCTTAAGGTGCAGATAATCTGTAGAGCTCTAGTTACACATATATATGCATTGATCAGCAAAAAGACTATGTCCATTTCTAAACAATGTCTAACAACATCTTAGACTCTCTTGTAAATATCTAATAAATTATAGATTCCACCATGGGGTCCCAGTCCTTCTCTCCCGCTGTCCTCCCTCCCCTCTCTACAATCTTTTCTTCCTTCCCCTTTCTCCCTTCCTTCCTTTCCTCTGCTGCTGGGGAAATCACTCAAAGGTCCCGACAGCATTTAAAGGGAAACTTCAGCTTTGCAGATTTCAGACCCAAACTCCAACACAGGGGCCCAGGGCTCCCACAGCTTAAGGATCGCTGATCATTCAAGAACATGTCCTGTTTCTTTCCTGCAACTTATTGGCTTAAAAGGGAAGACTGGGTATTAGGGGGTGGCCAAGGCCTTAAGCTGGAGGGTAAAGTGGTCAACTTATGTTCTCCCAGGCCAGCCATTTCATGAGTCTGCCCGAGACGAGAGAGATCTAGGGCAAGATGAGGCAAGGAGCTGACTCATCCCAGCTTGCGATGTTCCTTTGAGGGAAAGTGCTTGTCTTGAGGCCCAGCTGCCGCAACCTGGCACCTGCAGCCTGGCGCTGCTCCCCCCTGACTGCGCCCAGAAGCAGTGGCAGTCTCAGCCTCAGAAGCAACACGGCAGCAGCACCTGCCCCCGTGTCGCTCTCCCCCTCCCCTCCCCAACCTGGGCACCTGCAGCCCTTCCGCAGTAACTCCTTTCCAACCCAGCCAGCCCTCCACCAGGGCTGCAGTTGATGAAATCTGGGAGCTATTTTGAAATTTCCCTTTTTTAAAAAAAGTCCAAACTGATCAGTTGATAATTACATGTTGGAACATCTGCTCTGATTTGTTTTATTCTTTCTATTTTGGAAAATTGGAATACACTGAAGTTGTGCCTTCTGGAATTGCCGGCCTGGCTCTTGGAGGGTGAGCAGCCCGTCTGCTCGGCAGCACCTGGCTGGGCCCACTGCCCGGCTCCCAGGGAAAAGCGCAGCTCTACTGCCTGAAATAGCGGGGCTGTGGCACCTCCCCGCCCAACCCCCGGCTTACAAAGGGTTACAGCACCTTCTTCTCATGTGGCCCACCTGCCTCCAAGGTTGGGAGGTCCGAGAGGAGCACAGACCCTGCAGAGCCTGCAGCCAGTTTGGGGTGTGATGAGGCCAAGTCCGGCGTGGGGCACTTGGAACGCCCCACCCTCTGCAATCATCAGTGACTTGGCTGGTTTCCCTCTGGAAGTGCCCAGATGCTTCTGTCTCCCAGGGAGGGAGGCAGGCCCACACTGCCCAGCACAGGCTTGCTGGTACTGAGAGGTGGGAACTTGCTAGGGTTTGCACAGGAGAGAAGCCTGGCATCAAAAACCCTCCAGACTCCAAGTGGCTGCCATTGGAGAGTGACTGATCTCTCAGAGCCTGGGAGTGACAGAGACTCAGCAGGGCTGAGGACATGGGTCCTCTGGTCAGGTCTTCCTCCAATTAGCATTTCTGGAGTGTGTATGCAGTACTGGGGGCTTGGTGTGAGAGGAGGGGCCCCCAAAGTTGAATCAGGCAGACTCTGCTCTCAGGGGCCTCAAGGTGCTTTCCCACTCCAGTCCCTTCTCCTTGCAGTAACCGTGATGACCTTAAAATCTAAAACACAGAATGATGATGTCACTCACCTACTTTTTTCTTTTTCAGTGGTTATTTTTCTCTTCTCATAATAAATATATTTTTAAATTTTTCATTGGAGTATAGTTGATTTACATTGTTGTGTTAGTTTCAGGTGTGAATCAGGTGTTTCAGCAAAGTGAATCAGTTATACCTATACATCTATCCACTCTTTTTTTTTAAGATTCTTTTCCCATATAGGCTATTACAGAGTATTGAGTAGAGTTCCCTGTGCTATACAGTAGGTCCTTATTAGTTATCTATTTTGTATACAGTAGTGTGTATATGTCAGTCTCAATCTTCCAATTTATCCGCCCCCTCCATTCCCTGGTAACCATAAGTTTGCTTTCTACGGCTGTGACTCTACTTCTGTTTTGTAAATAAGTTCATTTGTGTCACTTACTTACTTTTAACCCCTTCAAAGTCTCCCTATTGCCTATTTACTTTATGGTAAAGTCCAAATTCAAATCATTAACTTGGTGTCCAGGGCTCTTCTAGATCTGTCCCCAGCTTACCTGGCTGGCCTCATCTCTCAGCCTCCATCCCATCCACTGAAGACTCCACACTCCAGTTCTCTGAACCTCCTCTGTTCCTTCCTTTCCATCTTGCCTCACACGTGTCGTCCCCTTTGCCTGGATTACTCTTCTTTCCTCTTCCCTTCACCCCTTCACCTGAATAACTCCTACTTGTTTCTCAGGTCCCAGCCTACACTGTAATTTCTCCAGCAATCCTTTCCTGAACCTCCCAAACTTCTAAGAGTTTAGGTGCTCTACCTCTGTGCTCTCATGGCATTTTGAATTTCCCCCATGATATGCATCAGACTTCCCTGACACTGTCTGATTCCTTCTCTACCCGCCTGCCTAGACCAAAATCCTGTTGAGGGCGGATACCATGCTTTGCTTATTGTACTATCTCAGGCAACTAGCCCAGTGCCTAACACATGGGGCGCTCTATAAGTAAGTGTGGGTTGAGTCGAAAAATGAGTAAATGCATCAACAGATAAATCAATGCTCAACTTACTAAGGAGATGACATTTCCACAAATAATGTGCTATTGGAGAGGATTACGGTGTGTATCAGACAAGATAGGTTATGTCATGCTGCAATAATAAGCACCCTCAACTCTCAGTAGTTTATAAAAATGAAAGGATTATTTTTGCTCCCACTATATTTCTATCATGGGTCAGCAGAGATATTCTGCTCTGTGATGTCCTCACTTAAGAACTCCAGCCAAAGGGAAGCCCCATCTCTGTGCCTCTACCATAGCTGACACGAGAAAGAGGACATAATAAACCTTTCACTGGCTCTGAAAGTTTCCACTCTGAAGTGACACAAATATTACAATAGCCAAGACATGGAAGCAACCTAAATGTCTATCGACAGAGTAGTGAATAAAGAAGATTTGGTGTGTGTGTGTGTATATATATATACACACACACACACATACATACACACAGTGGAATATTACTCAGCCATAAAAAAGAATGCCATTGCAGCAACATGGATGGACCTAGAGATTATCATATTAAGTGAAGTAAGTCAGACAGAGAAAGACACATATCATATGATATCACTTATATGCGGAATCTAAAATAATGATACAAATGAACTTATTTACAAAACAGAAATTGACTTGCAGACATAGAAAACAAATTTATGGTTACCAAAAAAGAAAAGAATTGACACAAATAATTTCTGCCCTTATTTGGTGGCCAAAGCAAGTCACAACAACCATACTGAACTTCAAAGGGGCCAGGGAAATACAGTCTTACCATATTTCCAGGAGGGGAACTAGAAATATTTGGTGAACAGCCTTAATGACCTTTATAGGAAATCCAAGAAGAGAAAGTCCACTTCCAAATGGAAATATCTAGTAAGAGTTTAAGGACAAGGTGGCATTTGACTTGGGCCTTGAAGGATGATTTTGTTTAGGCCACTTGGTTCAGTTTGCTGGGCTTTGATACTACATGTTGGGAGAGCATCTAACTTCCTTCATTTTCAGTCTCTGCCCCTGCAGCTGGAAAATTTCCTAGGTTCTCTATCCTAAGCATTATTCAGATAGATAACACAAGGTCCCATCTCTGAGGGAGTTTGTAGTCTAGTCGGAAAGATAAGTACTGGATGTGTATAGATCTTCATAAAATAGGCACAAATGTGATATGCACCCAAAAAGTAGAGCAAAGGAAGAGAAATCACTTCCGTTTGGAGGCATCAAGTTGTGGTTTGTGGAGATGGGTAGGATTTCAAGAGGAGGAATTAGGATGGAAAGTGGGGAGGGGCACTAGGTAGAAGAATCAACATGGACAAAACCATGGAAGTGGGCGTTGGCAAAGCAAAGTAACTGGAAGAAATACACTTTAGGTTGGCCAGTGTCCTGGACACTAAGGCAGCAGAGCAGTTGGAAACACTGGAAAACCTCCTGAAATTGGGAACTTTCAGAAATGGGGCAGTAAAGAATAAGTGAGCAGCCTTGTTTTCTTCTTATGAAAGCTTTTTCTGAAGGTTCAGCCTAGGAGCCACCACCGAAATGAGATGAATTTTGGAAGGCCTCTGGCAGGCTGTACCTTACCTCTCAAAGATTTACAAAATGTGCAGCCTCCTTCACCCCATCTTCCCTCATTTCACCTGCAAGTCACAGATTTGCAGTCTTGGTGGCTACCTCCTCCTTTTCAATGAGCAGATACTTCTAAGGGAAGTTTGGAAACCCTGGAGACCCTGGGTTCTGAAACAAAGCCTGATCCAAGGTATTGCCCCACCCCTGGAGACGTTCCCCAGCCCCGTGGGACTCAGGGCCACCGTGTGCTGGGTCTCAGGGAGGGGTAGGACCAGCGCCATCGGTCTGACCTTCCTGGATCCATCTGCCACCACACTCAACTTTATATTTTATTCTCTAATGACTTGGTCCTTTTTCAGATCAATCCAGTCTCAAAATAATATGTCAACACGGGCATTTGTGGTGAGGGCGACCATGATGAGGAATATGGCAAAGATTATTATTAGTTTCCATTTCATTGGGTTTTATTTTGTTTTTTGTTTTTCGTTCACATTGCTGCAGTTGAGGACTTATTTCCTGCAGCCGAAGTCTTCTGCCTCTCACTCACTTCACACTTTGACTCATTTATTTTTCCTATTTCCCCAAAGACCTTTTGGCACTTTGAAAAGTGTTTTACTAGATATGATCCTGCACTCTTAACCTGTGTTTCTTCCTCTCCTCCCTTTTCGTTTTTTATTAATGTCATAAAGAAAGTGTTTCCAGGCAAACGTCAGTTACTGAGTAATAAAACCCGAGGCGTAGGACAGAACGAAGCAGAGAAGTAGAGGCTGGGGAGGCACTTGGCCTTGTGGCTTTATGGGACAAGCAGGGCCAGGAGGTCCAGCTGGCTAAGAGGCAGGGCCAGACTCTGCATTCCTGCAATATTGTTGCATCCTTGTGTAAAGCCCATCACAGCCATAATGGCTGTCCACGTTGGAAGCAACGAGTGGGTTATCCGCTCCAGCTTTTCCAGATGAGAACTAAGGTTAATGACTCAGCCCAGATGAATCCGTTGGAAGCAGAACCCAGATCAGAACCCATCCCAAGCCCTCTTCCTGTTTTTCACACTTTCCTGCAATGGTCACATCCACTGCTGTGGGCCACTTTCAACAACACTCGAGACTCCAGGCCTCCCTTCTCTCATAATTCCAGACTCATAGGTGACTGTAATTAATTTCAAGACATTTCTATCCAAATGACCTTCAGACACCAGGGTTCTTATTTTACTGCCCAGACCTGATGAATGATATTTGGACCCACCAAGTAACAAAACAATACCATCTCAGACTTTTCATTGCTCTATTTTCCTCAGTTTCTACATTCTACTTTGAAATCTCTCTCAGAGCCACCCTTCCATGGTGGATTCTCATCACCCTGCTGTGTTCCAGACTTCCTCACCCATCTGCTGGTCTGCTAGTTTCTAGTCTCTCTGCCTCCCAACTCTATCTTCACAAAGCCATCTTACACACTTTATGGAACAGATTTTCCTACAACTCAAACCAGATCGAGTTCTTCCTATAGCTAAAAACCAAATTACTCCACAAAGGCAGATAGGGCTTGGAAGAAAGAGGCTGGGAGATGCCAATAAAAACCCTTGCCTAGCACAAGGCCTGGCTCTGGGCTCTCAACGACTGTTTGATGAATGAATAAATCAGTGATGAGAGTACAGAAGGGCTGCACAGAAAAATGGAAAGAACATGGACTTGTTTAGTTGCCCAGATCCAGCATTTACTGTGTGGCTTAAGGCAAACGCTGAGCCACTCTGAAATTCAGATTCTTGAAAAAAGGCAACACTTAATATTGCTTGACTTAGCTCACAAGATTGTCATGAGGGATCAAGCGAGAGAATGGCTAGAAAAGAGCTGTTATAAAGCATAAGTAAATGTGCAAAAAAGAATCATATTACATCACAATGTTGGCTAGATTCAGGAAGCTCATTGCTTGGTACAATGGAAAGTGTGATCCTAGACAAGTCACTGTTCCTCTCTGGACCTGAGACTTCCCATCTCCAGAATGACAGCTGGGGAGCAAAATATCTCCAATCTCTTCCTATGCTTACGTCTTGGGATTTGATGTTCTGATCCAAGGCTTCATGTGTCCCCAAGGAGACTTGCTTATTAGCTGTCGCAGTCTGCTGTCAAGCTGCTGTTCTGACCCTATCTCTGGATTCAGTCTCCCTACCCAGGCTTCTGCTTTCATCTGCTAATAAAGATTGAGGCCTCAGATTTATATCTGGTCCTTTCCTTATTCTCACCACATATTATACAAGTTTTGATCAACGAAGCTAGGTGGTTCACTTTTTATTTTTTTAAATATAAGATGGGGAAAGACATAATTAAGGAGCCAATTGGTCCTCGTTATGGGAAAAAAAAAGCCTTAATTATCCCCAAGACTGACTCTAGTACACACTCATCAAAGGGCCCAGCAACCCTAGATCAAAGCCTGGAGCTGGGCGCTGTGGCCACCCCCTCACTTGTTTCCAAGCATTTGTGTTCAAAACAACAAAAGCTCTGAGTCCACAGCCTGAAAACACTCTGGAATCCTCCAGCCTGATTCCCTAGGGCTCCCCCGGACACCTCTCAGGGAACACAAAGTAAACTTCTGGGAAGATCCTCATGGGAACTGGGTTTTCTCCCTTCCCTGATAAATGTTTGGGTCTAGAGGATTTGAGATGGAGAATGGAAATTCAAGCAGAGGTCTGCCCTGGGGATTCTGAAATTGGGGCTTTAAGCCCTAAGCAGTCAGATGAAAAAAATAAACCAAGTGCATAAATGCAAATAATTCATACCGACCAATAGCATGACAGCGTGTGACACCCCAAGCTATAGCTACTTGTGACCATTGTATCATATATGACAATGGCAGCTACCCCCTGTTCACAAATCCTCAGTGACTCCCGTGGCTTTTAGAAGGAAGTCCAGACCCTTCATTCTGGCATGGGAAGGCCCTTCTCAATGTGCCCATCACAGATCTCTGCATCCTTATTTTCCACGGCCGTACATTCTAGACAAATCATTTCCTTCACGTTCTCTACCTCCTTCCCATGCCTTCAGAAATCTCTGCATTATTCACACTGGCTTTTCCTGGGAAACTATTTCCTTTTACCTTCCTCTTTTCCATCAGTCAAAATCTTCCCTATCTACTGCCCTATTTGTGTATTTCTTATAGAGCTCACTCATTTATTCAGCACAATTTGTGGGGCAGGGGCAGATTCTATTATGGACAAGGTTTCATTCAAGGGCCTCAGGACACAAAGATGAGTGAGAATTTTCCCCACAGTGGAGGAGCACATATTTTAGTGCTGGGGACAGACATGCATTCAAATAGTGACATTACAGTATGAAAAATGCTAAAGCCAGTGCTGTCTGGAAATATAACGTGAGCTACAAAGGTAATTTAAAATTCTCTAGTAGCCACATTTTAAAAAGGTAAAAAGAAGCTGGTAAAATTAATTTTAATAACAAATTTTATTTACCTCAATAAATCTAAAATATCATTTCAACTTCTGGCACTAGATACATTTCTAGTACATAAGAGCCGTGTGTGGCCAGTGGCTACTGTATTAGATGGCACAGAGGTAGGCAAAGCATATATAACTATGAAGAGACCACAGGGAAGGAAGTAAACCAGTTGGCCTAAGGGGTCATGAACTCTTCACGGGGCCTTGATGAATAAATGGGGCTCATCTGGTGGAGGAAGGAAGAAGTGCTTTCAGACAATAGGAAAAACCTCCAGAAAAGCATAGAGGAGAAAGAGTATGGTGTGTCCATAGAAGCATAAGGTGGTATAGAATAGAGGGCATGATAAGGAATACTAAAAGTGAGCTTGGAAAGGAGGCTTCATGTATCCTCCCATGAAACACGAAAGAAAAAAGGAGCAGAGGAGATGTTTATCCAGGGGAATCCACACTGTGATTTAGGAAGATGACCTTGGCTACTGGATGGAGAATGGGCTAGGTGTAATGTAAGGAGAACTCCAGGGGCCCGTTGGGAGGCTGTGATAGAAACTGTGGGTGCTTACCAACACTCTGAACAGTCACTGATCGGCTACATTTCTCAGCCTTCCTTGCATTTTAGGCTTCCGGTCAGGAGGTGAGGAAAGAGAATTAGGGAAAGTCGTAAGCATTCTTAACAACTTTGGTCCAGACCTCATGGACTCTCATCCACTCATATTCCACTGGAATTGATGAGTAGTTAAGGAACTGGAGAAAAATAAATAAAGATTTTTAAACCTTTAAAATCAGTGGTAAATTAAGACGAGGATGCAGAAAAGGAGTCAGGGACATTTGAAGATGGTAGGTCCACTTGATGTCAGGATGCTGATGGACCATGATGAAGAGAACCCAAACCTTCCCATCACCTGCCCACCCACACCGACAGTGACATGAGGGAGAAATACACCTGAGTAAGTGAACCTTGAGAGATGGGAGTTAGTTGTTACAGTAGCTAGTCAGTCCTGATAGAGAGGAGGCTATTGCTCCAATCTTACCCTACTATTTGTTTATGGTTATTTGACATTTACGTGCACTTGCCATATCTCCTCACTTAAACTGTGGGGTTTTAGAAGACAAGGACCTATGGACTGTGTTTGGCTTAGCCTTCTGTCTCTCCCCTCCCCAGGCACAATGCTTTACCTTTTAGATAATTGATGATTAATTCAGTAATCAATTACTTTATGAACTCAATAAATCCTCTCATGTCTAGATCAAAATATACCTTTGTGACCACTTTCACCACTTTCCCTGCCAAATCCCTGAGCCAAGCCAATGTTACCTCTCGCCTAGATTATTGCTACAGCCTCCTGATTTGTCTCCCTTCTCTGCGCTTGCTTCCCTGTGGTCTATTTTCAACACAACAGCCAGAGAGGACTGGCTAAAAGGTAAAGCAGATGTTACTCTGCTTAAATTCTCAATGGCTCCTATCTTCCTGAAAGTAAAAGCCATTGTTTTCATAATAACCCACAATGGCCCACAGAACTGGGCTTGACCTGCCCTCCCTGTCCCATTACCTCTCTGATGTCATTTCCCACTTGTTTACTCTCCCTGATCAGACTGGCATTTTTTAAATATGCCAGGCACACTCCTACCTCAAGGCCTTAGCACTTGGCTATTGCCGCTGCCTAAGATGCTCTTAGTTCAAATATCTGCATGGCTTCTCCCCCACAGGCCTCAGATCTTTCTCAAAAGTCACCTCCTTCATAAGGCTTTCCTCGGTCACATTATCTAAATTGCAACTCCACTCACTGCACTCTTTTTTCCCCGTCTCTCTCTTATTTTTCTTCGTACTTGTACTCACCACTCTCTAACATATTAAACATGTTGCTTAATGCACCTTGTTTCCTTCTTTCTCATCTAGTAGAATTTAATATCCAAGAGACATAGTTTTTCTTTGTTGTCATCACTACTATGTTCCCAGCACTATGTCTGGTACAGAGCAGGCAATCAATAAATATTGGTGGAATGAACAGATGGAGACAGGCAAGCACAAGGTACCAAGAGAGCCATAAGGAAGGGTACCGACTTGTGCACGGTGGTGGTGAGGGGGTGTTGGGCTGCATTCTGCAGGCCCGCAAGCCCTGTACTTGCTTATCCTTGATAACAAAGAAAGAGCCGGGAGTCAGCAACAGGGACATCAGTGGTTTAGTGGATGGGGGATCTTATGTGTCTGAATCAAGGTCCTGGATGGAAAACCCACCGTGTGTGGCTGGCGGCAGGTAGGATGTGAAAGCAGTATTCGCTCCTGGGGGAGGGGGATGTTTGTCAGTTATAGCAGGAATTGATATCAGGTTGTATCATTGGTTACCAGGGAAACTAGCAGAGGGGCACGCCCCTCACTGCCCGTTTGATGAGCTATGACGGTGGAGAGGTCCCGATCTAAAGATTAGAACAGTCACTAGCTGGGACCGGGGCAAGTATGTAGGAAGGTCAGTCGTGTGAGTAGGTGTAGGTGAAGCAGGCACTGGTTGAGCAGGGCATGTACAGAGAACATTTCTGTTGGGGAGGAGGGATGTGCACCCATCTTGGGTGACCTGACCATGCTGGGTGGGGGTAGGGGACATAGGGAAGGCTCATGAGCAGAGGAGACACCCAAATGAGACTTAAAAGAATAGTTCAGATTGGCTAGGAAAAGAGTAGGTGGGAGGGAGGGCAAGACAAACAGAGCGAGCAGTGAATGCAAAGACTTTTAGGGAAAAAAAACCAAGATGCATGAAACTGCATGCGGTTAGGTTTGCTGGTGTGAAAGGTGCGAGGCTGGAGGATGAGAGATGAGGCTGGAGAGGTAGGCAGGGGAGAGATCACAGATAGCTTTAGCCCAGCAGTCCAGGTAAGGGGCTTGGCTTGGTCCCAATCTGCTTTCCCAGTAGGTCATTCTTGTGATTGTGCAGAGAACAAATGTGGGGAAACAGAGGAGAGCCAAGAACAGTAGTTAAGGAGGTTGCTATGGTGGGTCAGCCGTGAGATGACTAGGGCCCACAACAGGGTGGGTGTGGTGCAGCTGGGGAGGAGATAAAAGTAATATTGGCAAGATTCAGCAATTGACTTGCTTGGGAGAAGTTTGCCTCTCTGACCCTCCCTTCTGGTTTAGATGCTGGTTTATGTACTGGTCCTGCTGAGTGAGATTATAAACACAGATGTTGGAATGGGTTTGTGCAGAAAGGTTATGACATGGAAGAGTCACGTGAAGACATCCAGGACGTGTTGGAACATATATAGTTGGAACACTGGCAATCTTGGCTACAGAAATAGATTTGGAATTCAGTAGCAGAAAGATTATAGAGGTGCCCATGTGAGTCAGGTGCGGAGATAGTCACACAAGGCATCCTATGATTTACATGGTAAGTGGGGAAGAGATTGGAATAATCGTTTAGAGGGATTGACATCACCTTGGGGGAACAGTGTTGAATGTGATGCCCAAAGGGAAAAAGGAAGATGGAGGCTTACGTCAGGAAAAAAAAAAACTAGCAGAAAGGTCCAAATCCAAATAAGTTAGCAATCTGGTGCAAAACTGAGTCAATGAGAGGGGTTCAAGTTTAGGACCAAGAGCAGCATATAGGGTGAAGCCCTAGAAAGGATACGGTGGCCTAAGAGAACAGCCCAGGGGCGGAGCCATAAGAAACATTGATTTTCATACTCTTCAGTCATGGAACCCTTTCTTACAATTTCATCTCATGGAAGACTAATCGTGAAAACAGATACAGGTAGGGCTGCTCTGATGGAAGTTGTTTTGGGCTGGAACCAAAGAGCTGGCTCCTGGCTTTCCTCCCCTCCTCTGAATGCCCCCAGAACACGGAAAGATGGAAAACTGCTTGTGTGGTGTGAAAACATTGGACTTCGTGCAGTTCCTGGAACACTAACTGCATATGCATTTGGAAGTCTTGGGATTGCCAGGTCCAGCTCCACCTCAGTCTACTTGGTAACGTGGACAAGCTGCTTTCTCTCCTTTCTGGACGGAAGGGGTCGGGGGGTGGGACAAGGTAATGGCCCCAGCCCCTTTCTGCACTAATATTGCCCGGGAATGCAGAGGGCATAGAGACTGCTCAAGACAGGTCAGCCAGTCCTGCTGGGCCTCGCTGTCTCCCTGGTGCCATTTATCCCTCTGCCCACTCTGCTCTCAAAGCTTTAGAAAATGCTTTCCACTTGTAAAGCGCTGCCCTTAACACTTTATTACTCTAACAATAGCATTTTTACCAGCCCAGTCATATTTTCGTCTTCCCGGCCCAATGACTATATTTTCCAAGAAAACAAGCTCCTTCAAAATGTGCTGCTCTCTGACAAGCAGGGGAGTGCCACATGGTCTGTGGTGGGTGCCGGCATTTAGGAGGAAACCATTTTCTTTCACCTGCCCAAGTACTTCTTTCCCCAACACTTGTAAAGTTGATTGCTGCCAATTTCCAGCTGGAGAAACACAGCCATTAAGAGGGGGAGTCATTAGTAACTAGAAAATACTTAGAACATTTAAAACGGGGGCTTTGCTTTTCCTTTTTTTCTGCTCCAGGTGGTATATTTTTTTAATTTTTTCAGAGTTCTGCTAGCATTTCTGTTGGGGAGGAGGGATGTGCAATGTGTTTATATGTGAGTGTGTGTGTGTATTTAATACACGCATATATATAATGTATTATAAATATTTAGGTAAATATATTTAAAATGTTTAGATAATATATGTATTAGGCACACGTGTATATAATATGTGTACTACACAAAGTATATCGGTACTTAATATATGCATACGTGTATAGGATGCATTTATAATGTATGTGAAGCTTTTGTAAATGGGGAGACAGAATGAAAGAATAGGAGAGAGAGAGAGAGAGAGGAAGAAAGAGACCTCCCTTTGAGCTCATTCCTCTTCATTGCTGTCCAGACATGAAAGGAAGCAGGGCAGGCAAATGCTAAGCTCCCGTCCTGGCCTCTGTGTCGATTCTCCATATCGTACGCGCCAGGCACTGTCACTTTTACCTCTTGCATCTCAGGCATGGGAGAAGGGGAGAAAAAGAAATAAAATAAAGCACTTCCTCCAAAGAGTGTAGTCATGGGAATCGCAGAACTAAGAACAAATAATGATTTCCTCCTCCGCTTTTTAAGTAAATATTGCTGCACAACGAGCTATTGGGCAGGACAGGTGCAAAATAATAGATTCTTTTCTGGTCTCCCCAGCCCCCACGGGGCCACTGCTAACTGCATCAGGTACTCAATTTTCTTTTGTTATTCAAAAATGTGTTTGTGAATTCCTGGGGGGTGGGGGAGGAGGGGGCCAGTCCTGTTCTAGCATCACCAAGAGGACTGCTTGATTTGTATTTTTGCTTTATTAATGGAGAGCTATCTGTGGGCCCCAGGATTTCTCTACCCGGGAGGCTTTTAATGCCTCTGTCCAATGCAATGGGGCTTGGGAGAAAGAAACCACTCTAATCAGCAGAGCACATTTTGCAGGGGGAGGCAGCATATCCAGTGGAAACAGCTCCAGCTGGCAGAGAGGAACCTGGGGTCCCATCGGGATGCTGGGTAGACCCTGGACCTCCCCAGGCCTCAGTTTCCTCTTCCATGAAAAGGGAAGGGTAATGCACATCTTATCGATTTCAGAGGGCTAACGGTGAGTTATTTTAAACTCATGATAGCCTTGAAATATCACAGTGCCTCAAGAGAGTAAAAAAGCACAGTAATAAGAAAAATGTGAGGGGTTATTCTTAATAATGTTTTTATTCAATCAAGTATAATTAATCCTTTCTCATTCCCTATTCTGAAAGCAGTTCATCACTTCAGGTAAAGCCAGACACAATCACAGCAGCATCTGGCTGGGGAGCACCTGAGCGTTCATCTCATTCAGCTGCTCACTCCCAGACTGGGGAACACCGTGATGGATTCGGGCCTCCAGCTCATGTATCCCATGCAAGCATCTCTCATCACCAAAGGAAAAATGTCTAGAGAGAAAACCTGGAGCCTCAAGCAAATAATTCTGAAAATATTTCATGATCCTTGTTAATTGCAGATTATATAGATTGCCTCCAACTTGCCCACCCCTTGTCCTCCTCCAAAAGCAGAGGTCTTTGTATCATCCGAGGTGGGAAATACAAAGGTGCTTTCACATCCTGTGTCTGGCCTCCTTGCCTCCATCTTTCATGTCAAAGCTGCAGCGACAGTCCTCAGGGAGGCAAATAAGGTAGATCTTTTGCAAATGGGACTTGCTTTCAAGTTTAAAAGATTTGGGGAGTTGGATATGAATGCACGGTTATCCCTATCTTTTCTTACCCTCTGGATCAATTAGGGGAAAGTTTGAGGGGCTGGAGAATTCTTTCCTAGGTCTGAACTGAATGGTCTCTGATACACCTATGGGAGCATTGTCCCCAGCTCTCCAGGCCAGCCTCCCTCACACTGCCTTCAGCCCGCACTCTACCAGCAGCTGGACTGTTGCAGTGGAAGAGCTGCCGTGACGAGATGGGCCACAAGCCTTGGAGACCAAGGCCTGCCAGGGAGCCAGGCTAGGGACACACAGTGTGCCCAGCAGCTGAGGCCCACCTGGTCTTTCCATGGTCTTCCTCCTTGGTCAGTGCTTCCTTTTTCCTCAGAAGAATTCCCAGGGAAAGAGACCCCAAACTATGTAGTAAGCCAAGTTCACATTTCTCATTTGGTACACTTTGCTCAGTTTCTTCTTCTCCTTTTCTCTTTATCTCTCCCCTTCCTACCTTCTCTGTGAATAATATATTAATTCATTAGCATTCATTAAAACTCTGCCCAATTTAGTCGAATAAATTAGCAGAAACTATGGCTTTTAGTTCAGAGGCCAGGGACATTTTGATAAGACAAAAATGGGTTCAGGGACATGTGCGGCTCAGGCCCCATGTGTGCTGTGGTCAAGAGCTCTGATTACCTGGAGCAGCAGGACAGAGGGTACAGATGGGACAGGAAGGCCCAGTGCCTAAGACACCTGTCCATCTTGTGAGAGACACAGAAAGCAGTCAGGTGAAGGTCAATGTTGTCTACTTATGTTTAAGTAGATCTGACTTTTCTACTAGCCTGGAGCTGTTGGAATTCAGTATAGACAGACATTAACAGAATCCACTTCGGTGTCAGAGAGCTGGATTTTAGTTGTGATTCTGTAATGTTCTAGCTTAAGTGACTTTGAGTTTATTATTCAATCACCAAGCCATAGTTACTTAATCTGAGAAATGGAGGTAATGATAATACCTACCTGGTATGATTATTCTGATGATACAATGAAGAGAAACTTGAAAAGTACTGGTACATTAGTGGTTAGCAAATGTTTGGTACTTAGTCATTTCAGGCTATTATAATGGAATACCATAGACTAGGTGGCTTAAAACAATAATTTATTTCTTACAATTCTGGAGGCCAGTAAGTTCGAAATCAGGGTGCCAGCATGGTGAGGTTCTGGTGAGGACCCTCTTCCTGGTTTGCAGATGGCTGTCTTCTTGCTGTGTCATCACAGCAAAGGACCAGAGAGGGAGGAAGCAAGCTCTCTCATGTGTCTTCTTTTAAGGGCACTAATTCCATTCATGAGGGTTCCACATTCATGACTTAATTTACTCCCAAAGGCCCTACTCCAAATAGGATCACATTGAGGTTAGGTTTCAACATAAGGATTTTAGGGAGACACAGACATTCAGCCTATAGCAGGTACTGTTATTATCTATCTCCTCTCCCTCCCCAACGAAAACCCTCTGCCTTTAGACATACTGTTGAAAATATACTTTAGAATGATCTCCTCTATCCAGACTGCTCTTCTTACCTCAGTTCTTGATATCAGCTGCACCTCTCACAAATATTTTTAAAAGATGACTTTAGCATCAAGAAAAAGTTAGACATCCCCTTAGAAATGTGGGCAAAAGTCACAAACAGCTAATTTACAAAAGAAAAAACATGTTCAATAAATAAAAAAGAAAACCCACTTCAGCCTTGAGAGTAATAAAAATACAAATAAAAACAATTAAATTATACTCTTTATCTTCCAAAATGAAAAGGATTTAAAATATGATGACATGAGTGTTGTCAAGGATGTGGAGGGGCAAGACACTCACATGCTGTGGATGGGAGAATAAAACAATAGAACCTTTCTGAGAGCAACGTAACAATATAAAGCAATAGTCCACCCTTTGTATTGAATAGACTTATTAAAGGAGCAGACAGAAAAACCCAGAAATAGACTCAAATGCACATAAGAATTTAGTGTATTATGAAGATGACATTTCAAATTAATGGAGTAAAGATGGATTATAAATGAGTCTGGTTGGGACAACTGGGTAGCCATCTGATAAAATATTAAGGTAGAATCCTACCTCACCTCTTATGCCAAAATAAATTCCAGGTGGTCAAAGACAAAATACAAAAAAGGAATCCATAAAAGTACTGCGAGAAAACATGAGAGCAATCATTTACAACCTCAGAGTGACTAATGCCTTTCTACTAAGTTGTCTCAAAATTTGTTTCCATAAATATAGGATTTATTACATCCTAGAAGATAAGAAAAATATTCTGAAATACAACCCACATTTGTGACAACTGTAACTAATATTTCTGTAAGCAGATTCATATGCTAACTTTGATTTGCAAATAAAGAAGTTTCAGTGAGCTACTTGGAATCCATGGTGTGTTTTGAAATGCTGCCTACATAGAAGCCTGGCCATAACACGGGCAGATTATGATCTAGTGGTACAAAATCTGGATGAGACACTAAATGCAAAAAAGCTTTTAATTTGCCCCTTTCCTAGATTTTCTGGCTCTGAATATTTTGGGGAAAAGGAAGCATTAAAATTTTTGTTTTGTCAATATTTTCCACAGCTTCTTATCTGAAACCATTGGATTTTACATTTTTTTGGAAGGCTAATACTGTGAATATATTGAATACCATTAAACACCACCAGTAGAGTATGCATCAGCATTCTAGAATCGAATACATTATTATTTCTGCAGCAAACAGATGACTATTCATACTAAGTGAGATAGATAAAACCTCACATTAGTCCAGGTCAAGTTTTACCACCAAATAAACTTTTGCATTGAATTTATAAAAAACTCTTCTTGTTTTCAGAGTGTTGTGGATAAGACATTGAGGGCCAGTATATAAAGAGTGTCTACAAATCAATAAAGAAAAAACAACAACCCATTAGAAGTAAACAAAAAGTTTATAGGAAAGGAAATACAAATGTATCTTAGATGAATGAAAATGTTATCAACCTCATTCTTAATAAGAGAAATGCAAAATAAATAAGATACAATTTTTCGTGTAACCTATGTAAACATATGAAAGTTTGATAAGACATTGATGTTGAGAGTATAAGGAAACATATTCTCTTATATGTTGCTAGTAGGCACACGTGTTAGAATAATTTCTAAAGAGAGCTATTTAACAAGATCAATAAAAATTAACTTAAATATGCAATTCCCCATCTTGGAATTTATTCTAGTGCAAATAATAGGACACTGATTAAATGCATTATGATATAATATATATATAACGTACAGTAGAATATTATACAATAGTTAAGAAGAATATGATAAATCTTTATGTACTGATATAAAACAATACCCTATGTACACTCTTAAGTAAAAAAGCCCAAGATACAGTAAATTGGGCTTATTAAGGTACAATTTTGGGGAAGGGAAAGGAAAATTTGAAAAAAATGCCATTTTTATAGGTAACAGTGATTATCTCTGGGTAGGGAATTGGGTGACTGGGATACAGAGATATGAGAGATACTTTTCAGCACATACTTTTTTTTTGCCTCCTTTGCATTTTAACCCAAGTGCCATTGCCACATAAATATTAAAAGATAATTTATTCTCATCATGATTTAGATGAACAATGTAAACACCCAACAATAGTTATTAGTTAAGTAAATGATGATAACTCTATGATGGATTATTATGCAACCATCAGAAATCAAGCTATAGAAGAATGTTTATCAGCATGGAAAATGGTAATGTTACACTGATACATTTTTAAAGTAGACTAGAAAATAGAATCTTGTCATATTTGTAAAAATTAAAAAGCAAACATGATATATAACCTACAAGCAAAGGTACTTAGGAAGGAAAATATCAGAAGAATTAATACAAAAATATTCTTTTCACAATTATTTACTGAATTCTTACTGAAAATGAGAAATTCTTCAGGACGTTAGGTATAGAGGGATGAACAAAAATTGTAGTTGTTCTGGCATGCATGGAGCATAGTCTAGTGGGGGGCATGCAAAGTGAAGAAAAAAAGTACATTTATATGAGAAAGAGTAATAAGAATTACTCTAGTAATAAGAATTACTCTAGATTGGGTGTTCAGGGAAAGCTTCATTGAGGAAGTGACAGTCTGAGATCTGAATGATGATAAGGATCCAATCAGGTGGAAAGAGATGGGTAAACATTCCAGGCAGATGGAGCAGAATGTGCAAAGATGAGGAAAAACTATGATGTGTCTATGGAAATGAGAGAAGACCAGTGAATCAGAGCAAGGGAGAGAGGGAGAGAACAGCACAAGAGGAGATAGGAAAAGAGGGTGCCACAGATCACATGGAGTCTTCCAGCTATATTAAAGGATTAAAACTTTATTATAAATGCAATGTTTTTGAGAGTTCAGTTGTCACTATAGCCTCCTTTTGAAGTTAATTTTCCTCTGACTGCTTTTAAGATCTTCTCACCATCTTTGGTGTTCTAAAATTCAGTATGATGTATCTAAGAGTAGATTTCTCTTTGTTTACATTGTTTGGATTCATAGGAACTCTTGAACCTGTCTCTAAACAGTTCTGGAAAGTTCTCAGCCATTATCTCTTCAAACATTATTTTTGCCTAATTTTGTCCCTCCTCTCCATCTAGAACTTGAATTAAACAAATCTCATATCTCATTCAATCTCTTAATCTCTTTTATATTTTCATTTCTTGTTCTCTGGGTGCTTCTCTCTTGGTAATATCTGTCTGAGTTATCTTCTAGCTCACAAATTCTTTTTTATTAGCACATCTGCCGTTAAACCAATCGAGTCTCTATTATTGTACTTTTCATTTCTAGAAGTTCTACTTGTTTATAGTTTTTTGTTCAGTGAGGATATTTTAAAGTTTATCCCTTTTCCTGAATAAATGAACATAGTAAATTATAAGATATTTCTCTTAATTCAGTCTAAATTTTTCATGGGTCTGTTTTTGCTCACTGTTTTTTATGCTGATTCTCCCACATGATGCTTTTTTCAGTCTGTCTTGGTATTTTCTATTGTGTGCTATTCATTGCCTTTGGAAAATTATTTCTGGGACTTTTTTTTTTTTTTTTGTGGTACGTGGGCCTCTCACTGTTGTGGCCTCTCCCATTGCGGAGCACAGGCTCTGGACGCGCAGGCTCAGCAGCCATGGCTCACGGGCCCAGCCGCTCCACGGCATGTGGGATCTTCCTGGACTGGGGCACGAAACCGTGTGCCCTGCATTGGCAGGCGGAAAGGACTTGGGAATAATTAGTTATTGGGGGAGGAGGAGAAGAAATCATCCAACATGACTCCCAGTTTCTGCCTTAAACAACCATGTGGATGGTGGGAGCATTGAAGAGGTGGGTGCTATGACAGAAGAGCAGTGCAAGTTTGGTCCAGGGGTCATGTTTGTGTGTGTGTGTGTGTGTGTGTGTGTGTGTGTGTGTGTGTGTAATTATGGGTTCAGTTATAAGCTTGTAATGTTTGAGATTTATATGAGACATCTAAGTATCATCATTAATGATGATTATTTCTGGGTGGTGGAATTGGGAGGAATTTTTCTTTTTTCCCACATTTTCACTATTAAACAAGTATTGTATTTGTTTTTAAGGAAAATGCTATTTTACAATAAAAGCAGTCCCTGTATACCACAAAAACTATAATTCCTTTTGAAACCTTGAAACTGGTTACCTCCATATTAATTAGTATCCCTCTCTGTTTTTACTTCTCTATGTTGTGTGTATATATGTCCACTGAATTGTAAATATTTTAGTGTCAGAGGCTTCTTATTTATTTCTCATCACCTCTCCCTCTCATATTGCTGTGGACATAGTAGATGCTTACTAAGTGCTGAGTAAATGAAAGCATTTACACTTTGAAGACACTCAATAATTATTTTTTCATTGAATCTTTGAATAGACTGTCTGTAAGTCTGTTGCAATCACAAACCATCATGTTTTTTCCATTCAGACCACCTGTATCAGACAGATACCTTCTTCGTGTTAACTCACAGAAGACTAAGTTGATGCTGGACTTCTGAGACTCACTTCCATCCCTTCCATTTGAGCCCTAGATGGGCTCCCTTCCACCAAAGGTAGCAGCAAGCTGAGCACTGAGAAAACACCTAATGGCCCAGGCACCGAACTTAATTCATTCACCAGCCTACAGGATTTGTGACAACACAGATGGTGTGAGAAACCGCCCATTGCTAAGGACCCCCCAAAATGCCATGGGCCTGCCTTCCACCATAATGAGCTTCCCTTCTCTCCCAGCAGAGCAGACTGTGTAATGACGACATTACACTCAGTGAATGCTACAAGAGAATAGGGGTTGGTTTCCACTTGTTTTATTGTCTCAAATAGTGCATAAGTCTAAACTTTCTTAGGAATCCCCAGAGTGTAAAGCCTAAGACAGAGAAATCTCTCAGGAGCCAATAAGCCCTTCACTAGTCAATTTTGTGCACACTGGTATCATTCTCAGGGCCGGATCATAAGAAGGCCGTATAGCATGGACAGGTATTTAAAAGTCAAATTCTCTCAGACTCTCTATGGGATAGTAAGCAAGATGTACAATGCAAACCAGTAAATGACAAAGATGCCCTGCTTTCCAGAATTCTCTCCACTTCTTCTCCCACCCTGAGTGCTTTCCCCTCAAGCTCTGAACCCACCAGTGTAAAGATCAGGAGATTTTTCAATGTCCCTGCAAAGAGATGCTCCGTGCCTATCCTGCTCCAATGCTCTTGCTTTGGCAGCTTCCCAGAGGGCCAGTGCCAAGATCGCAGGCTATCTGGGGGGGGGGGAACACCCAGCTGGCCACCCTGAGGAACATCACCACAGGGATGCAGAGCCAGGCCCAGCCAGGCAAGAGCAGCTGCTACAATGGGACTTTCGGGACCGGAGGCCGGCTTGTGCTCCATGTCAGCAAGGCACCGAACAGCATCTGCAAATCTCAAAAAGCTAATGTATAATACAGAACTGCATGTTCCCGCTTTCTACCTCCTTCTTCATTGTTCTCTCAGGATATGTGAAATAGATAGCTTGTCCATGTTTTCCGCCTACAGTCATGTCCTCAAATACTCCTGTCTGTGGCATTATATTCCCTTACCCAGGCAACTTCGGAGAGGCAGGGCAATGCAGACCTCAGTGGAGCTTAAGCATGTGGGGGGTGGGGGAAACTGTGGTTGGTTTCCAAGTAATTGGTTTTCCTGGCCTCAGTTTCTACATTTTGAGATCCCAGAACAAAAGACACTGGAGCTAAGGGTGAGGCTGAGTAAAGAGACAAGATTCTGTTGCTGCTGGAATGCCAGGTCTGCCGTATCTTGACCTAGGCACCAGGCACCAAAACCCCAGCCCCCAATCATTTGCTGCTCTCTCAAGAGATTCTATCCAAAGCTCCCGGAGCTCAATTGAAAGCAGCAGGCGAAAAGTCAAATACTTCATTAAAAGCAGCAAGAGACTCCATTGTAAACCCACAGTTCTTGTCTATCAAAGATCAGACACTGGGATCCAAATCGGTTCTGGTTTCAATGAGAGATCAGATACTAAAGAGGTAGCTTGTGGTGTGTATCTTTTCAATGTGCTGCAGAAAGCCCCCTCTGTTTCTCCTGTTTTTACCTTATTTTTATATCCTATAGAGACCCTCAAGAACACACACACACACACACACACACACACACACACACACACACACACTCATTATGCTGAGAAAGGGAGAAGCAGAGAAACATTTCAAAACGTAAGCATAGGCTTGAGTTTCAGATTTATTGAATTCCCGGAAATGCTGTCTCTTCTCCTGAGAAAGGTTAGTGTTTGGAAACAACTTTAATCTGGCCAAAGAAAAGGGAAAGAGGGAGGAAAAGATACAGGGAGAGGGAGTGTTGGCAGAGGAAAGAGATGGTGAGAAAGAGAGAGGGAATTATTAATTTCAATTGATTTTCTGATAAGGTTTCATATCCTGAAGTGTGCTTCAAATCTAAGTGACATCTGCTGAGATCACCCCTCAGTGTCTGAATTCTCCTGAATGTAATTAGATCTGAGACAAGATAGAAGACTCAGTACGGTGGCCCTTAGGGAGGAAATGGTCTTTGAAAAGAATTATGTTAATCAGACTAGCCTTCTTCTTGCATCTGTTCTGCTGTTATTCCGGGTAAAATTAATAGGTCTAAGGAAGGATCTGATCATAATGACAATCTGGTCTTCACAGCAGGAGGTTTTATAAAGGAGTTGAACTGTGCCTTGTTGAGAACACTTAAAGTAATTAGTTACAGAGCTACTCACTTTCTTTCCTTTTTAATAATAATAATGGTTATTAATGTTTACAAATTAAAGAGTCTTACTCCAGATGAAAGGAGTGCTGAAACAGAGACTCAGGAGTAGAAGCTCTGTCCCTTTCTGCCTCGTGCCCAGAGTGATGACACTGTAGCCATCCTCCTTTTCCTGCTGGACTGTCCGCCCTCTCCCTCTCCCCTCCGTGCCCCCTCCCTCCTTGCTCCCCAGGGAACTGCTAGGAACCAAGTTCCTAGAGCTTGCAGAGGTGGGAGCAACAAACAGAGCTCAGGAGCAGAGGCTGAAACTCCTGACCTGGATGCCCCATGTCAGGCACAGAAGAGCTTGATAAGTATTTGCTGACAGGATGGAGGAAAAGAAGGAAGGGGAAAAGGAAGAAAGAGTAGAAATAAAAAGTAAAGCGAGAGAGAGACAGAGAAATAAACAAGAAAGAGAAAGAAGAGAGAGACAAAGGAAGGAAGAAAAGAACAAAGGGTAGGAGAAAGAAAAGACTAGAAACAAAAAAGAAAGAAAAGAGAGAGATAAAGAAAGGGAAGGAGAAAAAGTGCTCACATTGTCTTACTATAAGATGTAACTTCAAAGATGGGGAGGGTTGATGCAATAATTTGTGTTCAGGTTTCTTCTCTATTAGTCTATAAACCAGGAGTAGGCAAACTACAGCCACTGTACGTGCTTAGTTCTGCTCACCACTTGTTTTTGTAAATAAAGTTTTGGGGGCCTGTATGTTTACATATTGTCTATAGCTGCTTGCATACTACACCTGCAGGTTTGAGTAGCTACAACAGAGATGATATGGCCCCCAAATCCTAAATATTGACTATATGTCCCTTACAGAAAAAGTTTGCCAACCTGTGCTATTACCTCTTGAGAGCAGGCGTACTGCTTGATTTGATGCTAAGACATGCAGAGTGGGACTGAATTTTCCAGAATAGAACTTCCCACCTGCATGATGTTCAGAGACCCTTAAGCCAAGATAAGTACCTCTTAGTGGGGTAGGTGATGTAGTGGGGGGAGGGGGGAGGGATGAAGGAGGGTGAGCATCTAAATTTCTGTTTTCTCAGTCTGAGAACAGGTTCTGAGAGAACGAGATGCCGTGTGTCTGCCTCATGTCCATGGGGCTAAAAGCAGCTGCAGCAGGGGCAAAGGTAGGAACTGGAGACCAACTCTGTCTCCGAACTAATTGTCACCACCTAATTTAATGTTTATATACATCAAACAAGCCAGTGTGATGCAAGGGTGAGATTTGGAAGGAGAAGACTTAGATCCAAGATTTTCCATTTACTGATTGTGTCATTGTAGTCAAATCACTTAACTTTCCTGAGCTCGTCTTCTCACTTGTAAAATGGAGATGAACATAATATAACTTCATGGTCTTGATGTATTCGATGAGCGAAGTGTGTCAAAGACCTTTGAAAACCATGTGGTTCTTACACAATTATTATATAACAGTTATAATAGATATTATATGATCCAATAGTATGAAGGACCTGGATAAGCCAGTGTTTCTGTGTGGTGGAAGTGCTGGTGTTGGTCTCCTGAGGTCTGGCTCTAACAGAAAATCACATGTCTTAAAAGGCATTTTTGGTAAAGCTGAACTATCCAGGCAATCAAACTTTGAAACTTTGTAACACATACCCCAAAACCCAGGGACATAAAGCAAGCATTCATTTCTTGCTTACACATCTGCTGGTCATCTGGAGCTCAGTTAATCTAGAATAGGCTCATCAGGGCTTGGCTCCAACTTGTAGGTCTGATTCAAGGTCAATGTTCTTTCACTCTTTCTGAACCAGTGGCTTCCCAAGGCATGTTCTTTTCACAGTGATAGTCAGGAGCACATGAGCCCAAGCCTCTGCTTGCATCACGTCTGTTTAATATCCCATTGGCCATAGCAAGAAACAGGAAAGCACACTCTTCTCAGCATGAGGCCAAGGCAAATCAAACACCATGCCCAATATCACTGCAGTCGGGGAGCATGCTCCTCCATGGAGGCCTGTTGCGGGGAGTAGATATTTGTTGACAAATAATCTACTACAGAAGCCAAAGCATTAGCTAAGCCTGTCTAGTGTACCCGAAGCTACTGGACACAGTAGCTTGTCTAAGTGTGCTGCCATTTTGACGTTGGTGGACCATCGCTGGAATGAAATTCACTTGCTAATCTGAAGAGTTTACTCTTGACCTCACATTCCTCTTTTTCACGTC